>NW_028255894.1:614000-1228000 GCF_971803275.1 Cyanistes caeruleus | reverse complement strand
CCTGCAGGTGTCCTGGCGGCTCCCACCCTGCCGGGCCCCGGCTCATCCCCGCCCGGCACGGCCCGGCTTCTGCCGCTGGCCCCGCTCACTCACCAGCTCGCCCCAGTGCCGGACGCGGTTCCGTGGCACCTTTTTGATGGCCACCTGCAAGCCAAAGGGAACAGCGGATTCAGCTCACCGCCCACCGTGTCCAGCCCCATCCTCCTCCTCCGCCCCCTCCTCCTCCTCCGCCCGCCGCCGGCCCCTCTGCTCACCGGGAGTCCGTCCGAGAGCCGAGTGGCCGCAAAAACTCTGCCAAAGCCGCCGCGCCCCAGCAGTGAACCCACTCGGTAGCGCTGCTGCAGGGCCTGCTGCGCCTTCCCTGGGGAAGAGACGCGGCCGTCAGTGCTCGGCCCGGGGCCAGGAACGGCCCCCGAGCGCTCCCCGAGCTCCCCGGGCCGGGCACCCGCAGGCGTTCCCTCATTGGAACGCGACAGCGGCGGAGCTCGGGCCGGGGAAGCCGCAGCGGAGGCGGCGGCAGCGGCCGCACCGCCTGTGTCCTCCGCGGGCCCCGGGAGGAGCCGGGGCCGGGGCCGGGGCCGGGGTCGGCCCAGGCGGAGACAGAGGGCGGCAATGCCGCCCCAGCCCCTGGCACTGATGCCCGCCCAGCACAGCCAGAGCCAGGCGAAGAGGAGACCTCGGCGGGATGGGCGGAGACGGAGACGGGGCCGGGGCCGGGGACGGGGCAGCCCCACCCGGGGCCGGGGGCGGACCGGGGGCATGGCCCGGGCGGGCACGGGGAGAGGGAACCTGGAAGAGAAGGGGACACAGGAAAAGGGAGACGGGGATGGGGTGCGGGACAGTGGGAGAGGGAGAGGAGAATCGACGGAGTCAAGAAATTCGCTTTTTTTCTGCTTCCACTGCTGCTGCCGCCGCTGCTGCCGCTGCTGCCGCCGCTGCCGCTGCAACTGAAGCCCCGGGGCCGTTTGTCCCCGTGTCCGTTTGTCCGTTGCCCGCTCGGCCCCGCCCCGAGCCCCGCGCTCCCCGGGCAGCCCCTGAGCCTGGCCAAACACGGCAACTTTGCCCTGCTGAGCCAAGAGCCAGAGTCTGGACTCCTGCACAGGGGCACAGCAATGCCCTTGGCTGCTGCTGTGCCTTGTCCCTGCTGAGGCTCAGACACCGTCTGAGCACATTCCCTGAATGCAGAATTTGTACCTGAGCCAAGCACTGCACTTGTGTCTCCAGCATTGCTTTCCAAGGAAAACAGGGCAAGGCAAACTGGCTATAGCTCAGGGTATTTTACAGTGTCTAAAACTTGCCAAGTCTCAAATCTTAGAGGTGAGAGCCATTTGGAATGAATGGGATGGAGAAACAGTGCAAGATGGAAAAGGGGAACATAAAAATAAATAGAGAAAAATAGTAAAAAAACTTAGTGGTTGTTTCTTTGGATTTTATTTTAATTTCTTCACAAAGCTATTTCAATTTTCCCAGAATCTTCTCCCCAGTCTCGTCTGTTCTTTCCAAAAACCTGTCCTGGAGAACAAGGCACAGCTCCTGTCACAAGATGTGCCCCCAGCTGCAGCTTCTCTTGGCTTCCCACACTGTGAGTGCAGCACAACTCTTGCAGCAAAGCAGGACAAATGTTTGAAGAACTTGACAACTTGTTCTTTCTTTTCCTTGTGCACAGGGGAGCTGTGCCATTGGTGAGGTTTTCATTGTTCCTCTTCTACCCAAAGAAAACATGATGGGCTACCAGGAACTGTTGGAGAATACAAGCCTGGCTGAATGTGGAGAAAGAATCTCCAGAGCCTGCAGCCAGCAGTGGAGAGCTCATCATTCCAACAGCCCCCTGGACATCTGGAAAGTGATCTGGAACATGAAGATGGGCTGACAGAGGGAGTTTGTTTCTGTGTTCAGTTGAGATGATTCTACATCTCTTGCAGTGGGAGAAATCAAGAGCACAATCAGGTGATGATAAGCAGCAGAACATGATAAGCTGGACCTGTCAGTGGATGAGAGAAAGAATGTGAAAAGGAGAAATGCAGGGAATGACTTGGTGAACTTTGTGTGTAAGAAGGGTCATTTTTTCCTAATAATTCCCAATTCATTCCCCTTGCTTTTATCCTTTTAACAAGGCCAATTGCATCTCAGATTCCCCAGGAAATGAGAACCCTGGGCTTGTGGAACTGCCTGAAAGGTGCCCTGTTCCTTTTTCTTCTGCTGCTCAGAAGAAACAATGAAGCGAGTTGGGGAGTTCTGGTTTTTCTTTCTCCTGGTGGTTTTTTTCATTTTATTTGCCACTGCAGAGGCAATTTCTGTGATGACCTCTGCCAGTTGATTCTATTTCAGCAGCAGCAGCAGCAACAGGGCTGTGTTTGAGCACTGCAAATGTGATCTGTGTGGCTTTAATTCCCCTCGACTTAGTGCTGAGGGACTTGGGAGCATTTTGATCTCTACTGATCATGATGCCTGAAACAAAAATCCTGAGTTCCCTGTGATAAAAGCACAGTGGGTAGCACTGATTGAAAGAGGCAATTGCAGCTGTACTGCTAAAATTCAAGTGGCAAGCAGAAGAAGGGAAGAGCAGCCGGGATCTACAATTGCCAAGGCCAGGGCACCAACAGCCTCCTGCTGTCACCTCAGGGTGAGTAAAACAGGGCTGAAAACAGCGCTGGAACCCGATCCTTTCTTCCTCTGAGGTCTGGCTGAGGGCAGCAGAGGCGGGCCTGAGGAATCAGGGCTGTTTGCGGGGGATTGTTGCTGTAGTCCAGCATTGCCCTGGCAAAAGCCCTGGGGAGCCGAGGCAGGAGCAGGTGGGAAGGGCCGGCGCTGCTGCTGCTCCTGGCCGGGAGCCCCGGCCGGGCCGGGCCTGCGCCCGCTGCGCTGCGGCTGCTGCTGCTGCCAGAGCCGGGCGGGACTCGGGGACAGGGAATGGACACGGGGGGACAGCAAAGGCCTTGGGGGCTGCAGGGATGTTGGTGCTGGGGCCAGCGCCAGCACAGAGCTTCAGCCCGCAATGAACCCCGAGGGAAACGCTGGGGAAAGGCTCCATTCAGCCTTTCTTTACTCGGCCCTGTGAAGGGACCGAAATAAAAGGAGAGTGAGCAGGGCCCGACCCCTTCTCCTTTGGGAGGAGCCCCTGGGGCTGTGAGGGGCTGTGAGGGGAAATGAGAGGTTCTGTGGGGCCATGAGAGGTTCTATGGGGCCATGAGAGGTTCTATGGGGCTGTGAGGGGAAATGAGAGGTTCTATGGGGCCATGAGAGGTTCTATGGGGCTGTGAGGGGAAATGAGGGGCCATGAAGGGACATGAGGGGCTGTGAGAGGTTCTATGAGGCCATGAGAGGTTCTGTGAGGCCATGAGGGGTAGTGAGGGGACATGAGGGGCTGTGAGGGGCCAAGAGATGTTCTGTGGGGCCATGAGAGGTTCTATGGGGCCATGAGAGGTTCTATGGGGCCATGAGGGGCTGTGAGGGGCCGTGAGGAGCCTCAGCCCTGGCAGGAGGGGTCCCACCATGTCCCCAGGGCAGAGCAGCCGTGAGGGGCCGCAAGTGCAGATGTGGCAGCAGAGAGGGCTTGGGGCACCTCTGGGAAGGGATGAGACTCTTCCCCAGCTCCAAACCACACTAAACCCACCATTAAAAGGATTTTCCATCTTTAGAATCCACTGGCAACTTGGAAAAGACAGTACAGTTTAATCCTGGTGGGAAAAGCAAGGGAATTTTCCCAGTGAGAGACATCCAGCCATTTTTATTCATGTCTAAGATTTAAAAGTCTTGACAGTGAAAAGTAATACTAATAAATAATAATAACAACAAGAACAAGTTTATTTCTTGAATAATAATTCTTCTGAATCCCAACAATCAGCTCAGAAACATGTTTTTGTTTGTAATAGATTAGTAGTAAAGAAATAAACTGAAAAAGATTTCATTTGTAATTCAGATGTGTTTCATCCTTCTCCCAGTTTCTGGTCCCCTTCCTCCAGGGTCATTTCCTTTACTCACCCACTTTCTAATAGGTAGAAGGGAGTTAAGCACATTGGAAAAGACAGCAGCTCCTGTTTCAAAGGGAAGCAGCCACCACTCCAGGGAACCTGAATTGCCCCCAGGCACGTGTGTGCACTTGAAGGGTGAGCAGGTGTTGGGGACAGAGATCTCAAACTCCTTCTAAGGCTGTGAGAAACCCACCAGTGGCAAAGTATCATTGTGGGTCAGCTCCTGCTGAAATTCCATTCCCCCACACCCTCCAAATGGGCAGGCAGGGCTGGGCTCTGGCAGGGTTCAGTTTTGAGTGCCTTGTGCTCCCTGGCATGGAAGTGATCCTATGAACTCTGGTACTGATGGATTGTGGAATGGCTGCTGAAAGAGGAGGGGGAATCTCAGCAGACAGGAAAGTCTCTTCTTCTCCCTTCTCCCTGCAGAACCCCTTCTCCAAAGAGAAATGCCTGTGCTGGGTTTCCATGGCACCCCTTCCCTCAGCCCAGTGTCTGAGCCACTGTGTGCTCTGCAGGACCAAAGCCAGAGGAGTCCCAATATCAGTCACCCCACGGTCCCCACACAGCAGGAGAAAGCACTGCTTGCAGTGGGGCTGCTGATCTGTGACTCGTCCTGGTTCCATCCACCCCACTCCTCTCAGCCACAGGCACCAGAAGGATCCCAGGAAAGCCACAGTGCTCTACCAGATGCCAGGAGCACTCCCTGCTGTGGCCTCAGGGATGCTGGGTGACCTCGTGGATGAGGATCTGTGGCTGGTGATGGAATGTGTGGATGGAGGCCCTTGACAGGAGGTTGTTGGAGACACGTGTGGGGCTGAAGGAGAGATGGCAGCTGTCAGTGGGGAGGGCAGGGACCCCACTTGTGAGTCCATTGCCTTGGACACCCTCAGCCACAAGATGTCCAAGGAGTTACACAAGGCTTTGGCACTCTCAGCCTTCTTTCCCCCAAGTTCCTGCTTTCTGTACATTGACAGTAGAGAACCTTGCTTGTTTCTACAACTAGAATAAAGGTCCAAGATGGAACAAGCCTTGCTGGTTTTAGTCAGAAGCATCAGTGACCAAAAGTTGTATTTCCATTGGTTTGGTCACATCTTTGTTCCTTCTCAGTGTTCAGGCTGGGCTGTGGGGTGTCCTCATTTGCTGCATTTTCTGAGTTCCTCTTGGATCCCTTGAGCAATAGGTTGTGCCCTCTGAGGATCCCTTGTGCTCCTTGGTGACCCAGGAGAACCTTGCAGGCGGTTTTTGGGGGAGCTGCTGCTGTGATGTCACAGGAACGTTGCCGTGTCCTTGTGGTGTTCCCGTTGCTGTGGGGCACAGAGGCCTCAGTGTCAGAGCGGCTCTGGGCACCTGCTCATTGCCTGAGGATCCTCCTGCCCGAGGCATTCTCAGCAGCCAGCCCAGCCCCTGACGGGTGTCCTTCTGTCCTGGCAGGGGGACAGACAGTCTGCAGATGTGTGCAGCACAGGCAAAATGATCCAGCAAGTGGTTGTTGCAGTTTGCACTCTGCACTCTGGGGCTTCTGATGGGTATTTTTTAACCCACTGTGCCCCTAAGTCGAGGATTTCCCCAGGTGCACCATATGTGCCTTTGGGATTGCTGTGGGCTTTCCATTCTTCCTTTGGAACAGAGGTGATTTTGAAAGAAAATTGCCATTAAGATGCCATTTATTTGGGAAAGCTCCTGCCAACAACTTCTTAGAAAGGGGTTATTTTTGGCCAGCAGGGTGTGCACAGCATTTGGAATGGAGCCTGGGGGGGTTCTGTTCCCCAAGAGGAAAGTCTGTGGCAGTGAACCCTGGCATTCCCTCTGTTTGCTGATCCAGCCAAAAACTGGACACAGCCTTGTATTTTGTGCTGTTCTCTTGCTTGCTGTGTGATCCAAAAGGACTGTGGCTCCAGGAGGGAAGTTGTGAAAGCAAAATGCTCTCTTGGCATTGACTTGTTGTGTGGGATTTTCCAGCAGAGGCAGCTTTTTCTCCTAACAGCATCTGGTTCAGGTGAAGGTCCGCTCACACATGGATACTGGGAAGCTCCTTCGTAAGTGAGCAGCAAAGGAACCTTTGGTGTTCAGAGATCCCAGTTGTTCCCTTTCAACACCAGTATGAGCCCAGTAAGCTCCAGTATGATCCTTGTCACAAGGCAGCACTCCCAGGATGGTCCCAGTTGCCTCTGGCTAGATCAACCCAGTTAGTCCCAGGATGATGCCGTTGGCTCCCAGCGTGCTCCCAGTTGCTCCCAGTCACCCCCAGTATGGGGGATGATGTGCATGGTATGTTCCCAGTCACTCTCAGATACTCCCAGAATGAGTCCAGTCACTCCCAGTATGATCCAAAATTGGATTGCTGGGAGTCCTCATGGAATCCTGGAGACCATTGTGACACTCTAGGGCCCCATGGAACCGTGGTGACACCAGGTTGGCTGGGAGTGTTGATGTGCTGCAGGGTAGGAGGGCTCTGCACAGGGAGCTGGACAGGCTGGATCCAGGGCCCAAACCCAACAAGGTGAGGTTTAACAAGTCCAAGTTCCAGGTCCTGCACTTTGGCCACAACAACCCCTGCAGTGCTCCAGGCTGGGGACAGAGGGGCTGGACAGCAGGCAGGCAGAAAGGGAGCTGGGGCACTGATGGACAGCAGGCTGGGCATGAGCCAGCAGTGTGCCCAGGTGGCCAACGAGGCCAATGGCTCCTGGCCTGGATCAGGAACGGTGTGGCAAGGAGGACCAGGGCACGGATTCTTTCCCTGTGCTTGGCACTGGTTGGGCAGCATGGAGGGGCTAGAGCATGTCCAGAGAAGGGCAACAAGGCTGGTGAGGGGTCTGGAGCACAAGTCCTTTCAAGAGTGGCTGAAGGAGCTGGGGTTATTAATCAAAAGGAATAGGAAGAAATCTGGATCAGGAGGAGTAAAGAAAGCAAAGGTGAAGCAAAGGAAATGCTCAGGGCCATTTGGGGGTGGCTGCCAGGCAGCCCTGGCTCTGAGCAACAACGTCTGCAGTGGCACAGGAAACTCACAGCTCATGGGAACAAACTTTCTGTGTGACTTCAGAGGCTATGACAAACCTGAGTGGTTTCCCTCCCGTCCCCCAGCCCTTCCTGGCCCCAGGGGCTGATGGCATTTGTGCCCCCTCAGGTTCATCTCCCCACAGCAGCACCATGGGGGTGCTGACGCCTGCTCTGGGCAGTGCAAACAGGGGCTCCTGAGCCAGTGCTGCCGTGTCTGTGCCTGCAAGGATGCGGCACCTCTCTGAGCTGGGGGAGAGGCCAGGGCTGCACAGGGGGGATGTTGTTGGTAGCTCCATGAGGACGCTCTGGGACGCTGCCCTGGGGTGTCCAGCGCAGTGGGGATGGATCAGCCCCTGCTCTGCTGCTCCTTCCCGTCTCCCCCAGGGACCTTGCAGAGCCCCAGCCATGCTGTTTGCCCCCAGCCTGCCCACGGCCAGCCTGGGGCTGCTCACGGGGGTTTTCTGTGCTGAGCTTTGGCCTGGCCGTGTTCTTGAGAGAGCCTGGGCAAGGAGCCTGGAGCCCCCAGGCCCTGCCCTGAGGCGTCAGCGCTGCCCCAGCAGTGCCCATGGCCTGTCCCTGCTGCAGCCCCGGCACTGCCACCCCCAGGGCTGTGCCCGGCCCCGAGAGCACTCAGGCCCTGCAGCAACACCAGGGCCAGGAGGGCAGCGGGGCAGTGGCACGGGAGCAGCACTGGCAACACCAAGTGCTGCTGCTCCTGGGCACAGCTGCTGTGCCAGCACTGATCTGCCCCCAGCTCTGCACACAGACACTGCTGCTGCAGCTCCAGAGAAGGGAACAAAAAGGGCATCTCTGGAGAAAACTTTCCTGGGAGATCTTTTAATTCCTTTAAAACCACCAAGAGTGCAGCGCCTCATTGACATAGTCTTTGGCCACAGGGAAGGTGGAGAGAAACAAAATGAGAAATGGCACAGAAAATGACATTTTTTGGAGGACAAGATTTAAAAAGTAAAACAAAAAAGAAGAACCTCCAAAATGAAACCACTAAGAATTATCAAACATGACTTTTATTACATGTGATTTGCAGGAATTGGCCAGCATTTTAATGTTTTTTAAATTGTCCAGTCATCAGTGTCCACACTGCAGCCTTGAGCTCCTGGTTCCTCAGGCTGTAGATGAGGGGGTTCAGGGCTGGAGGCACCACCGAGTACAGAACTGACACTGCCAGATCCAGGGATGGGGAAGAGATGGAGGAAGGCTTCAGGTAGGCAAATGTACCAGTGCTGATGAACAGGGAGACCACAGCCAGGTGAGGGAGGCAGGTGGAAAAGGCTTTGTGCCGTCCCTCAGAGGGGATCCTCAGCACAGCCCTGAAGATCTGCACATAGGAGAAAACAATGAACACAAAACAGCCAAAATACAGAAAAGCACTTAGCACAATGAGCCCAAGTTCCTGAGATAGGATTTGGAGCAGGAGAGCTTGAGGATCTGAGGGATTTCACAGAAGAACTGCCCCAGGGCATTGCCATGGCACAGGGGCAGGGAAAATGTATTGGCTGTGTGCAGCAGTGAATAGAGAAAGGCACTGGCCCAGGCAGCTGCTGCCATGTGGGCACAAGCTCTGCTGCCCAGGAGGGTCCCGTAGTGCAGGGGTTTGCAGATGGACACGTAGCGGTCGTAGCACATGATGGTCAGGAGGAAATACTCTGCTGAGATGAAGAACACAAAACAAAAGACCTGTGCAACACATCCTGTGTAGGAGATGTGTCTGGTGTCCCAGAGGGAATTGTGCATGGCTTTGGGCACAGTGGTGCAGATGGAGCCCAGGTCAGTGAGGGCCAGGTTGAGCAGGAAGAAGAACATGGGGCTGTGCAGGTGGTGGCTGCAGGCTACGGCGCTGATGATGAGGCCGTTGCCCAGGAGGGCAGCCAGGGAGATGCCCAGGAAGAGGCAGAAGTGCAGGAGCTGCAGCTGCCGTGTGTCTGCCAATGCCAGCAGGAGGAAGTGGCTGATGGAGCTGCTGTTGGACATTTCTTCACTCTGGCCATGGAGTTCTGTTGAAGGAGGAGACAGTGACAAGTCAGGAGAGACTTTACTGAGCTATAGATGCCCTTCTTCCAGCCCTGTCCCTGCTGCTCAGTACCACCCAATTTTCCTTTTCTCAGAGCTTTTCCTTCAGCCCCGTGCCTGGAGCTCTGCTGGGATCTGGCCCCGTAGCTGTGATGAGAAGGGGCTCTGCCCATGGACAGTGAGGAGTCAGCTCTGCTCTGCAGCAGTGGGGTCATGGGAACGGGGTCAGGGGCCAGTCCTGGGGTTGGACTGCATCATCCCAAACTGCTCCTGAGGCAGAGGAGCCTGGCAGCATCTCCTGTCCCAGGGGTCAGGAATGGTGATGGCCAAAGGCAGTTTGAGAGGGTTTGGGTGTGCCCAGAGAGATCAGAGAGAAATGTGCAATGCAGGAGCATTGGCTGTAACTCAGTGGAGGGTGAGGGGAGCTGCTCTGTCACTCCATCTGTCCCCAGCTGCCCTTTCTGAGACTGAAGGCAGGCACTGTGTTTCCCTGGAAATCAGCCTGACACAGCTGAGAGCAGAGGGACACACAGTAGAGCAAACTGGTTCAGCCTTTCTCAGAGTCTCAGCCCCACTCCTGGCCAAGGACACTCCTGTCCCCAGTGTCCCCTGGAGACAGCTCACAGCTTGGGTGGCATCCCAAGGACACACCAAGGGTCCTGTCCATGGCACTGCTGGAGGAGAGTCGGGTCATTCCCAGCCTGCCAGCCTGCCCTGCCCAGAGCTCCTGGGGCAGAGGGAGCTGGGACATCCCATTGCTGTGCCCAGCCTGCACAGGAGGAGCCCAAGGGCTGGGCCTGCCCCTGCAGCTGGAGCTGCCATTCCCAGAGAGCTGTCAGCAATGCCAGGAGCACCTGGGCAAGGCAAGGAGAGAGAGCCAGGCCCTGAGGAAAAGCCTTTCCTTGCCCAGCCCTGCCCAGCCCCTGCCAGGCAGCACCAGTGCAGGACAGTCACCCTCAGGTATTTGCATTGAGACATTTGCTGTGTCTTGGCATGGGGATCTGTATAAAAGTAGTCATGAAATAGTTAGGTTGGGAGAAGACTTTAAATATCCCAGCACAGCTTGGTGGCAGTTTCCCCCCACTGCCTGCCCAGGGCTCTGCTGCCTGGAGCTGTCCCTGCCAGCAGCTGCTGCCCTGTGCCCAGGGCTGGACCCTGCCAGCACTGCCCCAGCCCAGCCCAGCCCTGGGGGCTCAGCTCTGCCCTGCAGAGCCCTCCCAGCTCAGGGCACTGCCCAGGGGCAGCTCTGGCTCTGCAGGCTCTGATGGCAATGGCAGAGCAACCCTGAGGAGGCTGGAAAAGGACACTGATGCTGCCTGTAAGGGGCCCTGTGCTGATTTCTGTCAGTGCCTGGTTAAGATCTGAGAATTTACTTTTTTTAATTTATTGCAACCTGTCATCAGAGGTTGAATAGAGAAATGAAATGAGAGCTGAATATCAATGTGCAATTTCCCATCCAGGCAACCCAAAGCACTAGATTAAAAAAGCACAAACTTCCCTTTCATGCAGCCCCTGATTTGCTGTAGTCCCTGTATAATTTACATGGTGAAATCCATGGGCAGAAGGGCTGAAAACACATTAGGAATCTCCTGTGAACCTACTGATCGCTCAAAGTAACAGTTCAGATACCTCAGGCATTGACAAAATTCACAATACCTTTAATAGTTATCCCTCCTCCCTGCCATTCTGAAATAGTAGGAAACTGAATACAAAGTCTTAGAAAAATGTCCTCATTTTTATCAAAATCCTTGTCTTGGAAATATTCTGTGACTGATCAGAAACCCTCAGCATGTCAGAGCTTTAGGAGCATTCACCTCCCCTCCACCAGAAATACTCTGAGCTGTACTCACAGAGTCTGTAGGCACTGGGGTGTTCCAGCTTTAGGAGATGCCTCCAGGAGCTGCAGCTGCATTGTCCTGCAGCCAGAGGCTTCCTGTGCCAAGGGCTGGCAGGGATTCTGCCCCAGGCACTTCTCAGCCCCTTCCCAGCCCTGACTGATTGAAGCTCTCTGTGCCTCTGGGCTGTGCCCGGGGTGGCTGCAGGCAGTGCCCCAGCCCTGCTGGGCTGGCAGAAGAGCTGCTCAGCAAGAGAAATGTGCTTTTGAAGCTCTTCTTGGTTTCCAGGAGCTGCCTCTGTGCCAGGAGCCCGGCCCAGCTCAGCAGCACAGACACAGCAGCAGGACTTTAATGAGCCTCTTGGGGCTTTGTGCTGAGGCCCTGAACATCAGTCCCTGACAGGGAGGGGAAGAAAGCTCTCAAGAACTCCAAGTCAGAATCCAACTCCAAAGTTTCTTTCACTTTTAATGGGTCCCACTGAGGGATGTGACTGAGAAAGTGTCCCCAGGCCCCAGGCAGAGCAGAGAACTGGAGGCACTGATGACAGCTGGGGACAAAGAGAAGCCAAGGCTTGGTGCCCTGGGCCACAGCAGCCAATGCTGTGCCAGCAAGGGCTGTGAGGAGACACCTTGTCCTGAGGCCCTGGGGCCTCCTGGCACAGCCCCAGCAAGGCTGGCCACTGTCACCCCCTTGGCCTGCCCTCAGCATCCCCCCTAGCCCACATGCCAGTGGCCTCAGGGATCTGCTGGAAGGAGTCCCTGGGGAGCCTTGCTCAGGAATGGCCCTGGGGGGCTCCTTCATGCTCCCAGGGACTGCAGCTTTTTCAAAGGACTTTGGCTTTTGCTTTGGAGTCTCTGAGAGCTTTGTGCAATCCTGGCCTCCAATTATCTGCTGTAATTAGTCCCTTGAGAGCCTTTGTCAGTAACAACACTCAGTGGGGCTCATTAATGCTTCAAGGTACTTCAGGTTCTTAAGGTACTTTCCTTTTTCCTTCCCACCCTGAGTCTCTGAGAAGTTTGTGCAATCATGGCCCCAATTATCTGCTTTAACGAGTCCCTTGGGAGCTTTGCATTGACACTTAGTGGGGCTCATCAATACTTTGAGATACTCAGGGCTTTTTCAGCTACTTTGGATTTTCCTTCCCACACTGAGTCTCTGGGAGGTTTTTGTGCAATCCTGGCCTCCAGTTCTCTCCTCCAAGGAGTCCATGAGGAGCCTGTGTTGGGGACAGACCTCAGTGGTACCCATTAATATTTGGAGACACTTTGGGTTTTTCTTCTGAGTTTGACTCCTGGAAAGGTTTGTGCAATCTCCTCTCAGGCCCTGAGGTTCAAGGGCTCAGCTCCAAATGCACCACAGGACTCATTAGGATCAAGCAAATCCTAACAAACCATGGCTGTGCCTTGATTTCCCTCTGGTCAGGTGCAGTTTCTAGGAAAGTTTCCTACAATACTTATGAAGAAATAGTTCAAAGAGCTTCTAAGAAATATCTGTTCCTATTTTAAAAGGTGTCTTTTTTTTTTACTGTTCTCTTTAGAGCAGAGGTGATTGCAGCATTCAGTGATGGATATTGATCCAGGGTCTCTCCTAAGGAGGTCTGGCCAGCTCAGAGAAGCTGTGCCTTGAGGTCTGACCCAGTGGGGACAACCTTGCTCCACATTCCCCAGCCCCATCCTGTCTCTCCTCACTCCCCTGGGACCTGCTTTGCTCACAGAACTGGCTGCACTCAGGCAAAGAGGGGTTTTCCTTCTTTGATTTTAGCAATCTAAAACTGCTGAGTTTCCCCATGGAAAACAGACACCCTCCTCAAGTGTGTGCCAAGGCCAAGGTGCCACCAAGGAGGTTCCCCTTCCCCAAGGCAGAGCCACACAAGGAATGTTTCAGACACACAGGGAGTTCTACAATAAACACAACCCCAGAGTTGGCTGAAGGCGGAATTAGAGCAGCTGCTGAAGGACAGACAAGCTTTGAACTCCTTGCAGCTGAAAGCACCAAGTGGGTTGTTGGGAGGTGTGTGAGTGAGGCAAGAGTGAGGGAAGGGAAATGCAGAGAGCCCTGGAAGTGTTTCTGTGCAGACAGGCTGCTGCAAGGGCAGCATTGGCCTTCTCTGGGGGGAACTGTGAGGGAGGTTGGGGCAGAGTGACCTCCCCAGTGACCTCGAGATGTCACACAGCCACCTGGGATGCCACAGCCCACTCAGTGGTGTCACACAACCTGCCCTGGGATGTCACACCACCATTCTGTGATGTCACATCTCTTCCTATATGCCACAAAAACACCTTGTGATGTCACATAGCCTCCTGTGATATCACACAGCCACATTTGATGTCATAGCTCACTCTGTGATGTCACAGTCAGCACTGTGATGTCATACAACCTGTCCTGAGATGTCACATGGCTCTTCTATGATGTCACTGCCCACTTTAGGATTTCATATCACCACCATGTGGTGTCACAGTCTGCTCAGTGATGTCACAACCCTCTCTGTGATATTCTCTATCTAACCTCTGGTGTCATAGTCCTCTCTGTGATGTCACAACCCACTAAATGATATCACCCAGGCCACACTGTGATGTCATGCAGCCACACTACAATGTCACAACCTGCACTGTGATGTCACAGATCTCCTCTATGATACCGTAGCTGCTCAGTGACCTCACACAACAAACTCTGTCATGTCACAGCCCCAGCTGTGACCTCACACAGCCCACTCGGAGATGTCACACAGCCACTTTCTGACATCACAGCTGCTCTGGGGCTCCAGGACACAGCCACAGAGGTGCTGCTGGGACACAGCCCCCTCTGGCACATCCCACAGCCCCTGCCAGTGCTGAGCCCCTGGCAGCTCTGTCTGGGCCTGCTCTCTGTGTCCCTGAGCTGCCCTGGCAGGGCCCCAGCCCTGCTGGGCTGTGCTCAGGAGCTGCTCCTGGCCAGAGCTGTCTCCCTGTTGTTATGGTCTGTTCCCATGGCAACATCTGCCCCATTGTTATGGTCTGTTTCCATGGTAACCATCACAGCCCCTGTTGCTATGGTCAGTCCCTTGGCAGCTCCATGGAGACCCCATGCCATGGGTGGTTGCCATGGACACCAGCTCAGGCCTGGAGCCAGAGCCCCTTGCCATGGCAACCATTTGCAGGCCCATCCCCAGGCTCATGGGATCACAGAGCCACACAATTGGCTGAGTTGGGAGGGACCCATGGGGATCCTCCAGTCCAACTGCTGGCCCGGCATAGGACACCCCAACAATCCCAGCCTGGGCCTGGCAGCGCTGGCCAAACGCTGCTGGAGCTCAGCCAGCCCTGGAGCTGGGAGCCTTCCCTGGGGAGCCTGTTCAGTGCCCCAGCAGCCTCGCGGGAAAAACCTTTTCCTCACATCCAGCCTAAACCTGCCCACCTCAGCTCCAGCCGCTCCCTCCACTCCTGGCCCTGGGCACCAGAGGGAAGAGGTTCCCGCAGCCCCCAGCCAGGGACCCGCTCCCAAGGCTGCTGCCATGGCAACCAGGCCTGGCACCAGCTGGGATGCTCGGTTTCCACGGGCTGGGCTTCAGGAATGGCATTCCCCAATTTCCTGCTCCTGCTGAAACCGCGCTGCTGCTCGCTTCCCTCCCACCTCCCATGGAAAGCACAAAAGGCAAAGATCCCAGGCTGGGATAAGAACAATTTATTGAGAACAGCAACGAGATAAGGCAAAAACAGGAACAGAAACAATTTTGGTAACAGAAAGGATAAGACAAACCATTCACAGGGAAAACTAAAACACCACCGACTGACTCTTCCTGAACATGCATTTCCTCCTGCCAAGAAAGGATACCCTTCTACTCTGGTGAGAGAGAGGGAGTCCTTTTCCTGCCCCTGGCAATGACCTGAGATGGGATTGAATATAATGGACCATGATCACAGTCTCACATTCTTTGATCCCACATCATGACATTGCCATGGGCAGGAAAAGGTACAGGTGTCTTCCCAGCATGGATCCCAGGGAACACGGATCACCAGGTCTCTTCCCAATGTGGATTCTCCATGGGCAGATGAAGCTGGAGAAGTGCACAAAGCTCTTCATGTATTTTGAGGCACTTGCAGGGCTTCCCTTACCGGTGCCTCCGTTGGTGTCTGCCAAAGTTAGACCTGTCTGAGAAGCTCTTCCCACACTGGGTACACTTGTAAGGCCTCTCCCCAGTGTGGATATGTTTGTGGGTATTGAGGTTGGATCTGTGGATGAAGGTCTTCCCACATTCCCCACACTCGTAGGGCCTCTCCCCAGTGTGGATGCGCCGGTGGGTGATGAGGTGGGAGTTTCGCTTGAAGCCCTCCCCACAGTCAGGGCAGCGGAAGGGCCTCTCATCCATGTGAATCCGCTGGTGCAGGAGGAGATTGGAGCTGGTCTGAAACCTCTTCCCACACTCGGGACACTCGTAGGGCCTCTCCCCAGTGTGGATGCGCTGGTGGATGACAAGTTGGGACTTGAAGCTGAAGCCCTTCCCACATTCCCCACACTCGTAGGCCCATTCCCCAGTGTGGATCATCTGGTGGCGGATCAGGCTGTTGCTGTGGCTGAAGCTCTTCCCACACTCCAAGCACTTGTAGCGCTTCTCCCCATCCTGAAGCTGCTCATGGACCACCAGCTCAGAGCCCCGGCTGGATCTCCGGCTGCCTTCCCGGTACAGGGTGGGTCTTTCCTCCTCAGAGCACCCTGGGATGGGTTTGGAGCCCTTCCTCCTGCGGGACCTCTGGGGATTTTCCTCCCCGTTGGATTCCTGTGCTGTGGAGCTGCTCAAAATTGCCTCTTCCATGAGGTTCTCCTGTGGGGATTTGTCCTCCCTGGTCTCCATCCTCAGCTCCTTGTCTGGGGGAGGAAGGACAAAGAGAGGATGGGATTTGCCTCCGTGCCAGAGGGAAGGGGAAGGAGATCCCCCCAGTGCATCCCCGGCAGGACAGCGTCGGCAGCGGGGTTGTCCTGCAGCCGGGGGCCAGGCTGGGCTGGGAGATGGAGCAGGAGAGAGGGAGAAAGGGGCACTGACTTCCTCCTTACCTGCCTGGGTGTCCTGGGGCATCTTCCTCTTCCTCACAGCCTCCTTCTCCATCCAGCCAAGGTTTGGGATTGGAAAATCCTGGTTCAGGAGAAAGCAAGGAATGAGCACGTTGAGTTTGAAGGTCCCTCTGTTCAAGTCCCTCTCTAGAAGTCACCAGGAATCTGGAGAGTCTTGGTTTGAAAGGAAAGGTGTTTGCTAAGGAAGGCAGAAACCTACACTGAAATAGATAAAAATGTAAGCAACCTTCCCCCTCTTAATTATTATAATCTTGATATCAAAGTGATCTCAGATAAAGATATAAGAATCGGAAGAATAATTCCTTACTAAAGAAATTAAAATGAAAATCAGCAGTACAAAACAAAAAAAACAACAAAAAACAACTCGCTGAGACAGTCAGAATACAACCTTACACCCCGTTGGTCAGGGTGCTGGTAGCAGTCTGATTAAATGGTGGCTGCAGTCCTCCTGGAGTGACTGATGTGGTTCTGTTGAAGCAGTGATCCCATAGGAGATTGTAGCTTACCTCTGAAGTTCCAGTGCTGTAGATGGGTCTGGTCTCTCCTCTGGGAATCCAGTGAAGAAAGACAGCCTGTGGTGCTCTGATTCCCAGATTATATCCATGCAGGAATGCTTGGCTCCTCCCCCTGGCTGGAGCATCTCACAATGGGATGATGTCATTTTATCAGTCCTGCAGTGAGACTCAATGGCCCATTAACGGAAGATATCCCCCTGGAGGAAGGATGGGTGGTGGAAGAGATAAAGAGCACTGCCCCACCTGGTTTTAACAGCTGGCCCATTAACAGAAGATATCCCCCAGTTATGTGGGAATGGGTGATGAAAGAGATAAAGAAAACTGCTCCACCAGGTTTTAATGGATCACGATAGAATACATACTTTTGGTTACATCTTGCATTGCAACCCAGGACATGGAGTCCATATAAACCTCCCAAACACCAAAACCCAGATTCAGCCCTGAAAATGCCTCCCAGGTGTTCCCCATCTCTGGTCTCTCCTCTTTGGTGTTCAGGGGTTCCTCCCTGTCCCAGCTGCTGGGGGTCACGCTTGTACTGGAGGTCTCCCTCTACTCAATCCATGCCCTACCCAGGCTGCTGGGAGTGCCAGGAATCTGAAAACTTTCCTCGGCTTCCATCTCCCCACTTAGGGATGCTGAAAGTTTTTGAGGTCCTAGGATCCCTGCTCCCCTTATTCTCTTCTTGGGGGTGCAGGGGGTCCATGGAAACCCACCTGCCCCTCTCCAGGCTGTTGAGGGTCCCGTAAATTGTGGCACTCCCCCTTTCTGGGCTCCCCACTTTGGGGTCCTCGGGGACACAGGGCTCTGCTCCTCCAGGCTGCCTCTGACAGCAGCTGCCACTGGGAACCTCCAATGTCCCTCTAAGGGGCATTTTCCACTCAGCTTTGGAATTCTTCATTCTCCAATCATCACCCCCCAAAAACCCAACCCAGAACCCCCTAGGATATCTGGGCTGGGCTCCCCCTCCCTGGTCACCTGTGGGATGGGGGGGTGATGATCCCACGGATAGGGGGTTGTGAATTCAGGGAGTGAATCCCAGCTCGACTGGGATATACTGAGCCTGAGATCATACTGGGATAATGTCTAGTTAAAGGACTTTTGGATTGGGTTCTTTTTCCCTTTGAACTGAAGATTGACGAGAGGGAGGCAGTTTTCTCTCATTCGGTCTCAGTTGTTTATTTTTTCTTATCAGCATTACAAGGTACAAAGAGCTACGTGCACTAAGATAGAAAAGAGGTAAAATGGCTGACAAAGATCTTCTTCAAGGTCTTTTATATGTCCATTTACCCAATTAAGAGATGCCAACTAAATTATGCTTATTAGTGACCCAATGACCCAACACCTGTGTGCTGCACTGTGGCATTTTTTACCCAATCACTTACTACTACCCAAAAACCCCTAGGAAAAGAACATGAAGAAGAAAGAAGAAGGACAAGAGACAACACCCTAAATCCTCCATCTTGTCTTTTGTTTTCTAAACTACTTTTTCACCCAGTGATTTAAAAAACTTTCTAATTTACACACTTACATTTTTCCTATCTAACTTTAGCATTTGTTTCCATGTATCACCATGAAAACATGCTCATGAATTTCATATTATATGAAATTCAGTGGTTTTTTTGAATCCTATAACTAAGTATTAGAAACAAGCGCACACAATCTGTATCTCAGACTCCAACAGCATAACAAGCACTTGACTGGGATTACTAGGACTGTCTGGGAATGGCTATGGACATGCTGAGGGCAACTGGGATATACTGGGAGTGTCTGAAACCATACTGGGGATGACTGGGAACACACAGGGAACAATGGGAACCATGCTGGCGACAACTGGGACCCCATGCTGGGGATAACTGGGAGTGACTGGGCCTGCACTGGATGCAACTGGGCATGACTGGGATCATGCTGGGAGCGGCTGGGATCATCTGGGGAGGGACTGGGACTATACTAGGGGGCAACTGGGTGAACTGTGATCACACTGGGAGGAACAGGGAGCAACTGGAACCATGCTGAGGACAACTAGAATCCTACTGGGATCACAGTGGGAGCAGCTGGGCTATGCAGGGCAAGACTGGGACCATACTGGCAGCAACTGGGACTGCACTCAGGGTGACTGGGAGTGGCTGGGAGCAACTGGGATCAGGCTGGAAGCACCTGAGGAGTGACTAGGAGCAACTTGGATAGACTGGGAGAGACTGAAACCACAGTGCAGGTAAATGGGAACAACTGGAACCACTCTGGATAATCCTGGGAGCAGCTGTGCCCATGCTGGGGTCATACTGGAATCCTACTGGAACTAGCTGGGATCATAATGGGAGTGATAGGAAAGGTGCCACCTCATGCTGGAGGTGACTGGGAGCAATTGGGCCCATCCTGGAAGTGCCAGGGAGTCACTCTGGCCGTGACTGGAATCATACTGGGAGGGCCTGGGTGTGACTGTAACCATACTGGGGGTGGCTGGTACAACAGCTCATACTGGGATTGACTGAGATTGTAGTGGGAGTGACTGGGATCATCCTGGAAGTGTCTTTCTGTAGATCTTCTGTCTTTCTGGTCTCTTTTTATTCTCCTTCCTATCCTACGTACCTGGAATATTTTTGGATATCTTAATGTTACCCAAAATCTTAAGGGTTAACACTTTTTAGGTTAAATGAGCTAACGTTGCAATGTTAATGCTTTGGTAAGAGTTTTATGTTCAGTTGGATGTTGTATTAAACCCTATGCCAAAGTTCCTTGATCGTCTATATTTTGCCAGTAGAATTTTGTGTCATTTTGACCTCTTAGCTCAGTTGGTCAGAGAATGGTGCCAGCATCACCGAGGTTGTGGGTTCAATCCTTGTGTGGGCCATTATATTAAGAGTTGGACTTGATGGTCCTTGTGGGTCCCGTCCTACCAAGAATATTCTTTGTATCTGTCCATGCTGAGAAGATCTGGTTGTTGTTTCTCCTGTGCACCAAATTCAAGCACAGGAACCTTTGGTTACCACCAGCATTGAAGTGTTCTGGGGTGTTACAGCCCTGCAGGCTCACAGTGGCCTCTTGTTTCCATGAGGCCCCACAGTGTCCCACTGGTCCCTTGGTTCCATGGGCCCAAGAGTGCCACAACGATCCCCTTGGTTTCACAACTTCCCACGGTGTTCCACTGGCCCCTTGGTTCCATAAGGTTCTGGAGTGTCACACAGGTTTATGGCATTTGTCCTTGCTGCCCCTCACATCCCACTGCCCCACAAAGAGCCCCGAGCCACCCGTGAGGGACAGGCCCTGCTGGGCCAGGCCTGGGCTCAGGGCTTGGCCTTTCTGCTTCCTCCAACCCAGCCAGGGCTGGCTCAGCATTGCAGTTCCCTGCTCAGAGCCTTTGGCTCCCGGCAAGCCTGGCCTCCAGGATCTGTTCTCACCAGTCCCTGGGGAGCCTTGGGCAGTCCCTGCCCTCAGTGGGGCTGATTGAAGCTCCAAGGGACTTGGAGTTTTGCTTCTGACTCCTTGAGCAGCTTCTTCAGCCTGAAGGAAGGACAAAGGAGGATCAGGGAGAGGAGAAGGAAGCATGAGGTCAAGCACTCCCTGAATTCACAGCCCCCCCCACCTCTGGGATCATCACCCCCCATCCCACAGGTGACCGGGGTGGGGGAACTTGGCCCAGATATCCTGGGGGGGTCCTTCTTGGGTTGTGCTTTTTGGGTGGGGATGTTTGGAGAATGAAGAACTTCAAAGCTGAGTGGAAAATGCCCCTTGGAGGGATACTGGGGGGTCCCAGCATCCCTAAGTGGGGAGATGGAAACAGGGGGAACTTTTTTGATTCCTAGCACGCCCAGCAGCCTGAAGAGCTCAAGGACCGAGCAGACAGGGGACCCAAAGTACAAGTATGAACCCCGGCAGCTGGGACAGGGAGGAACCCCTGAACACCAAAGGAGTGAGACCAGAGATGAGGAACTCCTGGAAGGCATTTTCAGGGCTGAATCTTGGTGTTTGGGGGGTTCATATGGACTCCATGTCCTGGGTTGCAATGCAAGATGTAACCAAAAGTATGTATTCTATCACCATTTGTTAAAACCTGGTACAGCAATTTTCATTATCTTCTCCATGACCCATCCCTCATAACTGGGGGATATCTTCTGTTAATGGGCCAGCTGTTAAAACCAGGTGGGGCAGTGTTCTTTATCTCT
Organism: Cyanistes caeruleus; assembly: GCF_971803275.1. Lineage (NCBI taxonomy): Eukaryota > Metazoa > Chordata > Aves > Passeriformes > Paridae > Cyanistes > Cyanistes caeruleus. The sequence goes on along the minus strand of NW_028255894.1, from coordinate 1,207,448 downwards.
TCCACCACCCATCCTTCCTCCAGGGAGATATCTTCTGTTAATGGGCCATTGAGTCTCACTGCAGGACTGATAAAATGACATCATCCCATTGTGAGATGCTCCACCCAGGGGGAGGAACCAAGCATTCCTGCATGGATATAATCTGAGAATCTAAACACCAGAGGCAGTCTTTGTCCACTGGATTCCCAGAGGAGAGACCAGACCCATCTACAGCACCAGAACTTCAGAGGTAAGCTACAATCTCCTATGGGATCATTGCTTCAACAGTACCACATCAGTCACTCCAGGAGGACTGCAGCCACCATTTAATCAGACAGCTACCAGCACCCTGACCAACGGGGTGTAAGGTCCTGACTTTGTTGGTGGGTTGTTTTGTTGTTGTTGTTGTTGGTTTTTTTCTTTTATACTGCTGCATTTTCATTTTCCTTCTTTAGTAAAGAACTTACATTCCTTTTCCCATAACGTTACCTAAGAGCACTTTGGTTTCAAGATTATAATAATACGGAGGGCATGGGATGCTTACATTTTTATCCATTTCAGTGGTGATTTCTGCCTTCCTTAGCAAACACCTTTCAAACCAAGACACCTCAAATGCCCAGGTGACTTCTAGAGATGGGCTTGGTAAGAGGAACCATCAAACTCATTGTGCTCATTCCTTGTATTTTTTCCCAAACCAGGATTTCCCAATCCCAAACCTTGGCAAGATGGAGAAGCAGGCTGTGAAGAAGATGAAGATCTTCAATGACACCCAGGCAGGTGAGGAGAGATTCAGTGCCCCTTTCTCCCTCTCTCCTGCTCCATCTCCCAGCCCAGCATGGCCCCCGGCTGCAGGACAACCCCACTGCCGACGCCGTCCTGCCGGGGATGCACTGGGGGGATCTCCTTCCCCTTCCCTCTGGCACGGAGGCAAATCCCATCCTCTCCTTGTCCTTCCTCCCCCAGACAAGGAGCTGAGGATGGAGACCAGGGAGGACAAATCCCCACAGGAGAACCTCATGGAAGTAGCAATTTTGAGCAGCTCCACAATGCAGGAATTCAATGGGGAGGAAAAGCTCTGGAGATCCCACAGGAGAAGGGGATCCAAACCCATCCCAGGGTGCTCTGAGGAGGAAAGACCCACCCTGTGCCAGGAAGGTGGCCAGAGATCCAGCCGGGGCTCTGAGCTGGTGGTCCATGAGCGGCTTCAGGATGGGGAGAAGCGCTACAAGTGCTTGGAGTGTGGGAAGAGCTTCAGACAGAGGAAAACCCTGATCTGCCACCAGATGATCCACACTGGGGAATGGGCCTACAAGTGTGGGGAATGTGGGAAGGGCTTCAGCAGGAGCTCCCACCTCATCATCCACCAGCGCATCCACACTGGGGAGAGGCCCTATGAGTGTTCTGAGTGTGGGATGAGGTTTCACAGCAGCTCCAATCTTGTCCTGCACCAGCGAATTCACACGGATGAGAGGCCCTTCCGCTGCCCTGACTGTGGGGAGGGCTTCAAGCAAAACTCCCACCTCATCAGGCACCAGCGCATCCACACTGGGGAGAGGCCCTACGAGTGTCCCCAGTGTGGGAAGAGCTTCTCAGACAGGTCTAACTTGGCCAGACACCAACGGAGGCACCGGTAAGGGAAGCCCTGCAAGTGCCTCAAAATACAGGAAGAGCTTTGTGCACTGCTCCAGCTTCATCCGCCCATGGAGGATCCATGTTGGGAAGAGACCTGGTGATCCATGTTCCCTGGGATCCATGCTGGGAAGACACCTGTACCTTTTCCTGCCCATGGCAATGTCATGATGTGGGATCAAAGAATGTGAGACTGTGATCATGGTCCATTATATTCAATCCCATCTCAGGTCATTGCCAGGGGCAGGAAAAGGACTCCCTCTCTCTCACCAGAGTAGAAGGGTATCCTTTCTTGGCAGGAGGAAATGCATGTTCAGGAAGAGTCAGTCGGTGGTGTTTTAGTTTTCTCTGTGAATGGTTTGTCTTATCCTTTCTGTTACCAAAATTGTTTCTGTTCCTGTTTTTGCCTTATCTCGTTGCTGTTCTCAATAAATTATTCTTATCCCAGCCTGGGATCTTTGTCTTTTGTGCTTTCCATGGGAGGTGGGAGGGAAGCGAGCGGCAGCGCGGTTTCAGCAGGAGCAGGAAATTGGGGAATGCCATTCCTGAAGCCCAGCCCGTGGAAACCGAGCATCCCAGCTGGTGCCAGGCCTGGTTGCCATGGCAGCAGCCTTGGGAGCGGGTCCCTGGCTGGGGGCTGCGGGAACCTCTTCCCTCTGGTGCCCAGGGACAGGAGTGGAGGGAGCGGCTGGAGCTGAGGCGGGCAGGTTTAGGCTGGATGTGAGGAAAAGGTTTTTCCCGCGAGGCTGCTGGGGCACTGAACAGGCTCCCCAGGGAAGGCTCCCAGCTCCAGGGCTGGCTGAGCTCCAGCAGCGTTTGGCCAGCGCTGCCAGGCCCAGGCTGGGATTGTTGGGGTGTCCTGTGCAGGGCCAGCAGTTGGACTGGAGGATCCCCATGGCTCCCTCCCAACTCAGCCAATTCTGTGGCTCTGGGATCCCATGAGCCTGGGGATGGGACTGCAAATGGTTGCCATGGCAATGGGCTCTGGCTCCAGGCCTGAGCTGGTGTCCATGGCAACCAGCCCTGGCATGGGGTCTCCATGGAGCTGCCAAGGGACTGACCATAGCAACAGGGAGACAGCTCTGGCCAGGAGCAGCTCCTGAGCACAGCCCAGCAGGGCTGGGGCCCTGCCAGGGCAGCTCAGGGACACAGAGAGCAGGCCCAGACAGAGCTGCCAGGGGCTCAGCACTGGCAGGGGCTGTGGGATGTGCCAGAGGGGGCTGTGTCCCAGCAGCACCTCTGTGGCTGTGTCCTGGAGCCCCAGAGCAGCTGTGATGTCAGAAAGGGGCTGTGTGACAGCTCCGAGTGGGTTGTGTGAGGTCACAGATGGGGTTGTGACATCCCAGAGTTTGTTGTGTGAGGTCACTGAGCAGCTACGGCATCATAGAGGGGACTGTGTGACATCACATAGATGGCTGTGACATCATGACATGGCTTTATGACATCATAGACCTGTTTTTGAGGTCAAAGTATGTGCTGTGACATTACAGGGTATCTGTATGACATCACAGAGATGGTTGTATGACATCACTGATGGGTTTATGACATCACAGAGCTGGCTGTGACATCATAAAGATGGTGTGAGACCATTGAGCAGAGACTGACATCATAGATGGTGACATCACAGACCAGGATATGACATCACAGAACAGACTGTGACATCACAGGTTGAATTTTTGACATCACAGTCTTCTGTGACATCACAGTATATGGATGCTAGCTTTGGAACAAGCTGCAGGGAGCTGCAGAAATTACAGGCCGCATGGCTCCTCGGGCTGCCTGAGAAAATAGCCTGGGAAAAATATGAGAAGGAATTAAAACAATTCTCAGGGACGCTAAACAGCCTTGCAGGTGTTGTTTTGCAGTCTTGTTTTCCCTTGCAGGAGAAGGTCAGGGGGGTAGAGTGCCCCTGACCAATGATGGTGATGTAGCACTTTGCTAACCAATAAGAGTTTCCTTTCTGTACCTTCCACGTACCAGTCTATAAGACAAGCCTGAAGCAATAAACCAGAGAATTCTCGTGTTGAAACTCCCTTGAGAGTTTATGTCGTTCTTTCTAGCCGTTCCCAATTGGAACGACAACAGTACAGCTGTATGACAACATCCCAGAGTTGGCTCACTTAACAGAGCACAAACTTAACAGGACTTCAGTTATACCTTAACCTTAACTGAAACCTCAAATGTCATAATGTAGCAAAACAACAGCATTTACTGTATTTAACCCAACTTACAACCTATGACTTATCCAATTAGCAGAGGAATAATACTAAACAGTATTTAAATTAGCTCATAATTTATATTAAACATAACAATGGAGCAAAAGAAGAACACTAGGCAGCATTGAACTTTGCTTATACCATGTGACTGAACCCTCACTCACAGGCCTGCCTGACTCAGATCTCCAAGGCACTCCAACCCCTTCCAGAGCAGCATTTCTGCCCCATTTGCCAGGGCACAGCACTGGTGTGTGCACACAGACACAAAGAGGCAGTGCAAGGCAGCTGTGAGAAATTCCCCTGCAGGGCAGGGAAATGCTCCCTGCGGATGCTTTGGCATCTCCCCAGCGGGCCAAGGGCTGAGCCTGGAGGAGTGGGGGGATCGGCCCAGGCTCCGTCCTTGTTCGGGGGTGCCCCGAGTGCAGCAAACGGGAGAGTTCCCGGCTCACAGAGGCCCCACTCCGAGGGAGGTGGCTGGCCCAGGAGAGCTGCAAGGGGCTCCTTTTGGAGCGCTGTTTGTAGGGCCCCAAGAGAGGGGCTTCAGGCACAGCAATGTTTCATCCTGGCCACACCTGGCATCAACAGCTTTCTTTGCAAGGCTGAGAACAGGGATGTTGTGCCACGCAGGGAACAGGAACAGTTCCCAGGGCTGCTCCTGAAGCAAGCAGGAGCTGCTTGGGCAGCAGCAGTGCCTGGGAGCAGACAGTGTTTCTGATGAGCTGCAGAGGAGCTGAGCCCAGGGGCTGTTGGCCAAGGCCCAGGCCCAAGGAGCATTTCTCAGCTGGCAGGGCGGCCTGAGAAGGGGAGGGGGGAATGCACCAGCACAGGGCCCCATGGAACCAAGGGACCATTGTGACACTGTGGGGCACCATGAAATAAACAAAGCATTGTGACACTGTGAGGCCTCATGGAACCAGTGAGATCATTGTGGTCCCCACAGAACCAAGAGGACCATTGGGATCCTGTGGGGCCTCATGAAACCAAGAGGCCTTTGTGACACTGCAGGGCTGCATGGATCCAAAGGTCCAGGGTGACACTGTGGAGCCACAGGAGACCTTTGTGACACTGCAAACCGCCAAGGTCCATTGTGACATTTCAGGCCTCATGGAACAGAGGAGTCATTGAGGGGCCTGTGGAACCACAGAGACCATTGTGACACTGCAAGGCCTCATGGAATCGCTGGGATCATTGTGACACTGCAGGGCCTGATGGATCCTGAGGCCATTGTGACACTGTGGTACTCCATGGAATCAAGAGTCCACTGTGACACTGCAGGTCTTCTTATAATCAGTGCTCCACTATGACACTGCTGGATCCCATGGAATCACAGCACCATTGTGACACTGAAGGGCCCCATGGAAGTAAGGGTCCATTGTGACTCTATGGGGCCCCATAAAATCAAGGGAACACAGAACAGGTCTGGCTGGTTTGGCCTCCCAGGGGCACCTGACTGGTCCAACTGACCTTGACATGTTGAGGGTCTCTTCTCATCTGCTACTGAAACACTGGGGAAGGCACTGTGAGTTCCTTCCCATGGGAAAGAACTGTCCTGCTTCTCCAGGCATCCATGGCCAAAATTTGGATTCCACCTCCAATATTCCCTACATCCAAAGCCTGCTCCCAGATGAAGTCTGCCATTACTGACAAGTCTGGCTGGCCTTGGCCTCCTGATGTCCAGCTCTCACCTGCCTTCCAAACCCTGGGGCTCTGTGCTTTCCTTCCTGTGGAAAAATATTGTCCATCTCAGCCAGGTGGCCATGACCAAAATTGGAATTCCACCTCCAGCTTTGCCTATTGTGAGAGACTGGAGGAGATTGTTGGCTCGAAACAATTTGTGTTTCAAAGGGGAGGAAGGGTCAGGTCCAGCCTTGTCCTGCCCTGTAACCCCAGCACTGCACTGCCCTGGAACCCAAATCCCCCCAGAGCCTCTATCCCAGCCCTGCAGTGTCTGCCAGTCCCTGGCACACCAAAGGCAATGCTCCACACCCACCTCTGGAGCCCCCAGCCCAGCTCCTAAGTGACCAAATGATGGGAAATCCCACCTGGGGAATGGGCCCAGGAAGACCAAGGGGATCTTAAGGCTGACTACAAGGCAAACACACATCTTGAGCCTACCTCCTCTTGGAATTTCTATCTGAATGCTGCTGGAATCCAGGAGTTGGTATCTCTGTGTGTGTTTCTCTAAGGCTTTTTTGTCTTTCTTTCATTTTGTGTTTCCTATTTCTGTCCTCTTGCAAACTTTGAGAAACTTAAAATGAACAGGCTTAGAGTTTGTGGAGTTGAATGGGCCAAGTTAATGCTTTGAGAAGTTTTTTGTTTATTGACTGTCATATTAAACCATTTGTCAAAGTTTCTCTGATTTTCTATAGTTGCCAGTAAAGGCTGTTTTGTTGTTTTGAGCTCCTCAGAATCTCTTGCTGGTATTTCTCCAGTGCATCCAACTCAGAAGACACAAAAAATTGTAATTCCTTTTAAATGTCTCCTTGAGAGAGTTGTCTGGGTGACGAGGGTACTGCTTGGTGTCAGCCCTGCATTTCCCTCCTCCGGTCTTTGTCTCCAGCACAGCCATGGAGGCTCTTTGGGCTCTGAACTTTTCCTGCAGCCACCAAGAGAGGCTTAGTCCTGCCTTTGGCACAGCCAGCCCTGGCCAGCACAGGCCATGGACAGCAATTCCTTTTCTGTGCCTGGCCTTGCTGCCAGCCCTGGCAGCAGCTCCATGGCCCCTTTGTGCCCCGCTGGCCCAGCCATGGTGCCCCAGCCCCTGTGCAGGCCCAGCCCAGGGCAGGAGCATTGCAGGTGGGCACGGCCCCTGTGCCGTGGTGCCCACAGCAGCCCTGGGGCTCTGTGCCCCATGGCCTCCCTGCTGGGCAGCCTCTCCCAGCTCCTGCAGAGCCTGTGGCACCTGTGGGCCTGCACACACAGCCCTGCCCCGGGCTCTGCCAGGCTCTGGGCCAGCACAGAGGCTGGGCAGGGCTGGCCATGGCCAGCAACAGGCCCTGAGCCCACAGGAGGATGGAGCTGGGCCACAGCCAAACTCAGCACAAGCCAAACCTGGGGTCAGCAGCCAGGGCTGCCAACACCTGGGGACAGAGCCTGGTGGTGACAAATGTCCTGGGTCCCCTCCCTGCTCTGCTCATGCCACCAAGGGCACAGAGCAGCCTCCTCTCTCAGCCACTTGCCTATTTTCAATCCCTTGCCCTGTAGGCACTGGCCCTGCCCCACAAGGCCTGGGCTGAGTCCTGCCCCTGCACGCTCACACAGGCTGAGATGGACACTGCTGGTTTCTCTGGCAGGCTCTCTGAGCCCAGCCCAGCTCCCTCCAAGCTGTCCCAGCTGCCCTGAGCTCTCAGCAGCACCCAGGGCCTCTCCCCAGCACAGCCCAGCCGGCTCTGGCCCCACAGCTCTGCTCAGGGCCGGCTGCTCTGGGCACTGCCCCACGGCCTCAGCCCCTCTGCAGGGCACAGCAGCAGCTGCAGCTCAGAGAGGCCTCAGCCATGGGGGAAGGTGCTTGGCCAAGGGAAAAGGAGGCTCCCTGGGTGCCCTGCTCCCCTCTCCCTGAGGTGCTGAGAGCTCTGCAGCCCCTCCTGCCATCCCATCTGCCCAGGCCAGCACAACAGCCCTGGTCTTGGGGCCCTCAGGAGCTGCTCCTGCTCCAGGCCCAGGGCCCATCCCAAAGCTGGGATAGCCAGAAAGCTGTGCCCATTTCTGTTCATTCCTGTTCTAAGGAGGACGGATCCTCAGCCACCTGGAGAATGCTAATGAATTTTGCTACTCCAGAGGCCACCTCTTCCTTGGGCTCATGGAACCAAGAGGCCCCTGTGACACCCCAGCGCCCTGTGGAACCATGCAGAGCATTGTGACAGAGCAGAACCTCGTGTCATGATGGGGCCATTGGGACACTGCAGGGCCCCATGGAACCAAGGGGACAGTGTTGCTCCTCAGGGACTCATGGAATGAAGGAAACTTGTTTGAAACTGTGGTGCCCTTGGGACCAAGAGGCCATGGTGACACTGTGGAACCAAGGAGAGCATTGCTGCACTGAGAGACCTCATGGAAGCAAAGATCCACTGGGACACTGTGGGGCATTGGGGGACCAAGGTGCCATTGTGACACTGCAGGGCCCAAGAATCCAAGGGACGTTGTGACACCAAGAGGTCCCATGGAACCAAAGGGACATTGTGACCCTGGGAGGCCTCATGGAATCCTGGAGACCATTATGACACTCTAGGGCCCCATGGAACCGTGGTGACACCAGGTTGGCTGGGAGTGTTGATGTGCTGCAGGGTAGGAGGGCTCTGCACAGGGAGCTGGACAGGCTGGATCCAGGGCCCAAACCCAACAAGGTGAGGTTTAACAAGTCCAAGTTCCAGGTCCTGCACTTTGGCCACAACAACCCCTGCAGTGCTCCAGGCTGGGGACAGAGTGGCTGGACAGCAGCCAGGCAGAAAGGGAGCTGGGGCACTGATGGACAGCAGGCTGGGCATGAGCCAGCAGTGTGCCCAGGTGGCCAAGGAGGCCAATGGCTCCTGGACTGGATCAGGAACAGTGTGGCCAGCAAGATCAGGGCAATGATTCTTCCCCTGTGCTCAGCACTGATTGGGCTGCTCACGGGGGTTTTCTGTGCTGAGCTTTGGCCTGGCCGTGTTCTTGAGAGAGCCTGGGCAAGGAGCCTGGAGCCCCCAGGCCCTGCCCTGAGGCGTCAGCGCTGCCCCAGCAGTGCCCATGGCCTGTCCCTGCTGCAGCCCCGGCACTGCCACCCCCAGGGCTGTGCCCAGCCCCGAGAGCACTCAGGCCCTGCAGCAACACCAGGGCCAGGAGGGCAGCGGGGCAGTGGCACGGGAGCAGCACTGGCAACACCAAGTGCTGCTGCTCCTGGCCACAGCTGCTGTGCCAGCACTGATCTGCCCCCAGCTCTGCACACAGACACTGCTGCTGCAGCTCCAGAGAAGGGAACAAAAGGGAAAAAAGTTTTCTCTGGAGAAAATTTTGCTGGGAGATCCTTTAGTTCCTTTACAGGAACTTTACACCAAGAGCATAGCTCCTCATTGACACAGTCTGTAGCCCTAGGGAAGGTAGAGAGAATCAAAATGAGAAATGGCACAAATAATGACATTTTGTTGTGGACAATATTAAGGAAGTAAAAACAAGGAAAAGAACTTCCAAAATGAAACCACCAAGAATTTTCCAAGATGACTTTTATTACAAGTGATTTGCAGAAATTGGCCAGCAGTTCAATGTTCCTGAAATGATCCAGTCATCAGTGTCCACACTGCAGCCTTGAGCTCTTGGTTCCTCAGGCTGTAGATGAGGGGGTTCAGGGCTGGAGGCACCACCGAGTACAGAACTGACACCGCCAGATCCAGGGATGGGGAAGAGATGGAGGGGGGCTTCAGGTAGGCAAATGTACCAGTGCTGATGAACAGGGAGAGCACAGCCAGGTGAGGGAGGCAGGTGGAAAAGGCTTTGTGCCGTCCCTGCTCAGAGGGGATCCTCAGCACAGCCCTGAAGATCTGCACATAGGAGAAAACAATGAACACAAAACAGACAAATACCAAACACACACTGACTGCAATGAGCCCAAGTTCCCTGAGGTTTGAATGTGAACAGGACAGTTTGAGGATGTGTGGGATTTCACAGAAGAACTGCCCCAGGGCATTGCCATGGCACAGGGGCAGGGAAAATGTATTGGCTGTGTGCAGCAGTGAATAGAGAAAGGCACTGGCCCAGGCAGCTGCTGCCATGTGGGCACAAGCTCTGCTGCCCAGGAGGGTCCCGTAGTGCAGGGGTTTGCAGATGGACACGTAGCGGTCGTAGCACATGATGGTCAGCAGGGAAAGCTCTGCTGAGATGAAGAACAGAAAGAAAAATACTTGTGCCTCACATCCTGTGTAGGAGATGTGTCTGGTGTCCCAGAGGGAATTGTGCATGGCTTTGGGCACAGTGGTGCAGATGGAGCCCAGGTCAGTGAGGGCCAGGTTGAGCAGGAAGAAGAACATGGGGCTGTGCAGGTGGTGGCTGCAGGCTACGGCGCTGATGATGAGGCCGTTGCCCAGGAGGGCAGCCAGGGAGATGCCCAGGAAGAGGCAGAAGTGCAGGAGCTGCAGCTGCCGCGTGTCTGCCAATGCCAGCAGGAGGAAGTGGCTGATGGAGCTGCTGTTGGACATTTCTTCACTCTGGCCATGGAGTCCTGTTGAAAGAGGAGAAAGTGACAAGTCAGGGGAGACTTTACTGAGCAATGTCCAAGTCCCTTCTCCCAGCCCTGCTCCTGCTGCTCTGTGCCACCCAATTTTCCTTTTCTCAGAGCCCTTCCTTTAGCCCCGTGCCTGGAGCTCTGCTGGGATCTGGCCTTGTTGCTGTGATGAGCAGGGGCTCTGCCCATGGACACCAAGGAGTCAGCTCTGCTCTGCAGCAGTGGGGTCTTGGGAACGGGGTCAGGGGCCAGTCCTGGGGTTGGACTGCATCAGCCCAAACTGCTCCTGAGGCAGAGGAGCCTGGCTGCATCTCCTGTCCCAGGGCTCAGGAATGGTGACAGCCAAAGGCGGTTTGAGAGGGTTTCCTGCTGTGCCCAGGGAGATCAGAGAGAAATGTGCAATGCAGGAGCATTGGCTGTAACTCAGTGGAGGGTCAGGGGAGCTGCTCTGTCACTCCATCTGTCCCCAGATGCCCTTTCTTAGATCAAGGGCAGGCAATGTGTTTCCCTGAAAATCAGCCTGACACAGCTGACAGAAGAGGAACCCACAGCAGAGCAAACTGGTTCAGCCTTTCTCAGAGTCTCAGCCCCACTCCTGGCCAAGGACACTCCTGTCCCCAGTGTCCCCTGGAGACAGCTGACAGCTTGGGTGGCACCCCAAGGACACACCAAGGGTCCTGTCCATGGCACTGCTGGAGGAGAGTCGGGTCATTCCCAGCCTCCCAGCCTGCCCTGCCCAGAGCTCCTGGGGCAGAGGGAGCTGGGACATCCCATTGCTGTGCCCAGCCTGCACAGGAGGAGCCCAAGGGCTGGGCCTGCCCCTGCAGCTGGAGCTGCCATTCCCAGAGAGCTGTCAGCAATGCCAGGAGCACCTGGGCAAGGCAAGGAGAGAGAGCCAGGCCCTGAGGAAAAGCCTTTCCTTGCCCAGCCCTGCCCAGCCCCTGCCAGGCAGCATCAGTGCAGGACAATCACCCTCAGGCATTTGCATTGAGACATTTGCTGTGTCTTGGCATGGGGATCTGTATAAAAGTAATCATGCAATAGTTAATTTGGGAAAAGACTTTAAACTTTAAACTTTAAACTAAAATCCCAGCACAGCTTGGTGGCAGTTTCCCCCCACTGCCTGCCCAGGGCTCTGCTGCCTGGAGCTGTCCCTGCCAGCAGCTGCTGCCCTGTGCCCAGGGCTGGACCCTGCCAGCCCAGCCCCAGCCCAGCCCAGCCCTGGGGGCTCAGCTCTGCCCTGCAGAGCCCTCCCAGCTCAGGGCACTGCCCAGGGGCAGCTCTGGCTCTGCAGGCTCTGATGGCAATGGCAGAGCAACCCTGAGGAGGCTGGAAAAGCGACACTGATGCTGCCTGGAAGGGGCCCTGTGCTGATTTCTGTCACTGCCTGGTTAAGATTTGAGAATTTATTTTTTTTAATTTATCGCAACCTGTCACAAGATGTTGAATAGAGAAATGAAATGAGAGCTGAATATCAATGTGCAATTTCCCATCCAGGCATCCCAGAGCATTAGATTAAAAAAGTAGGATCTTCGCTTTTATGCAGCCCCTGTATAATTTACTTGGTGTAGTCCATGGGCAGAATGGCTGAAAGCACATTAGCAATCTCCTGTGAACCTACTGATCACTAAAAGTGTCTCAGGGACTTGTCAAAATTTGTATTACCTTTATAATTCAGAATACCTTTAATATTTTAAAATTAAGAAATAAAAAGAAACAATAATAATAAATTATTATGAAATAATTTAATATTTATCCTCCTCCTCCCTGCCATTCTGCAATAGTAGGAAACTGAATACAAAGTCTTAGGAAATTTCCTCATTTTTATCAAAATCCTTGTCTTGGAAATATTCCATGACAGATCAGAAACCATCAGCAGGTCAGAGCTTCAGGAGCATTCACCTCCCCTCCACCAGAAATACTCACAGCTGTACTCACAGAGTCTGTAGGCACTGGGGTGTTCCAGCTTTAGGAGATGCCTCCAGGAGCTGCAGCTGCATTGTCCTGCAGCCAGAGGCTTCCTGTGCCAAGGGCTGGCAGGGATTCTGCCCCAGGCACTTCTCAGCACCTTCCCAGCCCTGACTGATTGAAGCTCTCTGTGCCTCTGGGCTGTGCCCAGGGTGGCTGCAGGCAGTGCCCCAGCCCTGCTGGGCTGGCAGAAGAGCTGCTCAGCAAGAGAAATGTGCTTTTGAAGCTCTTCTTGGTTTCCAGGAGCTGCCTCTGTGCCAGGAGCCCGGCCCAGCTCAGCAGCACAGACACAGCAGCAGGACTTTAATGAGCCTCTTGGGGCTTTGTGCTGAGGCCCTGAACATCAGTCCCTGACAGGGAGGGGAAGAAAGCTCTCAAGAACTCCAAGTCAGAATCCAACTCCAAAGTTTCTTTCACTTTTAATGGGTCCCACTGAGGGATGTGACACTGAGAAAGTGTCCCCAGGCTCCAGGCAGAGCAGAGAACTGGAGGCACTGATGACAGCTGGGGACAAAGAGAAGCCAAGGCTTGGTGCCCTGGGCCACAGCAGCCAAAGCTGTGCCAGCAAGGGCTGTGAGGAGACACCTTGTCCTGAGGCCCTGGGGCCTCCTGGCACAGCCCCAGCAAGGCTGGCCACTGTCACCCCCTTGGCCTGCCCTCAGCATCCCCCCTAGCCCACATGCCAGTGGCCTCAGGGATCTGCTGGAAGGAGTCCCTGGGGAGCCTTGCTCAGGAATGGCCCTGGGGGCTCCTTCATGCTCCAGGGACTGCAGCTTTTTCAAAGGACTTTGGCTTTTGCTTTGGAGTCTCTGAGAGCTTTGTGCAATCCTGGCCTCCAATTATCTGCTGTAATTAGTCCCTTGAGAGCCTTTGTCAGCAACAACACTCAGTGGGGCTCATTAATGCTTCAAGATACTTCAATTATTTTAATATACTTGCTATCTCCTTTTGATACAGACTCTAAGAGAAGTTTGTGCAATCCTGGCCCCAATTATCTGCTTTAACGAGTCCCTTGGGAGCTTTGCATTGACACTCAGTGGGGCTCATCAATACTTTGAGATACTCAGGGCTTTTTCAGCTACTTTGGATTTTCCTTCCCACACTGAGTCTCTGGGAGGTTTTTGTGCAATCCTGGCCTCCAGTTCTCTCCTCCAAGGAGTCCATGAGGAGCCTGTGTTGGGGATGGACCTCAGTGGCACCCATTAATGCCTGGAGACACTTTGGGTGTTTCCTCTGACTTGGACTCCTGGAAAGGTTTGTGCAATCTCCTCTCAGGCCCTGAGGTTCAAGGGCTCAGCTCCAAATGCACCACGGGGCTCATTAGGATCAAGCAAATCCTAACAAACCATGGCTGTGCCTTGATTTCCCTCTGGTCTGGTGCAGTTCTTAGGAAAGTTTCCTACAATACTTATGGAGAAATAGTTCAAAGAACTTCTAAGAAATATGTATTCCTATTTTAAAGGGTGTCTTTTATTCCTGTTCTCTTTAGAGCAGAGGTGACTGCAGCACTCAGTGATGGATATTGATCCAGGGTCTCTCCTAAGGAGGTCTGGCCAGGTCAGAGAAGCTGTGCCTTGAGGTCTGACACAGTGGGGACAACCTTGCTCCACATTCCCCAGCCCCATCCTGTCTCTCCTCCCTCCCCTGGGACCTGCTTTGCTCACAGAACTGGCTGCACTCAGGCAAAGAGGGGTTTTCCTTCTTTGATTTTAGCAATCTAAAACTGCTGAGTTTCCCCATGGAAAACAGACACCCTCCTCAAGTGTGTGCCAAGCCCAAGGTGCCACCAAGGAGGTTCCCCTTCCCCAAGGCAGAACCACACAAGGAATGTTTCAGACACACGGGGAGTTCTACAATAAACACAACCCCAGAGTTGGCTGAAGGCAGAATTAGAGCAGCTGCTGAAGGACAGACAAGCTTTGAACTCCTTGCAGCTGAAAGCACCAAGTGGGTTGTTGGGAGGTGTGTGAGTGAGGCAAGAGTGAGGGAAGGGAAATGCAGAGAGCCCTGGGAGTGTTTCTGTGCAGACAGGCTGCTGCAAGGGCAGCGTTGGACTTCTCTGGGGGGAACTGTGAGGGGGGGTCGGTGCGAAGAGACCTCCCCAGTGACCTCACAGTACACACTGTGATGTCACACAGCCACTTGTGATGTCACAGCCCACTTGCTGATGTCACACAACCTGCCCCTGGTTGTCACACCACCATTCTGTGATGTCACATCCTGCTCTGTGATGTCACACCATCTCTTACATGTCACAAAACCACCTCGTGATGTCACATGTCCTCCCATAATGTCACACAGCCATGTTTGATTTCACAGTTCACTCGATGATCTCACAGTTGGCACTTTCATGTCATACAACCTGTTCTGAGATGTCACATAGCTTTTCTGGGATGTCACTGCCCACTCTAGGATTTCATATCACAACCATGTGGCTTCACAGCCTGGTCTGTGATGTCACACAATCAATCAGTGATGGCACAGCCTGCTCTGTGGTGTCATGTATATAATGTCTAATGTCACAGTCCTCTCTGTGATGTCACAGCTGTTGCTGCTAAAGATCAATAGATCACACGGACACAGGTTGAGGTGTGGTGCAAGAAAGAGCAGAGTTTATTTTTCCTCCCAGGATTTATAGGCTTCTGACCATGGCCAGGGATTGGATGGTCAGGATAACACTTTCCCCCTGCACTGGCCATGAGAGATGCTCATCACAAGACGTGTAACAGAAAGAATGTACACATATCTATGTTTACAGTTACTGTCCTGGGAAAGTCTTTAGAAAACTATGTTAGCAAGCTCAGAATCTGAGTTTTCAGGGCGACACACAGCCTTCTCTGTGATGTCACACAGTCCCCTCTATGATGCCGTAGCTGCTCAGTGACCTCACACAACAAACTCTGTCATGCCACAGCCCCCTCTGTGACCTCACACAACCGACTCGGAGCTGTCACACAGCCCCTTTCTAACATCACAGCTGCTCTGGGGCTCCAGGACACAGCCACAGAGGTGCTGCTGTGACACAGCCCCCTCTGGCACATCCCACAGCCCCTGCCAGTGCTGAGCCCCTGGCAGCTCTGTCTGAGCCTGCTCTCTGTGTCCCTGAGCTGCCCTGGCAGGGCCCCAGCCCTGCTGGGCTGTGCTCAGGAGCTGCTCCTGGCCAGAGCTGTCTCTCTGCAGCGCTGCCCTTGCCAGGAGCTGCCTCTGGGCCAGGAGCCCGGCCCAGCTCAGCAGCACAGACACAGCACCAGCACTTTCATCACCCTCTCAGGCCTTTGGGGCTCTTGGCATCACACTCAGTCCCTCAGAGTGTGCTCCAGAAACTCCTCAAGAGCTCCAAGTCAGATGGAAACACTGAAGTTTCTTGTAGTTGAAATGAGAGACACGAGTGAGAAAGCATCCCCAGGTTCCAGGCAGAGCAGAAGACTGGAGGCCCTGATGGCAGCTGGGGACAAGCAAGGGAAAGGTGTCTGTGGTGCTGAGCAAAGCTGGATGTGTTTCAGGAATGGCAAGGGCCAAGGGCTGAGCCCCAGCCCCTGGCAAGGCAGATGCTGTCCCTCCCTCATTGCTCAGGGCTCTTCCCGGGCCACTGGCATGTGGGGATGTGCAATGCCAAGGGCAGCACCATGGGGCGGCCCCTGCCAGGCTGCTGAGCAGGGACAAGGAGGCAATGAGGCCCCAGGGCTGCCAGGGTCACTTGTCCCCTGCTGGCCTCAGGCCCAGGGCCAGCAGCCATGGCCAAAGGGCTGCACAAGTTGCCTCAGGCAGGGCCTTGCAGCTGCTGCCCATCCCTGTGCCCTCTCCAGCCCAGGCTGCCCTGTGGTGTCCATGCCCTGCGCCTCTGTCCCTGCAGGCTGTCGTCATTCCCCGGCTGCCCCACCTCGCTGGCCCTTTCCTTTGCTGACAGCTCTGCGTCCTGCCTGCCTCTGCCTGGCCACACAAAGCCTTGGGCTGCTCCAGACTCCTTCTGGGGGATGTGTTGCACCACAGCCCTGTCCTGGGACACAAATTCCTTTCTCCTGGTGTCCACTCTGGGCCTCCCCAGCTGCACTTGGCATCAATTCTTTCTTTCTCTGGCTCTTTTCCACTATGTCAAAAAGATCCACAGTCTCTGAAACTGCTCCTTAAACACTCTCATGGCTCTCCTCCACTGTCCTCAGTCTCCACCCCATGGAGCACAGAGCTCCTTTGTCCCTATAGAGTGGTCATGTGCCTGAGGCCTCAAAACCCCACCTTGGGAGATCTCTAGGCCCTCTCCAAGGGGTTTTCAAATGAAAACAGACTGCTTATAGTCTAAGAAAATCACAAGAGGACAAGGCCAACCTAACCCCTCTGTCCTTGCTGCTTTTGTCTTGGACCAATTCTTAGATCTATGGAATTTGGGATGCCAAATTCTAAATGGTCCCAGGACAAGAAGGCTGGAGCTTTTCCATAGGAAGGAACAGAGCCTCACAGGGGCTGATGCGAGGTGACCACCAGAGGCCAAGGCCAGCCCGAGCTAGCTGTTTTTTTTTGGGAAATACCCTTGGATACAGGAAATGTTTAAGGCAGAGTACCAATTTTGGCAATGGGCACCAAAAAAGATGGATGGTATTCCATTGTTAATCTGTGGGACAAATTGCATTATGGTTCAATTCTACCTGTTTAGTCTTTTACACATAAACAAAGTCTGGTACCGGGATTGGAGTGGACAGCCACCCCAGTCTCTACTCTTAGAAGGAATTTAAAAGTCTAGGCATCTTAGAGGGTTTTGAGGATTCCTGGTGGCTGTTGGGTGTCATTTCTCCACCTCATGACACAGCAGGAGTTTCTCCAACAAATAGATAAAGCTTTTGCCTGAAGCTCCCACTCTGCCCATGACAGGAAGCCCTGGGAATGTCTGTGACATCCCGGCTCTTTGGCAGCCTGGGGACTCCTGGGATGTCACCGTGGAGCCCCCGGGAGTGCCTGTGACAGAGCGGTGCCTTTACAGCCCAAGGAACCCTGGGATGTCACCATGGAATTGCTGGGACTGCGTCTGAGCACACGGCTCTTCAGCATCCCCAGAAACCCCAGGGAGGTCTCTGTGGAGCCCCTGTCTGTGCCTGTGACATTCCAGCTCTTGAACAGCCTGGAGTCTATTGGAATGTCTCCATGGAGCCCTTCTGAGGGTCTGTAACAAATCTGATCCTTAGCAGGCAACCATCACCAGCCCCCTGTTGCTATGGTCAGTCCCTTGGCAGCTCCATGGAGACACCATGCCAGGGGTGGTTGCCATGGACACCAGCTCAGACCTGGAGCCAGAGCCCATTGCCATGGCAACCATTTGCAGTCCCATCCCCAGGCTCATGGGATCCCAGAGCCACAGAATTGGCTGAGTTGGGAGGGAGCCATGGGGATCCTCCAGTCCAACTGCTGGCCCTGCACAGGACACCCCAACAATCCCAGCCTGGGCCTGGCAGCGCTGGCCAAACGCTGCTGGAGCTCAGCCAGCCCTGGAGCTGGGAGCCTTCCCTGGGGAGCCTGTTCAGTGCCCCAGCAGCCTCGCGGGAAAAACCTTTTCCTCACATCCAGCCTAAACCTGCCCGCCTCAGCTCCAGCCGCTCCCTCCACTCCTGTCCCTGGGCACCAGAGGGAAGAGGTTCCCGCAGCCCCCAGCCAGGGACCCGCTCCCAAGGCTGCTGCCATGGCAACCAGGCCTGGCACCAGCTGGGATGCTCGGTTTCCACGGGCTGGGCTTCAGGAATGGCATTCCCCAATTTCCTGCTCCTGCTGAAACCTTGCTGCCGCTCGCTTCCCTCGCACCTCCCATGGAAAGCACAAAAGGCAAAGATCCCAGGCTGGGATAAGAACAATTTATTGAGAACAGCAACAAGATAAGGAACAAACAGACACAGAAACAATTTTGGTAACAGAAAGGATAAGACAAACCATTCACAGGGAAAACTAAAATACCACCAACTGACTCTTCCTGAACATGCATTTCCTCCTGCCAAGAAAGGATACCCTTCTACTCTGGTGAGAGAGAGGGAGTCCTTTTCCTGCCCCTGGCAATGACCTGAGATGGGATTGAGTATAATGACAGGGCCATGGACAGACCCTCATGTTCTTTAATCCCACATCATGACATTGCCATGGGCAGGAAAAGGTACAGGTGTCTTCCCAGCATGGATCACAGGGAACATGGATCACCAGGTCTCTTCCCAATGTGGATTCTCCATGGGCGAATGAAGCTGGAGCAGTGCACAAAGCTCTTCCTGTATTTTGAGGCACTTGCAGGGCTTCCCTTACCGGTGCCTCCGTTGGTGTCTGCCAAAGTTAGACCTGTCTGAGAAGCTCTTCCCACACTGGGTACACTTGTAAGGCCTCTCTCCAGTGTGGATGTGTTTGTGGGTATTGAGGTTGGATCTGTGGCTGAAGCTCTTCCCACATTCCCCACACTCATAGGGCCTCTCCCCAGTGTGGATGCGCCGGTGGGTGATGAGGTGGGAGTTTCGCTTGAAGCCCTCCCCACAGTCGGGGCAGCGGAAGGGCCTCTCATCTGTGTGAATTCGCTGGTGCCTGAGGAGAGTGGAGCTGGTCTGAAAACTCTTCCCACACTCAGGACACTCGTAGGGCCTCTCCCCAGTGTGGATGCGCTGGTGGATGATGAGTTGGGAGCTCCAGCTGAAGCCCTTCCCACATTCCCCACACTCGTACGGCCATTCCCCAGTGTGGATCATCTGGTGACAGATCAGGCTGTTGCTGTGGCTGAAGCTCTTCCCACACTCCAAGCACTTGTAGGGCTTCTCCCCATCCTGAAGCTGCTCATGGACCACCAGCTCAGAGCCCCGGCTGGATCTCCGGCCGCCTTCCCGGCACAGGGTGGGTCTTTCCTCCTCAGAGCACCCTGGGATGGGTTTGCAGCCCCTCCTCCTCTGGGATCTCTGGGGATTTTCCTCCCTGTTGGATTCCTGCACTGTGGAGCTGCTCACAGTGGCCTCTTCCACAAGGTTCTGCTGTGGGGATTTGTCCTCCCTGGTCTCCATCCTCAGCTCCTTGTCTGGGGGAGGAAGGACAAGGAGAGGATGGGATTTGCCTCCGTGCCAGAGGGAAGGGGAAGGAGATCCCCCCAGTGCGTCCCCGGCAGGACGGCGTCGGCAGCGGGGTTGTCCTGCAGCCGGGGGCCCTGCTGGGCTGGGAGATGGAGCTGGAGAGAGGGGGAAAGGGGCACTGACTTCCTCCTCACCTGCCTGGGTGTCCTGGAGCATCTTCCTCTTCCTCACAGCCTCCTTCTCCATCCAGCCAAAGTTTAGGAATCAGAAATCCTGGTTTCAGAAAATGCAACGGATGAGCACTTTGGGTTAGGGGTTTCCTACTCTCCAAGTCCATCCCTAGAAGTCACCGGGCACCTGGTGCCCATATAAACCACCAAAACGCTAATATTCAGTCCCCTAAAATACACAAATGACTAAGATTCACCAAAAACACACATCCATGCGTTTACCCTCTCTGGTCTCTCCACTGTGGGGTCCTGGAAGCCCCCCCTGTCTGGATTGTTGTGGGTCAAGTTTGCATTGCTGTTCCCTCTCTCTGTCTGCTGGGGCTCCTGGCAAGCCAGGACGTTCCCCTTCTCTGGCCTCACCACTTTGGCATCCCAGGAGTCCTGCGTGGTCAGCACTGTCTGGGCTCCCTGGTTCAGGCTCCTGGGGTATCCCTGGGCCCCCTTGTCCATGCTCCCAACATCTGCAGGCTTCGGGAGCACCCCCAGCTCTGGCACTGCCCGTTTCTGCTGCCCCCATTGCCGCTTTCCCTGCCAGCCCCGCTGGTCCGGGCGATCCCCACATGGCTCTGGGCTGACAATGCAGCCCCTGAGGCGGGCAGAGCAAGCCCCAGCACGGGGGGAGCCTGCATGCTCCGCTCCCTCGGCAGCCGCGCCCAGCCCCGGGCACAGAGCTCCGGCAGCCCCCATTGCCGCCCCCTCCCCAGAGACCCCCGGGGACCCCCGCAGCCGGGGCTGCCTCTGAGCCAGGCGGCCCCCGAGCCCGGCTGCGTGGCCAGAGGGGCACGGCGAGCCCGGGGCCTCTGTGCCAGCGCTTGTCCCGCTCTCCCTCAGCCTCTGCCCGGCCCGGCCCGGCCCCCCGAGCCTCGCCAGGCCCCGCACGGCCACGGCCGGCCCGGGCCGCTCCCCTCAGAGCCCGCTGCGAACACGGCGCCGGCCCGGCCACACGGACCCGCCTGTGCCGGGGGCCCACGGGCCGCCCAGCGCTGCCCGGGCCTCGGCCCCGAGCACAGAGCTCTGCCCGGGGGGCTCCCGGCCCGAGGCGGCGGCTCCGGGCCCGCCCGGCCGCTCCCGGCTCCCACAGCCCGCCCGGGGCCGCCCCGCCCGGGCCGGGCCTGCGCCAGCGCTCCCCGCACCCGCGGGGCTGCAAACCGCTGGGCACAGCTCACAAAAAACCATTCCCCCAGCCCCACAAAACACCAAAATCACAACCGGCCATCAGCCCCCCACAGAAAACAATCCGAACCCCAAACCCACAAACCGACGGCTTCCAGCCTCTCCTGCGCCTTCCCAGGGATCCCAAGGCCGCGGGAATGCCCCCGGAGCGGGACAGAAAGCTGCTCCAGCCCAGGCACTTTGGACACCCTGGGCTCTCCTCTGGGGGCCCTGCAACACCCGCCAGTGGAACCTCGCCCTGCAAAGGAACCATTTTGGTGCTCCCTGCGGAGGCCAGAACTGAAACTTTGTTCCTTTGGCCTCGGGCCGGAGACCCCCGGGCTGTTTTCTGCACACACTTCCAGCCCCCAGCGCTTGCTGCAGCCGCTCCCTGCAAATGTCCCACTGCCAGGGCCCTGGCCTTGCTGTCACCCGCTGGGGCTGGCCATGAACACAGCTCCTGCACTTGCATTTCCAGCTGCTGTGCAACCAGAGCTGAGGGATCTGCAGCTGCCTGAATGCAAAACCTGGCAGAGGAGCCTCTCTCCAGGGGGAAATCTCCCCTTCCTGAGCCAGCCCGTGGCAATGCTGCCATTCTCTGCTGCTGCTGCTGCTGCTGCTGCTGCTGGGGCACTCGGGGCTCTGGCCGAGCAGGAAAGGTGACCCTGAGCCAGGAGCTTTCCTTGGCTGCAGCAAAGCCTCGGTGCACAAAGACCTTCCCGGCGCTGTGCTTGTTTGTTTTTAATAAATTAACTCCCCCTGTGAGCTGTGGGCAGAGCTCTGTAACTGTGTGTGACACTTGTCTGTGGCACTGTGGGGGTGGCCAAGGGCACCTTCCCCGAGCTGTGTGCAGAGGAATCCACAGCAGCCCAGGCCGGGGGTGCTCAGTGGCCGCTCAGTTCCGCTGACTGGACGCGGCTCTGGCCGCTTCCCTTGGAGCGTCTCCAGGGAGGGAACGCTGGGGCTGCTGGCCCGGCTGTGCTGTCACTGCCAGGGGAACGCTGGGGCTGCTGGCCCGGCTGTGCTGTCACTGCCAGGGGAACGCTGGGGCTGCTGGCCCGGCTGTGCTGTCACTGCCAGGGGAACGCTGGGGCTGCTGGCCCGGCTGTGCTGTCACTGCCAGGGGAACGCTGGGGCTGCTGGCCCGGCTGTGCTGTCACTGCCAGGGGAACGCTGGGGCTGCTGGCCCGGCTGTGCTGTCACTGCCAGGGGAACGCTGGGGCTGCCCCGCTCCTGCCCCACCCCATCAGCTCTGCCAGCGCCTCCAGGGGACACAAAGGCTGAGCCCAAGGGTGAGAGTTGCACAAGGGGCTGAGCTGGCATCTGGGACCCATTGGGATCATGGAGTGCAGCCCCCGGCCCTGCACAGACACCCCAACAATCGCAGCCTGTGCATCCCTGGCAGCGCTGGCCAAAGGCTCCTGGAGCTGCGGCAGCCTCGGGGCCGTGCCCATTCCCTGGGGAGCCTGGGCACTGCCCCAGCCCCCTGGGGGGGAAGAAGCTTTTGCTCATCTCCAGCCCAGCCCTGCCCTGGCCCAGCTCCAGCCGTTCCCTCGGCTCCTGTCCCTGCTCACCTGGGCAGAGATCAGAGCTTGCCCACAGAAGCTGTGGCTGCCCCTGGATCCCTGGAAGTGTCCAAGGCCAGGATGGACGGGGCTTGGAGCAGCCTGGGATAGTGGAAGGTGTCCCTGTCCATGGCAGGGGGTGGAATGAGATGAACTTTAAGGTCTCTTCCAAGCCAAGGCATTCTGTGATTCTGTGATTTTGGGGGAGATGCTGAAGCTCTGGCTCAGCTTTATCTCAGCAAATGTCTGGACCCAGCAGCAGCCATGGGTGGGATCATCTCCTCCCTCTCGCTGTGGTTGTAACTCACCCAAGGGAAGTGTCATAAATGAAATTGAAATTTGGACAGCTAGGGATATTGAGTTAACAGCAGTTTAATAACAAGAAAAAAATTATACCATTTAGTGAATTGAATACAAGAATACAATTTAGTAAAAGAATATAATTTAGTGGATTAAGTAGCAATTTGATATAGAAGGAATACAATTTAGTAAAAGAGTACAATTTAGTGAATATATTCATATATATATACATATGTGTATATATGTATGAATATATATATGAATATATATATGAATATAGCTTGCCAGTAATTATGATTAAAGCATAAGCAAAACTGACTGGGGTACGGAGAGGGCTTCTCAAGCCCCTTACATATGAAATAAAGAAATTCAAACTAAACTTATATACTGTATACTTACACATATTCATTCATGTTTCCAGTAAGTCTCATCTTACTTCTGATTCTTTAATTTTACATCACTGTTCTTCATGGTGCATGCTTCACTTGTTGCTACGGGGTCTTCAGTCTTCTTTTGGTGGTCTTTTGACGAAGGCTTACACTCATCCTCATTGTTCTTTGGATAACCTTACAGGCTGTGTGTGCATACTAAGCGTTGTGTTATGTAAGTAAGCATTGTGCTCCACTAATTAGTCTTATATTTTATAATTTTCAGGCCCTATGCCTAAAGTTGTTCCAACTTTATCCATCTCAAGGTTGATTTTGTCTTAGGATATTTCTTATCTGAAATCTACATCCTCTTCCTTAATTTTAACATGTAACATCTGTAGAGGGGTACATCTGCCTTGTAACACCAATTCCCTTGATTGCTCCTAATAATAGCTTTCCAAATAGTTACACTTTAGTTAGCATGAATCATTTCCATTTATTACAGGAGGGTGTGAAAACGGGAGCATTGTTTGGTGTGGCCTCCTCTCTGCCTTTCACACCTTTCAGTGCTTTGAGCCAGCCAAGAGCTTTCTCCAGGAGTGCAATGAAGCAGCTGTTGCTGCTCCCAGCTCTGGCTCTTCCCAGTCTCTGCCCCTGCCTGGTTTTGTCCCTCTTGCTGTGCCCTCTGTTCCCCCAGGGGGCTGCCCCAGGCTGAGGGATCAGATCCAGGCACTGCTGCTGCTCCCTGGGGACCAGCCCCAGTTTGGTTGTTGCTGTCAGTGCCAGCAGAAGCGGTGGCTGGAGCAGCGGGTGCTGACAGTGGCCCAAGGCCCGGGGCTGGAGGGGTCCCTGGGCTGGGGCTGGGAGGGAGCTGCCCCTTGTTCTCCCTCTGCCTCCCGCAGAGCTGGGCCGGGCACAAGTGGGGCAGCAGAGCCAACAGGGAGCCTGCGAGTCTCTTGCAGCCGTGCCTGCTCAGAGTTTGGCCTTGGAGCTTCAGGTGGGCAAAGGCAGCTGCTCTGCTCCCTCTGCGTGTGCCCGTGTTCAGCAGTGCTGCTCCATCAGTCTGTGCCCAGCAACGGGGAAAAGCCTCAGCCCTGCAGGGCCAGGAGCTGCCGGGCTCTGCCTGAGCAGCTCAGCCAGCGGGAAGGGAGCTGCTCCACACGGGAACCAGGAGCAAAGGACGTGCCTTTTCTAGGACATGCTTTCTGTAAAAACAAACAAACAAACAAAACAAAAAAGAAGAAAAAAAAGAAAAAAAAAGAAAACATAAAAAAGAAATTAAAGATAAAAATTACCCCTAAATGTGTAGTGAAAAAACTTCTATAACTCTGGAGTAAGAAAGAGGTAACTGATCTTTTGAAAAAGTGAACTCAGGTTTGATTTTACTTACTTAGTTTGTACACGTGCTAGTGGAAAGGATCCATTAGCTGCCTTCCTTGACAGATTTGATGGATGATTTCCAATATGAAGATATTTTACACTGCAGTTAAAGAAATAGGAAATTGAAATACATGTTCTTCATGACTGTGTCTTGAGTGTCAAAATTTTGCAGTTTGAAACTTGGACCTAAAGTGTTGCAAATGAAAGTGATAAATCCCAATGGACTGAGGGAATGCAGCTTTTCCTATGGGATGTGCAGCACTCCAAGGACTTCCTCAGTGGGGCTGTGGCTGCTTGGAGCTTTGTCCTGTGCCACTCCGGGATGTCATGAAATGGGACTTCACCTGCCACCAGCCCAGGTCACGCTCTGCCACCCCAGCTCCTTGGACCTTGTGTCCCCAAAGAAGACACAAGGTGTTTCTGCTGCTCCACCTTTGCACAGATCCACAGAGAGCTGGGATTATCCCAAGTCTCGTGTCTCCATTGTGCCATATTCCTAAAGAACCAGCAGCCCATCCCGACAAATATGGTGAGTTATGTGGATGGTTGTCAGCTCCCTTTCCTGCCTAGAAATCCTGAAACTGCTTCTAAATGCTGTTCCCTTCAGCTCTTGGACACCTACTCACACAGAGCTGGGAAAAAAATGCCCTGGCCATGGCTTACAAGGTGAGTTCTGCCAAAGTGAGAGCTCTGTGGGAAATCTCTATCCATCCCTCTCCTTTTAATATATCTGTACGTGGGGGTGTGCATGGATGTGTCTTGTATGGAAAGGAAGGAGTGTGCAAACAACGTGACTGACACTTTCACTCTCTGTGTTCATTCCATACTCATGGGTACCAAGATATTATGGAAACCTTTGCAAGGACAGAGCTTCTGTCCATGGATACAGAGACATCCAAGAGCCCCTGGCACAGACAGACCCTTCTGTCCATGGCTACAGAGACATCCAAGAGCCCCTGGCACAGACAGACCCTTCTGTCCATGGATACAGAGACATCCAAGAGCCCCTGGCACAGACAGACATTGCTGCTCTTCAGCCAGTGACAGGATGAGTCCCTGAGACTGGGGCTTGGCCTTCCTCGTGGTGAGGGGCATCGAGGAAGGCTGCAGTGTGATGGAGACTGTGATGGGCTGGGAACTCACTGGGGGAAAGGAGGGAGCAGTTGGGAAGTAAAAGGCAGGTGTGGGGGAGAGAAGTGTTCAGAGAAGGGCTGAGCTACAGGTTGAGCAAGATGAAAAATGTCATTTGGGGTCATCCCAGATGGATTTCATTTCAGAAGTCATGGAACAAGTTTAATTTTTGGGGGTGTCATGTTTTCCCTTGGAGGTGGACACTGTGCAGACTTGAGCTGCATTGCCAAAATGCTCAAGTCTCTGCTGCAGGTCACAGCGTTTCTTCTTTGGCTGATCCCGGCCCGGTGCTGAGCCCAGCAGAGCCCTGGCAGAGCCCAGAGCAGCCTCAGCATCCGCAGAGCCCGGCTGCAAGGAGAGAAAGCAGAAACCGCCCGTCAGCTGAAGGCTCCTGTCCCCTTGTCCCAGCCAGCCGCGGTGCCCAGGCCATGCTGGCCGTGCTCAGAGCTGGGCCCAAAGCTGCCCATCACTGCTGCCTTGGGGAGCAGAGCAGGAGGGCAGGACATGTGCCCAGCCTGCAGCCAGCCACGGCAGATCCAGCCCCTCAGCAGCTGCCCAGAGCGGGATGCTCCTGTGCCCGCTGCCATCTCCCAAAAGCTCTTGTCCCAGCCATGCCAAGGAGATGAGGACCCACCTCACACCATCCGCTGCCACAAGAAAAGCTGGTCCCAAACGATGTCCTCAGTCTTCTCCAAGGGCACGGCCCATCCACGCCACAGCTGGTCCCAAGCACTTCCTGATCCAGACTGGACCCCACCTGGAACGCTTCCTTTAGAAAAACAAACAACAAATTAATGAAAATAGGTTACAGACAAAAAGGGGAAACATAAAAAAAATGGTAAAAAATCTTATGTCTGTCAGGAGCTTGAGGAAGGCCCAACCCCTACATTCTGGGGAAAAACCCACCCATGGGTGAGGGAAGCCCATGTTTTCTCCCTTTCCCCCTGCACTGTCCCCCAAAATCACGGTGATCCCAAAGCAAAGCAGGGGAGTGGAGCAGCCCAAGCCCTTCCTTGCCTGCACAGCAAAGCAGCCGTGCTCAGGTTCTGGAGTCCCACCTGTGCTCTTGCCATGGGGGTTTGTTTGTGTCGGGCTGGCTGCCCCAGCCCCAGCCCGGGGCACGGTGGGTGCTGGGGGCTGTTGGCAGGGCCAGGATCCCACTCCCATTTCGTAACCACCCCAGCCCACACCCCCAGCCCTGCCAAAAACCAGCTGGGCAGCCACTGAGGAATCAGTTGCATCTGCCCCAGTGAAAGGGAAACCTTTGGTTCCTGGCCAATGCACAAATCTGGGAGCATCCCCCTGGGTCTGGACTTACCTGAAAATTCACTGTGGAGCCTGGCTTTGAAGAAGGTGCCAGAATCAAAGTCCATCATCGCCAGCTCCCCCTGGCCAGGTGGAGGAAGAGGTTGTCATCCTTGCTGCTGTCCTCCATGTCTCCAGCAGCAGCAGCAGCAGCCCCACCTGGTACAGCTTCTCCAGGGGCTCCTTCTTCCCTGGGGTGACACCAGGCTGTCAGGGTTCTGCCCAGGGCCCGGCTGTCAGTGAAGCAGGACAAGCAAAACCAGCTCAGATGGTGCCCACCAGTGCTGGGCAGAGCAGCTCAGCTCCAGCACAAGGGCTGTGTGTTCCCATTCCATGACCCCAGTGCAATGACACAGGCAGGACAAAAAAGTCTGGGTTTCTTTGCTGCTGATTGCCAGGGCATGTGTGGAGCTGTAACTTACCAGGTCCCTGCATCACTGTGCCTGTGGCTCTCTCCCTTCTTCTAGGGCTGATGAATATCCTGCATCCAGGGATCACAGGACAGGTCTTCTAATGAGGGCCTGTCCAAGGAGTTCAGGGATAAACACCACCTGATCAGAACTTGGCAGTCTGGGGAGAGAAACCACAAACTACTGGTCAGTTGGAGAAGGCTCCTGTCGGCTTTGCCCCACTATTCCCGTGCCCAGGCCACGCTGGATGTGCTCAGAGCTGGGCCTAAACTTTCCCATCAATTCTTTGTTTTGGAGGAGAGCAGGAGAGCAGGACATGTGCCACCTCCTCAGCAGCTGCCAGAGCGGGATGCTCACAAGCCCGCTGCTGTCTCCCAACACTGGTGTTCCCCCCGTGCCCAGAGATGAGGATCCACCTTGGGAGAGCCGTTGTGGCAGCGGGAGCTGGCCCCATCTGATGTTCCTGCCCCTCCTGAAAGGGTGCTCCCCGCAGACCATCTCGTGCAGCAGGATGCCCAGGGACCAGACGGTCGCTGCCTCGCCATGGTACCAGCCGAAGTCGTTCCATTCCGGGGGGCTGTATGACGGTGTTCCTATGGAATATGGATGGAGCTCATCAGGGGGATGCTGCTGCTCCCAGAGCCTGGCCCCAGCATCCCTGGGCATGTGGGGGCTGCCCCAGTGGCACATGGGGTGACCTGCTGCCCTCTCGCCAGCACCTGGGACTGGGGTACAAATCCGGGGTTGGAAAAGAAGCCACTGGTGCTGGAAGAGGGCAGCAGAAACCCTGGCAAGGCCTGACCATGACACACAAAGGGAAATACCCACTCAGTGCTGGGGAAAAGCCACACCCACATCCTCCCTGCTGGCATTGCCCAAAAAATATCTTGAACCAAGGCAAATCAGGTGAGCAGAGCAGTCCAAGCCCATTCTCACCTGCACACCAAACCAGCAGGTGCACAGGTTCTGGCTCCCCCTCTCTGCTATCCCCACCCACGGGGGGTTTTGTCAGGCTGGCTGCCCCAGCCCCAGCCCCAGTCCTGGGCAGAGTGGCAGGCAAAGGCTGCCAGCAGGGCTGGAAGATGGGTCCTCACCCAGCTCTGCTCAAAAGCAGCTTGGCTGAAGACTCAATGCTGTGACTGGCAGCCAAAGGGAGAATCCCTCCTGCCACACCCAGGCTGGGCCAGGAGATGCCAGGACCGGGATCACCAACCCTGTGTGGGCTCACCTGCAAATTGAGTGTAGGCTGTGTCCTGCAGGTAGGTGCCACAGCCGAAGTCAATCAGTTTTGCCTCGCCGGTGTCCAGGTCTACCAAGATGTTCTCAGGTTTGATGTCTCTGTGCAGGACCCCGCAGCTGGTGCAGTGCCGCACGGCCGCCAGCACCTGCTGGAACAGCTCCCGCGCCTCTTCCTCGGACAGGAACCTCCGTGCCCGAATGAAACGTCGCAGGTCCTGACACCGCTCCGGGCGCTCCAGCACCATCACGATGGTGTTGGGGAGCTCAAACCATTCCAGCAGCTGCACCACACCGGGGAAGCCTGTGGACACCTTGTCCAGCAGCACTATCTCCAGGGGTGCGCTGGTGCCGTCGGGCTGCGGGAGGAGCACGGTGCCGTCAGTGGGGCTGAGGCCGTGCCAGGGCTCGGGAAGCCCTCAGCCAGCCCGGGATGCTCTGTGCCCTCCGCTGGCCCCACGCCCGCTCTCCCTGCAGGTGTCCTGGCGGCTCCCACCCTGCCGGGCCCCGGCTCATCCCCGCCCGGCACGGCCCGGCTTCTGCCGCTGGCCCCGCTCACTCACCAGCTCGCCCCAGTGCCGGACGCGGTTCCGTGGCACCTTTTTGATGGCCACCTGCAAGCCAAAGGGAACAGCGGATTCAGCTCACCGCCCACCGTGTCCAGCCCCATCCTCCTCCTCCGCCCCCTCCTCCTCCTCCGCCCGCCGCCGGCCCCTCTGCTCACCGGGAGTCCGTCCGAGAGCCGAGTGGCCGCAAAAACTCTGCCAAAGCCGCCGCGCCCCAGCAGTGACCCCACTCGGTAGCGCTGCTGCAGGGCCTGCTGCGCCTTCCCTGGGGAAGAGACGCGGCCGTCAGTGCTCGGCCCGGGGCCAGGAACGGCCCCCGAGCGCTCCCCGAGCTCCCCGGGCCGGGCACCCGCAGGCGTTCCCTCATTGGAACGCGACAGCGGCGGAGCTCGGGCCGGGGAAGCCGCAGCGGAGGCGGCGGCAGCGGCCGCACCGCCTGTGTCCTCCGCGGGCCCCGGGAGGAGCCGGGGCCGGGGCCGGGGCCGGGGCCGGGGCCGGGGCCGGGGCCGGGGCCGAGGGTGGGCCAGGCGGAGCCAAAGGGCAGCGATGCCGCCCCAGTCCCTGGCACTGATGCCCGCCCAGCACAGCCAGAGCCAGGCGAAGAGGAGACCTCGGCGGGATGGGCGGGGACGGGGACGGGGCCGGGGCAGCCCCGCCCGGGGCCGGGGGCGGGCTGGGGGCATGGCCTGGGTGGGCACGGGGAGAGGGAAACTGGAAGAGAAGGGGACGCTGGAAAAGGGAGACGGGGAGAAGATGAGGGACAGTGGGAGAGGGAGAGGAGAGAGAGAGAATTGATAAAATCGCTGCTTTCGCTGCCGCCGCCGCTGCTGCTGCTGCCGCCGCTGCCGCTGCAACTGAAGCCCCGGGGCCGTTTGTCCCCGTGTCCGTTTGTCCGTTGCCCGCTCGGCCCCGGCCCGAGCCCCGCGCTCCCCGGGCAGCCCCTGAGCCCGGCCAAACACGGCAACTTTGCCCTGCTGAGCCGAGAGCCAGAGTCTGGACTCCTGCACAGGGGCACAGCAATGCCCTTGGCTGCTGCTGTGCCTTGTCCCTGCTGAGGCTCAGACACCGTCTGAGCACATTCCCTGAATGCAGAATTTGTACCTGAGCCAAGCACTGCACTTGTGTCTCCAGCATTGCTTTCCAAGGAAAACAGGGCAAGGCAAACTGGCTATAGCTCAGGGTATTTTACAGGGTCTAAAACTTGCCAAGTCTCAGATCTTAGAGGTGAGAGCCATTTGGAATGAATGGGATGGAGAAACAGCGCAAGATGGAAAAGGGAAACATAAAAATAGAGAATAGAGAAAAAAAATAGAGAAAAATAGAAAAAAACATATTGTTCATTTCTTTGGATTTTATTTTCATTTCTTAAAAAAGCTGTTTCAATTTTCCCAGAATCTTCTCCCCAGTCCCGTCTGTTCTTTCCAAAAACCTGTCCTGGAGAACAAGGCGCAGCTCCTGTCACAAGATGTGCCCCCAGCTGCAGCTTCTCTTGGCTCCCCACACTGTGAGTGCAGCACAACTCTTGCAGCAAAGCAGGACAAATGTTTGAAGAACTTGACAACTTGTTCTTTCTTTTCCTTGTGCACAGGGGAGTTGTGCCATTGGTGAGGTTTTCATTGTTGCTCTTCTACGCAAAGAAAACATGATGGGCTACCAGGAATTGTTGGGGAATACAAGCCTGGCTGAATGTGGAGAAAGAATCTCCAGAGCCTGCAGCCAGCAGTGGAGAGCTCATCATTCCAACAGCCCCATGGACATCTGGAAAGTGATCTGGAACATGAAGATGGGCTGACAGAGGGAGTTTGTTTCTGTGTTCAGTTGAGATGATTCTACATCTCTTGCACTGGGAGAAATCAAGAGCACAATCAGGTGATGATAAGCAGCAGAACATGATAAGCTGGACCTGTCAGTGGATGAGAGAAAGAATGTGAAAAGGAGAAATGCGGGGAATGACTTGGTGAACTTTGTGTGTAAGAAGGGTCATTTTTTCCTAATAATTCCCAATTCATTCCCTTTGCTTTTATCCTTTTAACAAGGCCAATTGCATCTCAGATTCCCAATGAAATGAGAACCCTGAGCTTGTGGAGCTGCCTGAAAGGTGCCCTGTTCCTTTTTCTGCTGCTGCTCAGAAGAAACAATGAAGCGAGTTGGGGAGTTCTGGTTTTTCTTTCTCCTGGTGGATTTTTTCATTTTATTTGCCACTGCAGAGGCAATTTCTGTGATGGCCTCTGTCAATTGATTCTATTTCAGCAGCAGCAGCAGCAGCAACAGGGCTGTGTTTGAGCACTGCAAATGTGACCTGTGTGGCTTTAATTCCCCTCGACTTAGTGCTCAGGGACTTGGGAGCATTTTGATCTCTACTGATCATGATGCCTGAAACAAAAATCCTGAGTTCCCTGTGACAAAAGCACAGTGGGTAGCACTTATTGAAAGAGGCAATTGCAGCTGTACTGCTAAAATTCAAGTGGCAAGCAGAAGAGGGGCAAGAGCAGCCGGGATCTACACTTGCCAAGGCCAGGGCACCAACAGCCTCCTGCTGTCACCTCAGGGTGAGTAAAACAGGGCTGAAAACAGCGCTGGAACCCGATCCTTTCTTCCTCTGAGGGCTGGCTGAGGGCAGCAGAGGCGGGCCCTGAGGAATCAGGGCTGTGTGTGGGGGATTGTTGCTGTAGTCCAGCATTGCCCTGGCAAAAGCCCTGGGGAGCCGAGGCAGGAGCAGGTGGGAAGGGCCGGCGCTGCTGCTGCTCCTGGCCGGGAGCCCCGGCCGGGCCGGGCCTGCGCCCGCTGCGCTGCGGCTGCTGCTGCTGCCAGAGCCGGGCGGGACTCGGGGACAGGGAATGGACACGGGGGGACAGCAAAGGCCTTGGGGGCTGCAGGGATGTTGGTGCTGGGGCCAGCGCCAGCACAGAGCTTCAGCCCGCAATGAACCCCCAGGGAAACGCTGGGGAAAGGCTCCATTCAGCCTTTCTTTACTCTGCGCTGTGAAGGGACCGAAATAAAAGGAGAGTGAGCAGGGCCCGACCCCTTCTCCTTTGGGAGGAGCCCCTGGGGCTGTGAGGGGCCGTGAGGGGAAATGAGAGGTTCTATGGGGCCATGAGAGATTCTATGGGGCCATGAGGGGCTGTGAGGGGAAATGAGGGGCCATGAAGGGACATGAGGGGCTGTGAGAGGTTCTCTGAGGCCATGAGAGGTTCTGTGGGGCCATGAGAGGTTCTATGGGGCCATGAGGGGCTGTGAGGGGAAATGAGGGGCTGTGAGAGGTTCTATGGGGCCATGAGAGGTTCTGTGGGCTCATGAGGGGCTGTGAGGGGCCATGAGGAGCCTCAGCCCTAGCAGGAGGGGGTCCCACCATGTCCCCAGGGCAGAGCAGCCGTGAGGGGCCGCGAGTGCAGATGTGGCAGCAGAGCGGGCTTGGGGCACCTCTGGGAGGGGATGAGACCCTTCCCCAGCTCCAAACCACACCAAACCCACCATTAAAAGGATTTTCCATCTTTAGAATCCACTGGCAACTTGGAAATGACTGTACAGTTTAATCCCAGTGGGAAAAGCAAGGGAATTTTCCCTGTGAGAGACATCCAGCCATTGTTATTCATGTCTAAGATTTAAAAGTCTTGACAGTGAAAAGTAATACTAATAAATAATAATAACAACAAGAACAAGAAATAAAGCCCTGAATCCCAACAATCAGATCAGAAACATGTTTTTGTTTGTAATAGATTAGTAGTAAAGAAATAAATGAAATAGATTTAATTTGTAATTCAGACATGTTTCATCCTTTTCCCAGTTTCTGGTCCCCTTCCTCCAGGGTCATTTCCTTTACTCACCCACTTTCTAATAGGTAGAAGGGAGTTAAGCATGCCAGAAAAGACAACAAAAGGGAAGCAGCCACCACTCCAGGGAACCTGAATTGCCCCCAGGCTCGTGTGTGCACTTGAAGGGTGAGCAGGTGTTGGGGACAGAAATCTCAAACTCCTTCTAAGGCTGTGAGAAACCTACAAGTGGCAAAGTATCATTGTGGGTCAACTCCTGCTGAAATTCCATTCCCCCACACCCTCCAAATGGGCAGGCAGGGCTGGGCTCTGGCAGGGTTCAGTTTTGAGTGCCTTGTGCTCCCTGGCATGGAAGTGATCCTATGAACTCTGGTACTGATGGATTGTGGAATGGCTGCTGAAGGAGGAGGGGGAATCTCAGCAGACAGGAAAGTCTCTTCTTCTCCCTTTTCCCTGCAGAACCCCCTCTCCAAAGAGAAATGCCTGTGCTGGGTTTCCATGGCACCCCTTCCCTCAGCCCAGTGTCTGAGCCACTGTGTGCTCTACAGGAGCCAAAGCCAGAGGAGTCCCAATATCAGTCACCCCACGGTCCCCACACAGCAGGAGAAAGCACTGCTTGCAGTGGGGCTGCTGATCTGTGACCCGTCCTGGTTCCATCCACCCCACTCCTCTCAGCCACAGGCACCAGAAGGATCCCAGGAAAGCCACAGTGCTCTACCAGATGCCAGGAGCACTCCCTGCTGTGGCCTCAGGGATGCTGGGTGACCTCGTGGATGAGGATCTGTGGCTGCTGATGGAATGTGTGGATGGAGGCCCTTGACAGGAGGTTGTTGGAGACACGTGTGGGGCTGAAGGAGAGATGGCAGCTGTCAGTGGGGAGGGCAGGGACCCCGCTTGTGAGTCCATTGCCTTGGACACCCTCAGCCACAGGATGTCCAAGGTGTCACACAAGGCTTTGGCACTCTCAGCCTTCTTTCCCCCAAGTTCCTGCTTTCTGTACATTGACAGTAGAGAACCTTGCTTGTTTCTACAACTAGAACAAAGATCCCAGATGGAACAAGCCTTGCCTATTTTAGTCAGAAGCATCAGTGAACAAAAGTTGTATTTCCATTGGTTTGGTCACATCTTTGTTCCTTCTCAGTGTTCAGGCTGGGCTGTGGGGTGTCCTCATTTGCTGCATTTTCTGAGTTCCTCTTGGATCCCTTGAGCAATAGGTTGTGCCCTCTGAGGATCCTTTGTGCTCCTTGGTGACCCAGGAGAACCTTCCAGGCGGTTTTTGGGGGAGCTGCTGCTGTGATGTCACAGGAACGTTGCCGTGTCCTTGTGGTGTTCCTGTTGCTGTGGGGCACAGAGGCCTCAGTGTCAGAGTGGCTCTGGGCACCTGCTCATTGCCTGAGGATCCTCCTGCCCGAGGCATTCTCAGCAGCCAGCCCAGCCCCTGACGGGTGTCCTTCTGTCCTGGCAGGGGGACAGACAGTCTGCAGACGTGTGCAGCACAGCCAAAATGATCCAGCAAGTGGTTGTTGCAGTTTGCACTCTGCACTCTGGGGCTTCTGATGGGTATTTTTTAACCCACTGGGCCCCTAAGTCAAGGATTTCCCCAGGTGCACCATATGTGCCTTTGGGATTGCTGTGGGCTTTCTGTTCTTCCTTTGGAACTGAGGTGATTTTGAATGAAAATTGCAATTAAGATGCCATTTATTTAGGAGAGCTCCTGCCAACAACTTCTTTAAAAAGGGGTTGTTTTTGGCCAGCAGGGTGTGCACAGCATTTGGAATGGAGCCTGGGGGGGTTCTGTTCCCCAAGAGGAGAGTCTGTGGCAGTGAACCCTGGCACTCCTCCCTCTGTTTGCTGATCCAGCCAAAAACTGGACACAGCCTTGTATTTTGTGCTGTTCTCTTGCTTGCTGTGTGATCCAAAAGGACTGTGGCTCCAGGAGGGAAGTTGTGAAAGCAAAATGCTCTCTTGGCATTGACTTGTTGTGTGGGATTTTCCAGCAGAGGCAGCTTTTTCTCCTAACAGCATCTGGTTCAGGTGAAGGTCACCTCACACATGGATACTGGGAAGCTCCTTCTTCAGTGAGCAGGAAAGGAACCTTTGGTGTTCAGAGATCCCAGTTGTTCCCTTTCAACACCAGTATGAGCCCAGTAAGCTCCAGTATGATCCTTGTCACATGGCAGCACTCCCAGGATGGTCCCAGTTGCCTCTGGCTAGATCAACCCAGTCAGTCCCAGTATGATGCCATTGGCTCCCAGCGTGCTCCCAGTTGCTCCCAGTCACCCCCAGTATGGGGGATGATGTGCATGGTGTGTTCCCAGTCACTCTCAGATACTCCCAGTATGAGTCCAGTCACTCCCAGTATGATCCAAAATTGGATTGCTGGGAGGCTTCATGGAATCCTGGAGACCATTGTGACACTCTAGGGCCCCATGGAACCGTGGTGACACCAGGTTGCCTGGGAGTGTTGATGTGCTGCAGGGTAGGAGGGCTCTGCACAGGGAGCTGGACAGGCTGGATCCAGGGCCCAAACCCAACAAGGTGAGGTTTAACAAGTCCAAGTTCCAGGTCCTGCACTTTGGCCACAACAACCCCTGCAGTGCTACAGGCTGGGGACAGAGTGGCTGGACAGCAGCCAGGCAGAAAGGGAGCTGGGGCACTGATGGACAGCAGGCTGGGCATGAGCCAGCAGTGTGTCCAGGTGGCCAAGGAGGCCAATGGCTCCTGGCCTGGATCAGGAACAGTGTGGCCAGCAGGAGCAGGGCAGGGATTCCTCCCCTCTACTCTGCACTGGTTGGGCAGCACCTCGAGTGCTGTGTCCAGTTCTGGGCCCCCAATTTAGGAAGGCCATGGAGGGGCTTGAGTGTGTCCAGAGAAGGGCAACAAGGCTGGTGAGGGGTCTGGAGCACAAGTCCTGTAAGTGATAGTAAAAGGTCTCAAAATCTTAGAAAATTCAGGGACTTAGAAAGGAAGTTAGGTTTGGAAAGGCCTTGGAAAAGTAGGCCCTGGGAAATGTTAGGCCTTGTACTTGCTAAAGATCAGGTCAAACTGCACCTGTGTAGTCAGTAGATGATCATGATACAATTGTTAGATGTGATTGGATATAATTATTGTTTAAAGAACATGAGGAACAATGTTAGGGGGCTGGGGGGTATCACGAGAAATCCATGCTTGGGTAAAAACAATGCTTACAATAGAACAATGTAAGTTTAGTAATTAATATGTGAGTTATATAATGATAGAGTATAAAAGATGTTCAGTCCAAAACCAAGATGGGTCAGATTTGGGTCTGTGTACCCCTGACACCCAGAGCTCTTAATAATGCACCTGCATATGATCATTTGCGATTATGTCTGTTCCTGAATGCTAACCATTTCATCAGATTTTACTGGAATTTTGTGAGATATTTGTGGAATTTTATGGAATTTTGCAGGATATTGAGGATATTTTGTGAGATGTTTCTGGAATTTGGTAGGATTTTGAAAATATTTAGGGTTTTTTTTAATTTTCCAGCAATTTTGTGAAATTTTGCTGAAATTTAATGGGATTTTGAGAAAATTTAAGTAATTTTAAGGGATTTTTCTTGAATTTTCTGGGATTATCTTGAAATTTGAGGGATTTTTATTGAATTTTGTGGGATGTTGAGAAAATGTAAACATTTTTCTGGGATTTTTCTGGAATTTTGTGGGATTTTTTTGGAATGTTGTGGAATTCTCTGGACTTTTGTGGGATTTTGAAAAGACTTGAAAAATTTTGAGGGATTTTTCTGGGATTTTGTGGAAATTTGTTGAGATTTTGTGGAATGTTTCTAGAATATTGTGGGATTTTACAGGAATTTTGTGGGATATTGAGATTTTGTGGGATGTTTATGAAAATTTGTGGGATTTTGAAAAAATTTAAATAATTTTGTTAGATTTTTCTAAGACTTTGATGGGTTTTGAGGAGATATGAAGAATTTTGAGTTATTTTTCGAGACTGTGTGGAAATTTGTGGAGATTTTGTGGGATGTTTTGGGAATTTTGAGGGATTTTTCCTGGAAAATTTGTGGGATATTGAGGAGACTTGAAAAATTTTGAGGGGTTTTTCTTAAATATGGGGAATTTGAGGAGATTTTGTGGGATTTTTCTGGAATTTGGTAGGGTTTTGAGAAGATTTAGGGCGTTTTGTGGGATTTTTTCACTATTTTGTGATGCTTTTCAAGAATTTTGTGGGATTTTGAAAAAATTTAAAGAATTTTATGGGATGTTTCAGGATTTTTTTGGGATATTGAGGAGACTTGATGAATTTTGAGGAATTTTTCCTAGATTGTATGGAAATTGGAAAAGATTTTGTGGGATGTTTCTGGAATTTGGTAGGGTTTTGAGAAAATTTAGGGAATTTTGTGGGATGTTTCTGGAATTTTGTGGGATTTTTGTGGAATTTTGTGGGATTTTGAGACATGTAAAGAATTTTGTGGGACGTTTCTGGAATTTTGTGCGGTTTTTTTGGAATGTTGTGGAATATTCTGGAATTTGGTGAGATTTTGTGGGTACTTGAAGAATTTTCCAAAGATTTCCTTAGATTGTGTTTAAATTTGTAAAGTTTCTGGAATATGGTAGGGTTTTGAGAAGATTTTTCTGGAATTTTGTGGGTTGTTTGTGGAATTTGGTAGGGTTTTGAGAAGATTTAGAGTTTGTTAGGATGATTGTGGTATTTTGTGGTATTTTTCTGGAATTTTGTGGGATTTTGAGATGACTTGAAGAATTTTGAGGGATTTTTCTTAGATTGTGTGGAAATTTGCAAATATTCTGTGGGATGTTTCTGGAATTTGGTAGGATATTGTGAAAATTAAGGGAAATTTGTGGGATATTTCTGAAATTTGTGGGGTTTTTCTGGAATTTTGTGGGATGTTTCTGGAATTTTTGGGTTTTTTTCTGGAATTTTGTCAAATTTTTGTGGAAATTTGTAGGAATTTTGTGGAATTTTGAAGGATTTTGAGATGACTTAAAGAATTTTGATGTATTTTTCTTAGATTTTGTGGACATCCGTAATGATTTTGTGGGATGTTTCTGGAATTTGGTGGGGTTTGGAGACAATTTAGGGAATTTTGTGGAATTTTGACGGATTTTGAGATGACTTGAAGAATTTTGAAAGATTTTTCTTAGATTGTGTGGAAATTTGTGGAGTTTTTGTGGGACGTTTCTGGAATTTGGTAGGGTTTTAAGAAGATTTAGGGAATTTTTTGGGATGTTTCTGGAATTTTGTGTGATTTTTGTGGAATTTTGTGGGATATTGAGGAGACTTGAAGAATTTAGAGGGATTTTTCTCAGATTTTGTAGAAATTTGTGGAGATTTTGTGGGATGTTTCTGAATTTCGTAGGGTTTTGAGAAGTTTCAAGAAATTCTGTGGGGTTTTTTTTAATTTTGAGGGATTTTGAGGACATATGAACGATTTTGTGGGATTTTGGGGGTGCGCCTACAACTCCCGTGATGCTCCGCGGCACATTTAAACCGTATTATACTGGCGCCTACAGCTCCCATCATCCCCCGCGGCCCAGAGATTCCCTGTTACAGCCCCCCGAGTGCCCGCTCGGACCCCAAAGGGTCCCCAGATTTCCCCCCCTGGACCCCCAAGTGTCCCCCTGACCCCGAACTGTCCCACAGAATCCCTAAATGCCCCTCCAAGTGCGCACTCGATTCCCCTAAGTGTCCTCCAGACCCCCAAGTTCTCTCTAAATTCCCTCCCCAGACACAAAGCTGCCCCAAATGTTCCCCAGAAAAGTCTCCATGGACCCCAAAGTGCCCCCTTTTACCCCGTCTGAGAATAATTTCAAAATTATGATTAACGGGCTAAAAATAGGAGTAATTGGCATAAAGAGGGAGAAATAGAGGTCAGTTAATTAATGAAGGGAATTGTGGTACTTAGAGCCAGAGAACAATAATGTTTTTTGTTCCTGAAAAGGTATCAATTCTTTTATATAAATGCAAAAACAAGGTTATAAGAATACAGAATAATATTATTATAAAAAGTAAAATTTTATTTTTATAAATTAATTAGATTTTAATGATAAACAAAAATTGATAAATGTTCTCAATGCTTTGGGATGTCAGTCCCAGGTGGGCGATGTCAGACATGCTGAGGCTCGGGGTGAGGAGCAGGTTGTCCAAACAGGGGCAGCCCACAAGGGGCTCATTCTTCTCTGTGACCAGACCTCCTCAGGAGACATTCAGCATCAGGATTGTAAAGAGCAAATCGTGACCTCCTGATCAGTACACAAAGATGTTTTACAGTTTGAGCAGTAGAATGTTGTCACTGTAAGGGGCCTTCTTTGTTAATATACCTCATGTTGTGTCATGTTTGGTAAATACCAATGTTGTTGTACCAGCCTTGTTAATGCCACCTGGCCTTGTCTATTGCCTCTGCTGCTCCCGGCACCCCCCATGGCACCGATGACAGCACCCAGTGTGTAGATGAGCCCAACTCCCATGGGGGTAGCACCCAGTGGGATTAACATCCAAAGACCCCTAGAATCAGTGAGCCAGGGCACAAATCAGACTACAAACTACACTGAGGAGCAAGGGAGAACATTGAGCAGCTGACTGATGTTTCGGACTTTGTCACCATAACTAAACAACATTTGCTCTCCACGACTACCCAAGATTTACAGTAAACCAGAGTCTTCTAGAGGCTCTCCTGAAGGCAGAATCCCCATCTCTGCCATGTGGCAAAGCTGAACATCTCCTCCTCTGGGTCATCCATTGGGAGCAGCAGTGGTTGAGCTTCCCCCACCTAGAGCTGCCCTCAATAAATGCATTAAAAAGGAGCTGCTCTCCTTGCCTGTTCTTTTCAGAAGGACTGACCCCGTGGCAGAGTGACCCACGCTGCAGCACTGTGAGGGGGCTGTTCTCCATGGGATGGACTCAGCTTGGAGAAGTTCCTGGAGAAGTCTCCGGTGGGAGAGAGCCCAGGGTGCAGCAGGGGAACGACTCCTGTCCCTGAGCAGCGGGAAAAGCCCGGGGGATGGAGTGACCATGGCCCCATTCCCTGTGTCCCTGCACTGCCGGGGGAGGAGGCGCAGCTGGGAGGAGGGAGGGGTGGGGAAGCTGGTTTTAAGGGTCTTCCTTTACTTCTCATGATCCTGCTCAGAGTTTTTGGAGTTTTCTGCCAGAAATCTCTCTCCTCCCGCACTCATCCACAGGGGTCTGGGGCAGTTTTCCCTTTTAGGGGGAAATACTAGCTATGCACTGATGCTCCTAATTAGCGCTGGGAGAAGTGAGGCTCAGGGCTTCCCGCTGAGCCGGAGCCACCGAACACCCAGGGCAGGGAAAGGCGGGCCGGGAGCTGCGGAGAACTTTGTTTGTGTTGGGAGCTCAATGGCGGCTCGGGCCGGGCCCGTTCCAGGCCTGTTCCTCATCTCCGCCCTTCCCCTCACACAGCCCGGGGGGCCCTGAGAGCGCGGGGCGGGGCTGTGCCGTGTGCAGAGCCCAGCGCTGGCTGCGATTGGCTGCTTTTGCTGTCACTCGTGGCTCTGGCGCGCGCTGATTGGGCAGAGCGGGGACAAGCCCGGCCCCGCTGGCGCCCCCAGAGGGGCCGTGGGGCAGGAGAGCCGCCATTGCCGGAGCGTCTGTGCGGGCCCGGCAGCGGCGGCAGCGGCCGGAGCCCGGTGAGGCGGCGGCGGAGCTCGGAGGCGGCCCCAGCCATCGCAGGTGGGAGCCGCGCTCGGTTCTGCGGGGGCTCGGGGCTCGCTGCGGGCCCGGGAGGGGGCGGCAGGGGGCTGTGGCGGGTGGCTTGTGCCGTGGCCGGCCCGTGTTGGCCCTGGCGTGAGGGCACTGCGGGAGCGGCTGCCCGCGGTCTCCTTCCCGCTGGGGCCTCGGCAGGAGCCGGTGCCGGAGCAGCGCTGGCTCGTCCCGGTTCGTGTCGGTAGCCCGGAGGTGGCTGCGCTGTGCCCGGGGCTGGGCGGGCAAATTCCCGGCGCCAGAGGTTTGTGTGGCCAAAGGAGGCAGAGGAGCGATGTGAGAGTGACTTTATTGCTGCCCAAAGGGAGAGGCCGTGGGGCATTTGCCGTGCGCTCTCTCCAGCTGCTGGAGGACGCGGCCTCGTTTTTGTCCTGATTTTCCCGGCCGCGTGTCCCTGTCCCTTTCCCCACTGGCGGAGGTGCTTGGAAGGTTCAGACTTCCCCATCTGCCTCCTGCATGTCCCGGTTAATATGTACCCACCACTTTTGTATAATATCCGATATTGATGGCTCTGTTAAGTCTTTGTTCTTCTAGAAGTTCAGGAATTTAGCGGGACTTTGTCAGAGCAGCGGTCCTTGTCAATTGGTAACATTTTCTGAAACTGATGCTTTCTCCCATTGCTTCCGTATGTGCAAGTCCCTGGCCCTATCTGCAAGCAGATTCACTCATTGACTCTGTTTTTTCTTCCTGGGTGTTCTTTGATTTTGGGATTGCTCTCAGTGCCCTCATTCTCTGTCCTTTTGTAGCCGTTTGTGGCTCAGGAGGCCTGGCTGCCCCCTGCATCCCCTTGCTCAGCTGCTGAATGAGCTGCACTCAGCAAGGTGCCGTGCATGGTGAAAAGATGAGAGTTGCTGTAGAACATAAGAGGAGAAACTGCATTCGTTTAACCCATGGTCTGCCAGGGAACCACAGAAATGTTGCCCATGCCCATCCTTTCCACATTTGGACCAGTACATGAGCTCTTTTCTTCTATCCTTTGTTATCTGTTTCTCCACTTTACCTTTGTAATCTATTTGCCAACAGCAGTTTGAGTCATTTAACTTTGCACAAACTCTGCCTCCTTTTCCTGCTGACAGATAATGTGACTCTATCCCATGGTGAAATGTGTTCCTTATCTGAGTGGATTGGTTGGGAAGAAAGTCAGGAACTGGAGCTGTCTGGTTGGGGATTATTTTGAGGACATCATGTAATCTAATTATACCATGGAAATGATAAATTAGTTCTCTGGCTCCAGATATGAATTTGTTAGGGTTCCCAGGGGCTGGCCCATGGTGTTGCAGGATTTGTTCTGGTGGCTGTTTGTCTTTTCCCCATTTTTGGGTATTCCCTCCAGCCATGGTTGCATCAATTTTGGGCTTTTCTCTGATTAAATCAGCACATACTTGGATTCCCAACTGATTTCCCTTAACTTGGGGTAGCAAAAAAACCCCCAGTGCTCTAATTCACCCTGGATAACATAGAAAGTGAGAGCACAAGTTGGGGTGGGGAGTGGGATGATTCCTCCCCCATTTTTTATAGTGAAGTTTTCACAACAATCTCCATTTGCAGTTTTCCTTTTCAGCTTAACCAATTTCTGTGTCAGAGTCAGATATCCTCACTATTGGCTCTGCCTTTAGCTGTGCAAATTCCCGTTGTGCCCCCAGGCAGAGCTTGGGGTGAGGGGCAGAGGAATTCAGGCCAATTCCTCCCCCAGGCAGGAACACCCTGGTACATTGTCCAGGCTTTGCCCCAGAGGTGTTAATTTGCATTTCTAAAGCTCCTCTGCTGGCTGCCTGGAATGAAGCTTCTCTTCCAGGGCAGCCATGGGATGACTCACATGGAGAGCTCCCTCCCCCATCTGCTGTTTCTTTGTTGTTTTTTTTTTAACAATTTTCTATTAACTGTTTCCATTTTAAAGGGCCACCTTTCCAACTCTTCTAGTTTTCAAAATGCAGCTTAAAGGTGAACATGGAAAAACCCATACCATAATGTTGCCATCACTACGAGCCACACACAAACATAAAAACAAAAATTAGAAAGAAATCAAGTATTTTCTTTTTCTTCTCTTCTGACTAAAAACTGATTCTCACACCCCTGGCCCAAACAGAACTGACAATAGAAAAGTAGAATTATTATGAAAAATTCTTCTAATGGTGTAATCCTTTCACTGAAACTGTGAAAAGCAAAAACTCTCCAATAATGTCATTAGAGAAATAAAGCATTCCTTGATTCTGAACAGAATCATTTCAACCACACATAGTCTGCATGTGCAGACAAAATCATTCCATGACATAGGAGTTTTACTAGATGTTTCCTAAACTTTATACAGTCTGAACCCATAGAAATCCATTGGTTTAGTGTTCATTGTTTCCAAGGTGTGGAGTCCTTAGTGTTTGGTTTCCTGTTGCACCCGGATTTCTGTGTCTCTGATGTGAATTAGGTCTGCACTCCTGGATTTCCTGCTCAGCCTTTTCCAGACCAGGTGTCTCCAGCTGTGCCAGGGCAGTGTCTGGGGTAGATGTTGGTTGATGTTTGCTGCTGGGCCTTGATGTTCTGTTGATGGTCGTTGTCTTTGTGGGAATCTTTTGGGCTGTTCCCAGTCTGTTGAGATGTTAAGTTCATCTCTGCTAAGAGGTGGAACATCCCTTAAAAGAAAAACCCTTTAAAATTCCTTTCCCCAAGGCAAATGCAAACCAAGCCTGACTGGAGAAATCAAATAAAAAATAATTTTACACCTGGTATATTTTCCAATACTCTAATCCCAGCCAGCCCAGAGTGTGAGTGTAATTGAGAGCCAGAGTGGAATTCTCCCGGTGCCTTCCCCAGCAGCTGTGGCGAGGGCAGGCACAGAAAGCCCTGAAGCTCCAGCAGTGCCAGCCAGGATTGTCCCGCAGGGGCTGGAGATGCCAAAGGAGGGTGCCCAGGCCGAGGATTTCAGCAGAGGATCTGTGGGCAGCCCCAGGGGCTTCCCCCGCTGGGGAGCCCTGGCTGCTGCTGCCTTGCCTTCAGTGCAGGCTCAGGGGCGGCTCCCATCCTCCTGCTGCAGCCGGGAAATCCAAATCTGCGGGGCTTCAGAGCCCTTGAGCCGAGGCTGAGGGGTCCCCCCGTGTTCAGCTGTGCTGGGGCTGTTTCTGTGCTCAGGGACACTTGGAATGGGCCGTGCCACTTGGCCACCAGAGCTGCTTCTTTCCACTGCTTCGGCAGGACCCGATGTCCTGCTTGGGTGTGTCGCAGTAGAGATGGACAATGACACCTGTTTCTTCTTCCACCATAGCCAAAGCTTTATTGCACACAGCTTATATTTACATGGTTATCAGAAGGCACCGTGCTTAATTCCAGTTGGTTGGGAACTCAGTTCACTGGTTGGTAATGGTGAGTGTACACGTCAATCCAAACTTTTCTCTCTAACAATGTTTTCATACTTTTTCTACTGATTCCCATGGGACAGATCCCTTGTTACTACAGGTGCACTTGTTTTTCTCCCCAAGAATAGTTTGTTATGTTAACAAACTTTTCATTCTCAAGATGTTTTTGCCTGGGAACTTATCAGGCCAGCTGCTAGCTACACTAAGCCCGCGTAACAAATCCTAAACCATGATTTTACAAGTCCTTTCTTTTGTAAGGTTTTACCTTTATGTGACAGGGTGTTGTGGACAGCAAAGTCCAAAGGTGGGTGTGTCTCAAATCTCTCCCAGCCCGGGTCTGGATCTCTCTCAATTCAATGCAGGCATGGGTTTCTCCCCAGCCCCCTCTCCAGGCTGTTCAAACAGGAGGCTGGGTTAAACCCTTCCCCTGTCCTCAATTCTAAATCCTCCTGTGCCACTGAACAAGTTTCATACTGCAGTCACCGTGCTCTGCTCATCCATTTAGGGGCTCTGTTGGGGTACATGGGAGAAGGTGAGGAGGGGTCCCCGGGGGTCGTGTCCCCCCTTGGGAGCGCCTGTGACTCCCCCATGTCCCCCCCATGCCGGGCTCACCCCCTTTTGTCTCTGCCAGAGCTCCTGACCCAGCTCCTGCTGTGCCCTGGGAGGGGCTTTGGGGAGCCCCCCTGGGACCCCTTGGATCCCCATTCCTGGGCCCTGGGACCCCCCCGCATCTCCTTCCCCAGCTCCGGGACCCCCTGCACCCCCTTCTCCTGCACCAACAGCGCCCTGCACCCCCTTTCCCGGGGATCCTCCCCTGGCAGCCCCTGGATCCCCCGGTTCCGTCAGCCCGGGGACCCCCGGAGCCCCATTCCCGGCCATCCCGGGGCACCGCACCCCCAGGCCTCCCTTTCCAGGGAAAGCCGAGCTGGGCACGGGGCTCTCCAGCCGCTCTGGCATTTCTGATCACCCAAAGGAGAGGGAGAGAGCAGCAGAGAGAGAGGGAAGGAGATCGGGAATCGGGGCTCGGGCTCCCAGCGCCCGCTCCTGCTCCGCCGGGGCTGGGGAGCCGCAGCCGCAGGAAAAATGGGATCTGCGGATCCCGGGGCT
This sequence comes from Cyanistes caeruleus, assembly GCF_971803275.1. Lineage (NCBI taxonomy): Eukaryota > Metazoa > Chordata > Aves > Passeriformes > Paridae > Cyanistes > Cyanistes caeruleus. The sequence goes on along the minus strand of NW_028255894.1, from coordinate 1,162,876 downwards.
TCCCCCGCTTTGGGCCGAAGCCGGCGGGTTCCAGGCAGAGTTTGGGCGCAGGGCCCGGGAGTTCAGCCCAGTTTGTCCCGGGGGTCCCGCAGTGCGCGGCCGAGGAGGGTCCCGGGGGATCCCGGGAGGGGATCCAGGGGAATTCCCTGGAATTGCCCCGTCCCCTCCCCCCGCGCTCCCTCGGGCACTTTCGCTTCCGCCTTGGCCGCCCTGCGCCGCCGGGATCTGCCCGGCGACCGGTGACGTCACTGCAGCCTCGGGCTGCCACTGGCGGGCAGCAAAGAGCGGCGCCAATGGCGGGGCCAGCGGGGAGCTGCAGATGCTGCAGCAGCGGCACAGCCAGAGCGGGGCTGAGCGGGGGGAGCCGGGGCTGGGGGATCTGTGGGGCTGCGATGGCAACTGTGGCACCGCCATGGGGATCCCTGAGATCCAGGCTGAGGGATTAACAAATTCCCTGGCTCACAGCTGCAGGGAATGTCTCCGGAAATATGTCAGATATGGGCGGGAGGTGCTGGAGTGTAAAGGTGGGGAGGGCAGAATTCCCATGGGAATATGGGAATGCAAATGTGGGATTTGGGAGGGCAAAATTTGGGAATGTGGCAATTCCCACGGAAATTCCATGGATGGATCTCAGACATCGCACTCCCACGGGATCTCCGTGAATGGATCCCGCTGCTGTCCCATTCCCATGGGAATTCTGTGGATGGATCTCACTGCCATTCCATTCCCATAGAATTCCATGGGCAATCTTCCCATCCCGCAGCCATGGGAGCTCCAATCCGGTTCCCCTCCAAACCCATCCTGGGGATCACCCTGTTCTTTGCCCTTCCCACCCCCCACAAGACTCCTGGGGGTCCCCCCTGACCCACCCAGTGCCCCCAAACTCTTCCTGGTCCCTCTTCTTTCCCCCATAACGGGAATTCCTGGGAGTCCCCCCGTGTCCCCTCCCCCAGGACTTTCTGGGTCCCACCCGACCTGTCCGTGCACCCCCAGATTTCTTCCACAGCCCCCCTGTGATGGTGGAGGGTGGGGGCCGAGTGCTGGTGCCCCCCTGCCTGCAGCAGATCCAGCGCTGAGGGCAGTTCGAGGGGTCCCTCAGCATTTGGGGTCCCTGGGATTTGGGGTGACCCCCCGGCCCCCCCAGGATCTCCCTGAACACGCTGATGCTGCCCATGCACAGTGAGAAGGTTCAAACCCGGCATGGGGTCCCCAGCACTGCCACCCGCATTGCCCAGGTACCCCCAAGCCTGCCGAGAACCCCCAAATCCCCCGGGACACCCCAACCTCCCCGGGATCCCAAACATAGCCCTGGATGCTCCAAAAACTCCCCAAAACCACAAAACCCCATAGAGACATTGAGAAGGTTCATACCTGGCATGGGGTCCCCATGTCCATCACCAGCAGGTTCCCCAAAACAGCCTTGAGATCCCAAATTCCACTCCCGGGATCGCCCAAATTCCCCCATCAGGACCCCTGTAAACCCCCTTGAGAACCCCCCAAAAATCACCGTGGCCCCAAAAACACCCAGAACTTCTGAAAAACCCCAGGAACCCCTCATGAAGGTTTATACCGAGCACGGGATCCCCATGGACACCATCGGCATCACCCAGGTACCCCCAACCCCTCCCGGGACCCCCAACCCCTCCCGGGCTCCACTGCCGGAACCAACGGGAGCGGTGTTGCCCTTTTAAGAGGAGTTACAGTGGGACCCGACAACACCGGGGGTCCTTAAAGCGGCCATGGTAGAGAGAACCCCCAAAATCCACCCTGGGGGACAAAACATCCCCTACAAGGGCTTGGGGTGGGGACACCCCTAAAAATGTCACTTAAAGCCGTCATGATCCCCCCTCAAAAGGGGCTTGTGGGGCTGCGGTCGCACAAACACCCTAAAATGGGGAGGAAAAAACACCCCTGTAGTGGTGGGATCCCCCCCAAAAAACCTGAAAAAGAGAAAAACTCCTCTTGAGAGGGGCCTGAAGACCCTGGAAGGCCCTGGAAGAGGGACAAGATCCCCTCCTGGGCTGGGGCCTCCCCGAGCCGGGAACTCTCCCATTCCTGCACTCGGGGGAGCCCCGAACGACGGCGGCTCCTGGGCTGAGCCCCCCTCAGCCGGGGCTGCGGGGGGAACTGGGGGGGCTGGGACGGGGCTTGGGGCTCCTGGGGTGAACTGGGGGACCCTCAGTGCTCCCACTTCCCCCTGTTCCCCTGTCCCGCCCCGTTCCCATTGTTCCCCCAAAGCTCCGCTGCCCCCAGCTCGGTTTGGGGGGGACCCAGCCCTTTCCCATCGTGGCCCGGCCCGGCCCCGCTCACCCGAGGGCTCCGAACCGCGCCCAGGGACAGAGGAGGGACAGAGGAGGAGGAAGAGGAGGGACAGAGGAGGAGGAAGAGGAGGGACAGAGGAGGAGGAAGAGGAGGAGCAGGAGGAGGAAGAGGAGGAGCAGGAGGAGGAAGAGCTGGAGCAGGCAGAGGAGGCTCCACCTGCGCTCCCCGCTCTCTGCATCTGCAGCTCCTTCGGGACCATCGCCCCCCATCCCGCAGGTGCCCGGGGAGGGGGAGCTCGCCCCAAATACCCCGGGGCTCCCTGGCTTTGGGGTTTTTGGGGGGGATGTTTGGGGATGGCAGGGCTCCAGAGCCGAGCCGCAGATGCCCCTCGGGGGCACCCTGGGGGTCCCCGGGAGGTGTTTTTGGGGGGTCCCGGTGGCGGTGGCGGCAGAGCCCCGGCAAAGGGGCCGGGGGGATGCGGGTCCGGCATGGCCGGGAAAGGGGTCCGGGGCTCCCGGTGCCGGCAGTGGCTGCTCCCAGCATTGCCCAGTTGCTCACCCCGTGTGGCTCCAGTTTCCTGTGAGCCCCACGATAAGCCAAATCACTCCCAGTCATTCCCTATTAGAGTACAATTTGTCTCCATTTTATCCCATTTTCCAGATTTTTATCCCATTTTTGCTCTATTTTTTCTAATTTTTCCTCATTTTCATAACAATTTTCCCAATTTTTATCCTATTTTTTATTTTTCCCCAATTTTCCCCCTTTTTTTTCCTTTTTCCCTCAATTTCCCTTTTTTTATCTCATTTGTCCTCATTTTTTCCCAGTTTTTCTGATTTTTTTCCTATTTTTCCTCCATTTTTACTCAAATCGTTCCCCATGTTTTCCTATTTTTCCCATTTTTTTTTCCGTTTTTAATCTATTATTTCCCCATTTTACCCTATTTTTGCTCCATTTTCTTCCAGTTTTTTCCCCATGTTTACTCCTATTTTCCCCAATTTCTACCATTTTTCCCCCATTTTTGCCTCCTCTTTACCATTTTTATTCCCATTTTTATCCCAGTTTTCCTTATGCCCCCCCCCCCCCATTTTTATCCTGGTTTTATCTCATTTTTCCACAATTTTATCCTAATTTTCTTCCCTTTCTTTCTCCCATTTTTCCCAATTTTCCTCCATTTCCATCTCATTTTCCTCAAATTTTTCCTATTTTTATCCCATTTTTTCCCTATTTTTTCCCCATTTTTCCCTATTTTCCTCTATTTTGCTCCATTTTTCCTCCCATTTTTCTCACTTTTCCCCCATATTTTTGTAGTTTTCCCCAACTTTTCCCCATTCTTCCTCAATTTCTATCTTATTTTTCCCCATTTCCCATTATCTTCGCCATTTAATTATCTCAAAAATTGAAATTTGGGGGATAAATAGAAATTTTGGTGGGAAAAAAGGGTGCTTTGGGGGCAAAACTCCATGAATTTGAATCACAGCTTTCCCGTGATTTTTCCATGATTTCCAGCTGGAAGGAGGCGTGGGATTCATCTGAACATTCTGGAAGCTGGAATAGGACCAGGCCATCAACCTTCCCAAAAATTTTGACCAGCTCATCTGAAATTCCACCTTTCCCCTCTCCCTGGATTCCCAGATCTGGAAATTCTTCTACAACCTCCCAGGCACGCAATTCCCAAAATTCCATGGAAAAATGGGATAGGGGGATTTCATCCTGTTCTTTTCCTGATTTTCCCCAATTTTTTTCTCTTTTTGTTTTTTTTCTTATTTTTTCCTGATTTTTCCCTCATTTTCCCCTGAATTTTTCCCATTTTTTTCCCCATTTTTTTCTGATTTTTTCCTCTTCTATTCCCAAAGTTTTCTGTCTTTTTCCCAACTTTTTCTCTAATTTTTCTGTAATTTTTCTGGTTTTTCCCATTTTTTTCACGATTTTTTCCCCTGTTTTACCCATTTTCTTTTCCTGATTTTCCTGCAATTTTTTTCTTTTTCTTTTTTTTTTTTTTTATTTTTTTCCCTGATTTTTTTTCAGGTTTTATTCCCTTTTTCTTTTCCTGATTTTTTCCTCATTTTTCAAACAATTTTTCTCAAATATTTTTAAAATTTTTTTCCTGATTTTTCCCTCTGATTTGTCCCAATATTTCCCCTTTTTTTTCCTAATTTTTCTGATTTTTTCCTGTTTGTTTCCTTGATATTTCTTGGTTTTTTCCCAATTTTTTTCCCATTTTTCCAAAGTTTTTTCCCTCACTTTCTTTTCCTGATTTTTTCCTTGATTTGTTTCCTTGATTTTCCCCAGTTTTTTCCCAGTCTTCTTCCTCTTTCTTTTTCTGATTTTTCCCTGTTTTTTCCCAATTCTTTTCCTAAATTTTTTTCTTGATTTTTCCCCGTTTTTTCCTGACTTTTCCCTCTTCTTTTCGCAATTTATTCCTCATCGTTCCCCGATTTTTTTCACAATTTGTCCCTGATTTTTCCCTGTATTTCCTAATTTTTTTACTGATTTTTCCTAATTTTTTCCAGGTTTCTTCCCTCTTTTCTTGATTTTACCCAATTTTTTCTCAATATTTTTCCTGATTTTCCCTTATTTTTTTTCATAATATTTTCAATGATTTTTTTTTATTTTCCTGATTTTTTTTTCCAATTTTTTCCCATTTTTTTTCTCAAACTTTTCCTTGATTTTTGTGTTTTTTCCTTTTTTTCCCATTTTTTTCCAGATTTTTCCCTTATCCTTTCCCTAATTTTTCTGGTTTTCCTCAATTCTTTCCTGATTTTTTTTCATTTTTTTTTTCTGATTTTTCCAGATATTTTTATCCTTGTCCATTTCATTTCCCTGATTTTCCCGTGATTTTCCTTTTTTTCCACATTTTTTCTCTGATTTTTTCCCAATTATTTTCCAGATTTTTTTGCAATTTTTTTTCTCAAATATTTTTGGTTTTTCCTTCATTTTTCCAATATTTTTCCTAATTTTTTCCTGATTTTTCCCAGGGTCTTTTCGGCTTTCTTTTCCTGATGTTTTCCCTGATTTCTCACAATTTTTCACAATTTTTTTCATGTATTTCCCACTTTTTTCTGATTCTTCTCTTTTCCTTTTCCAATTCGTTTCTAGCTTTTTCCCAATTTCTTCTCAAATTTTCCTAGTTTTTACCTGATTTTTCCTGTGATTTTTCCCATTTCTTTCCAGATTTTATTCCTCTTTCTTTTATGGATCTTCCCCAGTTTTTCCAAGTTCTTTCCCAGTTTTTTTCCTGATTTCCCCAATATTCTTTCCAATTTTCCCTGGTTTTTCCTGATTTTTCCCCCATTTTTTCTGATTTTTCCCAAATTTTTTTCCACTTTCTTTTCCTGACTTTTTTCCCCAATTTTTCCCCATTTTTTCCTTGAGTTTTCTCTTTTTTTCCCCCCAAATTTTTCCTGGTTTTCCCCAATTTTTTCAAATTTTCCCATTTTTCCCAAATTTTTCCCAATTTTTTCCTGATTTTCCCCTGATGTTTTTGGATTTCACCCTGATACTTTTCTGGTTTTTCCCTGAATTTTCCCTTCCATTTTCCTTGAATTTATCCTGGGTTTTTTTTTGTTTTTTCCCCAATTTTCCAGTTTCCTTCACACTCCCAGTCTAATCCCAGTCACTCCCAGTATGAGGCCAGTGGCCCCCAGTTGCTCCCTGGCAGTGCCACTGTGACCCCAGTAGCCTCCAGTGTGATCCCTGGGACTCCCTGTCTCTCCCAGTATATCCCAGTCAGCCCCAGCACGCTCCCAGTCAATACCAGCTTTTCCCAGTTGCTCTCAGCATGATTCCAGTTGTTCCCAGCCACTCCCAGTCAATCCCAGTATGATTCCAGTCACCCTCAGTGGGATCCCAGTGCCCCTCAGCATGGGCCCAGCTGCTCCCAGTATGATCCCAGTGTGATGTCAGTACACATCATAAAGTTGTGACATCATATAGATGTCAGTACACATCCAATACAGTTCCAGTCATTGCCAGTGTGATCACAGGATGATCCCAGTCCAAACCAGTCCCTGCCAGTGCTGCCACTCCAGGGATCCCCCAGCCCTCTCTGCGTTCCCCCCTCCCACATCTCCCCAGAGGAGCCCCAAGGGCTGGCAGTCCCCAGCCAGGGTCCCCAGCCAGCCCCAGGTTGGATCTGCAGCCCCCAATTTTCCCAGTTTCCCTCTCCTTTTCCCCGGGCCGGGTTCCCCCCGTCCCCAGCGGGTGGGAGCAGCGGAGAGCCCCGCGCTGCCCATCCCGACCTGTCCCGGCTCCATCCCCGCTCCTGCCGTGGGCTGTGAGGGGTTTGGGAACGGGGCACCGAGGGTGTCGCTGCTCCTGGGGGAGGAGGAGGAGGGATGGAAGAGGAGGGATGAAGAAGGAGAGCGAGAAGAAATGGAAGTAGGAGAAGGTTGGGATAGGGAGGAGGAGCGGGAGGAAGAGGAGGGACAAAGGAGTATCAGGGAAAGTAGAAGGAACCACGAGGTGGAGCATTACCCAAATTCACAGCCCCTCACCCATGGGATCATCACCCCCCCTCCATCCTATAGGTGCCCAGGGAGGGGGAGCTTGGCCCAGATATCCTGGGGGGTTCCTGGGGTGTTTTTTTTGGGGGGATGTTTGGAGAATGAAGAACTCCAAAGCTGAGCAGAAAATGCCCCTTGGGGGAACACTGGGGGTCCCACAATCCATAAGTGGGGAGATGGAAACAGGGGGAGCTTTTTGGATTCCTGGCACTCCCAGCAGCCTGGGGAGGGCAGGGACTGAGCAGACAGGGGAACCCCCAGTACAAGCGTGACCCCCAGCAGCTGGGACAGGGGGGAAACTCTGAACACCAAAAGGGAGAGACCAGAGATGAAGAACTCCTGGGAAACATTTTCAGGGCTGAATCTTGGTGTTTGGGAGGTTTTTATAGACTCCAGAGGCTTGGTGACTTCTAGAGATGAACTTGCACAGGGGGAGCCCCCTAACCCAATGTGCTCATGAACTGTATTTTTCCCCAAACCAGGATTTCCCATTCCCAAACCTTGGCTGGATGGAGAAGGAGGCTGCGAGGAAGATGTCCCAGGACACCGAGGCAGGTGAGGAGGAAGTCAGTGCCCCTTTCCCCCTCTCTCCTGCTCCATCTCCCAGCCCAGCCTGGCCCCCGGCTGCAGGACAACCCCGCTGCCAACGCCGTCCTGCCGGGGACGCACTGGGGGGATCTCCTTCCCCTTCCCTCTGGCACGGAGGCAAATCCCATCCTCTCCTTGTCCTTCCTCCCCCAGACAAGGAGCTGAGGATGGAGACCAGGGAGGACAAATCCCCACAGCAGAACCTCATGGAAGAGGCCGTTTTGAGCAGCGCCACAGTGCAGGAATCCAATGGGGAGCAAAAGCTTCAGAGATCCCACAGGAGGAGGGGCTCCAAACCCATCCCAGGGTGCTCTGAGGAGGAAAGACCCACCCTGTGCCGGGAAGGCGGCCGGAGATCCAGCCAGGGCTCTGAGCTGGTGGTCCATGAGCAGCTTCAGGATGGGGAGAAGCCCTACAAGTGCTTGGAGTGTGGGAAGAGCTTCAGCCAGAGGAAAACCCTGATCCGCCACCAGATGATCCACACTGGGGAATGGCCCTACAAGTGTGAGGAATGTGGGAAGGGCGTCAGCTGCAACTCCCAACTCATCCATCACCAGCGCATCCACACTGGGGAGAGGCCCTACGAGTGTCCTGAGTGTGGGAAGAGGTTTCAGAGGAGCTCCAATCTCCTCCTGCACCAGCGGATTCACACGGATGAGAGGCCCTTCCGCTGCCCTGACTGCAGGAAGGGCTTCAAGCACAAATCCAACCTCATCAACCACCGGCGCATCCACACTGGGGAGAGGCCCTATGAGTGTCCCCAGTGTGGGAAGAGCTTCTCCAGGAGCTCTGCCTTGACCCAACACCAACAGAGGCACCGGTAAGGGAAGCCCTGTGAGTGCCCCAAGTGCAAGAAGAGCTTCGTGCGCTTCCCTGGCTCCATCCCCCATCAGAGGACCCACATTGGGCAGAGCCCTGATGACCCACGTTCCCAGTGATCTGTGTTGGGAACACACTGGGCTGGTGGTCATTTTATTTTGGTTCTATCTTTTGATTCATTTTCATCCCTTTAAAACAGACAAAACTGGGGTAAAAGTCTGCAAATTCATCAAAGGCATCTAAAGCCTCACTTTCTACTAGTGCTTTGAGGGAATCTGGGATTAAAAGAGATACTTGGGAGGACTTGGGGATTGTGGTGCTATCTGTTGTAGTTTTCTTCATTTCTTGTCACTCAAAGAGATGAGAGGGTTCAATCTGTCACCTCAAAACCACTCAATGCCACTGAATTCTACTCATTCCCACCCAGAATTCCTGGATTCTACAGCCCCTCAGGGTGTGTTGCCTTAAGTTTTAGCTTTCATCTTTCATATTCTGCACTGCCTGGGTTTACAGTTTGGAACTTCCTATTAAGTGTTAGTGAGCTCTCTTCACAGAGTAGGTAGACAAAACAATTCCTTTTCTAGCTTGATACCAAGGGCAGTCGTTAGAAGTTTCAGGCCCAGAAGCATGAACAAGGGTGGACTGAAGAGAGAAAACAAGAAGGATGGGACTTCATCATCTGAAGCTGTAATTGGACAGTGAACAGATTGCAATATCCAGATGGACCTAAACTTCTAAAAATGTGAGACTTGTACATTTTTCTGACCATTTTTGGTCCATCTTGGGTGTGGGCCTGGCTCTTGTACTGCCCAAGGTGTATTTAAATTCTTTTAATAAACTTCATTCTTAACTCTGTCCAGCCTCTGTTCTAGGCCAGCCTTCTGAAGGCATCAGGTGGAATGGGGTTGGAAGGGGATTGGGTGAAGTGGGATGCAGATCAGGAGGGGTGAGATGGGCATTGGGTGGGGCAGGATGGGTGGGATGGAGTTTGGGAGGTGTGAAATGGGGGAAATAGGACTTGGGAAGGGGATCTTGATGTCCAGCAGGGATGGGATGGGTTGGGGTTGGGATTGGGGAGGTGGGGTGGGGTCTGCAATGAGACAGCCAAAGTTTGGGGATGATGAATGGAGGGGAAACCCGTTAGTGAGTTTTGGATATTTGGATGTTCCCAACGAGATTTTAAGGTATCTCACATTTCTAAGGAGGTTTTGGGGCACTCCCCAGCTCTTTGGGGGCTCCTGAGAGCAGCTCCATGGAGCCCCATTGCCAGGGCTGGTTGCCATGGGCATGAGCTCAGAGCTGTAGCCAGAGTGCGTTGCCTCAGCGCTGGAGAGCAGAGAAATGATGAATGGCCCCACACATCTCCAGGGTGTGTTTGGGGGCAGAGCAAGTTCTGCCTGTGTGGGGCGGTCACTGCCCCAGCCCAGCCACTGCAGCCTCTGCTCCAGCCCCAAAGTGGCTGCCAAGCCCCTGGCACCCCGAAAACCCCAGCTGGGAGAGGGAGCAGAGCAGGTGAGGCTGTGACACGGGTGTGACACTGACATGTGCCACGGCCCTGGAGCTCACAGCAGCTGAGATGGTGCTGGATCCAAGGCTGACTGTGGATCTCTGTCCCTCTCTCGCTTCTCCTGACTTCAGTTTTCAAAATCTGGATAACTTGAAGTTGGATGGGTTGGACGAGTTGGCTCAGTCTGTGCTTAGTGAAGTGATTTCCTCTAATTGCATGCAGCTTTATGATTTTCCGAGTACCTCACTCTCTAAAGTTTGCAGCTGAAAGTTTGTTCCCATCCTCCTGAGAAGTTTGTTGTTTTCTCCCATGCACTGCCCGAGGGGATCGAGGTACCTCAGGTCCCTTTCCAGCAGGGCCCGAGCGAGCTTGGGGCACAGCACAGGAACTGCAATGCTGAGCCAGGCCTGGCTGGGTTGGAGGAAGCAGAAAGGCCAAGCCCTGAGCCCAGGCCTGGCCCAGCCGGGCCTGTCCCTCACGGGTGGCTCGGGGCTCTTTGTGGGGCAGTGGGATGTGAGGGGCAGCAAGGACAAATGCCATAAACCTGCGAGCCCTGCCAGCCTCCTCAGGGAGGGCCGAGGGAGGAGCAAAGACCTTCCTGGGGCTGTGCCCTGGGCCAGGAGGGATTGTGCCAGTGGAGTTGACCCTAAATTTCTTCTCCCAGGCAGCTTTAGGACATGGAACATGGAGAAGCCAGAGACAACTCTCAGCTTTCCACAGTCCTCCAGTAGAATCCTGTGTGGGGAGCAGCCTGGGAGCAGGGTTTGTGTGTCAGGGGAGGGGAATTCAGAGCCCTTTTCTCCCCCATGGGCTGAGGGTCTGCATTTTCAATGGCCCTGCAGCTGCCAAAGGGGCCTTTTTCACCCAGCTGAGAACAGTTCTGCTGATAGCCTGTCCTAAACCCGTCTTTCCTGCAAATCTGCCTATGAAGCCTCATTTTTTGTAGCCCCAGGTTTTGTGTGCATGCAGGTGTCTCAACTGAAGGGTGGAACACCTCTGTCAGGTAGTTCTCTTTCTCCTGGTGGTTTTTTTGTTGGTTTATTTTTTAAATTATCTCCCCCTGTCAGCTGTGGGCAGAGCTCTGTAACTGTGTGTGACACTTGTCTGTGGCACTGTGGGGGTGGCCAAGGGCACCTTCCCCGAGCTGTGTGCAGAGGAATCCACAGCAGCCCAGGCCGGGGGTGCTCAGTGGCCGCTCAGTTCCGCTGACTGGACGCGGCTCTGGCCGCTTCCCTTGGAGCGTCTCCAGGGAGGGAACGCTGGGGCTGCTGGCCCGGCTGTGCTGTCACTGCCAGGGGAACGCTGGGGCTGCCCCGCTCCTGCCCCACCCCATCAGCTCTGCCAGCGCCTCCAGGGGACACAAAGGCTGAGCCCAAGGGTGAGAGTTGCACAAGGGGCTGAGCTGGCATCTGGGACCCATTGGGATCATGGAGTGCAGCCCCCGGCCCTGCACAGACACCCCAACAATCGCAGCCTGTGCATCCCTGGCAGCGCTGGCCAAAGGCTCCTGGAGCTGCGGCAGCCTCGGGGCCGTGCCCATTCCCTGGGGAGCCTGGGCACTGCCCCAGCCCCCTGGGGGGGAAGAAGCTTTTGCTCACCTCCAGCCCAGCCCTGCCCTGGCCCAGCTCCAGCCGTTCCCTCGGCTCCTGTCCCTGCTCACCTGGGCAGAGATCAGAGCTTGCCCACAGAAGCTGTGGCTGCCCCTGGATCCCTGGAAGTGTCCAAGGCCAGGATGGATGGGGCTTGGAGCAGCCTGGGGTAGTGGAAGGTGTCCCTGCCATGGCAGGGGGTGGAACGAGGTGAACTTTAAGGTCTCTTCCAAGCCAAGGCATTCTGTGATTCTGTGATTTTGGGGGAGATGCTGAAGCTCTGGCTCAGCTTTATCTCAGCAAAGGTCTGGAGCCAGCAGCAGCCATGGGTGGGATCATCTCCTCCTCCCTCTCGCTGTGGCTGTAACTCACCCAAGGGCAGTGTCATAAATGAAATAGAAATTTGGACAGCTAGGGCTATTGGGTTAACAGCAGTTTAATAACAAGAAAAAAAAATGATACAATTTAGTGAATTGAATACAACAAAACAATTTAATAAAAGAATAAAATTTAGTGGATTGAATAGCAATTTGATATAGGAATATAATTTAGTAAAAGAGTACAATTTATATATATATATATATTCATATATATATACATATATATATATGAAAAAATACATATACATATATACATATATATGAATATAGCTTGCCAGTAATTATGATTAAAGCATAAGCAAGACTGACTGGCATACAGGGACGGCTTCTCACCCTGCCTCAGGTACAAAACAAAGCCATTCAAACTAAACTTATATGCTTATATATATTCATTCATGTTTCCAGTAAGTCTCCTCCAATTTATGATTCTTTAATTTTACATCACTGTTCTTCATGGTGCATGCTTCACTTGTTGCTAGGGGGTCTTCAGTCTTCTTTTGGTGGTCTTTGGACGAAGGCTTACACTCATCCTCGTTGTCCTCTGGATAACCTCACAGGCTGTGTGTGTGTACCAAGTGTTGTGTTATGTAAGTGAGCATTGTGCTCCACTAATTAGTCTTACACTTCATAATGTTCAGGCCCTATGCCTAAAGTCGTTCCAACTTTATCCATCTCATGGTCAGTTTTCTCTTGGGACATTTCTTATCTCAAAACTACATCCCCTATCTTAATTTTAACATGTAACATCTATCGAGGGGTACATCTGCTTTGTAACACTAATTCACTTGATTGCTTCTAATAATAACTAATTTCAAATAATTACTTTCCAAAAAGTTACAATTTAGTTAACATGAATCATTTCCATTTATCACAGGGGGTTTCACGGAGCTCATCCTGATGGATGAGGAAAAGGGAGTGGGAACTCAGCAGTGAGGAGAGCAGCTCTGAATGATACCAAAATCCCACCAGACCTCTGAAACATTGCTGTTCTTCAGCCAGGGACAGGATGAGTCCCTGAGACTGGGGCTTGGCCTTCCTCGTGGTGAGGGGCATCAAGGAAGGCTGCAGTGTGATGGAGACTGTGATGGGCTGGGAACTCACTGGGGGAAAGGAGGGAGCAGTTGGGAAGTAAAAGGCAGGTGTGGGGACACAACTGTTCAGAGAAGGGCTGAGCTACAGCTTGAGCAAGATGAAAAATGTCATTTGGGGTCATCCCAGATTGATTTCATTTCAGAAGTTATGGAACAAGTTTAATTTTTGGGGGGTGTCATGTTTTCCCTTGGAGGTGGACACTGTGCAGACTTGAGCTGCATTGCCAAAATGCTCAAGTCTCTGCTGCAGGTCACAGCGTTTCTTCTTTGGCTGATCCCTGCCCGGTGCTGAGCCCAGCAGAGCCCTGGCAGAGCCCAGAGCAGCCTCAGCATCCGCAGAGCCCGGCTGCAAGGAGAGAAAGCAGAAACCGCCCGTCAGCTGAAGGCTCCTGTCCCCTTGTCCCAGCCAGCCGCGGTGCCCAGGCCATGCTGGCCGTGCTCAGAGCTGGGCCCAAAGCTGCCCATCACTGCTGCCTTGGGGAGCAGAGCAGGAGGGCAGGACATGTGCCCAGCCTGCAGCCAGCCACGGCAGATCCAGCCCCTCAGCAGCTGCCCAGAGCGGGATGCTCCTGTGCCCGCTGCCATCTCCCAAAAGCTCTTGTCCCTCCCATGCCAAGGAGATGAGGACCCACCTCACACCATCCGCTGCCACAAGAAAAGCTGGTCCCAAACGATGTCCTCAGTCTTCTCCAAGGGCACGGCCCATCCACGCCACAGCTGGTCCCAAGCACTTCCTGATCCAGACTGGACCCCACCTGGAACGCTTCCTTTAGAAAAACAAACAACAAATTAATGAAAATAGGTTACAGACAAAAAGGGGAAACAAGAAAACTGGTAAAAAATCTTATCTCTGACTGGAGCTTGAGGTAGGCCCAAACCCTACATTCTGGGGAAAAACCCACCCATGGCTGAGGGAAGCCCATGCTTTCTCCCTTTCCCCCTGCACTGTCCCCCAAAATCACGGTGATCCCAAAGCAAAGCAGGGGAGTGGAGCAGCCCAAGCCCTTCCTTGCCTGCACAGCAAAGCAGCCGTGCTCAGGTTCTGGAGTCCCACCTGTGCTCCTGCCATGGGGGTTTGTTTGTGTCGGGCTGGCTGCCCCAGCCCCAGCCCGGAGCACGGTGGGTGCTGGGGGCTGTTGGCAGGGCCAGGATCCCACTCCCATTTCATAACCACCCCAGCCCACGTCCCCAGCCCTGCCAAAAACCAGCTGGGCAGCCACTGAGGAATCAGTTGCATCTGCCCCAGCAAAGGGGAAACCTTTGGTTCCCAGCCAATGCACAAATCTGGGAGCATCCCCCTGGGTCTGGACTTACCTGAAAATTCACTGTGGAGCCTGGCTTTGAAGAAGGTGCCAGAATCAAAGTCCATCATCGCCAGCTCCCACTGGCCAGGTGGAGGAAGAGGTTGTCATCCTTGCTGTTGTCCTCCATGTCTCCAGCAGCAGCAGCAGCAGCCCCACCTGGTACAGCTTCTCCAGGGCCTCCTTCTTCCCTGGGGTGACACCAGGCTGTCAGGGTTCTGCCCAGGGCCCGGCTGTCAGTGAAGCAGGACAAGCAAAACCAGCTCAGATGGTGCCCACCAGTGCTGGGCAGAGCAGCTCAGCTCCAGCACAAGGGCTGTGTGTTCCCATCCCATGACCCCAGTGCAGTGACACAGGCAGGACAAAAAAGTCTGGGTTTCTTTGCTGCTGATTGCCAGGGCATGTGTGGAGCTGTAACTTACCAGGTCCCTGCATCACTGTGCCTGTAGCTCTCTCCCTTCTTCTAGGGCTGATGAATATCCTGCATCCAGGGATCACAGGACAGGTCTTCTAATGAGGGCCTGTCCAAGGAGTTCAGGGATAAACACCACCTGATCAGAATCTGGCAGTCTGGGGAGAGAAACCACAAACCACTGGTCAGTTGGAGAAGGCTCCTGTCTGCTTTGCCCCACTATTCTCGTGCCCAGGCCACGCTGGATGTGCTCAGAGCTGGGCCTAAACTTTCCCATCAATTCTTTGTTTTGGAGGAGAGCAGGAGAGCAGGACATGTGCCACCTCCTCAGCAGCTGCCAGAGCGGGATGCTCACGAGCCCGCTGCTGTCTCCCAACACTGGTGTTCCCCCCGTGCCCAGAGATGAGGATCCACCTTGGGAGAGCCGTTGTGGCAGCGGGAGCTGGCCCCATCTGATGTTCCTGCCCCTCCTGAAAGGGTGCTCCCCGCAGACCATCTCGTGCAGCAGGATGCCCAGGGACCAGACGGTCGCTGCCTCGCCATGGTACCAGCCGAAGTCGTTCCATTCCGGGGGGCTGTATGACGGTGTTCCTATGGAATATGGATGGAGCTCATCAGGGGGATGCTGCTGCTCCCAGAGCCTGGCCCCAGCATCCCTGGGCATGTGGGGGCTGCCCCAGTGGCACACGGGGTGACCTGCTGCCCTCTCCCAGCACCTGGGACTTGGGTACAAACTTGGGGTTGGAAAAGAAGCCACTGGTGCTGGAAGAGGGCAGCAGAAACCCTGGCAAGGCCTGACCATGACACACAAAGGGAAATACCCACTCAGTGCTGGGGAAAAACCACACCCACATCCTCCCTGCTGGCATTGCCCAAAAAATATCTTGAACCAAGGCAAATCAGGTGAGCAGAGCAGTCCAAGCCCATTCTCACCTGCACACCAAACCAGCAGGTGCACAGGTTCTGGCTCCCCCTCTCTGCTACTCCCACCCATGGGAATTTTGTCAGGCTGGCTGCCCCATCCCCAGCCCCAGTCCTGGGCAGAGTGGCAGGCAAAGGCTGCCAGCAGGGCTGGAAGATGGGTCCTCACCCAGCTCTGCTCAGAAGCAACTTGGCTGAAGACTCAGTGCTGTGACTGGCAGCCAAAGGGAGAATCCCTGCTGCCACACCCAGGTTGGGCCAGGAGATGCCAGGACCGGGAGCCTGCCCCTGTGTGGGCTCACCTGCAAATTGAGTGTAGGCTGTGTCCTGCAGGTAGGTGCCACAGCCGAAGTCAATCAGTTTTGCCGCGCCGGTGTCCAGGTCTACCAAGACGTTCCCAGGTTTGATATCTCGGTGCAGGACCCCGCAGCTGGTGCAGTGCCGCACGGCCGCCAGCACCTGCTGGAACAGCTCCCGCGCCTCTTCCTCGGACAGGAACCTCCGTGCCCGAATGAAACGTCACAGGTCCTGACACCGCTCCGGGCGCTCCAGCACCATCACGATGGTGTTGGGGAGCTCAAACCATTCCAGCAGCTGCACCACACCGGGGAAGCCTGTGGACACCTTGTCCAGCAGCACTATCTCCAGGGGTGCGCTGGTACCGTCGGGCTGCGGGAGGAGCACGGTGCCGTCAGTGGGGCTGAGGCCGTGCCAGGGCTCGGGAAGCCCTCAGCCAGCCCGGGATGCTCTGTGCCCTCCGCTGGCCCCACGCCCGCTCTCCCTCCAGGTGTCCTGGCGGCTCCCACCCTGCCGGGCCCCGGCTCATCCCCGCCCGGCACGGCCCGGCTTCTGCCGCTGGCCCCGCTCACTCACCAGCTCGCCCCAGTGCCGGACGCGGTTCCGTGGCACCTTTTTGATGGCCACCTGCAAGCCAAAGGGAACAGCGGATTCAGCTCACCGCCCACCGTGTCCAGCCCCATCCTCCTCCTCCGCCCCCTCCTCCTCCTCCGCCCGCCGCCGGCCCCTCTGCTCACCGGGAGTCCGTCCGAGAGCCGAGTGGCCGCAAAAACTCTGCCAAAGCCGCCGCGCCCCAGCAGTGACCCCACTCGGTAGCGCTGCTGCAGGGCCTGCTGCGCCTTCCCTGGGGAAGAGACGCGGCCGTCAGTGCTCGGCCCGGGGCCAGGAACGGCCCCCGAGCGCTCCCCGAGCTCCCCGGGCCGGGCACCCGCAGGCGTTCCCTCATTGGAACGCGACAGCGGCGGAGCTCGGGCCGGGGAAGCCGCAGCGGAGGCGGCGGCAGAGGCCGCACCGCCTGTGTCCTCCGCGGGCCCCGGGAGGAGCCGGGGCCGGGGCCGGGGCCGGGGTCGGGCCAGGCGGAGCCAAAGGGCGGCAATGCCGCCCCAACCCCTGGCACTGATGCCCGCCCAGCACAGCCAGAGCCGGCACAGCCAGAGCTGGGCGGAGGCGAGACCGCGGAGGGACGGCCGGGGATGGAGACGGAGACGGGGACGGGGCCGGGGCAGCCCCGCCCGGGGCCGGGGGCGGACCGGGGGCATGGCCCGGGTGGGCACGGGGAAAGAGGAAAGTGGGAGATGAGGGGGCACTGGGAAAGGGAGACCGGGAGAGGATGCGGGACCGCGGGAGAGGGAGAAGAGAGACAGAAAATTTTTAAATTCGCTTCCTGCTGCTGCCGCCGCTGCTGCCGCTGCTGCCGCCGCTGCCGCTGCAACTGAAGCACCGGGGCCGTTTGTCCCCGTGTCCGTTTGTCCGTTGCCCGCTCGGCCCCGCCCCGAGCCCCGCGCTCCCCGGGCAGCCCCTGAGCCTGGCCAAACACGGCAACTTTGCCCTGCTGAGCCAAGAGCCAGAGTCTGGACTCCTGCACAGGGGCACAGCAATGCCCTTGGCTGCTGCTGTGCCTTGTCCCTGCTGAGGCTCAGACACCGTCTGAGCACATTCCCTGAATGCAGAATTTGTACCTGAGCCAAGCACTGCACTTGTGTCTCCAGCATTGCTTTCCAAGGAAAACAGGGCAAGGAAAACTGGCTCATGGTATTTTACAGTGTCTAAAGCTTGCCAAGTCTCAGATCTTAGAGGTGAGAGCCATTTGGAATGAATGGGATGGAGAAACAGCGCAAGATGGAAAAGGGAAACATAAAAATAGAACATAGAGAAAAAAAAAAAAGAGAAAAATAGAGAAAAACATATTGGTTGTTTCTTTGGATTTTATTTTCATTTCTTAAAAAAGCTGTTTCAATTTTCCCAGAATCTTCTCCACAGTCCTGTTCTTTCCAAAAACCTGTCCTGGAGAACAAGGCGCAGCTCCTGTCACAAGATGTGCCCCCAGCTGCAGCTTCTCTTGGCTTCCCACACTGTGAGTGCAGCACAACTCTTGCAGCAAAGCAGGACAAATGTTTGAAGAACTTGACAACTTGTTCTTTCTTTTCCTTGTGGACAGGGGAGTTGTGCCATTGGTGAGGTTTTCATTGTTGCTCTTCTACCCAAAGAAAACATGATGGGCTACCAGGAATTGTTGGGGAATACAAGCCTGGCTGAATGTGGAGAAAGAATCTCCAGAGCCTGCAGCCAGCAGTGGAGAGCTCATCATTCCAACAGCCCCATGGACATCTGGAAAGTGATCTGGAACATGAAGATGGGCTGACAGAGGGAGTTTGTTTCTGTGTTCAGTTGAGATGATTCTACATCTCTTGCACTGGGAGAAATCAAGAGCACAATCAGTTGATGATAAGCAGCAGAACATGATAAGCTGGAGCTCTCAGTGGATGAAAGAATGTGAAAAGGAGAAATGCAGGGAATGACTTGGTGAACTTTGTGTGTAAGAAGGGTCATTTTTTCCTAATAATTCCCAATTCATTCCCTTTGCTTTTATCCTTTTAACAAGACCAATTGCATCTCAGATTCCCCAGGAAATGGGAACCCTGAGCTTGTGGAGCTGCCTGAAAGGTGCCCTGTTCCTTTTTCTGCTGCTGCTCAGAAGAAACAATGAAGCGAGTTGGGAAGTTCTGGTTTTTCTTTCTCCTGGAGGATTTTTTCATTTTATTTGCCACTGCAGAGGCAATTTCTGTGATGGCCTCTGTCAGTTGATTCTATTTCAGCAGCAGCAGCAGCAGCAACAGGGCTGTGTTTGAGCACTGCAAATGTGACCTGTGTGGCTTTAATTCCCCTCGACTTAGTGCTCAGGGACTTGGGAGCATTTTGATCTGTACTGATCATGATGCCTGAAACAAAAATCCTGAGTTCCCTGTGACAAAAGCACAGTGGGTAGCACTGATTGAAAGAGGCAATGGCAGCTGTACTGCTAAAATTCAAGTGGCAAGCAGAAGAGGGGCAAGAGCAGCTGGGATCTACAATTGCCAAGGCCAAGGCACCAACAGCCTCCTGCTGTCACCTCAGGGTGAGTAAAACAGGGCTGAAAACAGCGCTGGAACCCGATCCTTTCTTCCTCTGAGGGCTGGCTGAGGGCAGCAGAGGCGGGCCCTGAGGAATCAGGGCTGTTTGTGGGGGATTGTTGCTGTAGTCCAGCATTGCCCTGGCAAAAGCCCTGGGGAGCCGAGGCAGGAGCAGGTGGGAAGGGCCGGCGCTGCTGCTGCTCGTGGCCGGGAGCCCCGGCCGGGCCGGGCCTGCGCCCGCTGCGCTGCGGCTGCTGCTGCTGCCAGAGCCGGGCGGGACTCGGGGACAGGGAATGGACACGGGGGGACAGCAAAGGCCTTGGGGGCTGCAGGGATGTTGGTGCTGGGGCCAGCGCCAGCACAGAGCTTCAGCCCGCAATGAACCCCGAGGGAAACGCTGGGGAAAGGCTCCATTCAGCCTTTCTTTACTCGGCGCTGTGAAGGGACCGAAATAAAAGGAGAGTGAGCAGGGCCCGACCCCTTCTCCTCTGGGAGGAGCCCCTGGGGCTGTGAGGGGCCGTGAGGGGAAATGAGAGGTTCTATGGGGCCATGAGAGGTTCTATGGGGCCATGAGGGGCTGTGAGGGGAAATGAGGGGCCATGAAGGGACATGAGGGGCTGTGAGAGGTTCTATGAGGCCATGAGAGGTTCTGTGGGGCCATGAGGGGTAGTGAGGGGCCATGAGGGGCTGTGAGGGGCCAAGATATGTTCTATGGGGCCATGAGAGGTTCTATGGGGCCATGAGAGGTTCTGTGGGGCCATGAGGGGCTGTGAGGGGCCATGAGGAGCCTCAGCCCTAGCAGGAGGGGTCCCACCATGTCCCCAGGGCAGAGCAGCCGTGAGGGGCCACAAGTGCAGATGTGGCAGCAGAGCGGGCTTGGGGCACCTCTGGGAAGGGATGAGACCCTTCCCCAGCTCCAAACCACACTAAACCCACCATTAAAAGGATTTTCCATCTTTAGAATCCACTGGCAACTTGGAAATGACTGTACAGTTTAATCCCAGTGGGAAAAGCAAGGGAATTTTCCCAGTGAGAGACATCCAGCCATTTTTATTCATGTCTAAGATTTAAAAGTCTTGACAGTGAAAAGTAATACTAATAAATAATAATAACAACAAGAACAAGAAATAAAGCCCCGAATCCCAACAATCACCTCAGAAACAAGTTTTTGTTTGTCGTAATAGATTAGTACTAAAGAAATAAATGAAAGAGATGTCATTTGTAATTAGATATGTTTCATTTTTCCCAGTTTCTGGACCCCTTCCTCCAGGGTCATTTCCTTTACTCACCCACTTTCTAATAGGTAGAAGGGAGTTAAGCACACTGGAAAAGACAACAGCTCCTGTTTCCAAGGGAAGCAGCCACCACTCCAGGGAACCTGAATTGCCCCCAGGCTCGTGTGTGCACTTGAAGGGTGAGCAGGTGTTGGGGACAGAGATCTCAAACTCCTTCTAAGGCTGTGAGAAACCCACCAGTGGCAAAGTATCATTGTGGGTCAGCTCCTGCTGAAATTCCATTCCCCCACACCCTCCAAATGGGCAGGCAGGGCTGGGCTCTGGCAGGGTTCAGTTTTGAGTGCCTTGTGCTCCCTGGCATGGAAGTGATCCTATGAACTCTGGTACTGATGGATTGTGGAATGGCTGCTGAAGGAGGAGGGGGAATCTCAGCAGACAGGAAAGTCTCTTCTTCTCCCTTCTCCCTGCAGAACCCCCTCTCCAAAGAGAAATGCCTGTGCTGGGTTTCCATGGCACCCCTTCCCTCAGCCCAGTGTCTGAGCCACTGTGTGCTCTGCAGGACCAAAGCCAGAGGAGTCCTAATATCAGTCACCCCACGGTCCCCACACAGCAGGAGAAAGCACTGCTTGCAGTGGGGCTGCTGATCTGTGACCCGTCCTGCTTCCATCCACCCCACTCCTCTCAGCCACAGGCACCAGAAGGATCCCAGGAAAGCCACAGTGCTCTACCAGATGCCAGGAGCACTCCCTGCTGTGGCCTCAGGGATGCTGGGTGACCTCGTGGATGAGGATCTGTGGCTGCTGATGGAATGTGTGGATGGAGGCCCTTGACAGGAGGTTGTTGGAGACACGTGTGGGGCTGAAGGAGAGATGGCAGCTGTCAGTGGGGAGGGCAGGGACCCCGCTTGTGACTCCATTGCCTTGGACACCCTCAGCCACAGGATGTCCAAGGAGTCACACAAGGCTTTGGCACTCTCAGCCTTCTTTCCCCCAAGTTCCTGCTTTCTGTACATTGACAGTAGAGAACCTTGCTTGTTTCTAGAACTAGAACAAAGATCCCAGATGGATCAAACCTTGCTGGTTTTAGTCAGAAGCATCAGTGACCAAAAGTTGTGTTTCCATTAGTTTGCTCACATCTTTGTTCCTTCTCAGTGTTCAGGCTGGGCTGTGGGGTGTCCTCATTTGCTGCATTTTCTGAGTTCCTCTTGCACCCCTTGAGCAATAGGTTGTGCCCTCGGAGGATCCTTTGTGCTCCTTGGTGACCCAGGAGAACCTTCCAGGCGGTTTTTGGGGGAGCTGCTGCTGTGATGTCACAGGAACGTTGCCGTGTCCTTGTGGTGTTCCCGTTGCTGTGGGGCACAGAGGCCTCAGTGTCAGAGCGGCTCTGGGCACCTGCTCATTGCCTGAGGATCCTCCTGCCCGAGGCATTCTCAGCAGCCAGCCCAGCCCCTGACGGGTGTCCTTCTGTCCTGGCAGGGGGACAGACAGTCTGCAGGTGTGTGCAGCACAGCCAAAATGATCCAGCAAGTGGTTGCTGCAGTTTGCACTCTGCACTCTGTGGCTTCTGATGGGTATTTTTTAACCCACTGGGCCCCTAAGTCGAGGATTTCCCCAGGTGCACCATATGTGCCTTTGGGATTGCTGTGGGCTTTCCGTTCTTCCTTTGGAACTGAGGTGATTTTGAATGAAAATTGCCATTAAGATGCCATTTATTTGGGAAAGCTCTTGCCAACAACTTCTTAGAAAGGGGTTGTTTTTGGCCAGCAGGGTGTGCACAGCATTTGGAATGGAGCCGGGGGGGGTTCTGTTCCCCAAGAGGAGAGTCTGTGGCAGTGAACCCTGGCATTCCTCCCTCTGTTTGCTGATCCAGCCAAAAACTGGACACAGCCTTGTATTTTGTGCTGTTCTCTTGCTTGCTGTGTGATCCAAAAGGACTGTGGCTCCAGGAGGGAAGTTGTGAAAGCAAAATGCTCTCTTGGCATTGACTTGTTGTGTGGGATTTTCCAGCAGAGGCAGCTTTTTCTCCTAACAGCATCTGGTTCAGGTGAAGGTCACCTCACACATGGACACTGCACAGCTCCTTCTTCAGTGAGCAGGAAAGGAACCTTTGGTGTTCAGAGATCCCAGTTGTTCCCTTTCAACACCAACATGAGCCCAGTAAGCTCCAGTATGATCCTTGTCACATGGCAGCACTCCCAGGATGGTCCCAGTTGCCTCTGGCTAGATCAACCCAGTCAGTCCCAGTATGATGCCATTGGCTTCCAGCATGCTCCCAGTTGCTCCCAGTCACCCCCAGTATGGGGGATGATGTGCATGGTGTGTTCCCAGTCATTCTCAGATACTCCCAGCATGAGTCCAGTCACTCCCAGTATGATCCAAAATTGGATTGCTGGGAGGCCTCATGGAATCCTGGAGACCATTGTGACACTCTAGGGCCCCATGGAACCGTGGTGGCACCAGGTTGGCTGGGAGTGTTGATGTGCTGCAGGGTAGGAGGGCTCTGCACAGGGACCTGGACAGGCTGGATCCAGGGCCCAAACCCAACAAGGTGAGGTTTAACAAGTCCAAGTTCCAGGTCCTGCACTTTGGCCCCAACAACCCCTGCAGTGCTCCAGGCTGGGGACAGAGTGGCTGGACAGCAGCCAGGCAGAAAGGGAGCTGGGGCACTGATGGACAGCAGGCTGGGCATGAGCCAGCAGTGTGCCCAGGTGGCCAAGGAGGCTAATGGCTCCTGGCCTGGATCAGGAACGGTGTGGCAAGGAGGACCAGGGCACGGATTCTTCCCCTGTGCTTGGCACTGGTTGGGCAGCATGGAGGGGCTTGAGTGTGTCCAGAGAAGGGCAACAAGGCTGGTGAGGGGTCTGGAGCACAAGTCCTTTCAGGAGTGGCTGAAGGAGCTGGGGTTATTAATCAAAAGGAATAGGAAGAAATCTGGATCAGGAGGAGTAAAGAAAGCAAAGGTGATGCATAGGAAATGCTCAGGGCCATTTGGGGGTGGCTGCCAGGCAGCCCTGGCTCTGAGCAACAATGTCTGCAGTGGCACAGGAAACTCACAGCTCATGGGAACAAACTTTCTGTGTGACTTCAGAGGCCATGACAAACCTGAGTGGTTTCCCTCCTGTCCCCCAGCCCTTCCTGGCCCCAGGGGCTGATGGCATTTGTGCTCCCTCAGGTTCATCTCCCCACAGGAGCACCATGGGGGTGCTGACGCCTGCTCTGGGCAGTGCAAACAGGGGCTCCTGAGCCAGTGCTGCCGTGTCTGTGCCTGCAAGGATGCGGCACCTCTCTGAGCTGGGGGAGAGGCCTGGGCTGCACAGGGGGGATGTTGTTGGCAGCTCCATGAGGACGCTCTGGGACGCTGCCCTGGGGTGTCCAGCGCAGTGGGGATGGATCAGCCCCTGCTCTGCTGCTCCTTCCCGTCTCCCCCAGGGACCTTGCAGAGCCCCAGCCATGCTGTTTGCCCCCAGCCTGCCCACGGCCAGCCTGGGGCTGCTCACGGGGGTTTTCTGTGCTGAGCTTTGGCCTGGCCGTGTTCTTGAGAGAGCCTGGGCAAGGAGCCTGGAGCCCCCAGGCCCTGCCCTGAGGCGTCAGCGCTGCCCCAGCAGTGCCCATGGCCTGTCCCTGCTGCAGCCCCGGCACTGCCACCCCCAGGGCTGTGCCCGGCCCCGAGAGCACTCAGGCCCTGCAGCAACACCAGGGCCAGGAGGGCAGCGGGGCAGTGGCACGGGAGCAGCACTGGCAACACCAAGTGCTGCTGCTCCTGGGCACAGCTGCTGTGCCAGCACTGATCTGCCCCCAGCTCTGCACACAGACACTGCTGCTGCAGCTCCAGAGCAGGGAACAAAAGGGGAATCTCTGGAGAAAACTTTGCTGCGAGATCTTTTAATTCCTTTAAAACCACCAAGAGTGCAGCGCCTCATTGACATAGTCTTTAGCCACAGGGAAGGTGGAGAGAAACAAAATGAGAAATGGCACAAAAAATGACATTTTTTGGAGGACAAGATTTAAAAAGTAAAACAAAGAAGAAGAACCTCCAAAATGAATCCACTAAGAATTATCAAAGATGACTTTTATTACAAGTGATTTGCAGAAATTGGACAGCATTTTAATGTTTTTTAAATTGTCCAGTCATCAGTGTCCACACTGCAGTCTTGAGCTCCTGGTTCCTCAGGCTGTAGATGAGGGGGTTCAGGGCTGGAGGCACCACCGAGTACAGAACTGACACTGCCAGATCCAGGGATGGGGAAGAGAGGGAGAGGGGCTTCAGGTAGGCAAATGCTGCAGTGCTGATGAACAGGGAGACCACAGCCAGGTGAGGGAGGCAGGTGGAAAAGGCTTTGTGCCTTTGTCCCTGCTCAGAGGGGATCCTCAGCACAGCCCTGAAGATCTGCACATAGGAGAAAACAATGAACACAAAACAGTGAAGTACTAAAGAGATACTAACAGCAAGAAGCCCAAGTTCCCTGAGGTAGGATTTGGAGCAGGAAAGCTTGAGGATCTGTGGGATTTCACAGAAGAACTGCCCCAGGGCATTGCCATGGCACAGGGGCAGGGAAAATGTATTGGCTGTGTGCAGCAGTGAATAGAGAAAGGCACTGGCCCAGGCAGCTGCTGCCATGTGGGCACAAGCTCTGCTGCCCAGGAGGGTCCCGTAGTGCAGGGGTTTGCAGATGGACACGTAGCGGTCGTAGCACATGATGGTCAGGAGGAAATACTCTGCTGAAATGAAGAACACAGAAAAAAATAGTTGGACAGCACATCCTGCATAGGAGATGTGTCTGGTGTCCCAGAGGGAATTGTGCATGGCTTTGGGCACAGTGGTGCAGATGGAGCCCAGGTCGCTGAGGGCTAGGTTGAGCAGGAAGAAGAACATGGGGCTGTGCAGGTGGTGGCTGCAGGCTACGGCGCTGATGATGAGGCCGTTGCCCAGGAGGGCAGCCAGGGAGATGCCCAGGAAGAGGCAGAAGTGCAGGAGCTGCAGCTGCCGCGTGTCTGCCAATGCCAGCAGGAGGAAGTGGCTGATGGAGCTGCTGTTGGACATTTCTTCACTCTGGCCATGGAATCCTGTTGAAGGAGGAGAAAGTGACAAGTCAAGGGAGACTTTGCTGAGCAATGTCCATGTCCCTTCTCCCAGCCCTCCTCCTGCTGCTCTGTGCCACCCAATTTTCCTTTTCTCAGAGCCTTCAGCCCCGTGCCTGGAGCTCTGCTGGGATCTGGCCTTGTTGCTGTGATGAGCAGGGGCTCTGCCCATGGACAGTGAGGAGTCAGCTCTGCTCTGCAGCAGTGGGGTCATGGGAACAGGGTCAGGGGCCAGTCCTGGGGTTGGACTGCATCATCCCAAACTGCTCCTGAGGCAGAGGAGCCTGGCAGCATCTCCTGTCCCAGGGGTCAGGAATGGTGACAGCCAAAGGCAGTTTGAGAGGGTTTCCTGCTGTGCCCAGAGAGATCAGAGAGAAATGTGCAATGCAGGAGCATTGGCTGTAACTCAGTGAAGGGTCAGGGGAGCTGCTCTGTCACTCCATCTGTCCCCAGATGCCCTGAGATCGAGGGCAGGCACTGTGTTTCCCTGGAAATCAGCCTGACACAGCTGAGAGCAGAGGGACCCACAGCAGAGCAAACTGGTTCAGCCTTATTCAGAGTCTCAGCCCCACTCCTGGCCAAGGACACTCCTGTCCCCAGTGTCCCCTGGAGACAGCTGACAGCTTGGGTGGCATCCCAAGGACACACCAAGGGTCCTGTCCATGGCACTGCTGGAGGAGAGTCGGGTCATTCCCAGCCTCCCAGCCTGCCCTGCCCAGAGCTCCTGGGGCAGAGGGAGCTGGGACATCCCATTGCTGTGTCCAGCCTGCACAGGAGGAGCCCAAGGGCTGGGCCTGCCCTGCAGCTGGAGCTGCCATTCCCAGAGAGCTGTCAGCAATGCCAGGAGCACCTGGGCAAGGCAAGGAGAGAGAGCCAGGCCCTGAGGAAAAGCCTTTCCTTGCCCAGCCCTGCCCAGCCCCTGCCAGGCAGCACCAGTGCAGGACAGTCACCCTCAGGTATTTCCAATCAGACATTTGCTATGTCTTGGCATGGGGATCTGTAAAAGAGTAATCATGGAATAGTTAGGTTGGGAGAAGACTTTAAACATCCCAGCACAGCTTGGTGCCACTTTCCCCCCACTGCCTGCCCAGGGCTCTGCTGCCTGGAGCTGTCCCTGCCAGCAGCTGCTGCCCTGTGCCCAGGGCTGGACCCTGCCAGCACTGCCTAAACCCAGCCCAGCCCTGGGGGCTCAGCTCTGCCCTGCAGAGCCCTCCCAGCTCAGGGCAGTGCCCAGGGGCAGCTCTGGCTCTGCAGGCTCTGATGGCAATGGCAGAGCAACCCTGAGGAGGCTGGAAAAGCGACACTGATGCTGCCTGGAAGGGACCCTGTGCTGATTTCTGTCACTGCCTGGTTAAGATTTGAGAATTTACTTTTTTTACTTTATCGCAACCTGTCATCAGAGGTTGAATAGAGAAATGAAATGAGAGCTGAATATCAATGTGCAATTTCCCATCCAGGCAACCCAAAGCACTAAATTAAAAAAGCACAAACTTCCCTTTTATGCAGCCCCTGACTTGCTGTGCTCCTTGTATAATTTACATGGTGCAGTCCATGGGCAGAGTGGCTGAAAGCACATTAGGAATCTCATGTAAACCTACTGATCACTAAAAGTAACAGTTCAGCTATCTCAGGCATTGTCAAAATTCATAATACCTTTAATCTTTATCCCCCCTCCCTGCCATTCTGCAATAGTAGGAAACTGAATACAAAGTCTTAGAAAATGTCCTCATTTTTATCAAAATCCTTATCTTTCAAATATTCCATGACTGATCAGGAACCCTCAGCATATCAGAGCTTCAGGAGCATTCACCTCCCCTCCACCAGAAATACTCAGAGCTGTACTCACAGAGTCTGTAGGCACTGGCATGTTCCAGCTTTAGGAGATGCCTCCAGGAGCTGCAGCTGCATTGTCCTGCAGCCAGAGGCTTCCTGTGCCAAGGGCTGGCAGGGATTCTGCCCCAGGCACTTCTCAGCCCCTTCCCAGCCCTGACTGATTGAAGCTCTCTGTGCCTCTGGGCTGTGCCCAGGGTGGCTGCAGGCAGTGCCCCAGCCCTGCTGGGCTGGCAGAAGAGCTGCTCAGCAAGAGAAATGTGCTTTTGAAGCTCTTCTTGGTTTCCAGGAGCTGCCTCTGGGCCAGGAGCCCGGCCCAGCTCAGCAGCACAGACACAGCAGCAGGACTTTAATGAGCCTCTTGGGGCTTTGTGCTGAGGCCCTGAACATCAGTCCCTGACAGGGAGGGGAAGAAAGCTCTCAAGAACTCCAAGTCAGAATCCAACTCCAAAGTTTCTTTCACTTTTAATGGGTCCCACTGAGGGACGTGACTGGGAAAGTGTCCCCAGGCCCCAGGCAGAGCAGAGAACTGGAGGCACTGATGACAGCTGGGGACAAAGAGAAGCCAAGGCTTGGTGCCCTGGGCCACAGCAGCCAAAGCTGTGCCAGCAAGGGCTGTGAGGAGACACCTTGTCCTGAGGCCCTGGGGCCTCCTGGCACAGCCCCAGCAAGGCTGGCCACTGTCACCCCCTTGGCCTGCCCTCAGCATCCCCCCTAGCCCACATGCCAGTGGCCTCAGGGATCTGCTGGAAGGAGTCCCTGGGGAGCCTTGCTCAGGAATGGCCCTGGGGGCTCCTTCATGCTCCCAGGGACTGCAGCTTTTTCAAAGGACTTTGGCTTTTGCCTTGGAGTCTCTGAGAGCTTTGTGCAATCCTGGCCTCCAATTATCTGCTGTAATTAGTCCCTTGAGAGCCTTTGTCAGTAACAACACTCAGTGGGGCTCATTAATGCTTCAAGGTACTTCAGGTTCTTAAGGTACTTTCCTTTTTCCTTCCCACCCTGAGTCTCTGAGAAGTTTGTGCAATCAAGGCCCCAATTATCTGCTTTAACGAGTCCCTTGGGAGCTTTGCATTGACACTCAGTGGGGCTCATCAATACTTTGAGATACTCAGGGCTTTTTCAGCTACTTTGGATTTTCCTTCCCACACTGAGTCTCTGGGAGGTTTTTGTGCAATCCTGGCCTCCAGTTCTGTCCTCCAAGGAGTCCATGAGGAGCCTGTGTTGGGGATGGACCTCAGTGGCACCCATTAATGCCTGGAGACACTTTGGGTCTTTCCTTGACCTTGACTTCTGGAAAGGTTTGTGCAATCTCCTCTCAGGCCCTGACATTCAAGGGCTCAGCTCCAAATGCACCACGGGACTCATTAGGATCAAGCAAATCCTAACAAACCATGGCTGTGCCTTGATTTCCCTCTGGTCTGGTGCAGTTCTTAGGAAAGTTTCCTACAATAGTTCTGGAGAAATAGTTCAAAGAGCTTCTAGGAAATAGGTATTCCTATTTTAAAGGTGTCTTTTATTCCTGTTCTCTTTAGAGCAGAGGTGATTGCAGCATTCAGTGATGGATATTGATCCAGGGTCTCTCCTAAGGAGGTCTGGCCAGGTCAGAGAAGCTGTGCCTTGAGGTCTGACCCAGTGGGGACAACCTTGCTCCAAATTCCCCAGCCCCATCCTGTCTCTCCTCTCTCTCCTGGGACCTGCTTTGCTCACAGAACTGGCTGCACTCAGGCAAAGAGGGGTTTTCCTTCTTTGATTTTAGCAATCTAAAACTGCTGAGTTTCCCCATGGAAAACAGACACCCTCCTCAAGTGTGTGCCAAGGCCAAGGTGCCACCAAGGAGGTTCCCCTTCCCCAAAGCAGAACCACACAAGGAATGTTTCAGACACACAGGGAGTTCTACAATGAACACAGCCCCAGAGTTGGCTGAAGGCAGAATTAGAGCAGCTGCTGAAGGACAGACAAGCTTTGAACTCCTTGCAGCTGAAAGCACCAAGTGGGTTGTTGGGAGGTGTGTGAGTGAGGCAAGAGTGAGGGAAGGGAAATGCAGAGAGCCATGGAAGTGTTTCTGTGCAGACAGGCTGCTGCAAGGGCAGCGTTGGACTTCTCTGGGGGGAACTGTGAAGGAGGTCGGGGCAGAGTGACCTCCCCAGTGACCTCGAGATGTCACACAGCCACCAGGGATGTCACAGCCCACTCAGTGGTGTCACACAACCTGCTCTGGGATGTCACACCACCATTCTGTGATGTCATGTCTCTTCCTATATGCCACAAAACCACCTTGTGATGTCACATAGCCTCCTGTGATATCACACAGCCACATTTGATGTCACAGCTCACTCTGTGATGTCACAGTCAGCACTGTGATGCCATACAACCTGTCCTGAGATGTCACATGGCTCTTCTGTGATGTCACTGCCCACTCCTGGATTTCATATCACAACCATGTGGTGTCACAGTCTGCTCAGTGTTGTCACAACCCTCTCTGTGATATTCTTTATCTAACCTCTAGTGTCACAGTCCTCTCTGTGATGTCACAACCCACTAAGTGATATCACCCAGACCATGCTGTGATGTCATGCAGCTACACTGCAGTGTCACCCCCTGCTTTCTGATGTCACACAGTCCCCTCTGTGATACCGTAGCTGCTCAGTGACCTCACACAACAAACTCTGGGATGTCACAGCCCCATCTGTGACCTCACACAACCCACTCGGAGCTGTCACACAGCCCCTTTCTGACATCACAGCTGCTCTGGGGCTCCAGGACACAGCCACAGAGGTGCTGCTGTGACACAGCCCCCTCTGGCACATCCCACAGCTCCTGCCAGTGCTGAGCCCCTGGCAGCTCTGTCTGGGCCTGCTCTCTGTGTCCCTGAGCTGCCCTGGCAGGGCCCCAGCCCTGCTGGGCTGTGCTCAGGAGCTGCTCCTGGCCAGAGCTGTCTCCCTGTTGTGGTCTGTTCCCATGGCAACATCTGACCCATTGTTATGGTCTGTTTCCATGACAACCATCACAGCCCCTGTTGCTATGGTCCGTCCCTTGGCAGCTCCATGGAGACCCCATGCCAGGGGTGGTTGCCATGGACACCAGCTCAGGCCTGGAGCCAGAGCCCATTGCCATGGCAACCATTTGCAGTCCCATCCCCAGGCTCATGGGATCCCAGAGCCACAGAATTGGCTGAGTTGGGAGGGAGCCATGGGGATCCTCCAGTCCAACTGCTGGCCCTGCACAGGACACCCCAACAATCCCAGCCTGGGCCTGGCAGCGCTGGCCAAACGCTGCTGGAGCTCAGCCAGCCCTGGAGCTGGGAGCCTTCCCTGGGGAGCCTGTTCAGTGCCCCAGCAGCCTCGCGGGAAAAACCTTTTCCTCACATCCAGCCTAAACCTGCCCGCCTCAGCTCCAGCCGCTCCCTCCACTCCTGGCCCTGGGCACCAGAGGGAAGAGGTTCCCGCAGCCCCCAGCCAGGGACCCGCTCCCAAGGCTGCTGCCATGGCAACCAGGCCTGGCACCAGCTGGGATGCTCGGTTTCCATGGGCTGGGCTTCAGGAATGGCATTCCCCAATTTCCTGCTCCTGCTAAAACCTTGCTGCCGCTTTCTTCCCTCCCACCTCCCATGGAAAGCACAAAAGGCAAAGATCCCAGGCTGGGATAAGAACAATTTATTGAGAACAGCAATGAGATGACGAATTAACACAATCAGAAATAATTCTGGTAACAGAAGGGATAAGACAAATTATTTACAGGGAAAACTAAAATGCCACCAACTGGTTCTTCCTGGCCATGTATTTCCTCCTGCCAAGAAAGGACACTCTTCTCCTCTGGTGAGAGAGAGGGAGTCCTTTTCCTGCCCCTGGCAATGACCTGAGATGGGATTGAATATACTGACAGGGCCGTGGACAGACCCTCATGTTCTTTAATCCCACATCATGACATTGCCATGGGCAGGAAAAGGTACAGGTGTCTTCCCAGCATGGATCCCAGGGAACATGGATCACCAGGTCTCTTACCAATGTCGGTCCTCCAAGGTGGGATGAAGCTGGAGCTGTGGAGAAAGCTCTTCCTGCACTTGGGGCACTTGCAGAGCTTCCCTTACCGGTGCCTCCGTTGGTGTTGGGTCAAGTTAGACCTGTCTGAGAAGCTCCTCCCACACTGGGGACACTTGTAGGGCCTCTCCACCATGTGGATGCACCGGTGGATGATGAGGTGGAAGTTTCGCTTGAAGCCCTCCCCGCAGTCAGGGCAGCGGAAGGGCCTCTCATCCGTGTGAATCCGCTGGTGCTGGAGGAGATGGGAACTGGTCTGAAACCTCTTCCCACACTCAGGACACTCGTAGGGCCTCTCCCCAGTGTGGATGCGCTGGTGGATGATGAGGTGGGAGCTACAGCTGAAGCCCTTCCCACATTCCCCACACTCGTAGGCCCATTCCCCAGTGTGGATCATCTGGTGGCAGATCAGGCTGTTGCTCTGGCTGAAGCTCTTCCCACACTCCAAGCACTTGTAGGGCTTCTCCCCATCCTGAAGCTGCTCATGGACCACCAGCTCAGAGCCCTGGCTGGATCTCTGGCCGCCTTCCCGGCACAGGGTGGGTCTTTCCTCCTCAGAGCACCCTGGGCTGGGTTTGGAGCCCCTCCTCCTGCGGGATCTCTGGGGATTTTCCTCCCCATTGGATTCCTGTACCATGGAGCTGCTCAAATCAGCCTCTTCCATGAGGTTCTGCTGTGGGGATTTGTCCTCCCTGGTCTCCATCCTCAGCTCCTTGTCTGGGGGAGGAAGGACAAGGAGAGGATGGGATTTGCCTCCGTGCCAGAGGGAAGGGGAAGGAGATCCCCCCAGTGCGTCCCCGGCAGGACGGCGTCGGCAGCGGGGTTGTCCTGCAGCCGGGGGCCAGGCTGGGCTGGGAGATGGAGCAGGAGAGAGGGGGAAAGGGGCACTGACTTCCTCCTCACCTGCCTGGGTGTCCTGGAGCATCTTCCTCTTCCTCACAGCCTCCTTCTCCATCCAGCCAAGGTTTGGGATTGGAAAATCCTGGTTTAGGAGAAAACAAGGAATGAGCACATGGACTCTGATGGTACTTCTTACCAAGTCCATATTTAGAAATCATCAGGGCATCTGCGGTGTCTTGGTTTGAAAGGAAAGATGTTTGCTAAGGAAAGCAGAAACCACCATTGAAATTGATAAAAACGTAAACATCCCATCCCCTCCGAATTCTTTTAATCTTGAAATCAAAGTGCTCTCAGGTAATGATCTGGGAACAGGAATAATAGTTCTTTACTAAAGAAAGGAAAATGAAAATGCAGC
The DNA here is from genome assembly GCF_971803275.1 of Cyanistes caeruleus. NCBI lineage: Eukaryota > Metazoa > Chordata > Aves > Passeriformes > Paridae > Cyanistes > Cyanistes caeruleus. The sequence goes on along the minus strand of NW_028255894.1, from coordinate 1,130,662 downwards.
AGTACAAAAAAAAAAACCAACAAATAAACAACCCACCAACAGAGTCAGAATACAACCTGACACCCTGTTGGTCAGGGTGCTGGTAGCAGTCTGATTAAATGGTGGCTGCAGTCTTCCTGGTGAAACAGATGTGGTTCTAATGAAGCAGTGATCCCATAGAAGATTGTAGCTTACCTCTGAAGTTCTGGTGCTGTAGATGCGTCTGGTCTCTCCTCTGGGAATCCAGTGGAGAAAGACTGCCTCTGGTGTTCTGATTCCAAGATTATATCCAGTCAGGAATGCTTGGCTCCTCCCCCTGGGTGGAGCATCTCACAATGGGATGATGTCATTTTATCAGTCCTGCAGTGAGACTCAATGGCCCATTACCAGAAGATATCCCCCTGGAGGAAGGATGGGTGGTGGAAGAGATAAAGAACATTGCCCCACCTGGTTTTAACAGCTGGCCCATTAACAGAAGATATCCCCCAGTTATGAGGGATGGGTCATGGAGGAGATAATGAAAACTTCTGTACCAGGTTTTAACAGATGGTGATAGAATACATACTTTTGGTTTCATCTTGCATTGCAACCCAAGACATGGGGTCCATAAAAACCTCCCAAACACCAAGATTCAGCCCTGAAAATGCCTCCCAGGATTTCCCCATGTCTGGTCTCCCTCCTTTGGTGCTCAGGGGTTCTTCCCTGTCCCAGCTGCTGGGGGTCACGCTTGTACTGGGGGTCCCCTGTCTACTCAGTCCCTGACCTCTTCAGGCTGCTGGGAGTGCCAGGAATATGAAAAGTTCCCCCTGTTTCCATCTCCTCTCGTAGGGATGCTGAGACACTCCAGTATCTCCCCAAGGGGCATTTTCCATTCAGCTTTGAAGTTCTTCATTCTCCAAACATCCCCCCTCAAAAAGCCGAACCCAAGAAGGACCCCCCACGATATCTGGGCCAAGTTCCCCCTCCCCGGTCACCTGTGGGATGGGGGGTGATGATCCCAGAGGTGGGGGGGCTGTGAATTCAGGGAGTGCTTGACCTCGTGCTTCCTTCTTTCCCTGATCCTCCTTTGTCCTTCCTTCAGGCTGAAGAAGCTGCTCAAGGAGTCAGAAGCAAAACTCCAAGTCCCTTGGAGTTTTCAATCAATCAGCCCAGCTGAGGGCAGGGACTGCCAAAGGCTCCCCAGGGACTGGTGAGAACAGATCCTGGAGGCCAGGATTGCCGAGAGCCAAAGGCTCTGAGCAGGGAACTGCAATGCTGAGCAAGCCCTGGCTGGGTTGGAGGAAGCAGAAAGGCCAAGCCCTGAGCCCAGGCCTGGCCCAGCAGGGCCTGTCCCTCACGGGTGGCTCGGGGCTCTCTGTGGGGCAGTGGGATGTGAGGGGCAGCAAGGACAAATGCCATAAACCTGTGTGACACTCCAGATCCTTATGGAACCAAGGGGCCAGTGTGACACCATGGGAAGTTGTGGAACCAAGGGGATCATTGTGGCACTCTTGGGCCCATGGAACCAAGGGACCAGTGGGACACTGTGGGTCCTTATGGAAACAAGAGGCCACTGTGAGCCTGCAGGGCTGTAACACCCCAGAACACTTCAGTGATGGTGGTAACCAAAGGTTCCTGTGATTGAGTTTGGTGCACAGGAGAAACAACAACCAGATCTTCTCAGCATGGACAGATGCAAAGAATATTCTTGGTAGGAAGGGACCCACAAGGACCATCAAGTCCAACTCTTAATATAATGGCCCCACAAGGATCAAACCCACAACCTCGGTGATACTGGCACCATGGTCTGACCAACTGAGCTAAGAGGTCAAAATGACACAAAATTCTACTGGCAAAATACAGACAATCAAGGAACTATGGCAAAGGGTTTAATACAACATCCAACTGCACAAAGAACTCTTACCATAGCCTTAACTTTGCAAACTTAGCTCATTTAACCTAAAAAGTGTTAACCCTTAAGATTTTGGGTAACATTAAGATATCCAAAAATATTCCAGGTACGTAGGATAGGAAGGAGAATAAAAAGAGACCAGAAAGACAGAAGATCTACAGAAAAACACTTCCAGGATGATCCCAGTCACTCCCACTACAATCTCAGTCACCCCCAGTATGAGCTGTTGCACCCAGCCACCCCCAGTATGGTTCCAGTCACACCCAGGCCCTCCCAGTATGATTCCAGTCATGGCCAGAGCGACTCCCTGTCACTCCCAGGATGGGCCCAGTTGCTCCCAGTCACCTCCAGTATGGTTCCAGTCCCAGCCAGCACCTTTGCTGTCACTCCCAGTATGATCCCAGCTAGTTCCAGTAGGATCCCAGTATGACCCAGCATGGGCACAGCTGCTCCCAGGATTATCCAGTGTGGTTCCAGTTGTTCCCATTTACCTGCACTGTGGTTTCAGTCTCTCCTAGTATATCCCAGTTGCTCTCAATCACTCCTCAGGTGTTTCCAGCCTGATCCCAGTTGCTCCCAGCCACTCCCAGTCACCCTGAGTGCAGTCCCAGTTGCTGCCAGTATGGTCCCAGTCTTGCCCAGCATGGCCCAACTGCTCCCACTGTGATCCCAGTAGGATGCCAGTTACCCTCAGGATGGTTCCAGTTGCTCCCTGTTCCTCCCAGTGTGATTCCAGTTGCACCCAGTTGGCCCCAGTATAGTTCCAGTTGCTCCCCAGATGATCCCAGCTGCTCCCTGCATGGTCCCAGTCATGCCCAGCTGGAGTTGCCCCCAGTGTAGACTCTGTCACTCCCAGTTGTTCCCAGTTGTCCCCAGCATGGTTCCCATTGTTCCCAGTGTGTTTTCAGTCATCCCCAGTATGATCACAGACACTCCCAGTATATCCCAGCTGCTCTCAACATGTCCATAACCATTCCCAGACACTCCTAGGAATCCCAGTTAGGTGCTTGTTATCCCAGTATGATCTCAGGCCCAGTATATCCCAGTCGAACTGGGATTCACTCCCTGAATTCACACCCCCCCATCCATGGGATCAACACCCCCCCGTCCCACAGGTGACGAGGGAGGGGGAGCCCGGCCCAGATATCCTGGGGGGGTCCCTGGGTTGGGTTTTTGGGGGTGATGATTAGAGAATGAAGAACACCAAGGCTGAGAAGAAAATGCCCTTTAGGGGGACATTTGGGGTTCCCAGTGGCAGCTGCTGGCAGAGGCAGCCTGGAGGAGCAGAGCCCTGTGTCCCCCAGGACCCCAAAGTGGGGAGCCCAGAGAGGAGGAGCGCCATGATTCATGGGACCCTCAATTGCATAGAGAGGGGCAGGGGGGTCTCCTTGGTCCCCCTGCAACCCCAAGAAGGGAATAAGGGGAGCAGGGACCCTGGGACCCCAAAAACTTCCAGCATCCCTAAGTGGGGAGATGGAAATGGGAGGAAGTTTTCAAATTCCTGGCACTCACAGCAGCCAGAAGAGGTCAGGGACCGAGTGGACAGGGGACCCACAGTACAAGTGTGACCCCCAGCAGCTGGGACAGGGGTGAAAGCCTGAACACCAAAAGGGAGAGAACAGAGATGGAACTAGAACTCCTGGGAGGCATTTTCAGGGCCAGATTTTGGTGGTGTACAATTTTTATGGACCCCATGTCTTGGGTTGCAAAGCAAGATGTAACCAAAAGCATGTATTCTCTCACCATCTGTTAAAACCTGGTAGAGCAGTTTTCTTTGTCTCTTTCATCACCCATCCCTCATAACTGGGGGATATCTTCTGTTAATGGGCCAGCTGTTAAAACCAGGTGAGGCAATGTTCTTTATCTCTTCCACCACCCATCCTTCCTCCAGGGGGATATCTTCTGGTAATGGGCCATTGAGTCTCACTGCAGGACTGATAAAATGACATCATTCCATTGTGAAATGCTCCACCCAGGGGGAGGAGCCAAGCATTCCTGACTGGATATAATCTTGGAATCAGAACACCAGAGGCAGTCTTTCTCCACTGGATTCCCAGAGGAGAGACCAGACCCATCTACAGCACGGGAACTTCAGAGGTAAGCTACAATCTTCTACAGGACCACTGCTTCAACAGAACCACATATGTTTCTCCAGGAGAACTGCAGCCACCATTTAATCAGACTGCTACCAGCACCCTGACCAACAGGGTATCAGGTTGTATTCTGACTCTCTCAGAGTGCTGTTTTTTTGTGGTTTTTTTCTATTGTACTGCTGCATTTTCATTTTAATTTCTTTAGTAAAGAACTGTTATTCCTATATTTTTATCTGGGATCACTTTGAAATCAAGATTATAATAATTTGGAAAGGGCTGTTGCTTACATTTTTATCAATTTCAATGGAGGCATCTCCTTTCCTTAGTAAACACCTTTCCTTTTAAATCAAGATACCCCAGATTCCCGGTGACTTCTAGAGAGGGATTTGGACAGAGGGACTTTCAAACTCAACGTGCTCATTGTTTGTTTTCTCCCAAACCAGGATTTCCCATTCCCAAACCTTGTTCAGATGGAGGAGGAGGCTGTGAGGAAGAGGAAGATGCCCCAGGACACCCAGGCAGGTGAGGAGGAAGTCAGTGCCCCTTTCCCCCTCTCTCCTGCTCCATCTCCCAGCCCAGCCTGGCCCCCGGCTGCAGGACAACCCCGCTGCCGACGCCGTCCTGCCGGGGACGCACTGGGGGGATCTCCTTCCCCTTCCCTCTGGCACGGAGGCAAATCCCATCCTCTCCTTGTCCTTCCTTCCCCAGACAAGGAGCTGAGGATGGAGACCAGGGAGAACAAATCCCCACGGCAGAACCTCGTGGAAGAAGCCGTTGTGAGCAGCTCCACAGTGCAGGAATCCAACGGGGAGGAAAATCCCCAGAGATCCCACAGGAGGAGGGGCTCCAAACCCATCCTAGGGTGCTCTGAGGAGGAAAGACCCACCCTGTGCCGGGAAGGCGGCCGGAGATCCAGCTGGGGCTCTGAGCTGGTGGTCCATGAGCAGCTTCAGGATGGGGAGAAGCGTTACAAGTGCTTGGAGTGTGGGAAGAGCTTCAGCCAGAGCAACAGCCTGATCCGCCACCAGATGATCCACACTGGGGAATGGGCCTACGAGTGTGGGGAATGTGGGAAGGGCTTCAGCTGCAGCTCCCACCTCATCATCCACCAGCGCATCCACACTGGGGAGAGGCCCTATGAGTGTTCTGAGTGTGGGAAGAGGTTTCAGACCAGCTCCAATCTCCTCCTGCACCAGCGAATTCACACGGATGAGAGGCCCTTCCGCTGCCCTGACTGTGGGGAGGGCTTCAAGCAAAACTCCCACCTCATCAGGCACCGGCGCATCCACACTGGGGAGAGGCCCTACAAGTGTGGGGAATGTGGGAAGAGCTTCAGCCACAGATCCAACCTCAATACCCACAAACACATCCACACTGGGGAGAGGCCTTACAAGTGTCCCCAGTGTGGCAAGAGCTTCTCAGACAGGTCTAACTTTGGCAGACACCAACGGTGGCACCGGTAAGGGAAGCCCTACAAGTGCCTCAAAATACAGGAAGAGCTTTGTGCACTGCTCCAGTTTCATCCGCCCATGGAGAATCCACATTGGGAAGAGACCTGGTGATCCATGTTCCCTGGGATCCATGCTGGGAAGACACCTGTACCTTTTCCTGCTCATGGCAATGTCATGATGTGGGATCAAAGAATGTGAGACTGTGATCATGGTCCATTATATTCAATCCCATCTCAGGTCATTGCCAGGGGCAGGAAAAGGACTCCCTCTCTCTCACCAGAGAAGGGTGTCCTTTCTTGGCAGGAGGAAATACGTGGCCAGGAAGAGTCAGTTGGTGGTATTTTAGTTTTCCCTGTGAATGGTTTGTCTTATCCTTTCTGTTACCAAAATTGTTTCTGTGTCTGTTTGTTCCTTATCCCGTTGCTGTTATTCATAAATTATTCTTATCCCAGCATGGGATCTTTGCCTTTTGTGCTTTCCATGGGAGGTGGGAGGGAAGCGAGCAGCAGCGCGGTTTCAGCAGGAGCAGGAAATTGGGGAATGCCATTCCTGAAGCCCAGCCTGTGGAAACCGAGCATCCCAGCTGGTGCCAGGCCTGGTTGCCATGGCAGCAGCCTTGGGAGCGGGTCCCTGGCTGGGGGCTGCGGGAACCTCTTCCCTCTGGTGCCCAGGGACAGGAGTGGAGGGAGCGGCTGGAGCTGAGGCAGGCAGGTTTAGGCTGGATGTGAGGAAAAGGTTTTTCCCGCGAGGCTGCTGGGGCACTGAACAGGCTCCCCAGGGAAGGCTCCCAGCTCCAGGGCTGGCTGAGCTCCAGCAGCGTTTGGCCAGCGCTGCCAGGCCCAGGCTGGGATTGTTGGCGTGTCCTGTGCCGGGCCAGCAGTTGGACTGGAGGATCCCCATGGCTCCCTCCCAACTCAGCCAATTCTGTGGCTCTGGGATCCCATGAGCCTGGGGATGGGACTGCAAATGGTTGCCATGGCAATGGGCTCTGGCTCCAGGCCTGAGCTGGTGTCCATGGCAACCACCCCTGGCATGGGGTCTCCATGGAGCTGCCAAGGGACTGATCTTAGCAACAGGGGTTGTGATGGTTGTCATGGAAACAGACAATGGCAACAGGTCCTGGTGATAGTTGCCATGGAATCAGACCATCGCTACATGGGGCTGGTGATGGTTGCCTACTACAGATCACATTTGTTACTGGCCCTCAGAGGAGCTCCATGGGGACATTCCAAGGTTCTCCAGGCTGTTCAAGAGCTGGAATGTCACAGGCAGAGACAGGGGCTCCACAGAGACCTCCCAGGGATTTCTGGGGATGCTGAAGAGCCGTGTGCTCAGACGCAGTCACAGCAATTCCATGGTGACATCCCAGGGGACCTTGGGCTGCAAAGGCACCGCTCTGTCACAGGCACTCCCGGGGGCTCCACGGTGACATCCCAGGAGTCCCCAGGCTGCCAAAGAGCCGGGATGTCACAGACACTCCCAGGGCTTCCTGTCATGGGCAGAGTGGGAGCTTCAGGCAAAAGCTTTATTTCTTTATTGGAGAAATTCCTGCTGAGTCATGAGGTGGAGAAATGACACCCAACAGCCACCAGGAATCCTCAAAACCCTCTAAGATGCCTAGACTTTTAAATTCCTTCTAAGAGAAGAGACTGGGGTGGCTGTCCACTCCAATCCCGGTCCCAGACTTTGTTTAAGTGTAAAAGACTGAACAGGTGGAATTGAACCATAATGCAATTTGTTCCACAGGATTAACAATGGCATACCATCCATCTTTTTTGGTGCCCATTTCCAAAATTGGTACTCTCCCTTAAACATTTCCTGTATCCAAGGGTATCTCCCAAAAAAAACCAGCTATCTCGGGCTGGCCTTGGCCTCTGGTGGTCACCTCGCATCAGCCCCTGTGAGGCTCTGTTCCTTCCTATGGAAAAGCTCCAGCCTTCTTGTCCTGGGACCATTTAGAATTTGGCATCCCAAATTCCATAGATCTAAGAATTGCTCCAAGACAAAAGCAGCCAGGACAGAGGGGTTAGGTTGGCCTTGTCCTCTTGTGATTTTCTTAGACTATAAGCAGTCTGTTTTCATTTGAAAACCCCTTGGAGAATGCCCAGAGATCTCCCAAGGTGGGGTTTTGAGGCCTCAGGCACATGACCACTCTATAGGGACAAAGGAGCTCTGTGCTCCATGGGGTGGAGACTGAGGACAGCGGAGGAGAGCCATGAGAGTGTTTAAGGAGAAGTTTCAGAGACTGTGGATCTTTTTGACATAGTGGAAAACAGCCAGAGAAAGAAAGAATTGATGCCAAGTGCAGCTGGGGAGGCCCAGAGTGGACACCAGGAGAAAGGAATTTGTGTCCCAGGACAGGGCTGTGGTGCAACACATCCCCCAGAAGGAGTCTGGAGCAGCCCAAGGCTTTGTGTGGCCAGGCAGAATCAGGCAGGACACAGAGCTGTCAGCAAAGGAAGGGGCCAGCGAGGTGGGGCAGCCGGGGGATGACGACAGCCTGCAGGGACAGAGGTGCAGGGCATGGACACCACAGGGCAGCCTGGGCTGGAGAGGGCACAGGGATGGGCAGCAGCTGCAAGGCCCTGCCAGAGGCAACTTGTGCAGCCCTTTGGCCATGGCTGCTGACCCTGGGCCTGAGGCCAGCAGGGGACAAGTGACCCTGGCAGCCCTGGGGCCTCATTGCCTCCTTGTCCCTGCTCAGCAGCCTGGCAGGGGCCGCCCCATGGTGCTGCCCTTGGCATTGCACATCCCCACATGCCAGTGGCCCGGGAAGAGCCCTGAGCAATGAGGGAGGGACAGCATCTGCCTTGCCAGGGGCTGGGGCTCAGCCCTTGGCCCTTGCCATTCCTGAAACACATCCAGCTTTGCTCAGCACCACAGACACCTTTCCCTTGCTTGTCCCCAGCTGCCATCAGGGCCTCCAGTCTTCTGCTCTGCCTGGAACCTGGGGACGCTTTCTCACTCGTGTCTCTCATTTCAACTACAAGAAACTTCAGTGTTTCCATCTGACTTGGAGCTCTTGAGGAGTTTGTGGAGCACACTCTGAGGGACTGAGTGTGATGCCAAGAGCCCCAAAGGCCCAAGAGGGTGATGAAAGTGCTGGTGCTGTGTCTGTGCTGCTGAGCTGGGCCGGGCTCCTGGCCCAGAGGCAGCTCCTGGCAAGGGCAGCGCTGCAGAGAGACAGCTCTGGCCAGGAGCAGCTCCTGAGCACAGCCCAGCAGGGCTGGGGCCCTGCCAGGGCAGCTCAGGGACACAGAGAGCAGGCCCAGACAGAGCTGCCAGGGGCTCAGCACTGGCAGGGGCTGTGGGATGTGCCAGAGGGGGCTGTGTCCCAGCAGCACCTTTGTGGCTGTGTCCTGGAGCCCCAGAGCAGCTGTGATGTCAGAAAGGGGCTGTGTGACAGCTCTGAGTGGGCTGTGTGAGGTCACAGCTGGGGCTGTGACATCCCAGAGTTTGTTGTGTGAGGTCACTGAGCAGCTACAGCATCATAGAGGGCATTCTGTGACATCAGAAAGGAGGTGTGTGATGTCACAGTGTGGCTGCATGACATCACAGAGTGGGCTGGGTGATGTTACTTAGTGGGTTGTGACATCAGAGACATGACTATGACATCAGAGGTCGAATGTACATCATTACAGAAAGGATTCTGACATCACAGAGCAGGTTGTGACATGACAGAGCCACCACAGGGTGGATTGTGATATCACTGGCTGGTTGTGAGACATCACAGAACAGGCTGTCAAGTCACATGGTGGTGATTTGAAATCCTAGAGTGGGCAGTGACATCATAGAAAAGCCATGTGACATCTCAGGACAGGTTGTATGACATCACAGTGCTGACTGTGACATCACAGAATGAACTATGACATCAAATGTGGCTGTGTGACATCACAGGAGGCTATGTGAAATCACGAGGTGGTTTTGTGGCATATGGGAAGAGCTGTGACTTCACAGAATGGTGGTGTGACATCCCAGGGCAGGTTGTGTGACACCACTGAGTGGGCTGTGACATCCCTGGTGGCTCTGTGACATCTCGAGGTCACTGGGGAGGTCACTCTGCCCCTACCTCCCTCACAGTTCCCCCCAGAGAAGTCCAACGCTGCCCTTGCAGCAGCCTGTCTGCACAGAAACACTTCCAGGGCTCTCTGCATTTCCCTTCCCTCACTCTTGCCTCACTCACACACCTCCCAACAACCCACTTGGTGCTTTCAGCTGCAAGGAGTTCAAAGCTTGTCTGTCCTTCAGCAGCTGCTCTGATTCTGCCTTCAGCCACCTCTGGGGTTGTGTTTATTGTAGAACTCCCTGTGTGTCTGAAACATTCCTTGTGTGGCTCTGCCTTGGGGAAGGGGAACCTCCTTGGTGGCACCTTGGGCTTGGCACACACTTGAGGAGGGTGTCTGTTTTCCATGGGGAAACTCAGCAGTTTTAGATTGCTAAAATCAAAGAAGGAAAACCCCTCTTTGCCTGAGTGCAGCCAGTTCTGTGAGCAAAGCAGGTCCCAGGGGAGTGAGGAGAGACAGGATGGGGCTGGGGAATGTGGAGCAAGGTTGTCCCCACTGGGTCAGACCTCAAGGCACAGCTTCTCTGACCTGGCCAGACCTCCTTAGGAGAGACCCTGGATCAATATCCATCACTGAATGCTGCAATCCCCTCTGCTCTAAAGAGAACAGGAATAAAAGACACCCTTTAAAATAGGAATACATATTTCCTAGAAGTTCTTTGAACTATTTCTCCATAACTGTTGTAGGAAACTTTCCCAAGAATTGCACCAGACCAGAGGGAAATCAAGGCACAGCCATGGTTTGTTAGGATTTGCTTGATCCTAATGAGCCCCGTGGTGCATTTGGAGCTGAGCCCTTCAACTTCAGGACCTGAGGAGGGACTGCACAAACCTTTCCAGGAGTCCAAGTCAGAGGAAACACCCAAAGTGTCTCCAGGCATTAATGGGTCCCACTGAGGCCCATCCCAAACACAGGCTCCTCATGGACTCCTTGGAGGAGAGAACTGGAGGCCAGGATTGCACAAAAACCTCTCAGAGACTCAGTGTGGGAAGGAAAATCCAAAGTAGCTGAAAAAGCCCTGAGTATCTCAAAGTATTGATGAGCCCCACTGAGTGTCAATGCAAAGCTCCCAAGGGACTCGTTAAAGCAGATAATTGGGGCCAGGATTGCACAAACTTCTCAGAGACTCAGGGTGGGAAGGAAAAAGGAAAGTGCCTTAAGAACCTGAAGTACCTTGAAGCATTAATGAGCCCCACTGAGTGTTGTTACTGACAAAGGCTCTCAAGGGACTAATTACAGCAGATAATTGGAGGCCAGGATTGCACAAAGCTCTCAGAGACTCCAAAGCAAAAGCCAAAGTCCTTTGAGAAAGCTGCAGTCCCTGGGAGCATGAAGGAGCCCCCAGGGCCATTCCTGAGCAAGGCTCCCCAGGGACTCCTTCCAGCAGATCCCTGAGGCCACTGGCATGTGGGCTAGGGGGGATGCTGAGGGCAGGCCAAGGGGGTGACAGTGGCCAGCCTTGCTGGGGCTGTGCCAGGAGGCCCCAGGGCCTCAGGACAAGGTGTCTCCTCACAGCCCTTGCTGGCACAGCATTGGCTGCTGTGGCCCAGGGCACCAAGCCTTGGCTTCTCTTTGCCCCCAGCTGTCATCAGTGCCTCCAGTTCTCTGCTCTGCCTGGGGCCTGGGGACACTTTCTCAGTCATGTCCCTCAGTGGGACCCATTAAAAGTGAAAGAAACTTTGGAGTTCCATTCTGACTTGGAGTTCTTGAGAGCTTTCTTCCCCTCCCTGTCAGGGACTGATGTTCAGGGCCTCAGCACAAAGCCCCAAGAGGCTCATTAAAGTCCTGCTGCTGTGTCTGTGCTGCTGAGCTGGGCCGGGCTCCTGGCACAGAGGCAGCTCCTGGAAACCAAGAAGAGCTTCAAAAGCACATTTCTCTTGCTGAGCAGCTCTTCTGCCAGCCCAGCAGGGCTGGGGCACTGCCTGCAGCCACCCTGGGCACAGCCCAGAGGCACAGAGAGCTTCAATCAGTCAGGGCTGGGAAGGTGCTGAGAAGTGCCTGGGGCAGAATCCCTGCCAGCCCTTGACACAGGAAGCCTCTGGCTGCAGGACAATGCAGCTGCAGCTCCTGGAGGCATCTCCTCAAGCTGGAACATGCCAGTGCCTACAGACTCTGTGAGTACATTCTCTGCCTGTCCCTTGTGCAGAGCAGCCAGGGGTGCCCAGGGCTGTCCTGCAGAGCAGGGTCCTGCAGCCCAGGGCGCTGTGCTGGGGCAGGGACTCTGCTGCCTGCCAGGGACAGCTCTCAGCCGGCCCGGGGAGCTGCTCCCAGCGCTGGGGAGAAGCTGTGGGGGGAAGGAGCCACCCTGAGCAGGGCAGGGGCTGCTGCTGAGAGGGGCTGTGTGGGGCAGGGCTGCTCCCAGCTCCAGTCCTGCCTGGGCACAGCTCTGGAGGACACTTCCCAAAAGAAGGTGAGACTGGAATTGCTGTAAAGATCAGGAGCTTTCCTGAGACTGTTTTCAATGTCTTGCTTTAAGCAGGGTGGGAAAGCTGGGATGATGACAAAAAGATTTTTGCTTTTTATATATGTTTAATATATTTTTAGATCTGTAAACTATTATTATGTAGTTATAAAATGATAATCCTTAATTAACTCTATTAAACTACTATTATATACTTATATAACTATTATCATTAATTAATTCTGGTATGTTTCCTAACCTTTCTCTTAGATTTTAGAACTATAATCTCATCTTCTAAATAGATTTCTGAAATACTGTATAGTCTTATCATCAGGGAGAGGAGCTACAAGAAGAACATTTTGTTTTTTAACCAGAATATGAACAGTCATAACAGAAAGTGGGGCAAAGAAACCCTTGGACCTACTCCAGTGGGTTGACCCTGGGGTGTGTAACTGGGGCAGCTGAATCTCCTATTGAATGTTTCTGTTAAATATCCTAATTAATCAATCTTAATAAATTGTTGAAATAAGGGGCCGGGTGTGCCTCAACCCCACTGGGACACCTGGAAGTTTCCAATAAAGGTCTGGTTTTTACTTTACTGTTCTAACACTGTTGCAAAGGTTTGGGTTTTTTTTTTTCTCTTTTGATTATAGACAACAAAGGGGATGAGAGAAGCAGAAGAGGAATTGTAATCCCAGAATCACAGAACATTCTGAGTTGAAGGGGACACACCAGGAACAGCAAAGTAATGTTGGAACATTTACAGAGATGCCAGAATTGTAAGTTTAAGTGCTCAGTCTCTGCTGGGAGCCTCCTAAACAGCCTAAATGCACTGCTCTGATATTGTCATTGGTACCTGGGGCTCTCAGGGAGGCTCTGGCATCTGCAGCAGCTGAGTCAGGCCCTGCCCTTGGGATTGCTGCCAGGCAGGTGTGTCCATGGGAATGGGGTGTCCCAGCTTCCCTGTGACCTGTGGGGCTGTGGGCAAAGCAGTCCATGGCAAAGGGGAATGAGCTGAGCCCCCTCCCTGAGATCCCATCATGGGCACACCTGGGGATCTCCTTGCTGTGTCCTTCCAAGCTCTGAGCTGCCCTCCTGGCTGCAAATCTGTGCCAGAGCCTCTCAGAGTTCCCTGAATGTCCCACGGGGAAGGGCAGAGATGCCACAGCTGAGGAAATGCTGTTGGCTCTGCCAAGGGAGCCGTGAGTGTCCTTGGCAGAGGGGGATGCTGAGACCTTGCCCAGAGACCTTTAGAGAGGGTGAGACATTCAGGGATCCCTCTGCTCTGGGCAGGGTCTGGTTTATGCCAGGGTGACACAGGAGTGTGATTGTGCTCTGATTCCAGCCAAAGGTGCAAACCCAGGGTAGTTGGGATCAAGCCCATCCAGCCCCTCACCTTCCCTAAGCCACAGGGAATCCTTTGCCTCTCACATCTCTCAGTGGGAAATTCTGAGTGCAGCAGAAATGCTGGGGATTTCTGACCTCAGAGAACCAGGAATGATCTATGGGCAGTAAAACAATTCCTAAAACCAACTCCTGCTATACTTTAGAAGTGTGTGTGCAGATGGCAACAAGCCCTTCTGCATTAGGAGTGATTCTTCTGACAAATCCTGAATTTCCAGCCTTGTCCCTCTCCTGCATGGCCATAAACCCAAGCAGCAGGGCAGGGATGGCTCCTGGAGAGCCCCCAGGCACAGGCCTGGCTGCTCCTGGCACACTCAGACAGTACAGCTGGAGCTCAGTCAGGGACCTGGGTGAAGTTTTCCCAGAGCAGAAACAAGGGTGGGTGAGTCGTAGCGGGATAATCTACAGGGAATGGCCCAAGTTTGGCTCAAAGCAGCCTCTCCTGACTTGCCACTGTCCTTTGTCCATGAACAGGTCCCCATGTGCAGCCACAGCAAATGTCCAACAGCAGCTCCATGAGCCACTTCCTCCTGCTGGCACTGGCAGACACGCGGCAGCTGCAGCTCCTGCACTTCTGCCTCTTCCTGGGCATCTCCCTGGCTGCCCTCCTGGGCAACGGCCTCATCATCAGCGCCGTAGCCTGCAGCCACCACCTGCACAGCCCCATGTTCTTCTTCCTGCTCAACCTGGCCCTCACTGACCTGGGCTCCATCTGCACCACTGTGCCCAAAGCCATGCACAATTCCCTCTGGGACACCAGACACATCTCCGACACAGGATGTGTGGCACAGCTCTTTTTCTTGCTGTTCTTCCTTGTAGCAGAGTTTTCCCTCCTGACCATCATGTGCTACGACCGCTACGTGTCCATCTGCAAACCCCTGCACTATGGGACCCTCCTGGGCAGCAGAGCTTGTGCCCACATGGCAGGAGCTGCCTGGGCCAGTGCCTTTCTCTATTCACTGCTGCACACAGCCAGTACATTTTCCCTGCCCCTGTGCCATGGCAATGCCCTGGGCCAGTTCTTCTGTGAAATTCCACAGATCCTCAAGCTCTCCTGCTCCAATTCCTACCTCAGGGAACTTGGGCTCATTGCTGTTAGTGCATGTTTAGCACTTGGCTGTTTTGTGTTCATTGTTTTCTCCTATGTGCAGATCTTCAGGGCTGTGCTGAGGATCCCCTCTGAGCAGGGACGGCACAAAGCCTTTTCCACCTGCCTCCCTCACCTGGCTGTGGTCTCCCTGTTCCTCAGCACTGCAGGATTTGCTAACCTGAAGCCCCTCTCGATCTCCTCCCCATCCCTGGATCTGGCAGTGTCAGTTCTGTACTCAGTGGTGCCTCCAGCCCTGAACCCCCTCATCTACAGCCTGAGGAACCAGGAGCTCAAGACTGCAGTGTGGACACTGATGACTGGATGGTTTAAAAAAACATTAAACTGCTGGCCAATTTCTGCAAATCACTTATAATAAAAATCACCTTTGATACTTCCTGTTGGTTTCATTTTGGAGGTTTTCTGTGTTTTCCTTTTTTAATTTTGTCCACAAAGAAATGTCATTGTTTGTGCCATTTCTCATTTTGTTTCTCTCCACCTGCCCTGTGGCCACACACTGTGCCAATGAGGGGCTGTGCTCTTGATGGCTTTCAATGAAGTAAAGGACCTCCCAGGAAAGTTTTCTCCAGAGATGCCCCTTTTGTTCCCTTCTCTGGAGCTGCAGCAGCAGTGTCTGTGTGCAGAGCTGGGGGCAGATCAGTGCTGGCACAGCAGCTGTGCCCAGGAGCAGCAGCACTTGGTGCTGCCAGTGCTGCTCCCGTGCCACTGCCCCGCTGCCCTCCTGGCCCTGGTGTTGCTGCAGGGCCTGAGTGCTCTCGGGGCCGGGCACAGCCCTGGGGGTGGCAGTGCCGGGGCTGCAGCAGGGACAGGCCATGGGCACTGCTGGGGCAGCGCTGACGCCTCAGGGCAGGGCCTGGGGGCTCCAGGCTCCTTGCCCAGGCTCTCTCAAGAACACGGCCAGGCCAAAGCTCAGCACAGAAAACCCCCGTGAGCAGCCCCAGGCTGGCCGTGGGCAGGCTGGGGGCAAACAGCATGGCTGGGGCTCTGCAAGGTCCCTGGGGGAGACGGGAAGGAGCAGCAGAGCAGGGGCTGATCCATCCCCACTGCGCTGGACACCCCAGGGCAGCATCCCAGAGCGTCCTCATGGAGCTGCCAACAACATCCCCCTGTGCAGCCCTGGCCTCTCCCCCAGCTCAGAGAGGTGCCGCATCCTTGCAGGCACAGACACGGCAGCACTGGCTCAGGAGCCCCTGTTTGCACTGCCCAGAGCAGGCGTCAGCACCCCCATGGTGCTGCTGTGGGGAGATGAACCTGAGGGAGCACAAATGCCATCAGCCCCTGGGGCCAGGCAGGGCTGGGGGACGGGAGGGAAACCACTCAGGTTTGTCGTGGCCTCTGAAGTCACACAGAAAGTTTGTTCCCATGAGCTGTGAGTTTCCTGTGCCACTGCAGACGTTGTTGCTCAGAGCCAGGGCTGCCTGGCAGCCACCCCCAAACTGCCCTGAGCATTTCCTTTGCTTCCCCTTTGCTTTCTTTACTCCTCCTGATCCAGATTTCTTCCTATTGCCCACTCCTGTTCCCTCCCCTGCTAACAGCCCATCCCTGTTTGCCCTTTCCTTTCTGGCCCCACTCCCCATTTCAGCTCCTGAGCTGGCACTGCGGGAACGTCCCTGGGGAGCAGGATCATCCTACAAGTGCTTCAGGAATTGTCTGCAGGGTCCTGCAGGGCCTCGTGCTGCTCCCTTGCCAGAGGCAGCACAGGCCAGGGGGGCACATCTGGGCTGCTGTGTCTGGCTGTGCGGCTCCCTGTTCTGGGCAAGGAGGAGGAGCTGGAGAGGCTCTGCAGGACTGACAGGATGGGCTTTGGGACCTGTGTGGAGAAGCTGAGGGACCTGGGCTGCTGCACCTTCTGAAGAGGAGGCCCAGGGTTCATCCTGCACCTGCTCCAAGGGTGGTTTGAGAGAATCACAGAATCAGCAAGGTTGGAAAAGACCTTGGAGATCATCAAGTCCGAATTGTACACTGACACACCTTGTCTTCCCTGAGCCTCCAGGATAAACAACCCCATCTCCCTCAGCTGCTCCTCACAGGACTTGTGCTCCAGACCCCTCACCAGCCTTGTTGCCCTTCTCTGGACAACCTCCAGCCCCTCCATGGCCTTCCTAAATTGGGGGCCCAGAAATGGACACAGCACTTGAGGTGCTGCCCAAACAGTGCCAAGCACAGAGGAAGAATCCCTGCCCTGCTCCTGCTGGCCACACTGTTCCTGATCCAGGCCAGGAGCCATTGGCCTCCTTGGCCACCTGGGCACACTGCTGGCTCATGCCCAGCCTGCTGTCCATCAGTGCCCCAGCTCCCTTTCTGCCTGGCTGCTGTCCAGCCTCTCTGTCCCCAGCCTGGACCACTGCAGGGGTTGTTTGGGCCAAAGTGCAGGACCTGGAACTTGGACTTGTTAAACCTCACCTTGTTGGGTTTGGGCCCTGGATCCAGCCTGTCCAGCTCCCTGTGCAGAGCCCTCCTACCCTGCAGCACATCAACACTCCCAGCCAACCTGGTGTCACCACGGTTCCATGGGGCCCTAGAGTGTCACAATGGTCTCCAGGATTCCATGAGGACTCCCAGCAATCCAATTTTGGATCATACTGGGAGTGACTGGACTCATACTGGGAGTATCTGAGAATGACTGGGAACACACCATGCACATCATCCCCCATACTGGGGGTGACTGGGAGCAACTGGGAGCACGCTGAGAGCCAATGGCATCATACTGGGACTGACTGGGTTGATCTAGCCAGAGGCAACTGGGACCATCCTGGGAGTGCTGCCTTGTGACAAGGATCATACTGGAGCTTACTGGGCTCATGATGGTGTTGAAAGGGAACAGCTGGGATCTCTGAACACCAAAGGTTCCTTTCCTGCTCACTGAAGAAGGAGCTTCCCAGTATCCATGTGTGAGGTGACCTTCACCTGAACCAGATGCTGTTAGGAGAAAAAGCTGCCTGTGCTGGAAAATCTCACACAACAAGTCAATGCCAAGAGAGCATTTTGCTTTCACAACTTCCCTCCTGGAGCCACAGTCTTTTGGATCACACAGCAAGCAAGAGAACAGCACAAAATACAAGGCTGTGTCCAGTTTTTGGCTGGATCAGCAAACAGAGGGAGGAATGCCAGGGTTCACTGCCACAGACTCTCCTCTTGGGGAACAGAACCCCCCCAGGCTCCATTCCAAATGCTGTGCACACCCTGCTGGCCAAAAACAACCCCTTTCTAAGAAGTTGTTGGCAAGAGCTTTCCCAAATAAATGGCATCCTAATGGCAATTTTCTTTCAAAATCACCTCAGTTCCAAAGGAAGAACAGAAAGCCCACAGCAATCCCAAAGGCACATATGGTGCACCTGGGGAAATCCTCGACTTAGGGGCCCAGTGGGTTAAAAAATACCCATCAGAAGCCACAGAGTGCAGAGTGCAAACTGCAGCAACCACTTGCTGGATCATTTTGCCTGTGCTGCACACATCTGCAGACTGTCTGTCCCCCTGCCAGGACAGAAGGACACCCGTCAGGGGCTGGGCTGGCTGCTGAGAATGCCTCGGGCAGGAGGATCCTCAGGCAATGAGCAGGTGCCCAGAGCCGCTCTGACACTGAGGCCTCTGTGCCCCACAGCAACGGGAACACCACAAGGACACGGCAACGTTCCTGTGACATCACAGCAGCAGCTCCCCCAAAAACCGCCTGGAAGGTTCTCCTGGGTCACCAAGGAGCACAGAGGATCCTCAGAGGGCACAACCTATTGCTCAAAGGATCCAAGAGGAACTCAGAAAATGCAGCAAATGAGGACACCCCACAGCCCAGCCTGAACACTGAGAAGGAACAAAGATGTGACCAAACCAAAGGAAAGACAACTTTTGGTCACTGATGCTTCTGACTAAAACCAGCAAGGATTGTTCCATCTGGGATCTTTGTTCTAGTTCTAGAAACAAGCAAGGTTCTCTACTGTCAATGTACAGAAAGCAGGAACTTGGGGGAAAGAAGGCTGAGAGTGCCAAAGCCTTGTGTGACTCCTTGGACATCTTGTGGCTGAGGGTGTCCAAGGCAATGGACTCACAAGCGGGGTCCCTGCCCTCCCCACTGACAGCTGCCATCTCTCCTTCAGCCCCACACGGGTCTCCAACAACCTCCTGTCAAGGGCCTCCATCCACACATTCCATCACCAGCCACAGATCCTCATCCACGAGGTCACCCAGCATCCCTGAGGCCACAGCAGGGAGTGTTCCTGGCATCTGGTACAGCACTGTGGCTTTCCTGGGATCCTTCTGGTGCCTGTGGCTGAGAGGAGTGGGGTGGATGGAACCAGGACGGGTCACAGATCAGCAGCCCCACTGCAAGCAGTGCTTTCTCCTGCTGTGTGGGGACCGTGGGGTGACTGATATTGGGACTCCTCTGGCTTTGGTCCTGCAGAGCACACAGTGGCTCAGACACTGGGCTGAGGGAAGGGGTGCCATGGAAACCCAGCACAGGCATTTCTCTTTGGAGAGGGGGTTCTGCAGGGAGAAGGGAGAAGAAGAGACTTTCCTGTCTGCTGAGATTCCCCCTCCTCCTTCAGCAGCCATTCCACAATCCATCAGTACCAGAGTTCATAGGATCACTTCCATGCCAGGGAGCACAAGGCACTCAAAACTGAACCCTGCCAGAGCCCAGCCCTGCCTGCCCATTTGGAGGGTGTGGGGGAATGGAATTTCAGCAGGAGCTGACCCACAATGATACTTTGCCACTGGTGGGTTTCTCACAGCCTTAGAAGGAGTTTGAGATCTCTGTCCCCAACACCTGCTCACCCTTCAAGTGCACACACGAGCCTGGGGGCAATTCAGGTTCCCTGGAGTGGTGGCTGCTTCCCTTGGAAACAGGAGCTGTTGTCTTTTCCAGTGTGCTTAACTCCCTTCTACCTATTAGAAGTGGGTGAGTAAAGGAAATGACCCTGGAGAAAGGGGACCAGAAACTGGGAAAAGGATGAAACATGTCTGAATTACAAATGAAATCTATTTCATTTATTTCTTTACTACTAATCTATTACAAACAAAAACATGTTTCTGAGCTGATTGTTGGGATTCAGGGCTTTATTTCTTGTTCTTGTTGTTATTATTATTTATTAGTATTACTTTTCACTGTCAAGACTTTTAAATCTTAGACATGAATAAAAATGGCTGGATGTCTCTCACTGGGAAAATTCCCTTGCTTTTCCCACTGTGATTAAACTGTACAGTCATTTCCAAGTTGCCAGTGGATTCTAAAGATGGAAAATCCTTTTAATGGTGTGTTTGGTGTGATTTGGAGCTGGGGAAGGGTCTCATCCCTTCCCAGAAGTGCCCCAAGCCCGCTCTGCTGCCACATCTGCACTCGCGGCCCCTCACGGCTGCTCTGCCCTGGGGACATGGTGGGACCCCTCCTGCCAGGGCTGAGGCTCCTCATGGCCCCTCACAGCCCCTCATGGCCCCATAGAACCTCTCATGGCCCCATAGAACGTCTCTTGGCCCCTCACAGCCCCTCATGGCCCCTCACAGCCCCTCATGGCCCCACAGAACCTGTCCTGGCCCCACAGAACCTCTCACAGCCCCTCACGTCCCTTCATGGCCCCTCATTTCCCCTCACAGCCCCTCATGGCCCCACAGAACCTCTCATGGCCCCATAAAACCTCTCATTTCCCCTCACGGCCCCTCACAGCCCCAGGGGCTCCTCCCAAAGGAGAAGGGGTCGGGCCCTGCACACTCTCCTTTTATTTCGGTCCCTTCACAGCGCCGAGTAAAGAAAGGCTGAATGGAGCCTTTCCCCAGCGTTTCCCTCGGGGTTCATTGCGGGCTGAAGCTCTGTGCTGGCGCTGGCCCCAGCACCAACATCCCTGCAGCCCCCAAGGCCTTTGCTGTCCCCCCGTGTCCATTCCCTGTCCCCGAGTCCCGCCCGGCTCTGGCAGCAGCAGCAGCCGCAGCGCAGCGGGCGCAGGCCCGGCCCGGCCGGGGCTCCCGGCCACGAGCAGCAGCAGCGCCGGCCCTTCCCACCTGCTCCTGCCTCGGCTCCCCAGGGCTTTTGCCAGGGCAATGCTGGACTACAGCAACAATCCCCCACAAACAGCCCTGATTCCTCAGGGCCCGCCTCTGCTGCCCTCAGCCAGCCCTCAGAGGAAGAAAGGATCGGGTTCCAGCACTGTTTTCAGACCTGTTTTACTCACCCTGAGGTGACAGCAGGAGGCTGTTGGTGCCCTGGCCTTGGCAAGTGTAGATCCCGACTGCTCTTGCCCCTCTTCTGCTTGCCACTTGAATTTTAGCAGTACAGCTGCAATTGCCTCTTTCAATCAGTGCTACCCACTGTGCTTTGTCACAGGGAACTCAGGATTTTTGTTTCAGGCATCATGATCAGTAGAGATCAAAATGCTCCCAAGTCCCTCAGCACTAAGTCAAGGAGAATTAAAGCCACACAGGTCACATTTGCAGTGTTCAAACACAGCCCTGTTGCTGCTGCTGCTGCTGCTGAAATAGAATCAACTGACAGAGGCCATCACAGAAATTGCCTCTGCAGTGGCAAATAAAATGAAAAAATCCACCAGGAGAAAGAAAAACCAGAACTTCCCAACTCGCTTCATTGTTTCTTCTGAGCAGCAGAAGAAAAAGGAACAGGGCACCTTTCAGGCAGCTCCACAAGGTCAGGGTTCCCATTTCCTGGGGAATCTGAGATGCAATTGGCCTTGTTAAAAGGATAAAAGCAAGGGGAATGAATTGGGAATTATTAGGAAAAAATGACCCTTCTTACACACAAAGTTCACCAAGTCATTCCCTGCATTTCTCCTTTTCACATTCTTTCTCTCACCCACTGAGAGCTCCAGCTTATCATGTTCTGCTGCTTATCATCAACTGATTGTGCTCTTGATTTCTCCCACTGCAAGAGATGTAGAATCATCTCAACTGAACACAGAAACAAACTCCCTCTGTCAGCCCATCTTCATGTTCCAGGTCACTTTCCAGATGTCCATGGGGCTGTTGGAATGATGAGCTCTCCACTGCTGGCTGCAGGCTCTGGAGATTCTTTCTCCACATTCAGCCAGGCTTGTATTCCCCAACAATTCCTGGTAGCCCATCATGTTTTCTTTGGGTAGAAGAGGAACAATGAAAACCTCACCAATGGCACAACTCCCCTGTGCACAAGGAAAAGAAAGAACAAGTTGTCAAGTTCTTCAAATATTTGTCCTGCTTTGCTTCAAGAGTTGTGCTGCACTCACAGTGTGGGAAGCCAAGAGAAGCTGCAGCTGGGGGCACATCTTGTGACGGGAGCTGCACCTTGTTCTCCAGGACAGGTTTTTGGAAAGAACAGATGGGGCTGGGGAGTAGATTCTGAGAAAACTGAAAAAACTTATTTAAGAAATGAAAATAAAATCCAAAGAAACAACCACTAAGATTTTTTTCTATTTTTCTCGATTTATTTTTATTTTTCCCTTTTCCATCTTTCACTGTTTCTCCATCCCATTCATTCCAAACGGCTCTCACCTCTAAGATCTGAGACTTGGCAAGTTTTAGACACTGTAAAATACCCTGAGCTATAGCCAGTTTGCCTTGCCCTGTTTTCCTTGGAAAGCAATGCAGGAGACACAAGTGCAGTGCTCGGCTCAGGTACAAATTCTGCATTCAGGGAATGTGCTCAGACGGTGTCTGAGCCTCAGCAGGGACAAGGCACAGCAGCAGCCAAGGGCATTGCTGTGCCCCTGTGCAGGAGTCCAGACTCTGGCTCTTGGCTCAGCAGGGCAAAGTTGCCGTGTTTGGCCAGGCTCAGGGGCTGCCCGGGGAGCGCGGGGCTCGGGGCGGGGCCGAGCGGGCAACGGACAAACGGACACGGGGACAAACGGCCCCGGTGCTTCAGTTGCAGCGGCAGCGGCGGCAGCAGCAGCAGCAGGGAAAGCAGCGACAGCAGAAAATTTATCAATTCTCTCTCTCTTCTCCCTCTCCCACTGTCCCTCATCTTCTCCCCGTCTCCCTTTTCCTGTGTCCCCTTCTCTTCCAGGTTCCCTCTCCCCGTGCCCACCCGGGCCATGCCCCCAGCCCGGCCCCGGCCCCGGCCGTCCCGCCGAGGTCTCCTCTTCGCCTGGCTCTGGCTGTGCTGGGCGGGCATCAGTGCCAGGGGCTGGGGAAGCATTGCCGCCCTTTGGCTCCGCCTGGCCCGACCCCGACCCCGGCCCCGGCCCCGGCCCCGGCCCCGGCCCCGGCCCCGGCCCCGGCCCCGGCCCCGGCTCCTCCCGGGGCCCGCGGAGGACACAGGCGGTGCGGCCGCTGCCGCCGCCTCCGCTGCGGCTTCCCCGGCCCGAGCTCCGCCGCTGTCGCGTTCCAATGAGGGAACGCCTGCGGGTGCCCGGCCCGGGGAGCTCGGGGAGCGCTCGGGGGCCGTTCCTGGCCCCGGGCCGAGCACTGACGGCCGCGTCTCTTCCCCAGGGAAGGCGCAGCAGGCCCTGCAGCAGCGCTACCGAGTGGGTTCACTGCTGGGGCGCGGCGGCTTTGGCAGAGTTTTTGCGGCCACTCGGCTCTCGGACGGACTCCCGGTGAGCAGAGGGGCCGGCGGCGGGCGGAGGAGGAGGAGGGGGCGGAGGAGGAGGATGGGGCTGGACACGGTGGGCGGTGAGCTGAATCCGCTGTTCCCTTTGGCTTGCAGGTGGCCATCAAAAAGGTGCCACGGAACCGCGTCCGGCACTGGGGCGAGCTGGTGAGTGAGCGGGGCCAGCGGCAGAAGCCGGGCCGTGCCGGGCGGGGATGAGCCGGGGCCCGGCAGGGTGGGAGCCGCCAGGACACCTGCAGGGAGAGCGGGCGTGGGGCCAGCGGAGGGCACAGAGCATCCCGGGCTGGCTGAGGGCTTCCCGAGCCCTGGCACGGCCTCAGCCCCACTGACGGCACCGTGCTCCTCCCGCAGCCCGACGGCACCAGCGCACCCCTGGAGATAGTGCTGCTGGACAAGGTGTCCACAGGCTTCCCCGGTGTGGTGCAGCTGCTGGAATGGTTTAGCTCCCCAACACCATCGTGATGGTGCTGGAGCGCCCGGAGCGGTGTCAGGACCTGCGGCGTTTCATTCGGGCACGGAGGTTCCTGTCCGAGGAAGAGGCGCGGGAGCTGTTCCAGCAGGTGCTGGCGGCCGTGCGGCACTGCACCAGCTGCGGGGTCCTGCACCGAGATATCAAACCTGAGAACGTCTTGGTAGACCTGGACACCGGCGAGGCAAAACTGATCGACTTCGGCTGTGGCACCTACCTGCAGGACACAGCCTACACTCAATTTGCAGGTGAGCCCACACAGGGGCAGGATCCCGGTCCTGGCATCTCCTGGCCCAACCTGGGTGTGGCAGCAGGGATTCTCCCTTTTGCTGCCAGTCCCAGGACTGATTCTTCAGCCAAGTTGCTTTTGAGCAGAGCTGGGTGAGGACCCATCTTCCATCCCTGCTGGCAGCCTTTGCCTGCCACTCTGCCCAGGACTGGGGCTGGGGCTGGGGCAGCCAGCCTGACAAAATCCTCATGGGTGGGGGTAGCAGAGACAGGGTGGCAGGACCTGTGCACCTGCTGGTTTGGTGTGCAGGTGAGAATGGGCTTGGACTGCTCTGCTCACCTGGTTTGCCTTGGTTCAAGATATTTTTTGGGCAATGCCAGCAGGGAGGATGTGGGTATGGTTTTTCCCCAGCACTGAGTGGGTATTTCCCTTTGTGTGTCATGGTCAGGCCTTGCCAGGGTTTCTGCTGCCCTCTTCCAGCACCAGTGGCTTCTTTTCCAACCCCAGGTTTGTACCCAAGTCCCAGGTGCTGGTGAGAGGGCAGCAGGTCACCCCGTGTGCCACTGGGGTAGTCCCCACATGCCCAGGGATGCTGGGGCCAGGCTCTGGGAGCAGCAGCATCCCCCTGATGAGCTCCATCCATATTCCATAGGAACACCGTCATACAGCCCCCCGGAATGGAACGACTTCGGCTGGTACCATGGCGAGGCAGCGACCGTCTGGTCCCTGGGCATCCTGCTGCACGAGATGGTCTGCGGGGAGCACCCTTTCAGGAGGGGCAGGAACATCAGATGGGGCCAGCTCCCGCTGCCACAACGGCTCTCCCAAGGTGGATCCTCATCTCTGGGCACGGGGGGAACACCAGTGTTGGGAGACAGCAGCGGGCTCGTGAGCATCCCGCTCTGGCAGCTGCTGAGGAGGTGGCACATGTCCTGCTCTCCTGCTCTCCTCCAAAACAAAGAATTGATGGGAAAGTTTAGGCTCAGCTCTGAGCACATCCAGCGTGGCCTGGGCACGGGAATAGTGGGGCAAAGCAGACAGGAGCCTTCTCCAACTGACCAGTGGTTTGTGGTTTCTCTCCCCAGACTGCCAGATTCTGATCAGGTGGTGTTTATCCCTGAACTCCTTGGACAGGCCCTCATTAGAAGACCTGTCCTGTGATCCCTGGATGCAGGATATTCATCAGCCCTAGAAGAAGGGAGAGAGCCACGGGCACAGTGATGCAGGGACCTGGTAAGTTACAGCTCCACACATGCCCTGGCAATCAGCAGCAAAGAAACCCAGACTTTTTTGTCCTGCCTGTGTCACTGCACTGGGGTCATGGAATGGGAACACACAGCCCTTGTGCTGGAGCTGAGCTGCTCTGCCCAGCACTGGTGGGCACCATCTGAGCTGGTTTTGCTTGTCCTGCTTCACTGACAGCCGGGCACTGGGCAGAATCCTGACAGCCTGGTGTCACCCCAGGGAAGAAGGAGCCCCTGGAGAAGCTGTACCAGGTGGGGCTGCTGCTGCTGCTGCTGGAGACATGGAGGACAGCAGCAAGGATGACAACCTCTTCCTCCACCTGGCCAGCAGGAGCTGGCGATGATGGACTTTGATTCTGGCACCTTCTTCAAAGCCAGGCTCCACAGGGAATTTTCAGGTAAGTCCAGACCCAGGGGGATGCTCCCAGATTTGTGCATTGGCCGGGAACCAAAGGTTTCCCCTTTGCTGGGGCAGATGCAGCTGATTCCTCAGTGGCTGCCCAGCTGGTTTTTGGCAGGGCTGGGGACGTGGGCTGGGGTGGTTACGAAATGGGAGTGGGATCCTGGCCCTGCCAACAGCCCCCAGCACCCACCGTGCCCCGGGCTGGGGCTGGGGCAGCCAGCCCGACACAAACAAACCCCCATGGCAGGAGCACAGGTGGGACTCCAGAACCTGAGCACGGCTGCTTTGCTGTGCAGGCAAGGAAGGGCTTGGGCTGCTCCACTCCCCTGCTTTGCTTTGGGATCACCATGATTTTGGGGGACAGTGCAGGGGGAAAGGGAGAAAGCATGGGCTTCCCTCACCCATGGGTGGGTTTTTCCCCAGAATGTAGGCGTTGGGCCTTCCTCAAGCTCCTGACAGACATAAGATTTTTTTACCATTTTTCTCGTTTCTTCTTTTTGTCTGTAACCTATTTTCATTAATTTGTTGTTTGTTTTTCTAAAGGAAGCGTTCCAGGTGGGGTCCAGTCTGGATCAGGAAGTGCTTGGGACCAGCTGTGGCGTGGATGGGCCGTGCCCTTGGAGAAGACTGAGGACATCGTTTGGGACCAGCTTTTCTTGTGGCAGCGGATGGTGTGAGGTGGGTCCTCATCTCTTTGGCATGGGTGGGACAAGAGCTTTTGGGAGATGGCAGCGGGCACAGGAGCATCCCGCTCTGGGCAGCTGCTGAGGGGCTGGATCTGCCGTGGCTGGCTGCAGGCTGGGCACATGTCCTGCCCTCCTGCTCTGCTCCCCAAGGCAGCAGTGATGGGCAGCTTTGGGCCCAGCTCTGGGCACGGCCAGCATGGCCTGGGCACCGCGGCTGGCTGGGACAAGGTGACAGGAGCCTTCAGCTGACGGGCGGTTTCTGCTTTCTCTCCTTGCAGCCGGGCTCTGCGGATGCTGAGGCTGCTCTGGGCTCTGCCAGGGCTCTGCTGGGCTCAGCACCGGGCCGGGATCAGCCAAAGAAGAAACGCTGTGACCTGCAGCAGAGACTTGAGCATTTTGGCAATGCAGCTCAAGTCTGCAGAGTGTCCACCTCCAAGGGAAAACATGACACCCCCCAAAAATTAAACTTGTTCCATGACTTCTGAAATGAAATCCATCTGGGATGACCCCAAATGACATTTTTCATCTTGCTCAAGCTGTAGCTCAGCCCTTCTCTGAACAGTTCTGTCCCCACACCTGCCTTTTACTTCACAACTGCTCCCTCCTTTCCCCCAGTGAGTTCCCAGCCCATCACAGTCTCCATCACACTGCAGCCTTCCTTGATGCCCCTCACCACAAGGAAGGCCGAGCCCCAGTCTCAGGGACTCATCCTGTCACTGGCTGAAGAACAGCAATGTTTCAGAAGTCTGGTGGGAGTTTAGTGTCTTTCAGAGCTGCTCTCCAGCCCTCAGGTCTCCTCACTGCTGAGTTCCCACTCCCTTTTCCTCATCCATCAGGATGAGCTCTGTGAATCCCCTTGTGATAAATGGAAATGATTTGTGCTAACTAAATTGTAACTGTTTGGAAAGTTATTATTAGAAGCAATCAGGGGAATTGGTGTTACAAGCAGATGTACCCCTTTAAAAATGTTACGTGTCAAAATTAAGATAGATTATGTAGTTCTGGGATAAGTAATGTCCCAAGAGAAAATTGACCATGAGATGGACAAAGTTGGAACGACTTTAGGCATAGGGCCTGAAAATTATGAAATGTAAGACTAATTAGTGGAACACAATGCTTACTTACATAACATAACACTTAGTAAGCATGCACAGCCTTTAAAGTTATCCAGAGGACAACAAGGATGAGTGTAAGCCTTCATCCTAAAGACCACCAAAAGAAGACTGAAGACCCCCTAGCAACAAATGAAGCATGCACCATGACGAATAGTGACGTAAAGTCAAAGAATCAGAAATATGAGAAAACTTAAGAGAAACATTAATGAATATTATAAGCATACAGTATATGAGTTTTGTTTGAATTGCTTTGTTTTGTATGTGAGGTGGGGTGAGAAGTCCTCTCTGTAGCTCGGTCAGTTTTGCTTATGCTTTAATCATACTTAATTACTGGCAAACTATATTCACATACATACATACATACATACATATATATATATATATATATGAAGATATTCACTAAATTGTACTCTTTTACTAAGTTGTATTCCTTTTATACCAAATTGCTATTCAAATTACTAAATTGAATTCTTTTACTAAATTTTATTCTTGTATTCAATTCACTAAATTGTATAATTTTTTCCCTTGTTATTTAATTGCTATTAACTCAATCGATCTAGTTGTCTGATTTTAATTTCATTTACAACAGCACCAAGAAGAAAAGGGTCTTACTGAGAGCAAGCAAACTTAATCCTCTGCCAGGACACAAATTTAGAGGGCAAAAAATTAAAAAAACCCACAGCATCAGCCACACTTCTTAGTGAGAAGGGTTGGAACTCTCTGCCCTCAACACTTCCCCAGCAGGTTTACAAAGGGAACTGGGATCTAAGCTGTGCCCTCTGAACCAACAGAGCCAGCCTCCCTTCAGGGTGAGAAGCCACGGCCTCAGTTATAGCCCTGGGTGCCTCCTGTGCCCCAGAGAATGGCTGTGGTTGTAAATGTGTGTTTGGCTGCAGCACAGGGCCAGGGTGAAGCTCAGCAGCCTCATCAGAGCCCACGGCCGTGGCCCTTCCCTGCTGTGGCCCTCACCTGGCCCGGCCCGGCCCGGCCCGAGCAGCCTGGACTGGCCTCAAGGGATGGGCTCTGCCTGCCCGCTGTGCCCACAGGCCGGGCCCCAGGGCTCACAAGAGGCTTCCTCCCAGCTTTGCAAAACCTCGGCCAAGAGCGTCCCCTTTGCTGTGCTGGGAAGAGTAAAAAACCCTCTCAATTTAACCCTGCTGCACTCCTCATGGGGGATCCCTGCACACCTCAGGAGAGAGCCCAAATTTTCCCTGTGTGCCTCATGAGGTGCAGGCCCAGGTGATGCCACTGAAGGAAATGTACCCTCACAGCCCAGGGACGCTCAGCATGGGCTCCCCCAGCCCCTCAGGGCCCCACCGCTGGTCACGGCAGCCCCTGCCTGGCTCCTGCCTGCCCACACTGTGGGCACCCCCAGCTGTTCCTGGACATGGAGCTCAGCCAGGGCTGGTGAAGTGTGGGCTGTGCTGGTGGTACCAGCCAGACACTGGGGTGAGAGCTCCATCTCTTTATTGGAACAAAAAGCATGGGCCAACCCCTGCTCTGGTGCACAGGGGCTGCCCAGTTTCAGTCCTGGCAGGGACCAGGGCCAGGGGAGTCAGGGGCAGAGGGTCTCGCATGGGAGGTGGGGGTCTTGGGATGCCCTCAAGATGGGGATGCAGATGTAGCTTGGCACATGGGGACAGATGTGAAGAGCGGGGATGACAGATGCAGCTTCTCAGTGACCAAAGTCTTTCGCCAGTCTTCTGAAGCTGCAGAGGTGCTCCTGTGGAGAGAGGAGGTGGCTGAGGCCCCCAGCTGCTGCTGGCACACAGGGACCCTCCTGCACAGCAGGGCCCAGAGCTGCCAAGGCTCTCCAGCACGGCTGGAGCTGCTGGCACAGCTTGGCCCAGCTGGACAGCTGCCCCTCAAGGCCCTGGAGAGCAGGGGATGGCTCTGGGCAGGGTCCCTGGCCAGGAGCGGGCCCCAGAGCACCTCTGCCTGTCAAGGGCAATCTCGTCCCCGCTCTTTCTCCTGCCCACCTTGCTTTGCCTCTGCCCGCTGCTCCTGGGGCTGCTCTTGGCCAGGCAGCCTCAGTGGCAGCCAGCACTGGCTGCAGCCCCAGCGGGCTCCCCAGGACAAGGCCCAGCAATTAAGAGGCCAATGAAAGGTCTGGGCAGCAGCAGAACTCTCAGCAGAGTGTTTTGGGCAACCAAGGACTAGCCACAAGTCCACAGCAGCCTCACTGGGAATGTTTCCTGGCTATGAGCAGCCTTTCAAGAAGCTGTTGGAGGCCGAGATCAGCAAAACACTCACCGTTTTGTCTTCCAGCAATACCAGATTCCGGCACAGCACGCCATCAGGAAAAGTGCTCCACCAGCCACAATGGCCATTAACTTAATCAAACCATGTGTTCCCTGGTAGAAAACTCTTCTCATGCTTTCCCAGATGTTCTGAGCATGTGCTGTGGTGCCAGCTGCATCTGTGGGAGCAATGGGCAGCGTGAGCCTGTGCTGTGCTCCACGGCTGATCTGGCAGCACGCTGGATATAGCCAGGACATTCTCTGTTTCCCCCAGAGCTGGGGCTTGCAGGCACCTTGCCACCCCTTGGCACAAGACTTCTCAACCCCCTGAGCTGGAATGGCACAATTTCTCTGTGCTGTGCTGGTCTTCTCCAGGCAATACTTGTCAAAGACATGGATAAGGATCAGGAAAATGCCCAGGGTTTTGGAAATGCTCCAGGGCCCTCCCTCTTCCAAACAGACCCTAAACCTGAACTAGCCCAAGACTGGAAATTTTCAGGGGATCTCAGGGTGTGCATGGCCTGTGCTGCAGTTTGGGCTCCTGTCAGCTGATGCCAAATGCCTTCCTGCAGAGGCTGGGGAGAAATTGCAGCCAGGCCAGGCTGGGAAACAGCCCTGCAGGCCGTGAAAGCAGCAGTGGGGCAGTGAGGCTGACATGGATCCCTTCCTGCTGTGCCGGGCATGGTGTGTCCAGATGTGCAGAGAAAGCCCCCGGCTGCTGAGTCTCAGGAGAAGGCTGAGGGACATGGATCCACCATGGCGTCCCTCCAGATCATTCAGAATTATGTCCAGATATTTGAGTTCCCCCATTGCTACATTACTATCTCCTATAGGTTTGTTCTTCTTCCTCAGGGGAACATAATATAAAGTATTTCCATTTCCCAGGAATGGATCCCACACAACCAGTGCTCAGCCTGTGGGGTCAGCAGGGACACACCACACCCCTGTGATGGGAGCTGGGCTTGCTTGCAGAATCCAGCTCAGGAGCTGGGAAAGTCCTTGCTTCAGACACACCTGTAACTCAACAGCCACAGAAGCTTCTTTCATCTCTGCTGTACAGGCAGCACTGAGCCACAGGAGCAGTGAGAGGATCACACAGGGCGAGGGCACCCACGTGCACGGCTCTGTCCTGGCACCTGCAGCGATGCCGCCCTGGCCGAGCCTTGAGCTGGCAGCTCTCCCAGGGGGAAAGGCCTTCACTTACCCTCAGAATCTTCCTCATCATCAGGCTCAGTAACTGATATGGACGGGGAATCCAGATCATCCTCATCATCAGGTTCATCTGCAAAGAAAGGCAGGACAGAACAGCTCCTGTGACACTGCTGAAGATTCTTCTTCATGCTGGAGTGGCAGTGAGTGCACCTGGGTGATTGGTGCCCTCCAAGGCACTCCCTCATCTCTGCCTTCCAGTCAGTAGCAGGAGCAGGGAGACCTCGTGCCTGCAGTGGCCCCACAATGGGATGGAAGGAGCCCCTTGCATGGCAGTCAGGGGAGAAAGGACTCCCTGGAGCTGCCAGCAGCTCTGAACTGAGCCCCAGGCAGGGCCAGGGCTTGGCAGCTGGAGCATCTCAGGTTCCCATGGGGCCAGAAAGAAGCCACACAAGGCACAGCCCTGGGGCACAGCCCTGGGCCTGGCCCTTCCCTCTCTGCTCTTTTCCATGGCTGCACAGGGCACACGGAAGGAGACATTGGCATTGCACATGGGAAGAGGATTGACAGCTAAATGCTCCTTCCTCCCACTGACAGCAATGCTGTGGGATCACTCAGGGCTCCAGAAGGGAGCAGGGCAAGGTTTCCAGAATCCATCAACCTTCAGACTCTCAAGGGAAATGGCACATGAGTGAGCTCTTGCCACCTTGACACTGATTGTTCTGTGCAGAAAGGGACATTGAGAACTTGCCTCCAGCATCTGGCAAGGTCTTCAAACCACCATCTACCACCACTTCCAGATGTTCCATGTCACGATCCAAATCTAGAAGGGAGCACAGATCAGAACCATTCCATGGTGTGCTGGGATCCCCTTCTGCCTTAGGGAACTGGGCACTGCAAGGGGGTCAGGTAAGGCCGTGGGAGCCAGATGTCAATGGACATGGCCAAAGCTGCAGAGTGGCCTGGGGAAAGCTCTGGACTGGCTCTGGACATTCTCAACACCTTTTCCATGCTCTGTGCAAAATCCCTGAAAGGCAGGCACTGCCAAGCAGCAGAGATTTACAGCTCAAGCCTCAGCAGGGCTCAGGCCCAGAGGCACAGCAATTACCTCCTGGGACTGTGCCTGGCATGGCCTCCCTTCCTGCAGCAGAGGCTGCCCATGAGCCACTGCTTCCTCCGGGAAACGCCGCCTTCAGCACAGCCTTTGGGTTCATCTCTGGAGAAAGGAAGAGCCACAGCTGGATCAGATGGAACCATTCCCCACTGGGGAGGTGGCATGTTCAAGAGGCAATATTTGTCAAAGTCATGGATAAGGATCAGGAGAAAGGCCAGGTTATTGGGGCTGGCCGGGACCCTCCCTCCTCCAAGCAGGCCCTACACCTGATCCAGCCTGAGACCAGGAAATTGCAGGGGATCTCAGGGTGTGCATAGCCCATGGTGCAGTTTGGGCTCCCTGTCAGCTGATGCCAAATGCCTTCCTGCTGAGGCTGGGGAGAAGCTGCAGCCAGGCCAGGCTGGGAAACAGCCCTGCAGGCTGTGAAAGCAGCAGCAGGGCAGCAAGGCTGCCATGGATCCCTTCCTGCTGTGCCAGGCACGGCGTGTCCAGATGTGCAGAGAAAGCCCCCGGCTGCTGAGTCTCAGGAAAAGGCTGAGGGACGTGGACCCACCACGGCATCTCTCCAAATCACTCAGCCTCTTGTCTCCTGTAGGTTTGTTCCTCCCTATAGGAGAACCTTAACAGAAAGTATTTCCATTTCAGATGAATGGATCCCACAGAACCAGGGCTCAGCCTGTGGGATCAGCAGGGACACACCACTCACCCCTGTGATGGGAGCTGGGCTTGCGTGCAGCAACCAGAAAAGGAGCTTGAAATGTCCTCGCTGCAGACACACCTGTAACTCAACAGCCACAGCAGCTTCTGTCACCTGCTTCCTGCCAGGGTGTCAGTGTTTATTCCTTGTTGGGCAGTGAGAACATACCTGCATGGGGCTCCAGAGGCAGAAAATCTTCATGAAGCCAAGCTGCTGGAGAAGCCTTCCTACCACCCTCATCTGGAAGGAAGCACAGATCAGAACCATTCCATGGTGTGCTGGGATCCCATTCTGTTTTAGGGAACTGGGCACTGCAAGGGGGTCAGGTAAGGCTGTGGGAGCCAGATGTCAATGGACATGGCCAAAGCTGCAGAGGAGCCTGGGGAGCTCTGGGCTGGCTCTGGTCACTCTCCACCCTCTTTGCAGGCCCTGTGCAACATCCCTGGAAGGGCAGTGGGGCCAGCCAAGGGCCCCTGAGGCCTCTGTCCCTCTCACAGAGGAAACCCTCCCTTAAGCCCTGGGGAAAACCATCCCCAACACTTCCCAGGGAGAAGGGAGCACTGTCCTGGGAAAGGGGACTGAGGCTGCCGGCTCACCTGCTCGCCCTGCTCGCCACGGAGCAGCCTGGGCAGCCCTGTCAGGCAGGGCCACTGCCAGGAGGAGCAGGAGGAGGAGGCGCAGAGCAAAGGCCATGGTGCCTTGCCCACTGCCAGTCCTGCAGCTCTTGCTGCCACCACTGTCCTGACACCGCTGTCCCAATGTCAGCACCGCTGCTGCCGCCGCCGCTGCTGCCACAACAGTCGTGGTCAAGGACTGACTGCTCGGTCCTTGTGGTGCTGGGCAGCCACGGGGCTCTGGGACCTCTGTGACCTCAGAGCCTGCTGTCACCTCTGCCTGCTGTCACCCCAGAGCCTTCTGTGACCTCATGGCCTTAGATGTCTGCCCCAAGTGTACTCCCATCTGTACTAGAGGACTGCTCTGACTGTGAATCTTTGACTTCATCAAAGGGTCATTGCTAAACAAAACCTTGTTTTTGCCTGCTGACATTGCTGGTCAGGCGGTGTCCCAGGAGATGCTCTTGATGGTTGCCTCTTTTCCTGGGCATGGCACTGGAGGAGGTCCAGGCCCAGGTGATGCCACTGAAGGAAATGTGCCCTCATCCCAGGGATGCTCAACACAGACTCCCCCAGCCCCTCGGGGCCCTGCCTCTGGTCACAGCAGCCCCTGCCTGGCTCCTGCCTGCCCACACCAGGGTCAGCCCTGCCTGCTCCTGGACATGGAGCTCAGCCAGGGCTGGTGCTGTGTGGGCTTTGCTGGTGGTACCAGCCAGACACTGGGGTGAGAGCTCCATCTCTTTATTGGAACAGAAGAGCTGTGCTGGGCCCTGCCCTGGCAGGAGGGACCCACCTTCAGTCCAGGCCACAGAGCAGGGCGGGTCCCTTCAGGGACACAGGGCCTTGCTGTGGGTGGTGGCAGCATCGGCACAGCAGCAAGCTGGTAATGCAGTGTCGTGGTTTTAAACCAGTAACTAACAAAAAAATTACTTATTTTTTGCTGTGAGATATGGATTAGAACAAGAGCAAAACAGGCTTAAAACTTAAAAGGAATAAAGAAAGATTATTGACAAAATATAAGAATAAGAACACCAGAATAAACTTCCAG
Source organism: Cyanistes caeruleus (assembly GCF_971803275.1). Lineage (NCBI taxonomy): Eukaryota > Metazoa > Chordata > Aves > Passeriformes > Paridae > Cyanistes > Cyanistes caeruleus. The sequence continues at coordinate 1,096,739 of NW_028255894.1, read as the reverse complement.
AAAACTCTTTTTATCCCCTACTACCCACCATTCTTTTGTTCACATGACAACACAGAGACCAAAGAACCTTGGAACTTTGGTGTCCAGAACAGTCCCAATTCTCGATAGAGTCTTTTAATCAGTCTTTGTAGAGAAACAGAAGTCTCTTTCTGCTAATCTATAGAGTTTCTCACAAGAAAACTATTTCTGCTATAGTTTTCTATTGCCCTGATGTCAGCTGCCCAGAAATGCTGCTATCAGAGCTCACTCCTCCCATTTCACATCACTCTGAGATGTGTATGGGCCATGAGTCTAGGGATGGCATTTAAAGGATGAGTTATTCAAAGGCAAAAGTCTTCTTCATCTGTCTTTGTGAGCTCTACTGGAAAACAGTTTTCTCATTGGCTCTCAAGGCCTCAAATTTTCACTTCACCCTGTTCCAGCACCTCACTGCACCACAATCACTCTATATCCAATCATAGTAATAGAATACTAGTACTATATACTCTAGGAGCGGCTGAGAAGAAGGGGCTGCAATCCCCCAAGGCCTGGGCTGCTCCAGGCCGCTCCTGGTGCCTTGGGCTGTTGAAGGGGTGCCGGGGTGGCCTTTGTGACACAGGCACGGGGTGCCGGGGTGCCCTTTGTGACACAGGCACGGGGTGCTGGGGTGGCCTTTGTGACACAGGCACGGTGCGTCAGGGGCCGTGGTGACGCGGGACCTTGCGGTGCCCCAAGTCCATTGTGACATGGCAGAGCCCCGCCCCGGCTGGGGGGTATATAAAGGGCTTGTGGGGCCCGGGTCAGTCCCAGGACAGTGGCTGTGTCCAGGTACCTGTGTGTGCCAGAGGACTGCAGGCACGGAGGAGGAGAAGGCGAAGCCCAAGTCCCAGCCCCCCAGGCCCTGGCCCGGCTCACAGAGAGCCCAGGCCTTGAGGGAGCAGCAGGAGGAGGCTGAGAGGGCAAGCAGAGGGAGGAGAGGAGCCGTGGAGTCCTGCGCTGAGGAAGAGACAGAGCTCTGCCCAGGAGAAATGAACAAGTTCCAGCAAGGGACTCCAGGGGAAGCCTGCACTGAGCCACAGCTGTCCCCAGGAGAAGCCCAGAGCTGCCAGGAGCTCTCTGAGTGGGATGAAGGCCTTGAGCAAGAGCTGGTCCAAGTATGGGGGAGCTACTGGCATTTCTGGGACTGGGATGAGGGCAGGGAGCAAGAGCCCTCCCCAGCTGTCTCCGAGTGGGGCGAGTGCAGGGAGCAGGAGCCATGGCAGGCGGACAGCGATCACTGTCAGGAATTCTCAGATTGGGAAGAATCTCCTGAGCAGCGGCTGTCCCCAGGAGAAGGCACGAGCCGCCGGGCACTCTTGGACTGGGAAGCTTGCCGCAAGCAAGAGCTGTGCCAGGATGGCCAGGAGGTGACTGGAGGCAAAGCAAAGAGAAAATCCTCCAGGTCCAGCTGGGATGATGACAGTGATGGAGAGCTGGCTCAGGACAGCAGGGAATACTGCGACATCCTGTGCAGCCAGCTCAAGGCCTGGCAGCGGGAGGACGATGACTGGGATGAGGTGAGCGTCCTGGAGCTGCACGAGGAAGGAGAAGAGGCCAGGCAGCAGAGACTGGCAGATTTAGCCCAAGAGGGAATCCTGCTGCCTGTCCCTCGAGAAGCTTGGGTGGAGTGCCAGGAGCCCGAGCTGTGCCCGCAGGAGCAACTCTGTGCCGGGCCTGGCCCTCTGGCAGCCCAAGCCACGGTGGAAGATGTCTCTTCTCCTGGGCAGCCGCTTCCCCAAAGGAAAGGCCGCTCACTCTTGAGGCGGGCGCTGCGGGGGCTGTGGGGGCTGCGGGGGCTGTTCCACTGCCCCTGCCTGGCGGCACAGCCACAGGATCAGTGCCCGCTGCCAGCAGCGCCGGGCTGCAGATGGCGGCTGCCCCGCGGCCTGCCCGGCGCCCCGAGCGAGCCGCACGGGCTGCCCCGGCCTGCGCTGGCCCTGCGGGCCGAGTCGGCCCCGGCCGCTCTGCAGCACCCCTGGGGCAGCTCCCCGAGGGCACACGGCAGCCCAAAGCGGCACCCAAAGGGGGGACCCTCGCTGCCGGGGCTCAGCGCCGCATCCCGGCCCATCTTCCGGCCGGGAAGGCACCTGGAAAGTCATCGGCTCCCAGCGGCAGCCTGGCACCGCCAGCGGCACCCCTGCACCGGGTCCCCGAGGGCCACAGCCACACGGCTCTTGGCCCTTTGCAGGGACACTGGCTCCAGCTCCTCCCTGCTGGACTCCAAGGCCATTTCCTCTCCTCAGGAAAGGTCTCCATGCTGATCCTGGGGCACTTTGGCCATGAGGAATGGACACAGACAGGAGGTGTTGCTCCCAGGACACGACGGCGGCCTGCTGGACTGCAACACACACAATTCTAACAAAAGAAAAGAAAGTTGTGTTTAGGAAGTAGTAGTAGGAAAGAAAAAAACCCCAAACCCACCTCCCCCCCAACGAAAACCTGCATAAGACCCTCCAGAAACCAAAAAATGATAAAGAATAAGAATAAGAATATTAGGAAGAAGAGGTAGAAGCTGAAGTAGATGAAGACGTAGTAGTACTTAAAACATGGAAAATTAAGAATAAGAATAAAATGTTGGAGTCTGGAATACAGAGTGTGTGCCCTTGTTTCTGATACTTAGTTATAAGATCCAGGTATAAGTTCCCCCAGGCAGGGCAGGTCCCTGGGTGCTGCCCCTGGCCCAGATAGTTTTCAGATGTGAAAAACTATCAGAAGTAAGGTTTTAGAAGACAAAATGTCTTCCCTGCTGACAGCACCGTAAGGAATAGCTGCAGGGCAGAGTTTTAAAAACAGAGGTTCTCTTGACCTCTCTACAGCCTTGCATGGTGCTCAGCATGACAGATCAGGGGAAAAAATATTATAGTGGGTCAGACACATCACATTGCAACAGAGATGCAACAGCACCCTTGATTTTTCCATGGTTCTGGATGACAAGAACTAGGATACTGCATTTAATATGACTACAAGAAGGGTTTGGAAAGAGAGAGTTCAGAAAAGAGCAACCAAATAATTAAGGGACTAGAGGGATTTACCTATGAGAAAGATTAAAAGAACTAAATCAATATGTCTAGTTTGGCTAAGTGATAACTAAGGAGAGGCATTTCAACCATCTACAGATGTTTGACTGACACACACACCCTAGGGAAGGAAAGGAATTACTTAGCAGGAAACAAGCAGGTATATCAGGGAGTAATGGAATGAAATTAAGAAAGAGAAAACTGCGGAATTTAAGGCAAATCCTCCTGACAATGGGTTCTAATAGTCTGTAGAAAACATACCAGCATATGTGCAACATATGGGAACAGTCTTGAATTGATAAGGAGGGGGACTTAAGTGACTTGATGGGCCTTTCCAATCTCAAATATTTATGATTCTATAATTAAGCATTATTAAATTTAATGATATGTGCCATTTTGTTTTCAGCAAGTTCTGACTGTTGCCTCAGGTCATAAGTGTGCAATTATTTCCTAACTAAAGGTCTTACTTTTTTACTCATGAATCCTTATGAAATTAACTAGGCTGGTCTGCTATTTTTTTATTTTTCTTAAATTAAATTTCTATTAATGCATTTTCCCTTATTTCCAACCAGCAGCTCTCTCCCTCAGTTAACAACTCACAATTCCCTCTTTATGCAAGGCAAGCCTGCACACTTACAGCTTCGTGGCTCGGTGCCGGAACCTGCTCAGCCTCAGGTTGAATGCCTGCTGTGTTCAAGGGAGCTGCTGTTCCCAAGCCCAGATGAGCACAGGGGCTCTTCTTCCTCTGAGGATGAACTGCGTGCAACAAAGGGGAAAAAATAAAGTTACATGATATTTTCAGCTAAGAGCTGTTTACAGAACTTTGAAAGCAGATCACGGCCAGATGAAAAGCTTCATGTCACCGCTCACCCCTGTGTCACAGCACCACTCAGCAAATGAAAACAGGTGTTTATGTGCTATTGCCCAAGCTCCTGGCCAGGATCACAGCTGGTGGGTAGCAAGTTTCCTCTATTTCTCTTTGGCAAACTCCTTGGTTTTGATGCACATGCTTGCTTGTGCCAAGATATATTCCAAAATATCCCCCCAAATGGGTACAAACCTAGGGAGTGGTCAGGAGGTTGTGGTCTCATGTGAGCAGTCATTTTGGGGATCCAAATGGTTTGTTCTGCTCTGTCTCAGACAGTGTCTGCTGCCTGAGTGTGCTGCAGCTTTTGCTGATATTTTACCATTGCCCGTGTTACAAGCACAGTTCCTCAAGAAGGTTGATACAGCCTAATTCTTTATTACCTAATCTATTATTAGGTGAATTATTACCTAAATCTATCTTTTGTCCAGGAAAGAGTGAAAGGCCATCTGTGATGCCTGCTGCTTTTGTGATACTTTCTTTCGGTTTCCCCCAGTAGTGCAGCTGCAGACTGGGCACGCTGTATCATCAATATCTGACACTCACACTCCCTTCACTCTTGACTACTTGCTTAAAGCTCCTCTCTTATTATGTGTGCAGGACCCCAGCCTCAGCCAGGGCAGTAAATGGCAGCAGTTTCACATCAGGATGTGGTGACAGCAGTGCCTGCAAACACTCTGCTGTAGCACTGGCAGCGTGGGCTCCCTCCTGAAGGACGAGATGGATCTTCCCCAGCCCCGACAGACAGAGTCCCCTCTTTGCTACCTGCCCCTGATCCTGAGCCCAGAGATGCTGTCTGCCAGCACGTGTGAGAGCTGGTTCTCTGAGGAGATCAGAGGATGTGAGAGCCTGGCAATTTCATCCCAGAGAAGTAAATCCTCGGTGAAAGAGGCTGGCTGCTGGCATTACAATATTCTCAATGCTAATTACCAGAAATCTAGTTTCCAAATATTTTCACTTTTAAGATACCACTGCAGCAATCAGGCTGAAGTGGGATAATTAAACGAAGCACTGTCTCCTCTCCCCTCCTCCCCCCATCACTCTGCAGCCCTGTCTGTCATTTCCCAGCACGGAATGGCTGAGATGTGGGAGGCTGATAGGAAAGCTCAGTATGTAAAATGCTGAGTGCATTTTACAGGAGGTGTGGCTTCAGCACAGCTTCCTCACTAGGAAAGAGCCACAAGGAGCCCTGGCTGCTCCTGTGGATGGTTTATCACTGAGCTGAGTCCAGTCAAAAGTCGGTGAAAAAGATGTAGGCAAAGAAAGAGAAGAAGGAATGAGAATATTTTCCCCTTTTCCCAAAGCAAGAACAGGCAAAATCTCGCTCTCCTTTTGAAACCCACAGGTTGTGAATCCAGTTTTGGCAGCTGTGATAAATAAATGTGTAATAAATGTGCTGAAGCATCCAAATACTTGGGGTATAAGGAAAGGATTACTGCTTGTCAGAAGTTGTCTATCTTTTGAATATTCTGCCCAAAGCAGCAAACAATTGAGTAACAACTTGGTACTGACAGCTCTTCCTTAAGATACAGCAACCTCAGCCATTGCCTTAGTCCACAGTCTTCTCTCTGTCTCCACGGCTTAATAAAACAACTTTAAATGTTGCAGTTTTGGTCTTAAACCAAGAAGAGGAATTGTTCTTTCACACTGTCGTGGTTTTAAAGCAGTAACTAAAAAATTACTAGAAAACTTCCTTATTTCTTGCTGTGAGATATGGATTGGAGCAAGAGCAAAACAGGCTTAAAACTTAAAAGGAAATAAAGGAAGTTTATTAACAAAACTACAAGAATAAGAAAACTAGAATAACCTCCAGAAAACCCTTTTTTCCCTCACTACCCAACCATTCCCTTGTACACATGACAACATAGAGACAAAAAAACTTGGAACTTTGGTGTTTAAAACAGTCCAAATTCCTGCTAGAGTCTTTTCATCAGTCTTTGTAGAGAAACAGAGGTCTTCTTCTGCTAATCTACAGAGTTTCTCACAAGAAAACTATTTCTGTTATAGCTTTCTATTTCTCTGATGTCAGCTGCCTGGAAATCTGTCATCAGTTCACTCCTCCCATTTCACATCACTCTGAGGTGTGTTATGGGTCAAATGAGTCTAGGGATGTCATTTTTAAGGATTCAAAGGCAGAAGTTCTCTTCATGGGTTTTTGTGAGCCTCCCTGGAAACAGAAGTTTTCTCTTTGCCTCTCAAGGCCCCAAATCTTCAACTATTACTTCTCCCCTCTGTTCCAGCACCTCACTGTATCACAATTACTCCACCTTTTACTCAAAATCCACACTTTGAACCACTCTATTCCTTCCAATATACTCTGAATTAAACAAGCTCTTTTTCAGAACGCTACTGTCCATCTCCATAGCTTTAATAGAAAAATATTTCAGCTTAATTAAAGCATCTCTTTATTCTCTCTTCCCCATCTAAAACTTAACTCTTTTCTTCACTGTCTTTGATGGTTTTATGATGTCTTCTTCATGTTATCTCTCTCTTTCTCCTCCTTCTCTCTCTCTGGGAAAAAGGAGTAATCTGTCAGTCTCATCCACGTAGTAAAAGAGTTAAAGTCTTGGAAAGCTGCAGATGTTCATGGTGTCAGGTTTCAGTTCAGCAGCAGAAACTGCAAACCAAGCCAGGCCGGCTCCGTTTCTCCCCCCCCACCCTCTGTGGCCTTGTCCAGCCTGGAGGGGAGGGAGGAGGCCGAGACAGAGCCCTGTGACCTCGTCAGAAGCCAGAAACCAAAGAGAACAAAAGAACCCTGGCTTTACATCTTAAGGTGGTGTTCACAAGTTGATCTCACTTCTCAATGGTTAAAACCACCACCAATTCTCAGAAATGACCAATAATTGGTCAGAGGAAAAACTCTTATCAGCCTCTCACAGCTTCAGCTTCCTCCCAGCTCCCGAAGCTATCTTAAAGGTAAAATCACCCCAGGACAACTGTGCATCTCAATACCCAGTTCCTGTAACTCTCCCCCTCTCTCGGAACCTTCGTTAACAATCCAACAGAAAAATTCTCCAGACCGTGCACCTCAGTACTCAGCTCTCATAAAATCTACTCAGACTTTTCCTCCCTTCTCGGAAACTTAGTTAAAAAACCAACAGAAAATATGAATATGCAACAAACTTCAGAAGAAAGAAAAAACTGAGACTACACAGCCTCAAGCTGTAAAAACCGTATCAAAACTCATCTCTCCAAAAGACAGGCAGTGAACTTGGGGGAATCAGTGTGACAGAGGCTGGTTCAGAGTTCACCCAGCGCCGATCCTGAGCTCGAAGCTGACCGTGATTGTAGCTGTTTTCATCATTTGATTTTGCAAATTTTTCAATAAAATTGTTACTGATAAATTTGGCTGAATTTCATTTATTACAGTGTACATGCACCTCAGCTGGGCTACTGATTTCACCCCTACCTCAGGCTCACCACCCTTGGGGCTGCTTCCAGACAGCCCAGCTGCATCCCCTTCCCCCTTCAAACCTAGTTTAAAGCCCTCTCAGTGAGTTCTGCCACTTCATAAGATAAAATTCTTCTACCCTTTAGAGAGATGCAGCCCATCCAGTTCCAGCAGGTCGGGTGCCAGAAAAGTTGCCCCATGATCAGAGAACCCAGAATTCTGCCGATGACACCAACCCTTGAGCCACTTGTTGATAATGTGGGCTCCCCTATTCCTTTCACTTCTTTTCTGCCACCAAAGGGACTGAGGAAAAGTCTACCTGTGCTCCTGCCCCATCAACCACTGAGCCAGTGCCCTGAAGTCCCTTTGAATTGCCCTGGCACTCCTCTTTTCAATCTCATCTCTGCCAGCCTGGAGTAGCAGCAGTGGATAATAACCAGAGGGCTGGATCAGCCCAGGAAGTCTCTCAGTGATGCCCCGTAGCCGAGTCCCAGGGAGGCAGCAGACCTCCCTGTGGGATGGCTCCAGTCAGCATGAGGGGCCCTCTGTTCCCCTCAGAAGGGAGTCACCCACTACAACCACCTTTTTTTTCTTTTTAATAAACTTTGTAACAAAAAGCCAGGCACTGGTAGATGGTAAAATTCTGATTTATAAATATTTTTTCCCATTTTTTATTGTTTTTTCCCCTCTTCTTTTCACTCCAATAGCATCACAAGTATTGAGAATGAAAAAAGGCCACAGTCCATCATCATTTTCACCGTTTTACAGACGTTTCTAAGAATATTCAGGAATGAGGATGGGCAAAAACAGCACTGCAGGAGCAGGAGTTGACTTCCAGTCCCATCAGAAAGGAAAAGGTGATCTTCCTGGAAAAAAATCCAATAATATTTTTAAAAATCCCTAAAAAGTTCCCAAATAAAATAAAAAATTTGGGCCCTCCCAGGCCCTGGTAGCCTGCTGGGCTGGAATTTCTCCTATTCCACCTCCAAATTATTCTTTACCCGTGGATTTGTCTGGAATTTTGTCCTTACTTTTCCCTATTTTTCCTTCTTAAAAATCCTTTTTTCCCCCAGTTCCTTTCTGCTTGTTTCCACTATGTTTTCCTCATTTCCAGTGCTGTATGGGATTTTTTTGGATCTGGATTGTGTCCTGCCTCTCTCCCCACCTTCTGGACCCCTAAATCCCAAAAGAGAATAACCCAAAAAACCTCAGAAGACTGAATCAGTACACGTGGCATTGTACTGTCATTGGAGTGTTCCTAGAAAAACGGGCAGAAATTTGGGATGAACATTCCCTCTCCAGTAGATCCATGAATAGCTGCAATGTAGAAGTGGAAAAAGCTGCTGAAATTGGGATTTTGCCTTTCCAGGAGGGTTTTTGAACCTGGCTTTATTCATTAACCTTTCAACGTGCACAACAGAGGACGGAACACGGCAGGGCCTTAGACACAACTTTGGTCCCTGACACACACAGAGGCTCCTTGTCCCACTACTGGCCTTCAGTAACACCTTGAACTCCACAATGCTGTGGAGCCGGGCCTTCAGCACAGGGACCTTTCCAGCCTGATCTGCGCTCCTTCCTCTGCGTCTCTGCACAAAACACGGCGCAGGAGAGAACGGCAGGAGGGGCCTGTGTGTCACAGCGCTCTGGATTTGTGACCCTTCAGCTCCACACAGATGCAGGTCAAGTGAAAAAGCCAAACTGTTTATTGATGGGATGCAAAGGGATGAGCAGAGGGGCAAAAAAGGGGATGGGGAGTGTCTGAGGGCTGGAAGGAGGGAGCTGTCAAAAGGGAGGGAGAGTGGAAGGAAAACGAAGGGATGGGCAGTGTCTGAGGGCTGCAGGAAGGGAGCTATCAAAAGGGAGGGAGATGGCTGAAGCTACACGAGCTTCCCACAGGCTCAGCTGTGCCAGTCATCAGCGGTGCCTGGAGCTCCAGCTGGTGTCTTCTGGTCTAAACGTAGCCTCATCTTCCATGGCATCTGAAGGTCTTAAATGAACACTGGTTCTGAGCCAGCAGATGAGCGTACTTCTGCAGCTCTTTTACTAAGTATCTCTTGAAGTGCTGTGTTTGAATGGGAAGGGTTGTCATCTCTCCTTAGGGCTTGAAGTGCTGGAAGAGAGGGGAACAGAGCCACAATCAGAACCCGGATCTGTGGGAATCCTAGGAGAATGTCCTGCCATGGCCATCCCAGCCTGCTCTAGCCATGGCCACAAGAGGGGAGGGGGAAATAGGATCAGCTGCAAGGTCCTGGTCACGAATCCACACTCCCCCAAACCCCCTGCCCCACTTCCCTGAAATCTCTCTGTGCTCTGCCCACACCACCCCTTGTCCACACAGGGAGCAAAGCCCTCCGCTGCCGGGACAGGGACTGCAGCTCCCCCAGTGCCAGCCCCTCACTGCCAGCCCTCACTCACCCTCAGTGAGGGCCTGCAGCTCTTTCTTCTGCCCCCTCAGGTGCTGCCCGGCCATCCCTGGGAACACAGAGCCTGTCAGGGCCCCAGCGGCACAGCTCCCTGCCAGCGGCGCTGCCAGCCCTGTGGCCACACGGCCTCCCGCCCCGGCAGGGCTCAGCCCGGGCCCTTGCCGCATCCTGACTCAGCCCAAGGGCACGGCTGCCAGAGGCCGGCAGCAGCAGCCCCGAGGGCAGCCGGGGCTCCAGGGCGCCGGGCCCGGGGCCGCTGCCGGGGCAGCAGCCGGGGCCGGGGCCGAGCTGCGGCGGGGCGGGGAGGGAGCCCGGGTTCGTGGCTCACCGATGAACCTGATGGCCGCCTCTTGCAAGGGCTCCTGTGGGCAGTCCAGGTACGGCAGGGCCCGGCGCAGCTGCTCGGCCGCTCGGTTCCTGTCCTGTGCCAGCTGCAGAGAGCGGCAGGAGGGAAGGGTTGGTGCGGGCTCTGCCCCTCGGCCGGGCACTGCCTGCGGCCAGCCCCGGCCTCCCGTGCTCGCCCAGCCCTGAGGCCCGGCCAGCAGCCGCTGGCGCCGGGCTCTGGAGGGGGCAGAGGGCCGACTGCTGCCCGGGGAGCCGCGGTGCCGCCCCTGCCCGCAGCCCCAGTGTGGGGCTCCATTGGCACCCGGCTCGGGGCCACAGGAGCCTGGAGAAGAAGCCGTGCGGCCCAGGGAAGGGAGCAGCGTGTGGGGCGCAGGCTGGTGCCCCTGGGTGCAGCACCGGGCAGGGGCCACAGCTGCCAGCCCCAAACACTGAGCACCGGGACCAGGGGGCTTCTCAAAGTTGAGCTAATCCGGGCTGCCCTTACCAGACACTCAGCAAACTTTGATAGCTGCTCCTTCCTAATCAGCTGCTTCAGATTCCTCCTCTTGAGGAACTCGGCCACACGAAGCAGCGTTTCCCGAGAGGCCTGGAGAGCTGCAGAGATGCAGAGATGGCACTGCAGCCCAGGGCACAGGACTCTTGTCTGGGTGACAGGGCCCAGAGGAAGCCGCAGCCTGGGAGGTTCCAGGACAGGTGGAAGCCGATGCCCTTCCCAGGGATGCACCAGCATCACACAAAACCTGACCTTCGCCACATGCTGGTTCTCATCATGGCAGTGGATGAAGAGTGGAAGCAGGCTCTGGTTCAAAATCTTCTCCAGGGGCTTCTTTCCCTCATCCACTACCAAGTCCATCACCTTGAAGAAGAGATCAAGGGAGAGCAACTGCACATGGCTGTGGTCCTGGAGGAAAAGAAGAGAAAAAGACCTTAATACCAATTCCCCCAGGCTCACCTGGGCAAAGGCCCAGAAATCTGTAATATACAAAGTTTCTGGGCAGCAACCAATGCCCGTGTCTGGGGGCACAGAGCCTTACATGGTCAAAGAGCAGCAGGAGTGCCTGAGCCAGCTTTGGGGCAGTGGTGCTGCATATCATGATGTCTTTATTCTTGAGAATACTGATGAACACACGGAGGGCCATGCCAACTACATCTCCATCTGCGTCACCCAGCAGCTCCTGAAGGCTTCGAGACAGGCTGCACATTCTTATGGCCTGTGTGGAACACAAGGCTGAGCTGGGAAGCCCTGAATGGCTGCAGTGCCAAGACCACCCTGGCACTGCAACCCCACCCTGCTGCTGCCAGGCCCAGAGGCCAAAGGCCTGTCCCAAAGCACTCAGGCAGGTGAGGGAGGAGAGCTGGGAGCAGCTGCCTCAGCTCCTGAAGCCCAGCCAGCCCAAGGGGCTGCTTTCCCCAGCACAGCTTCAGCCGCTGCCCTGTCCTCACCATCGAGGGTTCCTTGCTGAGCACCACGAGGCCTCTGAGCGCCAGGCGACGCCTCTGCCTGCACTCGCTCTGCAGGTGCCTTGATGTGATCTCAAGGACACTGTCACTGTGTTTAGTCAAGTCCAAGCACTCGAGGACCTGAAAGGCACAGGGCAGTGACAGGGGAGCCGGCCGGCAGGAGCCTGGAACTGGTCAGGGCTGGGCCCAGGCAGCAGCACAGGGCACGGGCACCGTCCCAGGCAGCTGTGGCTATGCAAGGGGACAGGGCTGGCAGGCAGCTCAGCGAGGTAGTGCTGGCCATCGGGCTCACCTCCACAAGGAATGCCAGGAAGGACAGATCACAGCATGGCTCCTCCCTTCTGAGTGACTTGAGCAGGTCGAGTGCAATATGGGAACAGAAGGGGATCAAGCCACGGAGCATCTCCCTGTCAGGGGGAAAACAGCACCAAGACCCTGATGGTGGGGGGACGGGGGGACAAACCTATCCCAGGAAAGAATCACAGAGATCTGGCCTTTCCCCAGAATCCCTGGAGGGACCATGGGTGCTTTGGGAAGTGGCTCCTTTTGGGCACCCTCCTCTCAGCCTTTTCCAGTCTGCTTAGCCATCCCTCAGTGACGAGGCCCTCTGGCCAGGACCACAGGGACTGTGTGACACACCCCAGGCACAGGGCACAGATTTCAGAGGCAGTTGGGAGAAGTGAGGCTCACCTGGCCAGCAGACCCACGGCATAGTGCTGGGTGTCAGCACAGAGCAGCGTGTCCCAGCCACGCTTGCGTCCCATTTCCATGACCACACTGTCACACCGCAGTCGGCAGAGCAGAGATTTCGTGGCCTGCACTGCAAACCTGTGTGCAGAGCAAAGCCCAGGTCACACTGAGTGCACTGGTGTCAGCCACAAGGGCATGGGAAGGACAGGAGGACTGGCACCTGTTGGGGTTGCTGGGAAGGCGGTGTTGCTCCCGGCATGTTTTCCAGAAGCTGTCAACTTCCACTGGTGGCATCTGCTGGGTGGTGATGACAACATGGAACAGCAGAGCCACAAACAGACGGGCGGAATAAAGCATCATCGCCTCGCAGCACTGTGGCATCTGGACAATCACCCAGAGCACCAGAGTTGCCTGCAAAAGAAGCACACCAAGGCAGTGCTCAGTGCCGAGGTGTCCATGGGGCAGGGCCTGAGGGGAGACACAGGGGGAGCAGCGGGCCTGGTGCCCCCCGAGCCTGCCCCTAGCCCAGGTTTCAGCCCAGCGCCTTAAGCAGGGAGAAGACGGAGAGCTCCTGGGGAAGCAAGCTCCAGGTGATCAAAGGCCATCTCCATAAACTTACACTCAAGGGAAAAACATCCTTGTTGTCTCCATCAGAGGTGCAGGTGCTGCAAAGGGGCCAGTTCTCCATCACACAGAGCAGTGTTGGCAGCACTTTCTCCACTGTTGGTCCCGACGAGCCTATGGTTTGCCACATCATGGCAGCAGCTCTGTGGGATCAGAGCTCTGTGTCAGGGGTGTCTCAGTCACAGAGCCATGCCCTGTGTAGCTGTGGGGACCCAGGTGACAGAGCCCCGGTGCCCTGAGGGGCAGGGAGGGAGCATTGGCAGCAGCCTCAGGAAACAGAGGGGCCCGAGGCTCCTGGACCTCTCTGCCTGTTGGGCAGAGCCCATTGGACAGGCTGTGCAGGGCGATGGGCCCTAAAGGCTGGTGAGCCCTGAGCTCTCAAGGCACGTGGGCCCCATACCTGTCACACGATGGGGCACAGCGCAGGAGGGTCAGCACCACATCAGCAGGGTGTTCTTCAGCCAGCCTTATAATGTCAATTTGCTGCCTGACATCCACAGTGACATGGGACACCAGACTCTGGTGAATGTTCCTCACAGTAGCTGGCACCTGGAGGAGGCATGGGGAAGACATGGAGTGCTGTCCAAGGCAGCAACTTCCCCAGCTTCCCCCAAGAAGTGCTTCCCTTCCTGTCATGCTCTGCTGGCCTCAAAGGCTGAGGGGGCCCTGTGGATGTGGCGTGAGGGGGCACAGGATCGTGGGAGACCTCCAGTTCCAGTACCTGACTGGGTACCTGCTGCTCAGAAGAAGCAGCTCTCTTCTCAACAACGTCAGAAGAAACACGAGGGTCCTTGAAATAATCCCATATGAGCTCTTGGCTTATAGTGGGAGTGGGTGTCCTGTTGGCCTTTGCGATGCCCTCAGTCTCTCCGGTGTCATCATTTTGAATGCCCTCAGTCCCTGCCATGTCAGCCTTTGCCCTGTCAAACTCCACTGCAGCGTCAGACTCTTGTGAGTGCTCAGCTGAATCCGGGCTGACATCAGGCTCTGCCTGGAGCTTGGTCAGCCTGCAGTCAGGCTCAGCTGCGCCCTCAGTTGCTGCTGTGGTGTTCCTCCTACGACGAATGCGCAGGAATTTGCGGAACCTCTGTGCAGAATGAACAAAGGACAGGGAAGAGAGGCATGTTCCATGGAGTGCTCCAAGCTCCACTGCTGGGCTGAGCAGTGCCAGCAGGCCCAGCCCAGGTGGGGATGGCTGCAGGTACCTGCGCTGCTCTGTGGAAGCGGCCACGGGCAGGCTCCTGCTCTTGTGTCTTTTCCATGGCTGCATCTGGCAAAGAGCAGCCAGAGCTGAGGGGCTGCAGGAGAGGCCGGAGAACACAGCCCAGCCCTGCACTCCCCAGGCAGGGACAGCCCTGGGATGGCTCAGGGGATGGAGCACAGCCACTGCCAGGGGTCAGCCCCAGCCCCTATTCTGTCTTGTCCTTCGGCATGTCCACATGGGACGGGACGGGACGGGACGGGACGGGACGGGACGGGACGGGATGGGATGGGATGGGATGGGGCAGGGCCCAGCTGACTGCAGCCATCAGCCCTGTGGCCCAGTTCTGCCACTCACCATCCTGCAGTGGCTGGAACTTCTTTGGCTCTTCCGGCTGTTGTGCTGGGGCAGGTCCAGGGTCTGTCTTTCTTTTCCCCCTGAACACTTTGAAGACGCTGAGGAATATGCCCGCCATTACACAATCTTGCCTTGAAGGCACCTTAAAGAGAGATGCCGTGGGAAATATCTGAGTCAACAAGTCCTGCAGTTGTGCCTTGAAGGCACCTGCGAGAGAGAAGCCCCAGGAAGGCTACAGGACAGCAAGTCCTGCAGTCTGGTCTCGAGGGTTCCTGCCACAATGACTGGAGACTCCTCGTAAATGACTGTGGTCACCAGGTCCCACAGTCTCACCTTGAGGACAGAGGCCAGAAGGATGGGAGATGCCTCAGAAAAGCTCCACGTCCAAGTACCAGAGTCTGGCCTTGAAGGCACCTGCAAAAGAAAAGTCTTGGGAAGGCCACGGGTCACCAAGTCCCGCAGTCTTGCCCCGCAGGCACCTGCAAAAGAAAAGCCTCGGGAAAGCCACGGGCCACCAAGGCCCGCAGTCTTGCCACGAGGTCACCTGTACAAGTAAAGACTTGGAAAAGCTCCGGGTCCGACACAAACGAGTGCGCTGTGCGGGGGCTCCTCACAGCACCGCTCTGCCGCGTCCTGTCCCGTCGCGTGCACTGGGCACTGTGGCATGGCCCTGTCACCGCCAGCTCCTATGTCACCACGTGTCACAAAGGGCTCTCTGACACCCTGTCCATTTCCATCCCATGGTGACCATGTGTCACAAAGGGCCCTTGCACACACTGCCACCTGCCCTTGGGCTGCCCCCATCCCCCCCAAAGTGGCCCAGGTTGGAAGGAATCCCTTGCCCAAAGTGTCTAAGACAGCCCAACAGGATCTTTAGGAACGCCTCAAACCATCAGCAAACGCTGCCCTGCTCTGCAGGCTCAGGGCAGCAGAAGGAGCCCCCAGGGCTGCCGATGCAGCCGCAGCAGAAAGGGCATGGGGCCTTGCACAGAATCTGCACAGGGGCCTGGCAGCACTGAAATCTGCAGGTGTGGCAGTGTCCCCACTGAGGCAGACCTGCCACCCCAGCCGAGCCCTGGCAGTGCTGGTGCCCTTCTCCTGCCCCAGAGACCTGTGCCCCTGGGGGGTTTCTGTGCCAGAGGGCAGCCAAAGCCCACATGCATTGGGGGCTGGGCTCCTTCCTGCAGGGGCTGTTGGCAGGAGCTCCTGGAGCTACTGCTGGCAATGCTTAGTCTTGGTCAGATTAATTACATGTGGGAATTATTTTCCCATTGATGTCATTCCCTGCAGCTATAAAACATCTTTGTGGGGAAGGCACAGAAGGATCTGGCATTTAAGAATCCTCAATTCATGAGAGCTTCCCCATTGCTCAACTCAAGAATTTCCTACAAGTTGCAGACTTCACCAATTAATTGGAATGGCCAGAGAATGTGAAAGAGTTGCAAGTTTGCTTCCCATCTCAAAGCAGCAAGTCCTTTGCCTTAACATCATCCATTGAGAGTCATTTTACAAAATATAACACTACACAGAGGCTAAAAAAAGGCCATTCTTTCGTTTGCAAACCTTTGCTTTTCTATGGAGGGATGATAATATCCTAATTCTCTGAAAAATTAAAGCTCTCAAGGAATGAAAGTCCACTCAGTATTACAAAATAATCCAAACGATTGAGTAGATTGCAAAAAGGCTAATCCTCCCCCTAGTACAGATATCTAGGTGGCCAGTAAATTACAGCTCTCCCCTCTTCTTTTTTTGCATGAGAAGCAGGACCACTAACAGGAAAAGTCACAGATATTACTTATGTCCTCCATAACCAAAGCTGAGCCAAACCATGGATGCTCCCATCAAACTGACTCAAATTCCAGCCTAGACCTCTCACTTACACACAACTCCTTCCCCAACACACCCACCAACACAAACAGCCCCAAAACACACTCACAGAACTCCTCAACACCCCACCAGGACCCTCAACTGTTCCCATCCCACCACAGAGCTTTCCCACCCTCCAGCAGACCCCCTGGTTCCCTGCACATGCCATGGGATGGCACTCAGCAGGATCTGCCCCAAGGCCTTGCGCGGTAGCAAGCTCAGGCTGCCAGGCCACTGGTTCCTGGATCATCCTTCCCACTGACCCTTCCTGTGCACAGCTGTTACATTTACACATTTGAGCCAGCTTGGACTTCTCCCCTTAAGCAGGATTGCTGGGAAAGGATGGAGAGCAGCCTGGCAAGCTCTTTCTCCAGCTCCCTCTTTACTCTTGGGGCAGCTAGAACATTCCACAGGAAAGCAACTGGTGCCACAAGGAGTGGGTGACATCAGGGGAGATCACTCAGGACTGCTAAATCCTGAGGGAGCACCGCTGGGTTTGACCTTTGGGTACCTGCACAAACTTAAAGTCAGCCGCCTTAGTTTCCAGGACAGCTCTGTGTTGGCCAGCATCCTGACATGGATGCAGGACTGCTGCGAGGCACTGCTGGGACCCAGCAGGACAGGACTGGGTGTCTTGTTTACATGTTGAAAATGAGTTAGATCGTATTTAGCTAGAAATTTAGTGATCCCTGAATTTGATAAGGAACTGGGCCATTATAAGCTAATAATTTTTTTTCTTTAATTCTGTATTTTAGCTGTTTTGTAGCGTTTAATTTTGTCTCAATACAGCAAAGTAGAGGCCCTTCTTTTGCTTTGGATTCTTTAGGGAATTGTTTCCCATCTGAAAGGAAGACTCTGTGAAGGGAGTGGTTGTCCAGGGGCAAAATACAGGTCATGAAGAAACAAGACGTGGCTGAGACCTCTTACATCCCACACTAAGGAGTCAGCCAAGGGAAAGGAGCATTTGGGAGTCATGCCTGGGGGAGGAGGGACAGGTGGTGGGGTTGTGGCTGTCTCTTAGCTGGGGGACACGGCTCAAAGGGCAAATGGTTGAGGTTTTGGCGTTGGACTGCTGCTGCCCCGAGGAACCACTGCTATTGCGCAACTTTTCCATCACTGTGTCTGTTTACTGTGGGTGAGCCTCTGCTCACAAGTGTAGCCATGTAACTGGGTCCTTTCAATACCCGATCACTCTGGGAGGGATCCTCACCATCTGCTTGGGTGCCTCAGGGGAAAACCAGGACCCCAACCCCCTTTGAAAGGGAGCATCTCATGGCTGCTTGTGGGAGCCCAGCAGCTGCTGCTGTTGCCAGGGCATTACACAGGTGACAGCCAGGGGACACCCAAAACAATCCCCCCCTCCACCTTCTTTCTCCTTCCAGGGTTGCCCAGCCCCTGCTGTTTCTGCTGCTGATCCGGATTCTTATTCCACTTTTAGCTCCACATCTCTGGGTCTGCCCAGCCCCATGCTGCTCCTGCCGCAGCTTCGGGCTCATTGCTAAACTCTTTGCCACCCCAGGCCTGCACTCCTCTGCTGTTCCAGCCCGGCCCCTCGAGGCTCCTGCTATCGTCCATTTCACCAACTTTATATCACCACACATTCAGGTGCCAAAATGAGTGTAGTGGGTCGACCCTGGCTGGGTGCCAGGTGCCCACTCTGTCGCTCTGTCACTCTCTTTCCCACTGGGACAGGGAAGAGGATAGGACGGAGAACGGCCAGCGGGGTGAGATAAAGCACTTTTATTACAGTAAAATAAAGAAATAAGCAGAGATCTGTGCCTGCGTGGGCTGAAGAGTTCCCGCCCCGTGGCTGAGGGGACCGGCGGGGCGGGGCCGCCCGCGCCTGGGCGGGAAACGCCCCCTGCGGCCGGGAGCGGCGGCGGCGGCGGCGGCTGCGCAGTGGGGACGCGCCCGCCCCTCCCGGGTCCCTCAGGGAGCGCCCACGTCCCCTCAGCGGCCCTCGGGTACTTTCAGGGACCGGCATGTCTGCTCAGCCACACGCGGCATGCCCGTGTCCCCCTCAAGTGATGCCCACGTTCCCTCAGTGACTCCGACGTACCCTGAGAGACTCGACAGACACCCACCTCTGCACAGTGACCCCATGTCACCTCAGTGCAATCCTGAGCACCTGCCACCCTCGGTGACCCTCATGGCCCCAGAGTGGCATGCAGGGCACCTTCATGCCTTTCAGAGACCTTCATGACACCTCAGCAACACACGGGGCATCCGCCTTCCCTCAGTGATGCATGAGGCACTTATGTCAGGAAAATTAACCCACAAACACCAGAGGTTTATATCCAAAAAGAAGACACAGGAGTCTTGTTACTTTATTTGAATAAAGGGAAAGGCCATGGGGCATTCCCCTGGGGTCTCTCAAATTTTTAGTGGACGCAGACTCCTTTCTTTCCTAATTTCCTGGCCGCATTTCCCACTCTCTTTACCCATTGGTGGAGGTATTTGAGAGGTACAGGCTTCCCAAATCACCTAATACAGACCCCCTTCTAATGCATACCCCCCATTTTTCTTACCCTATGGATATGATGGTTCCACGCATTGCTTCTTCCATCTCTCAGTTCCTAGCTTTACCCACAGTTTGTTTGTAAAGAGAAATCTCTCCCATATCTTTCAATCTCTTCTGAGAACCTAGTATCAGCTCAGTGACTCACATGTCCCCTCAGCATCACTTGCAGCACCCACCTTTCCCTCAGTAACCCACACATCCCACCAGCAAATCCAGGGGCACCAGCCATCCCCTCAGTAACTCACTCACCCTGAGTACAGCCCCAGGGGCCAGCAGCAGGCAGAAAGCTACAGGGGCAGGGGAAAAAGCTCTGCCCTGCTTACAGTGTGGGCTGAGGGCCAGGAGAGCTGCATGAGGGCCAGGAGAGCTGCATTTCCACCCTGAGGTTTTGGAGACAGGGGCTTTCACCCTCCTTATAGGGCTGCCCCTCTCTCCAGACAGCCAAAGGAGCACAATGGCAAAAGGCCAGCAACAGCAAAGCAGAGACCCAGCCCTGCACACAGGGAGGTCGCCCAGCACAAACCAGCCGTGGCACCCTGAAGTTGCCCACCGCACTCTCATGTATCCCTGCCCTGGGAATGCCAGGAATATGCTTTGCCCAGAGGGCCTTACTGTGGCTCCTCTTGGGCTCAAAGTTTCTGCTCTTCTCACTCACTCATACCTAAAGTCACAGAGCTTGGTGTCCCCCACTGCAAGAGGAACAAGGCTCAACACCCAGGCAGTTGAGCTCACGGCCTAGGGCTGATGGGCTCCAATCCCGAGGACAGGGAGGGCACACGCCCAGCCCCACAGCTCTCTAATGCCAGGGCCAGGGTTACACACCTGATTACAGGGGGCCTCCTTCTAATCATCTGCTGAGGGAAATTCCTGGAAAGCACCAGAGAAGACGAGTTTCAGGAACAAGGCGGGTGCCTGGGGGCAGCTTATGGCCTCTGACATCCAGCTCCTCAGGGCTTCCCACAACCCCGGCCCCTTAGGATCTGCCCCAGCAACCCAGGCAGCAACACACAGGCAGGAGGACACAGATGGTGCTTCCTGGATGGGACAGGGCTTGTGGCTTCAGTACAACCACCAAAGGCCAAGGGGCTTCTGGCCATCCTCCCCACACCACTGCACGCCTGGGAAGCTTGCTGAGCACGACCACCCTTTTCCCTCTCTTCCCCTATGCCCTGTGCACCATGGGCAGCAAAAGAAAGCTCCTGGGAGTCTGTCCATTGTAACATATCCTATATTTACATCCTAAAGAAAATAAAAAAGAAGAAAATAACAATCTTTAATGTAGTAAATTAAAGGGCCAGGAGACCTTCGGCTCCCTTTAACAAACCTTTATTAGAGAGAACTGGGCCCAGAGGTGGGGGCTTGGGGTGCATGCCGCCGCTGCTCCCCGTAGTCGACGTCAAGGAGGAGGATCACGCAGGCCTGTCGTCATCCACTGTCAGCAGGACTGGAGCCTCTATCCTCGCCAGGATCACCCAGAGACTCTGTCTTAGGCTCAAAGGTCTAGGGGTGTCTTCCCTCTCAAGTCCTGCCCAGGTCATGGCAACCAGCTTGCCAGACTGAGATTGGCGCACCCAGTCTCCCCAGGTCCCCGCTGCCTCCACAGTGGGGTCCTCCAGATGTTCCCTGAGCGTGGCTCGTTGTCCAGGGCTGTCTTTGCTCCCAGGTGGTAATATGATTTTAATATGCACCCGTGTGCAAGTCTTTATGGGAAATGGGGAAGTTCATCCTGGGCAGCAGCGGCTAAATTGCCTGACGGGTTGGAAGAGAATAAGGGATGGGGATACAAATGCAAGGATAAAACAAGTACGAACTCCTTAACAGTGAACCCTTTTGGGATTTACAACACCAAAACCCCTTATCCAGGGACCTAAACTGGGATTGAAACAGGAACATATAATTTGAACATTGGGATTTTTATTTATAACAATATCCCCCCTCTTTTAATTTGACCAGGCATCAGCCTGTGTCAATTTGTTAGTTCAGGCTCCTGGTAGTGAAATTTCTTTAGTCTTTGGTGTTGGTCATATACCCTTTTTGCTTCTTTCAGCTCTGAACTTTCTAACATTAGGATCTTAGTTTTTCCCTTCTCTTGGGTTATTTCTAACGAGTTGTAGATCGTGCTGCTAGACTCTATTACTGAGGTAATTATTCTGATCAAACACGGGATGACGCAGGGAAGAAACAACAGTCCTGCTAGTCCCGCTATACCAATGAATGCCACCTTTTTCCACCAGCCCTTAAAGGACCAGAAACTATCCCACCAATCAGTATTCAGGATCGGCATCCATTCTTGGTTCCCTACGTAGGAGATTTTTCTGATCTCTTTAGAAATGTTCCAGATTACTTCACTTTTATCATCTATTTCTAGGCAGCATTCAGGGGTGTTGAACTTTCCACAGATTCCCCCCTCATCAGCGAGAAGGTAATCTACTGCCAGTCGGAGTTGGTACACCACTGTTCGGGTCTGGGAGAGTTGGTCACTTATATGATCAAGGGCCAGGGCTGTTTTGTTCCATGTTATTTCAATTACAGCTTGGAGCCTGATTATTCTGTTTAACATGTATATTGGGGTCCTATATCCCCAGGACCCATCCTGGGCCCAGGCCGCTGGCCCATAAGTTCTTATTATTTCCTCCAGGGTCCAGACTGTTCCTTTCCAATTCTGGGTCCCTCCTGTGCTTATTACACTCCTCTTCTTCCTTTTTAGGGGCCTCTTTAGGTTGTCATATAGTGGTACTCCAAGCTCTGAGCCAGCCTCTTTTGGGAGCAGGAAGAAAGCTGGCTTTATCACCCCAATCGTGCAGCTACCTGACCAGTCTCCTGGTAGATGTGTATAAGCTGCATCCCCGCAGATCCAAAAGAAATCATCTGGGGCTTCCCAAAAACCCTCCCTGTCTTCATAGGGGTACTCCCAATGCTTTGATAGGCTTCTAATTCCCCAGAAGGGATTGATCCCTTTTTCTGCACATTCATAAAGATTATATCCTTTGTGATGAATGCACCCTTTTTCCCTCTTCTCTAAGGATCAATATCTTAGGTTGGGCTCCTGGGGGAACCCATTTAGTTCCTAGATTCTTCGTTATATCTTTTGCATGCCATCTGGCCCACCAGGGTTCTATATCTTTTTCCAATTTGTAGAATACAGTCTTCCCCAATTACCTTAGCCTTTAATTCCCATTTTTCTCTTCTCCTATACCCTGGTGTGCTTTGGCCTTCCCCAGTTCATTTTATGCTTAGAATTTCTCAAGGTTTCAAGCTAATTCCCTCCCAGGGCCAAATATCAGACATTTTAGTACTCCCACATACCCAACAATCAGTTATATTTAATTCCTTGCTGATGTTTTCAACTAAATCAATGAACAAGTTCTTCCCACTCAAATTTTCCCATTCTTCATTTCCCACCCTCATGTCCACTCTTTTCTCCTTTACCACATCAGGTTCACCTTTTACTGGTTCGTTCTTTTCAAAGCACAGCCAAGTATCCCTCATGGGACAGTCTCCCAAAAGACGTTCTCTAAAAGTGGCCGTATTTCTGGTAATCCAATATGTTTTTCCGTTTTCTTGGCATTCTTCTAATTGTGATTTGTTGTAACAAGAAGGACTCAAATTTGTGTGGACCCTTACCAGGGACCCTAGATTTTCCCCATCATACAAGGGATAATAACATTTCATGCAAGAGTCTGTCCCCATGGCATTGGTGAGGTGCATTGCTATCACCAGACCTACCATGAGCCTTGTGATGATCCTTTTAGGCTCCCTGCAGTCCGTGACTCCCAAGAGTCCAGCAGGAACCATGTTTGATCTCCCCTGGTCTTGCCTCTTGGGGTTTCCTCACACTTTTTTGGGGGTCTGAGTCCGAGGCTTACAGCTTTATTATTTTTTTTGTCCTTCTCCTTTTTACTGTTGTCGGTTTTGGTCTTGGGAAAAGCTGCCCAGGGAGGAATATAGTCTTGGCTAGGAAATTGGAGCCTTATTCGGGTGGGAGGGGTTCTTTTACTTTTTCAAATAATAATAATAATAATAATAATAATAATAATAATAATAATAATAATGATAATAATAGTTACAAGTTAAGCACAACTGGAAAACACCTTAACATTAGTTCACAGACTTTAAAGAAACACTTAACCACAAATGTAGCAGCCAAGAGAACACTTAACAACAACTGTTGTAATTCCAGTTCCTGATTGGGGACTTTAGTCTCTGGGTTTCCTTCTTAAGGTTATTTTCAAGTCCTTGGCGTTGGGGACAACAGTCCAGTTAGAGGGATCTTTTTCGGAGTTGACTTCCCCATCTGGTGGTGCCACTGGTCCTTTAACTCGAGTCACGTGTGTCCACCCTTTTTCCCGGGTTCTCACAGCCGTATGTGTGGTGAGTTGAACTTAGTAGGATCCTTCAAACTTTGGAGTGAGAGGAGAGTTAGCCCAAGATTTTACCCATACCCAATCCCCAGGGTTAATATGGTGTGTGTCTACCTCAAAGGGAGGAGTTTGAGGGAGATACCCTTTTTTCCTGAGGTTTTCTAAAGTTTTAGCAACAGTTTCCAAATACCTCCTTGAGGTTTCTTCCCCTTCAGTATACTGGGCAGTGCTGTAAGGAGTAATTAGGAAGGGGAGTCCAAATAACATTTCATAGGGGGATACCCCTAAATCTGCTCGAGGTCGGGTTCTTATCTGTAATAAAGCCAAAGGGAAACATTTTATCCAATCTAATTTAGTCTCCAGAGTCAGCTTGGTTAAGGTCGTTTTTATGGTCTTATTCATGCATTCTACCCGACCGGAGCTCTGGGGATGCCATGGGGTGTGTAACCTCCACTTTATCCCCAGGGCTTCAGTGGTTTCCTGGAGGACACGGGCAGTGAAATGGGGGCCTTGGTCCGAGTCTATGTTATTGATTAACCCATACCTGGGGACAATATGTTCCAAAAGTATTTTGACTACTACTCTTGCTGTTTCATTCCAAGTGGGAAAAGCCTCTGGCCAATGGGTCAGGTGATCTACGATCACTAGCAGGTGTTTGTATCCCTGTGCTAGAGGCATTTCTGTGAAATCAATTTACACATTTTGGAAGGGTCTCTCCACTAGTTCCCTCCCCCCTGGTACGGGTTTCATCATCACTCGTTGGTTTACCCTTTGACACGTTACACAGCCCTGAGTGATGGCCTTTGCTATATCATAAACCCCTATGCAGATGTTCTCCCTCAAGAAATGGTCACATAGACCCTGCGTCCCCCAATGTGTCAATTTGTGTATTTCATCCAATACCCTGCTGTTGCAGTCCACAACTCCAGGATCTCGTCCAGGGAAGCAGCAGGATTCTGGGGACCAGCATCAAACACCAACCGAGACGGGCTCCCGTTCATGAAACCATTTATTCAGCATGGGAACAAAGTCAGGTCCAGAACAGAGAGCTCTGAACAGAGGCACGGCAGGGGTTTTTGAGGGACAGAACCCCCGAGGGTTTCCACCTTTGAGGGTGGAGTTCAGGGTCAGGGACCAGTAGAAGAACAGCAAGGGAGAACCCCGCAGGGACTCAAACCCAATCAGAACACCTGGGCTGCCCTTCTCAAGGGCTTTGGGGTGGGACAATGTAACTCTTTGTCTCCCCTGAGGCCGCTGCCACATCTGCTCCTTTCTTATTTTTTTTAATTTTTTTTTTTTTTATTTTAATTAGGAGCTTAAAATGTTTCCAAACATATACCTTAAAATCTCACCTCCTCCACAGAGCACCCGCTTTGCTTTGTGGGACACCAAAAACTCAGTAACAAAACACATTAAGCAAACAGAAAAAACAATACTGAAAACAAACATTTCAATCTCGGACCACGCTGGGCAAATTAAACAGTGATGGTACTTAATGCAAACATAATGGTTTTTTAGTTCAGTCTCTTGCAGTTTAGGATTCTCTTTGAGGAAGGGTGCAGCTCTTAGATCTCCTCTCACGAGGGGCAGAGTTCTTCGTTCTCCAGTTTTGGCTCTGGTTCCCATATGGGCATCGCTGCTTTAGATGATCTCGGTGAAACACTGGCTTTGGGAGCTCAGTTCCAGTTTCAATCTCCCCGGAGGAGGTGTTGCCCAGGATGGAAAAGGCAGAGCCCCCAGGGGTGGAGCACCGAACAAAGGGGTGGGAGCGAAGCAGGAGTTACTGGGGGAAGGGAAGGTTCGGGGCTGGAAAAGAAGGAGCAAGGCGGGAAACAAGGAATCCCAGACCGCGTGGCCAGAGCCATCTTGGGATGGGGGGGGGTCCAGGACGGACTTTCCCAGCCAGGGAACGGGGAATATGGAAAGACAGGGGGTGAAGGAGGACACGGAACGGCGGGCAGACGGCAGCAGACCCGCATCACTCTGGATGTTCTCCGTCCCTTGTCTGCCTTCAGGAAAACAGGGGATGGGATGGCAGAAAGACACCGGGGTGACGGGGAGTTGGCAGCAGCCCTGAGCCATCTTGGCTTTTTTCACCCTTTGTCCTGCCCTTAGGAACAGAGGAAAGGGGAAGGTACAGGGAGGTATACACCAAAAAAAAAAAAAAGGAACTTCACAGAAGACAAAAACAGTCCACCAGAAGAGCCATACCATCCAAAATCGTCCATAATGTTAATATAATCGTCCATAATATGTCTCGTTGGGTGATGTAAGGTGTCCCAGTGTCTGGTCTCGGCTCCCACACCTCCGTAAGCCCTTTTCGTCCCCATGCCCGAGGCACTCCCAACCCAGCCTTCCTGCCAGGTACTCTCGAGTCCTCATTTCTTAGGCGGGGGTCTCGCCGGCTCTCAAGCCATCAGCCGGTGACTTACGAGGTGTCCATGGAGCTGGGTCCTGCTGTTCTCTTGCTTCACTGGATGCCACGCAATCTCTCACCATATGTTGCAGTCAGCAACCTCAGGATCTCGTCCAGGGAAGCAGCAGGATTCTGGGGACCAGCATCAAACACCAACCAAGACGGTCTCCCGTTCACAAAACCATTTATTCAGCATGGGAACAAAGTCAGGTCCAGAACAGAGAGCCCCGAACAGAGGCACAGCAGGGGTTTTTGAGGGACAGAACTCTCAAGGGTCCCCACCTTTGAGGGTGGAGTTCAGGGTCAGGGACCAGTAGAAGCACAGCAAGGGAGAACACTGCAGGGACTCAAACCCAATCAGAACACCTGGGCTGCCCTTCTCAAGGGGTTTGGGGTGGGACAGTGTAACTCTTTGTCTCCCTGAGGCTGCTGCCACACCACTATAATATTTTTTCCCCTGATCTATCATGCTGAGCACCATGCAAGGCTGTAGAGAGGTCAAGACAACCTTTGTTTTTAAAACTCTGCCCTGCAGCTATTCCTTACGGTGCTGTCAACAGGGAAGACATTTTGTCTTCTAAAACCTTACTTCTGATAGTTTTTCCCATCTGAAAACTATCTGGGCCAGGGGCAGCACCCAGGGACCTGCCCTGCCTGGGGGAACTTATACCTGGATCTTATAACTAAGTATCAGAAACAAGAGCACACACTCTGTATTCCAGACTCCAACGTTTTATTCTTATTCTTAATTTTCCATGGTTTAAGTACTACTACGTCTTCATCTACTTCAGCTTCTACCTCTTCTTCCTAATATTCCTATTCTTATTCTTTATCATTTTTTGGTTTCTGGACAGTCTTATGCAGGTTTTGGGGGGGGGAGGGGAGGCGGGGTTTGGGGTTTTTTTCTTTTCTACTACTACTTCCTAAACACAACTTTCTTTTCTTTTGTTAGAATTGTGTGTGTTGCAGTCTAGCAGGCCGCCGTCGTGTCCTGGGAGCAGCACCTCCTGTCTGTGTCCATTCCTCATGGCCAAAGTGCCCCAGGATCAGCATGGAGTCCTTTCTGGAGGAGAGGAAATGGCCTTGGAGTCCAGCAGGGAGGAGCTGGAGCCAGTGTCCCTGCAAAGGGCCAAGAGCCGCGTGGCTGTGTCCCTCGGGGACCCGGTGCAGGGGTGCCGCTGGCGGTGCCAGGCTGCCGCTGGGAGCCAATGACTTTCCAGGTGCCTTCCCGGCCGGACGATGGGCCGGGATGCGGCGCTGAGCCACGGCAGTGAGGGTCCCCCTTTGGGTGCCGCTTTGGGCTGCCATGTGCCCTCAGGGAGCCGCCCCGGGGGTGCCGCAGAGCGGCTGGGGCCAACTCGGCCCGCAGGGCCAGCGCAGGCCGGGGCAGCCCGTGCGGCTCCCTCGGGGCGCCGGGCAGGCCGCGGGGCAGCCGCCATCTGCAGCCCGGCGCTGCTGGCAGCGGGCACTGATCCTGTGGCTGTGCCGCCAGGCAGGGGCAGCGGAACAGCCCCTGCAGCCCCTGCAGCCCCTGCAGCTCCCGCAGTGCACGCCTCAAGAGCTAGCGGCCTTTCCTGTGGGGAAGCGGCTGCCCAGGAGAAGAGACATCTTTCACCGTGGCTTGGGCTGCCAGAGGGCCAGGCCCGGCACAGAGTTGCTCTTGCGGGCACAGCTCGGGCTCCTGGCACTCCACCCAAGCTTCTCGAGGGACAGGCAGCAGGATTCCCTCTCGGGCTAAATCTGCCAGTCTCTGCTGCCTGGCCTCTTCTCCTTCCTCGTGCAGCTCCAGGACGCTCACCTCATCCCAGTCATCGTCCTCCCGCTGCCAGGCCTTGAGCTGGCTGCACAGGATGTCGCAGTATTCCCTGCTGTCCTGAGCCAGCTCTCCATCACTGTCATCATCCCAGCTGGACCTGGAGGATTTTCTCTTTGCTTTGCCTCCAGTCACCTCCTGGCCATCCTGGCACAGCTCTTGCTTGCGGCAAGCTTCCCAATCCAAGAGTGCCTGGCGGCTCGTGCCTTCTCCTGGGGACAGCCGCTGCTCAGGAGATTCTTCCCAATCTGAGAATTCCTGACAGTGATCGCTGTCCGCCTGCCATGGCTCCTGCTCCCTGCACTCGATTCACTCGGAGACAACTGGGGAGGGCTCTTGCTCCCTGCCCTCATCCCAGTCCCAGAAATGCCAGTAGCTCCCCCATACTTGGACCAGCTCTTGCTCAAGGCCTTCATCCCACTCAGAGAGCTCCTGGCAGCTCTGGGCTTCTCCTGGGGACAGCTGTGGCTCAGTGCAGGCTTCCCCTGGAGTCCCTTGCTGGAACTTGTTCATTTCTCCTCGGCAGAGCTCTGGCTCTTCCTCAGCGCAGGACTCCACGGCTCCTCTCCTCCCTCTGCTTGCCCTCTCAGCCTCCTCCTGCTGCTCCCTCAAGGTCTGGGCTCTCTGTGAGCCGGGCCAGGGCCTGGGGGGCTGGGACTTGGGCTTTGCCTTCTCCTCCTCCGTGCCTGCAGTCCTCTGGCACACACAGGTACCTGGACACAGCCACTGTCCTGGGACTGACCCGGGCCTCACAAGCCCTTTATATACCCCCCAGCCGGGGCGGGGCTCTGCCATGTCACAATGGACTTTGGGCACCGCAAGGCCCTGCGTCACCACGGGCCCTGACGCACCGTGCCTGTGTCACAAAGGCCACCCCGGCACCCCGTGCCTGTGTCACAAAGGCCACCCCGGCACCCCGTGCCTGTGTCACAAAGGCCACCCCGGCACCCCTTCAACAGCCCAAGGCACCAGGAGCAGCCTGGAGCGGCCCAGGCCTTGGGGGATTGCAGCCCCTTCTTCTGAGCCGCTCCTTCAAATGATCAGGAGTGGCTGGGGCCAAGTGAAGGTGCAAAAGGAGACCGTGTGTGTCTTCGTTTGAAAGACAGGGGCCTGCTAAGGGAGGCAGGAGGCTCCTTTGCAATGGAAAATGTAAACCCCCTCGCTCCCAATTATTATCCCTTTGAAAGGCACTCTCTGGCAAAGATAGGAGGACAGGAAGAACAGTTTGTGCTGCTTTTGCATGAATTGCTATTTGGTGAGCAGGGAAGAAGCCCCCCATGGAAATGATTTTACTGAGAGGAGCTGCTAAGCGAGAGCTGCCCCTGTGCCAAGCAAAATCCAAGAGCTGGCTAGCTGTGGGAACTGACTACCTATTAAAGCATTTAAAAAGCTGGATCCACCTCGGTGAGATTGACATTTTGCAGACAGGCAAGCCCGGGAAATCTCTCTCTTGCTTCCACCTTTGAGGAAGTACCCGGCTGCCGGTCGGGCCGGGCCCCGCTGCACTGCGGCCCTTGCAGTCGTGCTGACAGTGGCCGCAACAATCCTTAAAACTTCAGGGTCCCCTGACACCCGGGCAACCGAGGAGGAAATTAAAGGAGCGGGTTCGCTGGAGTCCCCAGAACCAACTGGAATAGGAAAATCAAGTAGGGATGAGGCCCTACTTGTTAATCCTGTGGGACAAATTGCATTACAGTTCAGTTCCACCAGTCTAACCTTTTACACATAAACCTTTGACAAAGTCTGGGGCTGGGATTGGTTCCAGCTGCTCCCAGTCTCCTCTCTTAGAAGGAATTTAAAAGCCGAGGCGTCCTGGAGGGGTTTGAGGATCCCTGGTGGCTGTTGGGTGTCATTTCTCCACCTCATGACCCAGCAGGATTTTCTCCAATAAAGAAATAAAGCTTTTGCCTGAAGCTCCCACTCTGCCCATGACAGGAAGCCCTGGGAGTGTCTGTGACATCCCGGCTCTTTGGCAGCCTGGGGACTCCTGGGAGGTCTCTGTGTAGCCCCTGGGAGTGCCTGTGACATTGCGGCTCCTGAATAGCCTGGAGACACTTGGAATGTTGCCATGGAGCCCATCTGAGGGCCTGCAACAAATCTGAAATGTAGTAGGCAACCATCACAGCCCCTGTTGCTATGGTCAGTCCCTTGGCAGCTCCATGGAGACCCCATGCCAGGGGTGGTTGCCATGGACACCAGCTCAGGTGTCCATTTATTTACTCTGTGATCGAAATAAATCCTTCTCTCTAATCATGATCACAATCAATTGTAGATGTATTTATATCAATATCTCTGGTATACCATTGTTAATCGTGTGGGACAAATTGCATTATGTTTCACTTCCACCTGTCTAATATTCTGACATAAACCTTTAACATAGTCTGGGGCCGGGATTGGATCCAGCCACTCACAGTCTCCTCTCTTTGAATTTCAAAGTTGAGGCATCCTGGAGGGTTTTGAGGATCCCTGGTGGCTGTTGGGTGTCATTTCTCCACCTCATGACCCAGCAGGAGTTTCTCCAATAAAGAAATAAAGCTTTTGCCTGAAGCTCCCACTCTGCCCATGGCAGGAAGCCCTGGGAGTGTCTGTGACATCCCAGCACTTTGGCAGCCTGGGGACTCCTGGATGTCACCGTGGAGCCCCTGGGAATGCCTGTGACAGAGCGGTGCCTTTGCAGCCCAAGGTGCCCTGGAATGTCACCATGGAATTGCTGTGACTGCGTCTGACCACACAGCTCTTCAGCATCCCCAGAAACCCCTGGGAGGTCTCTGTGGAGCCCCTGTCTCTGGCTGTGATATTCCAGCTCCTGAACAGCCTGGAGACTCTTGGAATGTCTCCATGGAGCTCCTCTGAGGGTCTGTAACAAATGTGATCCTTGGTAGGCAACCATCACCAGCCCCTTGTTGTTATGTTCTGATTCCATGGCAACCATCACCGGCCCCCTGTTGCTATGGTCAGTCCCTTGGCAGCTCCATGGAGACCCCATGCCAGGGGATGGTTGCCATGGACACCAGCTCAGGCCTGGAGCCAGAGTCCGTTGCCATGGCAACCATTTGCAGTCCCATCCCCAGGCTCATGGGATCCCAGAGCCACAGAATTGGCTGAGTTGGGAGGGAGCCATGGGGATCCTCCAGTCCAACTGCTGGCCCTGCACAGGACACCCCAACAATGCCAGCCTGGGCCTGGCAGCGCTGGCCAAACGCTGCTGGAGCTCAGCCAGCCCTGGAGCTGGGAGCCTTCCCTGGGGAGCCTGTTCAGTGCCCCAGCAGCCTCACGGGAAAAACCTTTTCCTCACATCCAGCCTAAACCTGCCCGCCTCAGCTCCAGCCGCTGCCTCCACTCCTGTCCCTGGGCACCAGAGGGAAGAGGTTCCCGCAGCCCCCAGCCAGGGACCCGCTCCCAAGGCTGCTGCCATGGCAACCAGGCCTGGCACCAGCTGGGATGCTCGGTTTCCACAGGCTGGGCTTCAGGAATGGCATTCCTCAATTCCCTGCTCTCGTTAAAACTGCACCTTCGCTCGCTTCCCTCCCACCTCCCATGGAAAGCACAAAAGGTAAAGATCCCATGCTGGGATAAGAACAATTTATTGAGAACAGCAATGGGATAAGGAACAAACAGACACAGAAATAATTCTGGTAAGAGAATAGATAAGAAAAACTATTACAGGGAAAAATAAACCACCACAGACTGTCTCTTCCAGGCCACGTATTTCCTCCTGCCTGGAAAGGACACGGTCTCCACTGGTGAGAGAGAGGGAGTCCTTTTACTGCCCCTGGCAATGACCTGAGATGGGATTAAATATAATGACAAGGACATGGTCAGACTCTCATGTTCTTTGATCTCTCATCATGTCATTGCCATGGGCGGGAAAAGGGACAGGTGTCTTCCCAGCATGGATCACAGGGAACATGGATCACCAGGTCTCTTCCTAATCTCGGCCCTCCAAGGCGGGATGAAGCTGGAGCTGTGGAGAAAGCTCTTCCTGCACTTGGGGCACTCGCAGGGCTTCCCTTACCAGTGCCTCCGTTGGTGTCTGGCCAAGTTAGAGCAGTCTGAGAAGCTCTTCCCACACTGGGAACACTCGTAGGGCCTCTCTCCAGTGTGGATACGTTTGTAGGTATTGAAGTTGGACCTGTGTCTGAAGCTCTTCCCACATTTCCCACACTCGTAAGGCCTCTCCCCAGTGTGGATGCGCTGGTGGATGATGAGTTTGGACCTGCAGCTGAAGCCCTTTCCATATTGCCCACATTTGTAGGGCCATTCCCCAGTGTGGATCATCTGGTGGCAGATCAGGCAGTTGCTCCGGCTGAAGCTCTTCCCACACTCCAAGCACTTGTAGGGCTTCTCCCCATCCTGAAGCTGCTCATGGACCACCAGCTCAGAGCCCCGGCTGGATCTCCGGGCACCTTCCCAGCACAGGGTGGGTCTTTCCTCCTCAGAGCACCCTGGGATGGGTGAGGAGCCCTTCCTCCTCCGGGATCTCTAGGGCTTTTCCTCCCCATTGGATTCCTGCATCGTGGAGCTGCTCAAAATTGCCTCTTCCATGACGTTCTGCCGTGGGGATTTGTCCTCCCTGGTCTCCATCCTCAGCTCCTGGTCTGGGGGAGGAAAGACAAGGAGAGGATGGGATTTGCCTCCGTGCCAGAGGGAAGGGGAAGGAGATCCCCCCAGTGCGTCCCCGGCAGGACGGCGTCGGCAGCGGGGCTGTCCTGCAGCCGGGGGCCAGGCTGGGCTGGGAGATGGAGCAGGAGAGAGGGGGAAAGGGGCACCGAATTTCTCCTCACCTGCCTGGGTGTCCTGGGGCATCTTCCTCTTCCTTGCAGCCTTCTCATCCATCCATCCAAAGTCTGGGATTGGGAAATCCTGGTTTGGGAGAAAACAATGAATTAGCACGTTGAGTTTGAAAGTCCCTCTGTCCAAGTCCCTCTCTAGAAGTCACCCGGGCATCTGGGGTGTCTTGGTTTGAAAGGAAAGGTGTTTGCTAAGGAAGGCAGAAACCCCCATTGAAATTGATAAAAATGTAAGCAACAACCCTCTCCAAATTATTATATTCTTGATATCAAAGTGCTCTCAGATAAAGATATAGGAATTGAAATAATAGTACTTTACTAAGGGAAGACAAATGAAAATGCAGCAGTACAAAAGAAAAAACCAAAAAACAGCACTC
Source organism: Cyanistes caeruleus (assembly GCF_971803275.1). Classification (NCBI taxonomy): domain Eukaryota; kingdom Metazoa; phylum Chordata; class Aves; order Passeriformes; family Paridae; genus Cyanistes; species Cyanistes caeruleus. The sequence goes on along the minus strand of NW_028255894.1, from coordinate 1,064,200 downwards.
TGAGAGAGTCAGAATACAACCTGATACCCTGTTGGTCAGGGTGCTGGTAGCTGTCTGATTAAATGATGGCTGCAGTCCTCCTGGAGTGACTGATGTGGTTCTGATGAAGCAGTGATCCCATAGAAGATTGTAGCTTACCTCTGAAGTTCTGGTGCTGTAGATGGGTCTGGTGTCTCCTCTGGGAATCCAGTGGACAAAGACTGCCTGTGGTGTTCTGATTATCAGATTATATCCAGTCAGGAATGCTTGGCTCCTCCTCCTGGGTGGAGCATCTCACAATGGGATGATGTCATTTTATCAGTCCTGCAGTGAGACTCAATGGCCCATTAACAGAAGATATCTCCCTTGAGGAAGGATGGGTGGTGGAAGAGATAAAGAACACTGCCCCACCTGGTTTTAACAGCTGGCCCATTAACAGGAGATAACCCCCAGTTATGAAGGATGGGTGATGAAAGAGATAAAGAAAACTGCTCTACCTGGTTTTAACAGATGTTGACAGAATACATACTTTTGGTTACATCTTGCATTGCAACCCAGGACATGGGGTACATAAAAATTTTACACCACCAAAATTCAGCCCTGAAAATGCCTCCCAGGAGTTCTAGTTCCATCTCTGGTCTCTCCCTTTTGGTGTTCAGGGTTTCACCCCTGTCCCAGCTGCTGGGGGTCACACTTGTACTGTGGGTCCCCTGTCCACTCGGTCCCTGACCTCTTCAGGCTGCTGTGAGTGCCAGGAATTTGAAAAGTTCCCCCCATTTCCATCTCCCCACTTAGGGATGCTGGAAGGTTTTGGGGTCCCATGGTCCCTGCTCCCCTTATTCTCTTCTTGGGGTTGCAGGGGGACCAAGTAGACCCCCCTGTCCCTCTCTATTTAATTGAGGGTCCCACGAATCATGGCGCTCCTCCTCTCTGGGCTCCCCACTTTGGGGTCCTGGGGGACACAGGCTCTGCTCCTCCAGGCTGCCTCTGCCAGCAGCTGCCACTGGGAACCCCAAATGTCCCCCTAAAGGACATTTTCTTCTCAGCCTTGGTGTTCTTCATTCTCCAATCATCACCCCCAAAAACCCAACCCAGGAAGCCCCCCAGGATATCTGGGCCAAGCTCCCCCTCCCTGGTAACCTGTGGGATAGGGGGGGTGTTGATCCCATGGATGGGGGGGCTGTGAATTCAGGGAGTGAATCCCAGATTGACTGGGATATGCTGGGCCTGAGATCATACAGGGATAACAAGCACCTAACTGGGATTACTAGGAGTGTCTGGGAATGGCTATGGACATGTTGAGAGCAGCTGGGATATACTGGGAGTGTCTGTGATCATACTGGGGATGACTGGGAACACACTGGGAGCAATGGCAACCATGCTGGGGACAACTGGGAGCAACTGGGAGTGACTGGGTCTGCACTGGGGGCAGCTGGGAATGACTGCAACCTTGCTGGGAGCAGCTGGGATCATCTGGGAAGCGACTGAGACTATACTAGGGGCAACTGGGTGCAACTGGAATCACACTGGGAGGAACAGGGAGCAACTGGAACCATCCTGAGGGTAACTGGCATCCTACTGGGATCACAGTGGGAGCAGTTGGGCCATGCTGGGCAAGACTGGGACCATACTGGCAGCAACTGGGACTGCACTCAGCGTGACTGGGAGTGGCTGGGAGCAACTGGGATCAGGCTGGAAGCACCTGAGGAGTGACTAGGAGGAACTGGGATAGACTGGAAAAAACTGAAACCACAGTGCAGGTAAATGGGAGCAACTGGAAGCACACTGCATAATCCTGGGAGCAGCTGTGCCCATGCTGGGGTCATACTGGGATCCTACTGGAACTAGCTGGGATCATACTGGAAGTGACCACAAAGGTGCTGGCTGGGACTGGAACCATACTGGAGGTGACTGGGAACAACTGGGCCCATCCTGGGAATGACAGGGAGTCACTCTGGCCATGACTGGATTCATGCTGGAAGGATATGGGAGTGACTGTAACCATACTGGGGGTGACTGGGTGTAACAGCAAATACTGGGAGTGACTGAGATTGTAGTGGGAGTGACTGGGAGTCACTGGGATGCTTGGTTCCTCCCCCTGGGTGGAGCATCTCACAATGGGATGATGTCATTTTATCAGTCCTGCAGCGAGACTCAATGGCCCATTAACAGAAGATATCCCCCTGGAGGAAGGATGGGTGGTGGAAGAGATAAAGAACATTGCCTCTCCTGGTTTTAACAGCTGGCCCATTAACAGAAGATATCCCCCAGTTATGAGGGATGGGTGATGAAAGAGATAAAGAAAACTGCCCTAGCAGGTTTTAACAGATGGTGATAGAATACATACTTTTGGTTACATCTTACATTGCAACCCAGGACATGGGGTCCATAAAAATTTTACACCAACAAAATTCAGCCCTGAAAATGCTTTCCAGAAGTTTTCCATTTCTGTTCTCTCCCTTTTGGTGTTCAGGGGTTCCCCCCTGTCCCAGCTGCTGGGGGTCATGCTTGTACTGGGGGTCACACTTCGACTCGGTCCCTGACCTCTTCTGGCTGCTGGGAGTGCCAGGAATTTGAAAAGTTCTTCCCATTTTGATCTCCCCACTTAGGGATGCAGGAAGGTTTTGGGGTCCCAGGGTCCCTGCTCCCCTTATTCTCTTCTTGGGGGTGCAGGGGGACCAAGGAGTCACCCCTGCCCCTCTCTATTTAATTGAGGGTTCCTCGAATCATGGCGCTCCCCCTCTCTGGGCTCCCCACTTTGGGGTCCTGGGGGACACAGGGCTCTGCTCCTCCAGGCTGCCTCTGCCAGCAGCTGCCACTGGGAACCCCAAATGTCCCCCCAAAGGGCATTTTCTTTTCAGCTTTGGTTTTCTTCATTCTCTAATCATCACCCCCAAAAACCCAACCCAGGGACCCCCCCAGGATATCTGGGCCGGCCTCCCCCTCCCTCGTCACCTGTGGGATAGAGGGGTGTTGATCCCACGGATGGGGGGCTGTGAATTCAGGGTGTGAATCCCAGATTGACTGGGATATACTGGGCCTGAGATCATACTGGGATAACAAGCACCTAACTGGGATTACTAGGAGTGTCTGGGAATGGCTATGGACATGTTGAGAGCAGCTGGGATATACTGGGAGTGTCTGTGATCATACTGGGGATGACTGGGAACACACTGGGAGCAATGGCAACCATGCTGGGGACAACTGGGAGCAACTGGGAGTGACTGGGTCTGCACTGGGGGCAGCTGGGAATGACTGCAACCTTGCTGGGAGCAGCTGGAATCATCTGGGGAGCAACTGGAACTATACTGGGGCCAACTGGGTGCAACTGGAATCACGCTGGGAGGAACAGGGAGCAACTGGAACCAACCTGAGGGTAACTGGCATCCTACTGGGATCACAGTGGGAGCAGTTGGGCCATGCTGGGCAAGACTGGGACCATACTGGCAGCAACTGGGACTGCACTCAGCGTGACTGAGAGTGGCTGGGAGCAACTGGGATCAGGCTGGAAACACCTGAGGAGTGATTGAGAGCAACTGGGATAGACTGGGAGAGACTAAAACCACAGTGCAGGTAAATGGGAGCAACTGGAAGCACACTGGATAATCCTGGGAGCAGCTGTGCCCATGCTGGGGTCATACTGGGATCCTACTGGAACTAGCTGGGATCATACTGGGAGTGACTGCAAAGGTACTGGCTGGGACTGGAACCATGCTGGAGGTGACTGGGAGCAACTGGGCCCATCCTGGGAGTGACAGGGAGTCACTCTGGCCATGACTGGAATCATACTGGGAGGATCTGGGTGTGACTGTAACCATACTGGGGGTGACTGGGTGCAACAGCTCATACTGGGAGTGACTGAGATTGTAGTGGGAGTGACTGGGATCATTCTGGAAGTGTTTTTCTGTAGATCTTCTGTCTTTCTGGTCTCTTTTTATTCTCCTTCCTATCCTACGTACCTGGAATATTTTTGGATATCTTAATGTTACCCAAAATCTTAAGGGTTAACACTTTTTAGGTTAAATGAGCTAAGTTTGCAAAGTTAAGGCTATGGTAAGAGTTCTTTGTGCAGTTGGATGTTGTATTAAACCCTTTGCCATAGTTCCGTGATTGTATGTATTTCGTCAGTTAAATTTTGTGTCATTTTGACCTCTTAGCTCAGTTGGTCAGAGCATGGTGCCAGTATCACCGAGTTTGTGGGTTCAATCCTTGTGTGGGCCATTATCTTAAGAGCTGGACTTGATGGTCCTTGTGGGTCCCTTCCTACCAAGAATATTCTTTGCATCTGTCCATGCTGAGAAGATCTGGTTGGTGTTTCTCCTGTGCACCAAATTCAAGCACAGGAACCTTTGGTTACCACCAGCATTGAAGTGTTCTTGGGTGTTACAGCCCTGCAGGCTCACAGTGGCCTCTTGTTTCCATAAGGCTTCAGACTGTCCCACTGGTCCCTTGGTTCCATGGGCCCAAGAGTGCCACAATGATCCCCTTGGTTCCACAACTTCCCATGGTGTCACACTGGCCCCTTGGTTCCAGAAGGATCTGGAGTGTCACACAGGTTTATGGCATTTGTCCTTGCTGCCCCTCACATCCCACTGCCCCACAAAGAGCCCCGAGCCACCCGTGAGGGACAGGCCCTGCTGGGCCAGGCCTGGGCTCAGGGCTTGGCCTTTCTGTTTCCTCCAACCCAGCCAGGGCTTGCTCAGCATTGCAGTTCCCTGCTCAGAGCCTTTGGCTCCCGGCAATCCTGGCCTCCAGGATCTGTTCTCACCAGTCCCTGGGGAGCCTTTGGCAGTCCCTGCCCTCAGTGGGGCTGATTGATGCTCCAAGGGACTTGGAGTTTTGCTTCTGACTCCTTGAGCAGCTTCTTCAGCCTGAAGGAGGGACAAAGGAGGATCAGGAAAAGGAGAAGGAACCACGAGGTCAAGCACTCCCTGAATTCACAGCCCCCCCAACTCTGGGATCATCACCCCCCATCCCACAGGTGACCGGGGAGGGGGAACTTGGCCCAGATATCGTGGGGGGTCCTTCTTGGGTTCTGCTTTTTCAGGGGGAATGTTTGGAGAATGAAGAACTTCAAAGCTGAATGGAAAATGCCCCTTGGAGGGATACTGGGGTGTCCCAGCATCCCTATGTGAGGAGATGGAAACAGGGGGAACTTTTCATATTCCTGGCACTCCCAGCAGCCTGAAGAGGTCAGGGACTGAGTAGGTGGGGACCCCCAGTACAAGCGTGACCCCCAGAAGCTGGGACAGGGAGGAACCCCTGAACATCAGAGGAGGGAGACCAGACATGGGGAAATCCTGGGAGGAATTTTCAGGGCTAAGTCTTGGTGTTTGGGAGGTTTATATGGACCCCATGTCTTCGGTTGCAATGCAGGATGTAACCAAAAGTATGTATTCTATCACCATCTGTTAAAACCTGCTAGGGCAGTTTTCTTTATCTCTTTCATCACCCATCCCTCATAACTGGGGGATATCTTCTGTTAATGGGCCAGCTGTTAAAACCAGGTGGGGCATTGTTCTTTATCTCTTCCACCACCCATCCTTTTTCCGAGGAGATATCTTCTGTTAATGGGCCATTGAGTCTCAGTGCAGGACTGATAAAATGACATCATCCCATTGTGAGATGCTCCACCCAGGGGGAGGAGCCAAGCATTCCTGACTGGATATAATCTGATAATCAGAATACCACTGTAATCCTTTCTCCACTGGATCCCAGAGGAGAGACCAGATTCATCTACAGCACCGGAACTTCAGAGGTAAGCTACAATCTTCTATGGGATCACTGCTTCAACAGAACCACATCAGTCACTCCAGGAGGACTGCAGCCACCATTTAATCAGACTGCTACCAGCACCCTGACCAACAGGGTATCAGGTTGTATTCTGACTCTCTCAGAGTGCTGTTTTTTTGTGGGTTTTTTGTACTGTACTGCTGCATTTTCATTTTAATTTCTTTAGTAAAGAACTGTTATTCCTATATTTTTATCTGGGATCACTTTGAAATCAAGATTATAATAATTTGGAAGGGGCTGTTGCTTACATTTTTATCAATTTCAAAGGAGGCTTCTCCTTTCCTTAGTAAACACCTTTCCTTTTAAATCAAGACACCCCAGATTCCCGGTGACTTCTAGAGAGGGACTTGGACAGAGGGACTTTCAAACTCAACGTGCTCATTCTTTGTTTTCTCCCAAACCAGGATTTCCTAATCCCAGACCTTGGCTGCATGGAGAAGGTGGCTGCAAGGAAGAGGAAGATGCCCCAGGACACCCAGGCAGGTGAGGAGGAAGTCAGTGCCCCTTTCCCCCTCTCTCCTGCTCCATCTCCCAGCCCAGCCTGGCCCCCAGCTGCAGGACAACCCCGCTGCCGACGCTGTCCTGCCGGGGACGCACTGGGGGGATCTCCTTCCCCTTCCCTCTGGCACGGAGGCAAATCCCATCCTCTCCTTGTCCTTCCTCCCCCAGACAAGGAGCTGAGGATGGAGACCAGGGAGGACAAATCCCCACGGCAGAACCTTGTGGAAGAGGCAATTTTGAGCAGCTCCACAATGCAGGAATCCAATAGGGATGAAAATCCCCAGCGATCCCACAGGAGGAGGGGCTCCAAACCCATCCCAGGGTGCTCTGAGGAGGAAAGACCCACCCTGTGCCGGGAAGGCAGACAGAGATCCAGCCGGGGCTCTGAGCTGGTGGTCCATGAGCAGCTTCAGGATGGGGAGAAGCCCTACAAGTGCTTGGAGTGTGGGAAGAGCTTCAGCCAGAGCAACAGCCTGATCTGCCACCAGATGATCCACACTGGGGAATGGGCCTACGAGTGTGAGGAATGTGGGAAGGGCTTCAGCTGCAGCTCCCAACTCATCATCCACCAGCGCATCCACACTGGGGAGAGGCCCTATGAGTGTTCTGAGTGTGGGAAGAGGTTTCAGACCAGCTCCAATCTTCTCCTGCACCAGCGAATTCACACGGATGAGAGGCCCTTCCGCTGCCCTGACTGTGGGGAGGGCTTCAAGCAAAACTCCAACCTCATCAGGCACCGGCGCATCCACACTGGGGAGAGGCCCTACAAGTGTGGGGAATGTGGGAAGAGCTTCAGCCACAGATCCAACCTCAATACCCACAAACACATCCACACTGGGGAGAGGCCTTACAAGTGTACCCAGTGTGGGAAGAGCTTCTCAGACAGGTCTAACTTTGGCAGACACCAACGGAGGCACCGGTAAGGGAAGCCCTGCAAGTGCCTCAAAATACAGGAAGAGCTTTGTGCACTGCTCCAGTTTCATCCGCCCATGGAGAATCCACATTGGGAAGAGACCTGGTGATCCATGTTTCCTGGGATCCATGCTGGGAAGACACCTGTACCTTTTCCTGCCTGTGGCAATGTCATGATGTGGGATCAAAGAATGTGAGACTGTAATCATGGCCCATTATATTCAATCCCATCTCAGGTCATTGCCAGGGGCAGGAAAAGGACTCCCTCTCTCTCACCAGGGAAGGGTGTCCTTTCTTGGCAGGAGGAAATACGTGTCCAGGAAGAGTCAGTTGGTGGTATTTTAGTTTTCCCTGTGAATGGTTTGTCTTATCCTTTCTGTTACCAAAATTGTTTTTGTGTCTGTTTGTTCCTTATCTCGTTGCTGTTCTCAATAAATTGTTCTTATCCCAGCCTGGGATCTTTGTCTTTTGTGCTTTCCATGGGAGGTGGGAGGGAAGCGAGAAGCAGCGTGGTTTCAGCAGGAGCAGGAAATTGGGGAATGCCATTTCTGAAGCCCAGTCCGTGGAAACCGAGCATCCCAGCTGGTGCCAGGCCTGGTTGCCATGGCAGCAGCCTTGGGAGCGGGTCCCTGGCTGGGGGCTGCGGGAACCTCTTCCCTCTGGTGCCCAGGGACAGGAGTGGAGGCAGCGGCTGGAGCTGAGGCGGGCAGGTTCAGGCTGGATGTGAGGAAAAGGTTTTTCCCGCGAGGCTGCTGGGGCACTGAACAGGCTCCCCAGGGAAGGCTCCCAGCTCCAGGGCTGGCTGAGCTCCAGCAGCGTTTGGCCAGCGCTGCCAGGCCCAGGCTGGGATTGTTGGGGTGTCCTGTGCAGGGCCAGCAGTTGGACTGGAGGATCCCCATGGCTCCCTCCCAACTCAGCCAATTCTGTGGCTCTGGGATCCCATGAGCCTGGGAATGGGACTGCAAATGGTTGCCATGGAAACGGGCTCTGGCTTCAGGCCTGAGCTGGTGTCCATGGCAACCACCCCTGGCATGGGGTCTCCATGGAGCTGCCAAGGGACTGACCATAGCAACAGGGACTGTGATGGTTGCCTACTACATTTCAGATTTGTTACAGGCCCTCAGATGGGCTCCATGGCAACATTCCAAGTGTCTCCAGGCTATTCAGGAGCTGGAATGTGACACGCACTCCCAGGGCTTCCTGCCATGGGCAGAGTGGGAGCTTCAGGCAAAAGCTTTATTTCTTTATTGGAGAAACTCCTGCTGGGTCATGAGGTGGAGAAATGACACCCAACAGCCATCAAGGATCCTCAAACCCCTCCAGGACGCCTCGGCTTTTAAATTCCTTCGCAGAGGGGAGACTGGGAGCAGCTGGATCCAATCCCAGCCCCAGACTTTGTCAAAGGTTTATGTGTTAAAGGTTAGACTGGTGGAACTGAACTGTAATGCAATTTGTCCCACAGGATTAACAAGTAGGGCCTCATCCCTACTTGATTTTCCTATTCCAGTTGGTTTTGGGGACTCCAGCAAACCCGCTCCTTTAATTTCCTCCTCGGTTGCCCGGGTGTCAGGGGACCCTGAAGCTTTAAGGATTGTTGCGGCCACTGTCAGCACGACTGCAAGGGCCGCAGTGCAGCGGGGCCCGGCCCGACCGGCAGCCGGGTACCTCCTCAAAGGTGGAAGCAAGAGAGAGATTTCCCGGGCTTGCCTGTCTGCAAAATGTCAATCTCACCGAGGTGGATGCAGCTTTTTAAATGCTTTAATAGGTAGTCAGTTCCCACAGCTAGCCAGCTCTTGGATTTTGCTTGGCACAGGGGCAGCTCTCGCTTAGCAGCTCCTCTCAGTAAAATCATTTCCATGGGGGGCTTCTTCCCTGCTCACCAAATAGCAATTCATGCAAAAGCAGCACAAACTGTTCTTCCTGTCCTCCTATCTTTGCCAGAGAGTGCCTTTCAAAGGGATAATAATTGGGAGCGAGGGGGTTTACATTTTCCATTGCAAAGGAGCCTCCTGCCTCCCTTAGCAGGCCCCTGTCTTTCAAACGAAGACACACACGGTCTCCTTTTGCACCTTCACTTGGCCCCAGCCACTCCTGATCATTTGAAGGAGCGGCTCAGAAGAAGGGGCTGCAATCCCCCAAGGCCTGGGCTGCTCCAGGCCGCTCCTGGTGCCTTGGGCTGTTGAAGGGGTGCCGGGGTGGCCTTTGTGACACAGGCACAGGGTGCCGGGGTGGCCTTTGTGACAGAGGCATGGGGTGCCGGGGTGGCCTTTGTGACACAGGCACGGGGTGCCGGGGTGGCCTTTGTGACACAGGCACGGTGTGTCAGGGCCCGCGGTGACGCGGGACCTTGCGGTGCCCCAAGTCCATTGTGACATGGCAGAGCCCCGCCCCGGCTGGGGGGTATATAAAGGGCTTGTGGGGCCTGGGTCAGTCCCAGGACAGTGGCGGTGTCCAGGTACCTGTGTGTGCCAGAGGACTGCAGGCACGGAGGAGGAGAAGGCGAAGCCCAAGTCCCAGCCCCCCAGGCCCTGGCCCGGCTCACAGAGAGCCCAGGCCTTGAGGGAGCAGCAGGAGGAGGCTGAGAGGGCAAGCAGAGGGAGGAGAGGAGCCGTGGAGTCCTGTGCTGAGGAAGAGCCAGAGCTCTGCTGAGGAGAAATGAACAAGTTCCAGCAAGGGACTCCAGGGGAAGCCTGCACTGAGCCACAGATGTCCCCAGGAGAAGCCCAGAGCTGCCAGGAGCTCTCAGAGTGGGATGAAGGCCTTGAGGAAGAGCTGGTCCAAGTATGGGGGAGCTACTGGCATTTGCGGGACTGGGATGAGGGCAGGGAGCAAGAGCCCTCCCCAGTTGTCTCCGAGTGGGACGAGTGCAGGGAGCAGGAGCCGTGGCAGGCGGACAGCGATCACTGTCAGGAATTCTCAGACTGGGAAGAATCTCCTGAGCAGCGGCTGTCCCCAGGAGAAGGCACGAGCCGCCGAGCACTCTTGGACTGGGAAGCTTGTCGCAAGCAAGAGCTGTGCCAGGATGGCCAGGAGGTGACTGGAGGCAAAGCAAAGAGAAAATCCTCCAGGTCCAGCTGGGATGATGACAGTGATGGAGAGCTGGCTCAGGACAGCAGGGAATACTGCGACATCCTGTGCAGCCAGCTCAAGGCCTGGCAGCGGGAGGACGATGACTGGGATGAGGTGAGCGTCCTGGAGCTGCACGAGGAAGGAGAAGAGGCCAGGCAGCAGAGACTGGCAGATTTAGCCCAGGAGGGAATCCTGCTGCCTGTCCCTCGAGAAGCTTGGGTGGAGTGCCAGGAGCCCGAGCTGTGCCCGCAAGAGCAACTCTGTGCCGGGCCTGGCCCTCTGGCAGCCCAAGCCACGGTGGAAAATGTCTCTTCTCCTGGGCAGCCGCTTCCCCACAGGAAAGGCCGCTCGCTCTTGAGGCGGGCACTGCGGGTGCTGCGAGGGCTGCGGGGGCTGTTCCACTGCCCCTGCCTGGCGGCACAGCCACAGGATCAGCGCCCGCTGCCAGCAGCGCTGGGCTGCAGATGGCGGCTGCCCCGCGGCCGGCCCGGCGCCCTGAGGGAGCCGCACGGGCTGCCCCGGCCTGCGCTGGCCCTGCGGGCCGAGTCGGCCCCGGCCGCTCTGCAGCACCCCTGGGGCAGCTCCCCGAGGGCACACGGCAGCCCAAAGCAGCACCCAAAGGGGGACCCTCACTGCCGGGGCTCAGCGCCGCATCCCGGCCCATCGTCCGGCCGGGAAGGCACCTGGAAAGTCATCGGCTCCCAGCGGCAGCCTGGCACCGCCAGCGGCACCCCTGCACCGGGTCCCCGAGGGCCACAGCCACACGGCTCTTGGCCCTTTGCAGGGACACTGGCTCCAGCTCCTCCCTGCTGGACTCCAAGGCCATTTCCTCTCCTCAGGAAAGGACTCCATGCTGATCCTGGGGCACTTTGGCCATGAGGAATGGACACAGACAGGAGGTGTTGCTCCCAGGACACGACGGCGGCCTGCTAGACTGCAACACACACAATTCTAACAAAAGAAAAGAAAGTTGTTTTTAGGAAGTAGAAGTAGGAAAGAAAATAACCCCAAACCCCGCCCCCCCATTCCCCCCCCCAAACCTGCATAAGACCCTCCAGCAACCAAAAAATGATAAAGAATAAGAATAGGAATATTAGGAAGAAGAGGTAGGAGCTGAAGTAGATGAAGACGTAGTAGTACTTAAAACATGGAAAATGAAGAATAAGAATAAAATGTTGGAGTCTGGAATACAGAGTGTGTGCCCTTGTTTCTGATACTTCGTTATAAGATCCAGGTATAAGTTCCCCCAGGCAGGGCAGGTCCCTGGGTGCTGCCCCTGGCCCAGATAGTTTTCAAATGGAAAAACTATCAGAAGTAAGGTTTTAGAAGACAAAATGTCTTCTCTGCTGACAGCACCGTAAGGAATAGCTGCAGGGCAGAGTTTTAAAAACAGAGGTTGTCTTGACCTCTCTACAGCCTTGCATGGTGTTCAGCATGATAGATCAGGGGAAAAAAATATTATAGTGGTGTGGTAGCAGCCTCAGGGAGACAAAGAGTTACATTGTCCCACCCCAAACCCCTTGAGAAGGGCGGCCCAGGAGTTCTGATTGGGTTTGAGTCCCTGGGGGGTTCTCCCTTGCTGTGGTTCTACTGGTCCCTGACCCTGAACTCCACCCTCAAAAGTGGAAACCCTTGAGAGTTCTGTCCCTCAAAAACCCCTGCTGTGCCTCTGTTCAGGGCTCTCTGTTCTGGACCTGACTTTGTTCCCATGCTGAATAAATGGTTTCATGAACTGGGAGCCCGTCTCGGTTGGTGTTTGATGCTGGTCCCCAGAATCCTGCTGCTTCCCTGGACGAGATCCTGAGGTTGCTGACTGCAACATATGGTGAGAGAATGCGTGGCATCCAGTGAAGCAAGAGAACAGCAGGACCCGGCTCCATGGACACCTCATAAGTCACTGGCTGATGGCCTGAGAGCCAGCGAGACCCCCGCCTAAGAAATGAGGACTCGAGAGTACCTGGCAGGAAGGCTGGGTTGGGAGTGCCTCGGGCATGGGGACGAAAAGGGCTTACGGAGGTGTGGGAGCCGAGACCAGACACTGGGACACCTTACATCACCCAACGAGACGTATCATGGACGATATTAACATTATGGACGATTATATTAACATTATGGACGATTATATTAACATTATGGATGATTATGGACGGTATGGCTCTTCTGGTGGACTGTTTTTGTCTTCTGTGAAGTTCCTTTTTTTTTTTTTTGGTGTATACCTCCCTGTTCCTTCCCCTTTCCTCTGTTCCTAAGGGCAGGACAAAGGGTGAAAAAAGCCAAGATGGCTCGGGGCTGCTGCCAACTCCCTGTCACCCCGGTGTCTTTCTGCCATCCCATCCCTGTTCTGAAGGCAGGCAAGGGACGGAGAACATCCAGAGTGATGCGGGTCTGCTGCCGTCTGCCCGCCGTTCCGTGTCCTCCTTCACCCCCTGTCTTTCCATATTCCCTGTTCCCAGTCCGGGAAAGTCCATCCCGGCTTCCCCCCATCCCAAGATGGCTCTGGCCACGTGGTCTGGGATCCCTTGTTTCCCACCTTGCTCCTTCTTTTCCAGCCCCGAACCTTCCCTTCCCCCAGTAACTCCTGCTTCGCTCCCACCCCTTTGTTCGGTGCTCCACCCCTGGGGGCTCTGCCTTTTCCATCCTGGGCAACACCTCCTCCGGGGAGATTGAAACTGGAACCTGAGCTCCCAGAGCCAGTGTTTCACCGAGATCATCTAAAGCAGGGATGCCCACATGGGAACCAGAGCCGAAACTGGAGATGGAAGAACTCTGCCCCTCGTGAGAGGAGATCTAAGAGCTGCACCCTTCCTCAAAGAGAATCCTAAACTGCAAGAGACTGAACTAAAAAACCATTATGTTTGCATTAAGTACCATCACCATTTAATTTGCCCGGCGTGGTCCGAGATTTAAATGTTTGTTTTCAATATTGTTTTTTCTGTTTGCTTAATGTGTTTTGTTATTGAGCTTTTGTTGTCCCACAAAGCAAAGCGGGTGCTCTGTGGAGGATGTGAGATTTTAAGGTATATGTTTGGAAACATTTTAAGCTCCAAATTAAAATAAAAAAAAAAAAAATAAAAAAAAATAAAAAAGGAGCAGATGTGGCAGCGGCCTCAGGGGAGACAAAGAGTTACATTGTCCCACCCCAAACCCCTTGTGAAGGGCAGCCCAGGTGTTCTGATTGGGTTTGAGTCCCTGAGGGGCTCTCCCTTGGTGTGCTTCTACTCGTCCCTGACCCTGAACTCCACCCTCAAAGGTGGGGACCCTCGGGGGTTCTGTCCCTCAAAAACCCCTGCTGTGCCTCTGTTCGGGGCTCTCTGTTCTGGACCTGACTTTGTTCCCATGCTGAATAAATGGTTTCATGAACGGGAGCCCGTCTCGGTTGGTGTTTGATGCTGGTCCCCAGAATCCTGCTGCTTCCCTGGACGAGATCCTGGAGTTGCGGACTGCAACAGCAGGGTATTGGATGAAATACACAAATTGACACATTGGGGACGCAGGGTCTATGTGACCATTTCTTGAGGGAGAACATCTGCATAGGGGTTTATGATATAGCAAAGGCCATCACTCAGGGCTGTGTAACGTGTCAAAGGGTAAACCAACGAGTGATGACGAAACCCGTACCGGGGGGAGGGAACTAGCGGAGAGACCCTTCCAAAATGTGTAAATTGATTTCACAGAAATGCCTCTAGGACAGGGATACAAACACCTGCTAGTGATCGTAGATCACCTGACCCATTGGCCAGAGGCTTTTCCCACTTGGAATGAAACAGCAAGAGTAGTAGTCAAAATACTTTTGGAACATATTGTCCCCAGGTATGGGTTAATCAATAACATAGACTCGGACCAAGGCCCCCATTTCACTGCCCGTGTCCTCCAGGAAACCACTGAAGCCCTGGGGATAAAGTGGAGGTTACACACCCCATGGCATCCCCAGAGCTCCGGTCGGGTAGAATGCATGAATAAGACCATAAAAACGACCTTAACCAAGCTGACTCTGGAGACTAAATTAGATTGGATAAAATGTCTCCCTTTGGCTTTATTACAGATAAGAACCCAACCTCGAGCAGATTTAGGGGTATCCCCCTATGAAATGTTATTTGGACTCCCCTTCCTAATTACTCCTTACAGCACTGCCCAGTATACTGAAGGGGAAGAAACCTCAAGGAGGTATTTGGAAACTGCTGTTAAAACTTTAGAAAACCTCAGGAAAAAAGGGTATCTCCCTCAAACTCCTCCCTTTGAGGTAGACACACACCATATCAACCCCGGGGATTGGGGATTGGTAAAATCTTGGGCTAACTCTCCTCTCACTCCAAAGTTTGAAGGATCCTACTAAGTTCAACTCACCACACATACGGCTGTGAGAACCCGGGAAAAAGGGTGGACACACGTAACTCGAGTTAAAGGACCAGTGGCACCACCAGATGGGGAAGTCAACTCCGAAAAAGATCCCTCTAACTGGACTGTTGTCCCCAACACCAAGGACTTGAAAATAACCTAAAGAAGGAAACCCAGAGACTAAAGTCCCCAACCAGGAACTGGAATTACAACAGTTGTTGTTAAGTGTTCTCTTGGCTGCAACATTTGTGGTTAAGTGTTTCTTTAAAGTTTGTGAACTAATGTTAAAGTGTTTTCCAGTTGTGCTTAACTTGTAACTATATTATTATTATTATTATTATTATTATTATTATTATTATTATTATTATTATTTGAAAAAGTAAAAGAACCCCTCCCCCCCCGAATAAGGCTCCAATTTCCTAGCCAAGGCTATATTCCTCTCTGGGCAGCTTTTCCCAAGACCAAAACCGACAACAGTAAAAAGGAGAAGGACAAAAAAATAATAAAGCTGT
The DNA here is from genome assembly GCF_971803275.1 of Cyanistes caeruleus. Taxonomy (NCBI): domain Eukaryota; kingdom Metazoa; phylum Chordata; class Aves; order Passeriformes; family Paridae; genus Cyanistes; species Cyanistes caeruleus. The sequence continues at coordinate 1,049,099 of NW_028255894.1, read as the reverse complement.
AAGCCTTGGACTCAGACCCCCAAAAGAGTGTGAGGAAAACCCCAAGAGGCAAGACCAGGGGAGATCAAACATGGTTCCTGCTGGACTCTTGGGAGTCAGGGACCAGAGGGAGCCTAAAAGGATCATCACAAGGCTCATGGTAGGTCTGGTGACAGCAATGCACCTCACCAATGCCATGGGGACAGACTCTTGCATGAAATGTTATTATCCCTTGTATGATGGGGAAAATCTAGGGTCCCTGGTAAGGGTCCACACAAACTTGAGTCCTTCTTGCTACAACAAATCACAATTAGAAGAATGCCAAGAAAACGGAAAAACATATTGGATTACCAGAAATACGGCCACTTTTAGAGAACGTCTTTTGGGAGACTGTCCCATGAGGGATACTTGGCTGTGCTTTGAAAAGAACGAACCAGTAAAAGGTGAACCTGATGTAGTAAAGGAGAAAAGAGTGGACATGAGCGTGGGAAATGAAGAATAGGAAAATTTGAGTGGGAAGAACTTGTTCATTGATTTAGTTGAAAACATCAGCAAGGAATTAAATATAACTGATTGTTGGGTATGTGGGAGTACTAAAATGTCTGATATTTGGCCCTGGGAGGGAATTAGCTTGAAACCTTGAGAAATTCTAAGCATAAAATGAACTGGGGAAGGCCAAAGCACACCAGGGTATAGGAGAAGGGAAAAATGGGAGTTAAAGGCTAAGGTAATTGGGGAAGACTGCATTCTACAAACTGGAAAAAGATATAGAACCCTGGTGGGGCAGATGGCATGCAAAAGATATAACGAAGAATCTAGGAACTAAATGGGTTCCCCCAGGAGCCCAACCTAAGATATTGATCCTTAGAGAAGAGGGAAAAAGGGTGCATTCATCACAAAGGATATAACCTTAATGAATGTGCAGAAAAAGGGATCAATCCCTTCTGGGGAATTAGAAGCCTATCAAAGCATTGGGAGCACCCCTATGAAGACAGGGAGGGTTTTTGGGAAGCCCCAGATGATTTTTTTTGGATCTGCAGGGATGCAGCTTATACACATCTACCAGGAGACTGGTCAGGTAGCTGCACGATTGGGGTGATAAAGCCAGCTTTCTTCCTGCTCCCAAAAGAGGCTGGCTCAGAGCTTGGAGTACCAGCATATGACAACCTAAAGAGGCCCCTAAAAAGGAAGAAGAGGAGTGTAATAAGCACAGGAGGGACCCAGAATTGGAAAGGAACAGTCTGGACCCTGGAGGAAATAATAAGAACTTATGGGCCAGTGACCTGGGCCCAGGATGGGTCCTGGGGATATAGGACCCCAATATACATGTTAAACAGAATAATCAGGCTCCAAGCTGTAATTGAAATAACATGGAACAAAACAGCCCTGGCTCTTGATCATATAAGTGACCACCTCTCCCAGACCTGATGTACCTGGTGTACCAACTCCGACTGGCAGTAGATTACCTTCTCGCTGATGAGGGGGGAATCTGTGGGAAGTTCAACACCTCTGAATGCTGCCTAGAAATAGATGATAAAAGTGAAGTAATCTGGAACATTTCTAAAGAGATCAGAAAAATCTCCTACGTAGGGAACCAAGAATGGATGCCGATCCTGAATACTGATTGGTGGGATAGTTTCTGGTCCTTTAAGGGCTGGTGGAAAAAGGTGGCATTCATTGGTATAGCGGGACTAGCAGGACTGTTATTTCTTCCCTGCGTCATCCCGTGTTTGATCAGAGTAATTACCTCAGTAATAGAGTCTAGCAGCACGATCTACAACTTGTTAGAAATAACCCAAGAGAAGGGAAAAACTAAGATCCTAATGTTAGAAAGTTCAGAGCTGAAAGCAGCAAAAAGGGTATATGACCAACACCAAAGACTAAAGAAGTTTCACTACCAGGAGCCTGAAACAACAAGTTGACGCAGGCTGATGCCTGGTCAAATTAAAAGAGGGGGGATATTGTTATAAATAAAAATCCCAATGTTCAAATTATATGTTCCTGTTTCAATCCCAGTTTAGGTCCCTGGATAAGGGGTTTTGGTGTTGTAAGTCCCAAAAGCGTTCACTGTTAATAAGTTTGTACTTGTTTTATCCTTGCATTTGTATCCCCATCCCTTATTCTCTTCCAACCCGTCAGGCAATTTAGCCGCTGCTGCCCAGGATGAACTTCCCCATTTCCCATAAAGACTTGCACATGGGTGCATATTAAAATCATATTACCACCTGGGAGCAAAGACAGCCCTGGACAACGAGCCATGCTCAGGGAACATCTGGAGGACCCCACTGTGGAGGCAGCGGGGACCTGGGGAGACTGGGTGTGCCAATCTCAGTCCAGCAAGCTGGTTGCCATGACCTGGGCAGGACTTGAGAGGGAAGACATCCCTAGACCCTTGAGCCTAAGACAGAGTCTCTGGGTGATCCTGGCGAGGATAGAGGCTCCAGTCCTGCTGACAGTGGATGATGACAGGCCTGTGTGATCCTCGACATCGACCACAGGGAGCAGCGGCGGCGCACACCCCGAGCCCCCGCCTCTAGGCCCAGTTCTCTCTAATAAAGGCTTGTTAATGGGAGCAGAAGGTCTCCTGGCCCTTTAATTCACCGCACCTGCAGTGCCGGGGGAGGAGGCACAGCTGGGAGGAGGGAGGGGTGGGGGGAAGCTGGTTTTAGGGGTATTAATTTACTTCTCACAATCCTTCACTGAGTTTTTGGAATTTTCTGCCAGAAATCTCTCTCCTCCCCCACTCATCCACAGGTATTTGGGGCAGTTTTCTCCTTTTTGGGAGAAATCCGAGCGATGCACTGAGGCACCTAATCAGAGGTGGGAGAAGTGAGGCTCCAGGGCTTCCCGCTGAGCCGGAGCCACCGAACACCAGGGCAGGGAAAGGCGGGCCGGGAGCTGCGGAGAACTTTGTTTGTGTTTGGAGCTCAATGGCGGCTCGGGCCGGGCCCGTTCCAGGCCTGTTCCTCATCTCCGCCCTTCCCCTCACACAGCCCAGGAGGCCCCGAGAGCGTGGGGCGGGGCTGTGCCGTGTGCAGAGCCTGCCGCTGGCTGCGATTGGCTACTGCTGCCGTCACTCTTGGTTCTGGCGCGCTCTGATTGGGCAGAGCGGGGACAAGCCCGGCCCCGCTGGCGCCCCCAGGGCGGCCGTGGGGCAGGAGAGCCGCCATTGCCGGAGCGTCTGTGCGGGCCCGGCAGCGGCGGCAGCGGCCGGAGCCCGGTGAGGCGGCGGCGGAGCTCGGAGGCGGCCCCAGCCATCGCAGGTGGGAGCCGCGCTCGGTTCTGCGGGGGCTCGGGGCTCGCTGCGGGCCCGGGAGGGGGCGGCGGGGGGCTGTGGCGGGTGGCTTGTGCCGTGGCCAGCCCGTGTTGGCCCTGGCGTGAGGGCGCCGCGGGAGCGGCTGCCCGCGGTCTCCTTCCCGCTGGGGCCTCGGCAGGAGCCGGTGCCGGAGCAGCGCTGGCTCGTCCCGGTTCGTGTCGGTAGCCCGGAGGTGGCTGCGCTGTGCCCGGGGCTGGGCGGGAAAATTCCCGGCGCCAGAGGTTTGTGTGGCCAAAGGAGGCAGAGGAGCGGTGTGAGAGTGACTTTATTGCTGCCCAAAGGGAGAGGCCGTGGGGCATTTGCCGTGCGCTCTCTCCAGCTGCTGGAGGACGCGGCCTCGTTTTTGTCCTGATTTTCCCGGCCGCGTGTCCCTGTCCCTTTCCCCACTGGCGGAGGTGCTTGGAAGGTTCAGACTTCCCCATCTGCCTCCTGCATGTCCCGGTTAATATGTACCCACCACTTTTGTATAACATCCGATATTGATGGCTCTGTTAAGTCTTTGTTCTTCTGGAAGTTCAGGAATTTAGCGGGACTTTGTCAGAGCAGCGGTCCTTGTCAATTGGTAACATTTTCTGAAACTGAGGCTTTCTCCCATTGCTTCCTTATGTGCAAGTCCCTGGCCCTATCTGCAAGCAGATTCACTCATTGACTCTGTTTTTTCTTCCTGGGTGTTCTTTGATTTTGGGATTGCTCTCAGTGCCCTCATTCGCTGTCCTTTTGTAGCCGTTTGTGGCTCAGGAGGCCTGGCTGCCCCCTGCATCCCCTTGCTCAGCTGCTGAATGAGCTGCACTCAGCAAGGTGCCGTGCATGGTGAAAAGATGAGAGTTGCTGTAGAACATAAGAGGAGAAACTGCATTCCTTTAACTCATGGTCTGCCAGGGAACCACAAAAAAGTTGCCCGTTCCCATCCTTTCCACATTTGGACCGGTACATTACATTTTTCTTATATCCTTTGTTATCTGTTTCTCCACTTTTCCTCTGTGATCTATTTGCCAACAGCAGTTTGAGTTATTTAATTTTCCACAAACTCTGCCTCCTTTTCCTGCTAAAAGATAATGTGACTCCATCCCATGGTGAAATGTTGTGTTCCTCATCTGGGTGGATTGGTTGGGAAGAAAGTCAGGAACTGGAGCTGTCTGGTTGGGTATTATTTTGAGGACATCCTGTAATCTAATTATGCCATGGAAATGATAAATGGGTTCTCTGGCTCCTGATATGAATTCATTAGGGTTCCCCGGGGCTGGCCCATGGTGTTGCAGGATTTGTTCTGGTGGCCATTCATCTTTTCCCCATTTTTTGGTGCTCCCTCCAGTCAGGGCAGCATCAATTTTGGGCTTTTCTCTAATTAAATCAGCACATACTTGGATTCCCAACTGATTTCCCTTGGGGTAGCAAATAAACCCCAGTGCTCTAATTCACCCTAGATAACATAGAAAGTGAGAGCACAAGTTGAGGTGGGGAGTGGGATGATTCTCCCCCATTTTTTATAGTGAAATTTTCACAACATTGTCCATTTGCAGTTTTCCTTTTTAGCTTAACCAATTTCTGTGCCAGAGTCAGATATCCTCACCATGGGATCTGCCTTTAGCTGTGCAAATTCTGCCTGTGCCCCCAGGCAGAGCTTGGGGTGAGGGGCAGAGGAATTCAGCCCAATTCCTCCCCCAGGCAGGAAGACCCTGGTACATTGTCCAGGCTTTGCCCCAGGGGTGTTAATTTGCATTTCTAAAGCTCCTGTCCTGGCTGCCTGGAATGAAGCTTCTCTTCCAGGGCAGCCATGGGATGACTCACATGGAGGGCTCCCTCCCCCATCTGCTGTTTCTTTGTTGTTTTTTTAAAACAATTTTATATTAACTGTTTACATTTTAAAGGGCCTCCTTTCAAGGTCTTCTGGTTTTCAAAATGCAGCTTAAAGGTGAACATGGAAAAACCCATACCATAATTTTGCCATCCCTAAGAGCCATGCACAAACATAAAAACAAAAATTAGAAAGAAATCAAGTATTTTCTTTTTCTTCTCTGACTAAAAACTGATTCTCACACCCCTGGCCCAAGCAGAACTGACAACAGAAAAGTAGAATTATTGCAAAAAATTCTTCTAATGGTGTAATCCTTTCACTGAAACTGTGAAAAGAAAAAACTCTCCAACAATGTCTCCAGAGAAATAAGGCATGACTTGATTCTGAACAGAATCATTTCAGCCACACACAGTCTGCATGTGCAGAGAAAATCATTCCATGGCATGTGAGTTTTACTAGATGTTTCCTAAACTTCATTCAGTCTGAACCCATAGAAATCCATTGGTTTAGTGTTCATTGTTTCCAAGGTGTGGAGTTCTTAGTGTTTGGTTTCCTGTTGCATCCGGATTTCTGTGTCTCTGATGTGAATTAGGTCTGCAATCCTGGATTTCCTGCTCAGCCTTTTCCAGACCCCCTTGGATCCCCATTCCTGGGCCCTGGGACCCCCCCGCATCTCCTTCCCCAGCTCCAGGACCCCCTGCAGCCCCTTCTCCTCACCAACAGCGCCCTGCACCCCCTTTCCCGGGGATCCTCCCCTGGCAGCCCCTGGATCCCCCGGTTCCGTCAGCCCGGGGACCCCCGGAGCCCCATTCCCGGCCATCCCGGGGCACCGCACCCCCAGGCCTCCCTTTCCAGGGAAAGCCGAGCTGGGCACGGGGCTCTCCAGCCGCTCTGGCATTTCTGATCACCCAAAGGAGAGGGAGAGAGCAGCAGAGAGAGAGAGAAGGAGACTGGGAATCGGGGCTCGGGCTCCCAGCGCCCGCTCCTGCTCCGCCGGGGCTGGGCAGCCGCAGCCGCAGGAAAAATGGGATCCGCGGATGCCGGGGCTTCCCCCGCTTTGGGCCGAAGCCGGCGGGTTCCAAGGCAGAGTTTGAGCGCAGGGCCCGGGAGTTCAGCCCAGTTTGTCCCGGGGGTCCCGCAGTGCGCGGCCGAGGAGGGTCCCGGGGGATCCCGGGAGGGGATCCAGGGGAATTCCCTGGAATTGCCGCGTCCCCTCCCCCCGCGCTCCCTCGGGCACTTTCGCTTCCGCCTTGGCCGCCCTGCGCCGCCGGGATCTGCCCGGCGACCGGTGACGTCACTGCAGCCTCGGGCTGCCACTGGCGGGCAGCAAAGAGCGGCGCCAATGGCGGGGCCAGCGGGGAGCTGCAGATGCTGCAGCAGCGGCACAGCCAGAGCGGGGCTGAACGGGGGGAGCCGGGGCTGGGGGATCTGTGGGGCTGCGATGGCAACTGTGGCATCGCCATGGGGATCCCTGCGATCCAGGCTGAGGGATTAACAAATTCCCTGGCTCACAGCTGCAGGGAATGTCTCCAGAAATATGTCAGATATGGGCGGGAGGCGCTGGAGTGTAAAGGTGGGGAGGGCAGAATTCCCATGGGAATATGGGAATGGGAATGTGGGATTTCGGTAGGCAAAATTTGGGAATGTGGGAATTCCCATGGAAATTCCATGGATGGATCTCAGACATCATCCCATTCCCACGGGACCTCCATGGATGGATCCCGCTGCTGTCCCATTCCCATGGGAATTCTGTGGATGGATCTCACTGCCATGCCATTCCCATAGAATTCCATGGGCAGATCTCCCCATCCCACTGCCATGAGAGCCCCAATCCGGTTCCCCTCCAAACCCATCCTGGGGGTTGCCCTGTTCCTTGCCCTCCCCACCCCCCACAGGACTCCTGGGGGTCCCCCCCAGGACCCATCCAGCCCCCCTAAACTCTTCCTGGGTCCCCTCTCATCCCCCGATAACTGGAATTCCTGGAAGTCCCCCCGTATCCCCTCCCCCAGGACTTTGGGGGGTCCCACCTGACCTGTCCGTGCACCCCCAGATTTCTTCCACAGCCCCCCTGTGATGGTGGAGGGTGGGGGCCGAGTGCTGGTGCCCCCCTGCCTGCAGCAGATCCAGCGGTGAGGGCAGTTTGGGGGGTCCCTCAGCATTTGGGGTCCTTGGGATTTGGGGTGACCCCCCGGGCCCCCCAGGATCTCCCTGAACACGCTGACGCTGCCCATGGGCAGTGAGAAGGTTCAAACCCGGCACGGGGTCCCCAGCACTGCCACCTGCATTGCCCAGGTACCCCCAAACCTGCCGAGAACCCCCAAATCCCCCGGGACACCCCAACCTCCCCTGATCCCAAACACATTCCTGGATGCTCCAAAAACTCCCCAAAACCGCAAAACCCCATAGAGACATTGAGAAGGTTCATACCTGGCATGGGGTCCCCATGTCCATTACCAGCAGGTTCCCCAAAACAGCCTTGAGATCCCCAATTCCACTCCCAGGATCGCCCAAATTCCCCCATCAGGGTTCCTGTAAACCCTCTTGGGAACCCCCCAAAAACCACCGTGGCCCCAAAAACACCCAGAACTTCTGAAAATCCCCAGAAACCCCTCACCAAGGTTTATACCCAGCATGGGGACCCCATCGCCTTCATCGGCATCACCCAGGTACCCCCAAACCCCTCCCGGGACCCCCAACCCCTCCCGGGCTCCACTGCCGGAACCAACGGGAGCGGTGTTGCCCTTTTAAGAGGAGTTACAGTGGGACCCGACAACACCGGGGGCCCTTAAAGCGGCCATGGTAGAGAGAACCCCCAAAATCCACCCTGGGGGACAAAACATCCTCTACAGGGGCTTGGGGTGGGGACACCCCTAAAAATGTCACTTAAAGCCGTCATGATCCCCCCTCAAAAGGGGCTTGTGGGGCTGCGGCTGCACAAACACCCTAAAATGGGGAGGAAAAAACACCCCTGTAGTGGTGGGATCCCCCCAAAAAACCTGAAAAAGAGAAAAACTCCTCTTGAGAGGGGCCTGAAGACCCTGAAGGGCCCTGGAAGAGGGACAAGATCCCCTCCTGTGCTGGGGCCTCCCCGAGCCGGGAACTCTCCCGTTCCTGCACTCGGGGGAGCCCCGAACGACGGCGGCTCCTGGGCTGAGCCCCCCTCAGCCGGGGCTGCGGGGGGAACTGGGGGGGCTGGGACGGGGCTTGGGGCTCCTGGGGTGAACTGGGGGACCCTCAGTGCTCCCACCTCCCCCTGTTCCCCTGTCCCGCCCCGTTCCCATTGTTCCCCCAAAGCTCCGCTGCCCCCAGCTCGGTTTGGGGGGGACCCAGCCCTTTCCCATCGTGTCCCGGCCCGGCCCCGCTCACCCGAGGGCTCCGAACCGCGCACAGGGACAGAGGAGGGACAGAGGGGGAGGAAGAGGAGGGACAGAGGAGGAGGAAGAGCTGGAGCAGGCAGAGGAGGCTCCACCTGCGCTCCCCGCTCTCTGCATCTGCAGCTCCTTCGGGACCATCGCCCCCCATCCCGCAGGTGCCCGGGGAGGGGGAGCTCGCCCCAAATCCCCCGGGGCTCCCTGGCTTTGGGGTTTTTGGGGGGGATGTTTGGGGATGGCAGGGCTCCAGAGCCGAGCCGCAGATGCCCCTCGGGGGCACCCCGGGGGTCCCCGGGAGGTGTTTTTGGGGGGTCCCGGTGGCGGTGGCGGCAGAGCCCCGGCAAAGGGGCCGGGGGGATGCGGGTCCGGCATGGCCGGGAAAGGGGTTCGGGGCTCCCGGTGCCGGCAGTGGCTGCTCCCAGCATTGCCCAGTTGCTCACCCCGTGTGGCTCCAGTTTCCTGTGCGCCCCACGATAAACCAAATCACTCCCAGTCATTCCCTATTAGAGTACAATTTGTCTCCATTTTATCCCATTTTTCCACATTTTTATCCAATTTTCCCCATTTTTATCCCATTTTTGCTCTATTTTCCTAATTTTAATCCTATTTTCATATAGTTTTCGTCATTTTTATCCTATTTTTTATTTTTCACCAACTTTTCCCTCATTTTTTTCCTTTCTCCTCCATTTCTGCCTTTTTTATCTCATTTTTCCTCAGTTTTTCTCCATTTTTTCCTGATTTTTTTCCTATTTTTCCTCCGTTATTCAATTATTTCCCCAGGTTTCCTCATTTTCCCCCCAATTTTTTCCCATTTTTTATCTATTTTTTTCCCCATTTCCCCATTTTATGCTATTTTGCTATATTTTTCCCCATTTTTTTTCCCATGTTCTCTCTTATTTTCCCTATTTTCTTCCATTTTTCTCCCATTTTTGCCTCATTTTTACCATTTTTGTTCCCATTTTTACCCCAGTTTTCCCATTATTTTCCCCATTTTTATCCTGGTTTTATCTCATTTTTCCACAATTTTATCCCAATTTTCTTCCATTTCTTTCTCCCATTTTTCCCTATTTTTATCCCATTTTTTCCCTATTATTTTCCCATTTTGGCTCCAATTTCCCCCATTTTTGCTCCATTTCCATCCTATTTTTTCCTATTTCCCCCTAATCTTCCCCATTTAATTATTCCAAAAAATTAATATTTTGGGGGGGAAAAATAGAAATTTTGGTGGGAAAAAAGGGTGCTTTGGGGGCAAAACTCCATGAATTTGAATCACAGCTTTCCCATGATTTTTCCATGATTTTTCCATGATTTCTAGCTGGAAGGAGGTGTGGAATTCATCCGAACATTCTGGAAGCTATAATAGGACCAGGCCATCAACCTTCCCAAAAATCTGGACCAGCTCATCTGCAATTCCACCTTTCCCCACTCCCCGGATTCCCAGGTCCGGAAATTCTTCTACAACCTCCCAGGTAGGCAATTCCCAAAATTCCATGGAAAAATGGGATAGGGGGATTTTATCCTGTTTTTTTCCTGATTTTCCCCAATCTTTTTCTCTCTTTTTTTTTTTTTTTCTTATTTTTCCCTTATTTTTTCCTTATTTTTCCCTGAATTTTTCCCAGTTTTTTCACCATTTTTTTCCTGATTTTTTTCTTTTTCCTGATTTTTTCCTCTTCTCAAAATTTTTTGTCTTTTCCCCAATTTTTTCTCTAATTTTTCCATAATTTTTCTGTTTTTTCCCATTTTTTCCCAATTTTTTTCCCTTGTTTTTCCCATTTTTTTCCCTGATTTTCCCCCAATTTTTTAAATTTTTTTTCTGATTTTTTTCTCTGATTTTTTTTCCAGGTTTTATTCCCTTTTTCTTATTTTTCCTCATTTGTCACAATTTTTTTCACAATTTTTTTCACATATTTTTCAGGTTTTTTTCCTGATTTTTCCCTCTGATTTGTCCAAATATTTCCCTTTTTTCCTAATTTTTTCTGATTTTTTCCTGTTTGTTTCCTTGATATTTCCTATTTTTTTTCCCAATTTTTTTCCCAATTTTACAAAGTTTTTTTCCCCACTTTCTTGTACTCTTTTTTTTTTCCCTTGATTTTTCCCATTTTTTTCCCAGTTTTCTTCCTCTTTCATTTCCTGATTTTTCCCTGTTTTTTCCCAAATTTTTTCCTAAATTTTTTTCTTGATTTTCCCCCACTTTTTCCTGATTTTCCTTCTTCTTTTTGTAGCATCTTCCTGGTTATTCCCCATTTTTTTTCACAATTTGTCCCTGATTTTTCCCTGTATTTCCTAATTTTTTTACTGATTTTTCCTGATTTTTTCCAGGTTTCTTCCCTCTCTTTTCTTGATTTTACCCAATATTTGCTCAATATTTTTCCAGATTTTCCCCATTTTTTCCAGATTTTTCCAGATTTTTTTATAATTTTTTTAATGATTTTTTTTCATTATTTTTTTATTTTTCTGATTTTTTTTTCATTTTTTTCCCATTTTTTTCTTAAACTTTTTCTTGATTTTTGTGCTTTTTTCTGTTTTAATCCCATTTTTTTCCCTGATTTTTCCCTTTTCCTTTCCCTAATCTTTCTGGTTTTCCCCAATTCTTTCCTGATTTTTTTTCATTATTTTTTTCTGATTTTCCCAGATTTTTTTATCCTTTTCCTGTTTGTTTACCTGATTTTCCGCTGATTCTCTTTTTTTTTCCACATTTTTTCTCTGATTTTTTCCCAATTATTTTCCTTATTTTTTTGCAATTTTTTCTCAAATATTTCTGTTTTTTCCTTCATTTTTCCAATATTTTTCCCAATTTTTTCCTGATTTTTCCTGATTTTTCCTAGGGTCTTTTTGGTTTTCTTTTCCTGATATTTTCCCTGATTTCTCACAATTTTTCACAATTTTTTCATGTATTTCCCATTTTTTCCTGATTCTTCTCTTCCTTTCCCAATTTTTTTCTAGCTTTTTCCCAATTTCTTCTCAAATTTCCCTAGTTTTTACCTGATTTTTCCTGGTTTTTTTCCTACTACATTTCAGATTGTATTCCTCTTTCTTTTCTGGATTTTCCCCAATTTTTCCAAGTTCTTTCCCAGTTTTTTTCCTGATTTCCCAAATATTCTTTCCAATTTTCCCTGGTTTTTCATGAGTTTTCCTTCTTTTCCTATTTTTTCTGATTTTTTCCCCATTTTTTCTGACTTTTCCTGATTTTTCCCAGATTTTTTCACATTTTTTTCCTTAAGTTTGCTCTTTTTTTCCCCCAAACTTTTCCTGGTTTTCCCCAATTTTTTGTCAGATTTTCCCCTGTTTTTCCCAAATTTTTCCCAATTTTTTCCTGATTTTTCCCTGATTTTTTTGGATTTCACCCTGATATTTTTGGTTTTTCCCCGAATTTTCCCTTCCATTTTCCTTGAATTTATCCTGGGCTTTTTTACATTTTTTCCCCAATTTTCCAGTTTACTTCACACTCCCAGTCTGATCCCAGTCACTCCCAGTCTAATCCCAGTCACTCCCAGTATGATCCCAGTCACTCCCAGTCTGATCCCAGTCACTCCCAGGATGAGGCCAGTGGCCTCCAGTTGCTCCCTGGCAGTGCCAGTGTGACCCCAGTAGCCTCCAGTGTGATCCCTGGGACTCCCTGTCTCTCCCAGTATATCCCAGTCAGCCCCAGCACGCTCCCAGTCATTCCCAGCTCCTCCCAGTTGCTCTCAGCATGATCCCAGTTGTTCCCAGCCACTCCCAGTCAATCCCAGTATGATTCCAGTCACCCTCAGTGGGATCCCAGTCTCAGCCAGCAGGGACCCAGCTGCTCCCACTGTGATCCCAGTATGATCCCAGTTGAGTGTGATCCCAGAATAGTTGTAATTCTTCCCAGTTCCTACCAGTGTGATCCCAGTTGTCCCTGGAATAGTCCCAGTCCATCTCAGCACGGTCCCACTCACTCCCAGTTTCTCCCAGTGTGGTTCCAGCTGTTCCCAGTATGGTCACAGTCACTCCCAGTATATCCCAGTTGCCCTCAGCATGCTTGTGCTCATTCCCAGTCATTCCCAGTTGCCCCAGTAAGGTTCCAGTTACCCCAGTCCAAACCAGTCCCTGCCAGTGCTGCCACTCCTGGGATCCCCCAGCCCTCTCTGTGTTCCCCGGTCCCACATCTCCCCAGAGGAGCCCCAAGGGCTGGCAGTCCCCAGCCAGGGTCCCCAGCCAGCCCCAGGTTGGATCTGCAGCCCCCAATTTTCCTAGTTTCCCTCTCCTTTTCCCCGGGCCGGGTTCCCCCCGTCCCCAGCGGGTGGGAGCAGCGGAGAGCCCCGCGCTGCCCATCCCGACCTGTCCCGGCTCCATCCCCGCTCCTGCCGTGGGCTGTGAGGGGTTTGGGAACGGGGCACCGAGGGTGTCGCTGCTCCTGGGGGAGGAGGAGGAGGGATGGAAGAGGAGGGATGGAAGATGAGGGATGAAGAAGGAGAGTGAGAAGGGATGGAAGTAGGAGCAGGAGGTGGCATTAGGGAGGAGAAGGAGGAGGGATGGAAGGGGACGAGAGGAAGGAAGATGTTGTAAATACTCCACAAACCCCTTCATTCTTTTCCCCCATGGGGATGTGTCTGCCCTTCACAGAACACGGGCGGGAAGGGGTCTCAAAATATATCCAACATGGACCTAAGGTATTTTAGACAAAGAAGGCTCAGAGTTATGAGACGTGGTCCTGGGTTCATTGTATGTGCATCGCCCGGGGCAAGAAAGAGGCTGAGATTCCTTGGGTGCTGTCTCTTAAACTTGGGGGAGGGGGTGGCCAGGGGATACAGGGGGGTTACAGCCAATGGGATAGGGAAAAGAAAAGGGAGGGTAGGTAGGGACTGATCTTATAAAAAACCAAGGGTGAGTTCTTCCCCTGGGACAGACCATAATTGTTTAAATGAACTTCAACAGGAAGAGGAGGGACAAAGGAGGATCAGGGAAAGGAGAAGAAACCAAGAGGTAAGAACTCCCTGAATTTACAGTCTCCCACCTGTGGGATCATCACCCCCCATCCCACAGGTGCCCCGAGAGGGGGAGCTCAGCCCAGATATCCTGGGGGGTCCCTGGGTTAGGTTTTTTGGGAGGGGATATTTGCGACTTAAGGACTGCAAAGCTGAGTGGAAAATACCCCCTGTGGAGACACTGGGGGGTCCCAACATCCCTAAGTGAGGAGATGGAAGTGGGGGAACTTTTCAGATTCCTGGCACTCCCAGCAGCCTGAGTAGGGCAGGGACTGAGCAGACAGGGGACACCCAATACAAGCGTGACCCCCAGCAGCTGGGACGGGGGGAACCTCTGAACACCACAGGGGAGAGACCAGAGATGGGGAACTCCTGGGAGGCATTTTCTGGGTTGAATCTTGATGTTTTGGAGGTTTTTATGGATAGCTTGGGATTTCTAAAGATGGACTTGGGCAGGAGGAGCCCCCTAATCCAATGTGCTCATGAATTGTATTTTTCCCCAAACCAGGATTTCCCATTCCCAAATCTTGGCCAGATGGAGAAGGAGGCTGCTGTGAGGAAGAGGAAGATGCTCCAGGACACCCAGGCAGGTGAGGAGGAAGTCAGTGCCCCTTTCCCCCTCTCTCCTGCTCCATCTCCCAGCCCAGCCTGGCCCCCGGCTGCAGGACAACCCCGCTTCCGACGCCGTCCTGCCGGGGATGCACTGGGGGGATCTCCTTCCCCTTCCCTCTGGCACGGAGGCAAATCCCATCCTCTCCTTGTCCTTCCTCCCCCAGACAAGGAGCTGAGGATGGAGACCAGGGAGGACAAATCCCTGCGGCACAACCTCGTGGACAAGGTCGTTCTGAGCAGCTCCACGGTGCAGGAATCCAACAGGGAGGAAAATCCCCAGAGATCCCGCAGGAGGAGGGGCTCCAAACCCAGCCCAGGGTGCTCTGAGGAGGAAAGACCCACCCTGTGCCGGGAAGGCGGCCGGAGATCCAGCCAGGGCTCTGAGCTGGTGGTCCATGAGCAGCTTCAGGATGGGGAGAAGCCCTACAAGTGCTTGGAGTGTGGGAAGAGCTTCAGCCAGAGCAACAGCCTGATCTGCCACCAGATGATCCACACTGAGGAATGGCCCTATCAGTGTGGGGAATGTGGGAAGGGCTTCAGCTTCAGCTCCCACCTCATCATCCACCAGCGCATCCACACTGGGGAGAGGCCCTATGAGTGTCCTGAGTGTGGGAAGAGGTTTCGGATCAGCTCCAGTCTCCTCCTGCACCAGCGGATTCACAGAGATGAGAGGCCCTTCCGCTGCCCTGACTGTGGGGAGGGCTTCAAGCAAAACTTCACCCTCATCACCCACCGGCGCATCCACACTGGGGAGAGGCCCTACGAGTGTGGGGAATGTGGGAAGAGCTTCAGCCACAGCTCCAGCCTGATCTGCCACCAGAGGATCCACACTGGGGAACGGCCCTATGAGTGTGGGGAGTGTGGGATGACCTTCAGCCAGAGGTCCCAGCTGACCATCCACCAGATGATCCACACTGGGGAGAGGCCCTATGAGTGTGGGGAGTGTGGGAAGAGGTTTCAGACCAGCTCCAGTCTCCTCCTGCACCAGCGGATTCACACGGATGAGAGGCCCTTCCGCTGCCCCGACTGCAGGAAGGGCTTCAATCAAAAGTCCAACCTCATCAGGCACCGGCGCATCCACACTGGGGAGAGGCCCTACGAGTGTCCCCAGTGTGGGAAGAGCTTCTCCAGGAGATCTCACTTGACCCGACACCAACAGAGGCACCGGTAAGGGAAGCCCTGTGAGTGCCCCAAGTGCAGGAAGAGCTTCGTGCGCTTCCCTGGCTCCATCCCCCACCAGAGGACCCACGTTGGGCAGAGCCCTGATGACCCACGTTCCCAGTGATCTGTGTTGGGAACACACTGGGCTGGTGGTCATTCTGGTTTGGTTCTATCTTTTGATTCATCTTCATCTCTTTAAAACAGACAAAATTGGAATAAATGTCTACAAATTCATCAAAGGCATCTAAAACCTCACATTTACTAATGCTTCAAGGGAATCTGGGAGATACTTGGGAATATTCAGGGGTTGTGGGGTTATTTGGTGGAGTTGTCTCCATTTCTTGGCACTCAAGGAGATGAGAGGGTTCGATCTGTCACCTCAAAACCGCTCAGTCCCACTGAAATCTACTCAATCCCACCCAAAATGACTGGATTTCGCAGCCCCTCAGGGTGTGTTGCCTTAAATTTTAGCTTTCATTTCTTTCATGTTCTGCACTGCCTAGGTTTGTAGTTTTGAACTTCACATTAGGTGTCACTGAGCTCTCTTCACAGAGTAGGTAGTGTAGGTTTTCCAAGCAAGGCAAACACCCCAATTCAGGAGCCAGCACCATGGCCTCCCCCCATGGCCACCCTGGCCAATCTACCCACAAGACATCAATGTGATGGATGGCAAAGCAATGGCGTTTATTGCAGGAGAATTTGACCTTTTATAACCTAGGGTCATTGTGTTACTCCCATCTGCTTACGTTACACTTGAGTGCTATTTGCTAATTACAGAAGGTTTTACTATCCTAACAGAGAGGGGTTTTTGCTAACTTTCCGTTACATCCCGAAATCTTCAGATCGCCAGGCCTTAAACTACAACAGGTAGACAAAACAATTCCTTTTCTAGCTTGATACCAAGGACAGTCGTTACAAGTTCCAAGCCCAAAAGCATAAACAAGGGTGGACTGAAGAGAGAAAACAGGAAGGATGGGACTTCCTCATCTGAAGCTGTAATTGGACAATGAACCCAAATATGCAGATGGACCTGAACTTCTAAAACTGTGAGACCGCGTGATGAGTTGGTTTGGGGGTTTTTTTTGACCATTTTTGGGTCTATCTTGGGTGTAGCCCTGTCCAGGCTCTTGTACTGCCCAAGGTCTGTCCTTTAAGGCCTTTTAATAAACTTTATTCTTAACTCTGTGCAGCCTCTGTTCTAGGCCAGCCTTCTGAAGGCATCAGGTGGAATGGGGTTGGAAGGGGATTGGGTGAAGTGGGATGCAAATCAGGAGGGGTGAGATGGGCATTGGGTGGGGCAGGATGGGTGGGATGGAGTTTGGGAGGTGTGAAATGAGGGAAATTTGGCTTGGGAAGGGGGTCTTGATGTCCAGCAGGAGTGGGATGGGTTGGGGTTGGGATTGGGGAGGTGGGGTGGGGTCTGCAATGAGACAGCCAAAGTTTGGGGATGATGAATGGAGGGCGTGTCCATTACTGAGTGAGTTTTGGATATTCCACATACCTGAAGAAATTTCGGTGTATCTCGTGTGTCTGAGTTGGTTTTGGGGCACTCCCCAGCTCTTTGGGGGCTCCTGAGAGCAGCTCCATGGAGCCCCATTGCCAGGGCTGGTTGCCATGGGCACGAGCTCAGAGCTGTAGCCAGAGTGCGTTGCCTCAGCGCTGGAGAGCAGAGAAATGATGAATGGCCCCAGACATCTCCAGGGTGTGTTTGGGGGCAGAGCAAGTTCTGCCTGTGTGGGGCGGTCACTGCCCCAGCCCAGCCACTGCAGCCTCTGCTCCAGCCCCAAAGTGGCTGCCAAGCCCCTGGCACCCCAAAAACCCCAGCTGGGAGAGGGAGCAGAGCAGGTGAGGCTGTGACACGGGTGTGACACTGACATGTGCCACGGCCCTGGAGCTCAGAGCAGCTGAGATGGCGCTGGATCCAAGGCTGACTGTGGATCTCTGTCCCTCTCTCGCTTCTCCTGACTTCCAGTTTTCAAAATCTGGATAGCTTGAAGTTGGATGGGTTGGACGAGTTGGCTCAGTCTGTGCTTAGTGAAGTGATTTCCTCTAATTGCATGCAGCTTTATGATTTCCCGAGTACCTCACTCTCTAAAGTTTGCAGCTGAAAGTTTGTTCCCATCCTCCTGAGAAGTTTGTTGTTTTCTCCCATGCACTGCCCGAGGGGATGGAGGTACCTCAGGTCCCTTTCCAGCAGGGCCCGAGCAAGCTTGGGGCACAGCACAGGGAACTGCAATGCTGAGCCAGCCCTGGCTGGGTTGGAGGAAGCAGAAAGGCCAAGCCCTGAGCCCAGGCCTGGCCCAGCAGGGCCTGTCCCTCACGGGTGGCTCGGGGCTCTTTGTGGGGCAGTGGGATGTGAGGGGCAGCAAGGACAAATGCCATAAACCTGCGAGCCCTGCCAGCCTCCTCAGGGAGGGCCGAGGGAGGAGCAAAGACCTTCCTGGGGCTGTGCCCTGGGCCAGGAGGGATTGTGCCAGTGGAGTTGACCCTAAATTTCTTCTCCCAGGCAGCTTTAGGACAGGGAACATGAAGAAGCCAGAGCCAACTCTCAGCCTTCCACAGTCCTCCAGTAGAATCCTGTGTGGGGAGCAGCCTGGGAGCAGGGTTTGTGTGTCAGGGGAGGGGAATTCAGAGCCCTTTTCTCCCCCATGGGCTGAGGGTCTGCATTTTCAATGGCCCTGCAGCTGCCAAAGGGGCCTTTTTCACCCAGCTGAGAACAGTTCTGCTGATAGCCTGTCCTAAACCCGTTTTTCCTGCAAATGTGCCTATGAAGCCTCATTTTTTGCAGCCCCAGGTCTTGTGTGCATGCAGGTGTCTCAACTGAAGGGTGGAACAGCTCTGCCAGGTAGGAGTTCTCTTTCTCCTGGTGGTTTTTTTGTTGGTTTATTTTTTAAATTATCTCCCCCTGTGAGCTGTGTGCAGAGCTGTGTAACTGTGTGTGACACTTGTCTGTGGCACTGTGGGGGTGGCCAAGGGCACCTTCCCCGAGCTGTGTGCAGAGGAATCCACAGCAGCCCAGGCCGGGGGTGCTCAGTGGCCGCTCAGTTCCGCTGACTGGACGCGGCTCTGGCCGCTTCCCTTGGAGCGTCTCCAGGGAGGGAACGCTGGGGCTGCTGGCCCGGCTGTGCTGTCACTGCCAGGGGAACGCTGGGGCTGCTGGCCCGGCTGTGCTGTCACTGCCAGGGGAACGCTGGGGCTGCTGGCCCGGCTGTGCTGTCACTGCCAGGGGAACGCTGGGGCTGCTGGCCCGGCTGTGCTGTCACTGCCAGGGGAACGCTGGGGCTGCTGGCCCGGCTGTGCTGTCACTGCCAGGGGAACGCTGGGGCTGCTGGCCCGGCTGTGCTGTCACTGCCAGGGGAACGCTGGGGCTGCTGGCCCGGCTGTGCTGTCACTGCCAGGGGAACGCTGGGGCTGCTGGCCCGGCTGTGCTGTCACTGCCAGGGGAACGCTGGGGCTGCTGGCCCGGCTGTGCTGGCACTGCCAGGGGAACGCTGGGGCTGCTGGCCCGGCTGTGCTGTCACTGCCAGGGGAACGCTGGGGCTGCTGGCCCGGCTGTGCTGTCACTGCCAGGGGAACGCTGGGGCTGCTGGCCCGGCTGTGCTGGCACTGCCAGGGGAACGCTGGGGCTGCCCCGCTCCTGCCCCACCCCATCAGCTCTGCCAGCGCCTCCAAGGGACACAAAGGCTGAGCCCAAGGGTGAGAGTTGCACAAGGGGCTGAGCTGGCATCTGGGACCCATTGGGATCATGGAGTGCAGCCCCCGGCCCTGCACACACACCCCAACAATCGCAGCCTGTGCATCCCTGGCAGCGCTGGCCAAAGGCTCCTGGAGCTGCGGCAGCCTCGGGGCCGTGCCCATTCCCTGGGGAGCCTGGGCACTGCCCCAGCCCCCTGTGCGGGAAGAAGCTTTTGCTCATCTCCAGCCCAGCCCTGCCCTGGCCCAGCTCCAGCCGTTCCCTCGGCTCCTGTCCCTGCTCACCTGGGCAGAGATCAGAGCTTGCCCACAGAAGCTGTGGCTGCCCCTGGATCCCTGGAAGTGTCCGAGGCCAGGTTGGATGGGGATTGGAGCAGCCTGGGACAGTGGAAGGTGTCCCTGCCATGGCAGGGGGTGGAATGAGATGAACTTTAAGGTCCATTCCAGGCCAAGGCATTCTGTGATTCTGTGATTTTGGGGGAGATGCTGAAGCTCTGGCTCAGCTTTATCTCAGCAAATGTCTGGAGCCAGCAGCAGCCATGGGTGGGATCATCTCCTCCTCCCTCTCGCTGTGGCTG
This sequence comes from Cyanistes caeruleus, assembly GCF_971803275.1. NCBI lineage: Eukaryota > Metazoa > Chordata > Aves > Passeriformes > Paridae > Cyanistes > Cyanistes caeruleus. The sequence continues at coordinate 1,029,645 of NW_028255894.1, read as the reverse complement.
TAACTCACCCAAGGGCAGTGTCATAAATGAAATTGAAATTTGGATGACTAGGGCTATTGGGTTAACAGCAGTTTAATAACAAGAAAAAAAAATGATACAATTTAGTGAATTGAATACAAGAAAACAATTTAATAAAAGAATACAATTTAGTGGATTGAATAGCAATTTGATATAGGAATATAATTTAGTAAAAGAGTACCATTTATATATATATATATATTCATATATATATACATATATATATACATATATATATATATACATATATATATATGAAAAAATACATATACATATATACATATATACGAATATAGCTTGCCAGTAATTATGATTAAAGCATAAGCAAGACTGACTGGCGTACAGGGAGGGCTTCTCACCCTGCCTCAGGTACAAAACAAAGCAATTCAAATTAAATTTATATAGTGTATGCTTATATTCATTCATGTTTCCAGTAAGTCTCCTCCAATTTATGATTCTTTAGTTGTATATCACTGTTCTTCATGGTGCATGCTTCACTTGTTGCTAGGGGGTCTTCAGTCTTCTTTTGGTGGTGTTTTGACAAAGGCTTACACTCATCCTTGTTGTCCTCTGGATAACCTCACAGGCTGTGTGTGCGTCCTAAGTGTTGTGTTATGTAAGTGAGCATTGTGCTCCACTAATTAGTCTTACACTTCATAATGTTCAGGCCCTACGCCTAAAGTCGTTCCAACCTTATCCATCTTATGGTCAGTTTTCTCTTGGGACATTTCTTACCTCAAAACTACATCCCCTATCTTAATTTTAACATGTAACATCTGTAGAGGGGTACATCTGCTTTGTAACACTAATTCCCTTGATTGCTTCTAATAATAACTAATTTCAAATAATAACTTTCCAAAAAGTTACAATTTAGTTAACATGAATCATTTCCATTTATCACAGGGGGATTCATGGAGCTCATCCTGATGGATGAGGAAAAGGGAGTGGGAAATCAGCAGTGAGGAGAGCAGCTCTGAATGACACCAAAATCCCACTAGACCTCTGAAACATTGCTGCTCTTCAGCCACTGACAGGATGAGTCCCTGAGACTGGGGCTTGGCCTTCCTTGTGGTGAGGTGCATCAAGGAAGGCTGCAGTGTGATGGAGACTGTGATGGGCTGGGAACTCACTGGGGGAAAGGAGGGAGCAGTTGTGAAGTAAAAGGCAGGTGGGGGAGAGAACTGTGCAGAGAAGGGCTGAGCTACAGCTTGAGCAAGATGAAAAATGTCATTTGGAGTCATCCCAGATGGATTTCATTTCAGAAGTTATGGAACAAGTTTAATTTTTGGGAGGTGTCATGTTTTCCCTTGGAGGTGGACACTCTGCAGACTTGAGCTGCATTGCCAAAATGCTCAGGTCTCTGCTGCAGGTCACAGCGTTTCTTCTTTGGCTGATCCCAGCCCGGTGCTGAGCCCAGCAGAGCCCTGGCAGAGCCCAGAGCAGCCTCAGCATCCGCAGAGCCCGGCTGCAAGGAGAGAAAGCAGAAACCGCCCGTCAGCTGAAGGCTCCTGTCCCCTTGTCCCAGCCAGCCGCGGTGCCCAGGCCATGCTGGCCGTGCTCAGAGCTGGGCCCAAAGCTGCCCATCACTGCTGCCTTGGGGAGCAAAGCAGGAGGGCAGGACATGTGCCCAGCCTGCAGCCAGCCACGGCAGATCCAGCCCCTCAGCAGCTGCCCAGAGCGGGATGCTCCTGTGCCCGCTGCCATCTCCCAAAAGCTCTTGTCCCAGCCATGCCAAGGAGATGAGGACCCACCTCACACCATCCGCTGCCACAAGAAAAGCTGGTCCCAAACCATGTCCTCAGTCTTCTCCAAGGGCACGGCCCATCCACGCCACAGCTGGTCCCAAGCACTTCCTGATCCAGACTGGACCCCACCTAGAACGCTTCCTTTAGAGAAACAAACAACAAATTAATGAAAATAGGTTACAGACAAAAAGGGGAAACAAGAAAAATGGTAAAAAGTCTTATCTCTGTCAGGAGCTTGAGGAAGGCCCAACCCCTACATTCTGGGGAAAAACCCACCCATGGGTGAGGGAAGCCCATGCTTTCTCCCTTTCCCCCTGCACTGTCCCCCAAAATCACGGTGATCCCAAAGCACAGCAGGGGAGTGGAGCAGCCCAAGCCCTTCCTTGCCTGCACAGCAAAGCAGCCGTGCTCAGGTTCTGGAGTCCCTGTGCTCCAAATTGTGGGATTTTTCTTAGATTTTGTGGTATTTTGTGAGGATTTGGTGGGATGTTTCTGGAATTTTTCGGATTTATTTGTACCGTTGTAGAATTTTCTGGAATTTTGTGGGATTTTTCTTGAATTTTATAGGATATTGAGGACATTTTGTGGGAGTTTTCTGGGATTTTGAGGGATTTTTAGCAGACATGAAGGATTTTGAGGTAATTTCTTAGGTTTTGTGGAAATTTGTGTGGGTTTTGTGGGATGTTTCTGGAATTTGTTTGGCTTTGGGGAAAATTTCTGCAATTTTATTGGATTTTTTCCTGGAATTTTGTGGGATTTTGTGGGAACTTAGAGAATTGTGAGGGATTTTTCTTCGATTCTATGGAATTTTGTGGAGATTTGGTGGGATATTTCTGGAATTTGGTAGGGTTTTGAGAACATTTAATGATTTGTGTGGGATTTTTCTGCAATTTTGTGGGATTTTTCTTGAATTTTGCAGGATATTGAGGAGATTTTGTGGTAGTTTTCTGGAATGTTGAGGGATTTTGAGGAGACATGAAGAATTCTGAGGTATTTTTCTTACAGTTTGTGGAAATGTGTGGGGATTTGGTGGGATGTGACTGGAATTTGTTGGGGTTTTGAGAAGATTTCTGCAATTTTGTGGGATTTTCTGAGAATTTTAGGGGATTTTTCTTAGATTTTTTGGATATTCAGGGGATTTTTGGAAATGTTTCTGAAATTTGGTAGGGTTTTGAGAAGATTTCAGCTATTTTGTGGGATTTTTCTGCAATTTTGGGTAAATTTGTGGAGATTTTATGGGATGTTTCTGGAATTTGGTGGGGTTTTGAGGGAATTTAGGGAATTGTGTGGGATTTTTCTGCAGATTGGTAGGATTTTGTAGGGACTTGAAGAATTATGAGGGATTTTTCTAACCTATCTTGGAATTTTGTGGAGATTTGGTGGGATCTTTCTGGACTTTGTTGTGGTTTTGAGGAAATTCAGGGAATCGTGTGGGATTTTTCTTGAATTTGGTGGGATTTTTCTTGAATTTTGTCGGATATTGAGAAGATATTGTGGGAGTTTTGTGGAATTTTGTAAGGTTTTCTGGAATTTTTATATAATTTTGAGGAGACTAGAATAATTTTGTGGGATTTTTCTTAGATGTTGTGGAAATTTGAGGCAATTTGGTGGGATGTTTCTGGAATTTGGTGGGATTTTGAGGAAATTTATGAAATTGTGTGGGATTTGTCTGCAGTTTGGTGGGATTTTTCTTGAATTTCATAGGATATTGAGAAGATTTTGTGGAAGTTTTCTGGAATGTTGTGGGATTTTGAGGAGACATGAAGAATTTTGAGGTATTTTCTTAGATTTTGTGGATATGTGTGGGGATTTGGTGGGATGTTTCTGGAATTTTGTGTGATTTTTCCCAATGTTGTGGTATTTTGTAGTATTTTGAGGAGACATGAAAAATTTTGTGGGATTTTTCTTAGATTTTGTGGGATATTCAGGGGATTTTTTGAGATGTTTCTGGAATTTGGCAGGGTTTTCAGAAAATTTAAGTCATTGTGTGGTATTTTTTTCTTGAATGTTGTGGGATTTTGAGGAGACTTGAAGAATTTTGTGGGATTTTTCTTAGATGATGTGGAAATTTGTGGGGATTTGGTGGGATGATTGTGGAATTTGGTGGGGTTTTGAGGAAATTTATGATGTTGTGTGGGATTTGTCTGCAGTTTGGTGGGATTTTTCTTGAATTTCATAGGATATTGAGAAGATATTGTGGGAGTTTTCTGGAATGTTGTGGGATTTTGAGGAGACATGAAGAATTTTGAGGTATTTTCTTAGATTTTCTGGAAATGAGTGGTGATTTTGTGGGATGTTTCTGGAATTTGTTGGGGTTTTGAGGAAATTTAGGAAATTGTGTGGGATTTGTATGCAGTTTGGTGGGATTTTTCTTGAATTTGGTAGGATATTGAAAAGATTTTCCGAGAGTTTTGTAGAATTTTGAAGGATTTTGAGGAGACATGAAGAATTTTGAGGTATTTTCTTAGATTTTGCGGAAATGTTTGGGGATTTGGAGGGATGTGACTGGAATTTGTTGGGGTTTGAGAAGATTTTTGCAATTTGGTGGGATTTTTTTTCTGGAATGTTGTGGGATTTTGTGGAGACTTTAAGAATTTTGTGGTATTTTTCTCTAGATGTTGTGGAAATTTGTGGTTATTTGGTGGGATGTTTCTGAAATTTTGTGGGATTTTTTTGCAATGTTGTGGTATTTTGTGGGATTTTGAGGAGTCTTGAAGCATTTGGTGGGATATTTCTTAGATGTTGTGGAAATTTGTGGCGATTTGGTGGGATGTTTCTGCAGTTTGGTGGGATTTTTCTTGAATTTCATAGGATAGTGAGAAGATTTTCTGGGAGTTTAGTGGAATTTTGAGGGGTTTTGAGGAGACATGAAGAATTTTGAGGTATTTTCTTAGATTTTGTGGAAATGAGTGGTGATTTGGTGGGATGTTTCAGGAATTTGGTGCGGTTTTCAGAAAATTTATAAGATATTATGTGGGATTTTTCTGCAATTTTTTTGAATTTTTCTTGAATTTCATGGGATAATGAGAATATTTTGTGGTGTTTTGTGGTATTTTGTGGGACTTTGAGAAGACTTGAAAAGTTTTGTGGAATTTTTCTTAGATTTTGTGGAAATGTGTGGGGATTTGGTGGGATGTGACAGGAATTTGGTGGGGTTTTGAGAAAATTTGTAGGATATTGTGTGGGATTTTTCTGCAATTTGGTGAGGTTTTTCCTGAATTTCATAGCCTATTGAGAAGATTTTCTGGGAGTTTAGTAGAATTTTGAGGGATTTTGAGGCGACATGAAGAATTTTGGGGTATTTTCTTAGATTTTGTGGAAATGTGTGGGGATTTGGTGGGATGATTGTGGAATTTGGTGGGGTTTTGAGGAAATTTATGCAATTGTGTGGGATTTGTCTGCAGTTTTGTGGGATTTTTCTTGAATTTCATAGGATATTGAGAAGATTTTGTGCGAGTTTTCTGTAATGTTGTGGGATTTTGAGGAGACTTGAACAATTTTGTGGGATTTTTCTTAGATTTTGTGGAAATGTGTGGGGATTTGGAGGGATGTGACAGGAATTTGTTGGGGTTTTGAGAAGATTTTTGGAATTTGGTGGGATTTTTTTCTGAAATGTTGTGGGATTTTGTGGAGTCTTGAATAATTCTGTGGGATTTTTCTTAGATGTGGAAATTTGTGGTGATTTGGTGGGATGTTTCTGGAATTTGGTGGGGTTTTGAGGAAATTTATGATGTTGTGTGGGATTTGTCTGTAGTTTGGTGGGATTTTTCTTGAATTTCATAGGATATTGAGAAGATTTTGTGGGAGTTTTGTGGAATTTTTTTTGGATTTTGAGGAGACATGAAGAATTTTGAGGTATTTTCTTCGATTTTGTGGATATGTGTGGGGATTTGGTGGGATGTGACTGGAATTTGGTGGGGTTTTGAGAAGGTTTCTGCAATTTTGTGGAATTGTGTGGGATTTTTCTTAGATGATTGTGGGATATTCAGGGGATTTTTTGAGATGTTTCTGGAATTTGGTAGGGTTTTTAGAACATTTCTGCAATGTTGTGGTATTTTTTTCTGGAATGTTGTGGGATTTTGAGGAGACTTGAAGAATATTGTGGGATTTTTCTTAGATGTTGTGGTAATGTGTGGGGATTTGGTGGGATGTTTCTGGAATTTTGTGTGATTTTTCCCAATGTTGTGGTATTTTGTAGTATTTTGAGGAGACATGAAAAATTTTGTGGGATTTTTCTTAGATGATTGTGGGATATTCAGGGCATTTTTTGAGATGTTTCTGGAATTTGGTGGCATTTTGAGAAGATTTCTGCAATGTTGTGGTATTTTTTTCTAGAATGTTGTGGGATTTTGAGGAGACTTGAAGAATTTTGTGGGATTTTTCTTAGATTTTGTGGAAATTTGTGGGGATTTCGTGGGATGATTGTGGAATTTGGTGGGGTTTTGAGGAAATTTATGAAATTGTGTGGGATTTGTCTGCAGTTTGGTGGGATTTTTCTTGAATTTCATAGGATATTGAGAAGATTTTTGGGGAGTTTTCTGGAATTTTGTGGGATTTTGAGGAGACATGAAGAATTTTGAGGTATTTTCTTAGATTTTCTGGAAATGTGTGGCGATTTGGTGGGATGTTTCTGGAATTTAGTGCGGTTTTCAGAAAATTTGTAGGATATTATGTGGGAATTTTCTGCATTTTTTTGAATTTTTCTTTAATTTCATAGGATAATGAATAGATTTTTTAAAGTTTTGTAGTATTTTTTGGACTTTGAAGAGATTTGAAAAATTTTGTGTAATTTTTCTTAGATTTTGTGGAAATTTGCGGCAATTTGGTGGGATGTTTCTGGAATTTGGTGGGGTTTTGGCAATATTTCAGAATTGTGTGGGATTTTTCTGCAATTTGGTGGGATTTTTCCTGAATTTCATAGAATATTGTGAAGATTTTCTGGGTATTTTGTGGAATTTTGAGAGATTTTGAAGATACATGAAGAATATTGAGGTATTTTCTTAGATTTTGTGCGAATGCGTGGGGAATTGGAGGGATGTGACTGGAATTTGTTGGGGTTTTGAGAAGATTTCTGCAATATTGTGGTACTTTTTTCTGGAATGTTGTGGGATTTTGAGGAGACATGAAGAATTTTGTGGGATTTTTCTTAGATGTTGTGGAAATGTGAGGCGATTTAGAGGGATGTCACTGGAATTTGGTGGGGTTTTGAGGAAATTTATGAAATTGTGTGGAATTTGTCTGCAGTTTGGTGGGGTTTTTCTTGAATTTGGTAGGATATTGAAAAGATTTTGTGGGAGTTTTGTGGAATTTTGAGGAGACATGAAGAATTTTGAGGTATTTTCTTAGATTTTGTGGATATGTGTGGGGATTTGGTGGGATGTGACTGGAATTTGTTGGGGTTTTGAGAAGATTTCTGCAATTTTGTGGAATTGTGTGGGATTTTTCTTAGATTATTGTGGGATATTCATTGGATTTTTTGAGATGTTTCTGGAATCTGGTAGTGTTTTGAGAAGATTTCTGCAATGTTGTGGTATTATTTTCTGGAATGTTGTGGGAGTTTGAGGAGACTTGAAGAATTTGGTTGGATTTTCTTAGATTTTGTGGAAATTTGTGGTGATTTGGTGGGATGTTTCTGGAATTTGGTGGGGTTTTGAGGAAATTTATGAAATTGTGTGGGATTTGTCTGCAGTTTGGGCGGATTTTTCTTGAATTTCATAGGATATTGAAAAGATTTTGTGGGAGTTTTGCAGGATTTGGAGGGATTTTGAGGAGACATGAAGAATTTTGAGGTATTTTCTTAGATTTTGTGGAAATGTGTAGGGATTTGGTGGGATGTGCCTGGAATTTGTTGGGGTTTTGAGAAGGTTTCTGCAATTTTGTGGAATTGTGTGGGATTTTTCTTAGATTATTGTGGGATATTCAGGGGATTTTTTGAGATGCTTCTGGAATTTGGCAGGGTTTTCAGAAAATTTATGTAATTTTTTGGTATTTTTTTCTGGAATGTTGTTGGATTTTGAGGAGACTTGAAGAATTTTGAGGTATTTTCTCAGATTTTGTGGAAATGTGTGGTGATTTGGTGGGATGTTTCTGGAATTTGGTGGGGTTTTGAGAAGAATTCTGCAATTTTGTGGGATTTTGTGGGGACTTGAAGAATTTTGTGGGATTTTTCATAGATGTTGTGGAAATTTGTGGCGATTTCGTGGGATGTGGCAGGAACTTCGTGGGATATTTTTTCAATGTTCTGGAATTTTGTGGGATTTTGAGGAGAATTGAAGAATTTGTGGGATTTTTCATACATGTTGTGGAAATTTGTGGCGATTTGGTGGAATGTGACAGTGTCATGGAGTTACTTTACTTTTAAGGGAGTTGGAGTTGCTGGGAAGTGCTTGGAGTCTTTTCTCCTGACCAATTATCGGTCATTGCTGAGAATTGACAGCAGTTTAGGCCATTGAAAAGTGGGATCAACTTGTGAACCCTACCTTAAAATGTAAAAGCAGAGCTCTCTGGGTTCTCTTTGTTTCCTGGCTGTGAAGGGTGGCGGAGCTCCAGGCCTCCCGTCCCTGCCCAGGCCATGCGGCCGGGCGGGGATGGGGCCGGGCCTGCCCCGTCTCCCGGCCGGGAGATGGGGGGGCCTGGGGAAGGTTTTCCTCGGGCCCGGGCCGATCTCTGGCTCGGCTGCAGGTTTTGCTGTAACTACATTCACTAGAAACTGCTCAGTGAAGAAAGAGAGAGGCCCTGGACTTGCAGCGGGTTGGAGCAGAGACTACACGCTCTAGAGCAGCCATGAGGAACTTCCCATCGCAGACGGCTCCAACGCCTGTTCGGCAGAGATCCCCAAACCATCTACAAAAGCCTGGGCAAGATGTTAACTCTTTCATTACCCAGATGAGACTTGCGGATTAATCTTTTTATCCAGAGAGAGAGAGGGAGAGAGATCAACATGAAAAGAGACTTTATAAACTACCAGTGACAGGAAAGAAAAGAAGCTTCAAGGAAGGTAGAGAATTAAGAAGATGCTTTAATTAAGCTGAAATATCTCCCTGTTAAAACTATGGAGATGGACAATGAAGTCCTGAAAAGAACTCCTTTAATTCATGATATAAGATCTAGAGAGGAATAGTGTTCGAAGTGTAAATTTGAGTAAAGAGTAATTATAGTATAGTGAAGTACTGGGAGATTAAAAGCCTTGAGAGGCCATGAGAAAACTGTTGAGAGATTTGAAGCCCTGAGAGGCCATGAGAAAACTGTTTTCTGGTGAAGCTCACAGAAACAGATGAAGAAGACTTTTTTTGCCTTTGAATAACTTATCCTTAAAAATGCTATCTCTAGACTCATGGCCCATACATACTTCAGAGTGATGTGAAAATGGGAGGAGTGAACTCTAATAATAGCAGCTCTGAGCAGCTAACATTAGGGCAATAGAAAACTATAACAAAAATAGTTTTCTTGTGAGAATCTCCATAAATTAACAGGAAGAAACTTCTGTTTCTCTATAAAGATTAGTAAAAAGACTAGCAAGAATTGGGACTGTTTTAACCATCAGAGTTCCAGAGTTTTTGTCTCTGTTGTCATGTGTACAAGGGAATAGTGGGTAGATAGGGGATGGAAAGGTTTTTCTGGAAGTTTATTCTGGTGTTCTTATTACTGTGGTTTGTCAATAAACTTTCTTTTTTTCCCCCTTTTAAGTTGTATGCCTGTTTTGCTCTTATTCTAATCCATATCTCACAGCAAGAAGTAAGTAATTTTCTTAGTTAGTGGTTTAAAACCACGACAGTTGTGCAGACAGGCTTTTACTAAAATATCATGCTTTTTCTCTATTAAAATGTTCCCTTACAGTAAATACAGGATATGTTATAATAAACAGAGTCCCAGGACCTTTCTTTTGCTGCCCAGGGTGTGTGGGGCATAGGGGAAGAGAGGGAAAAGGGGGCTTGTGCTCAGCAACCTGTCAGGGCGTGCAGTGGTGCAGGGAAGTGGCCAGAAACCCTTGGCCTTTGGTGGTTCTGCTGAAGGCACAAGCCCTGTCCCAGCCAGGAAGCGCCATCTGTGTCCTTGTGCCCGTGTGGTGCTCCCTGGATTGCTGAGGGCTCCCAGGTGCCTCTTGATCCAGCTCCTCTGGAGCTCCTGTGGGGCTGTGGCGCTGCTGCTGGGCCAGGCTGGGGGAGACCCTGAGGGGACGGGGCGCTGGGAGGCCATGAAGGGATGAGGGGCGGGGGAGACCCTGAGGGGACGGGGCGCTGGGAGGCCATGAAGGGATGAGGGGCTGTGGAGGCCTTGATGGGACAAGGCAGTGGGAAAGCACAAGGGGGATGTGTGAGGGAGTGGGTGGCAAAAGGTTCCAAGGGGACAGGAGGCCCCTGAGGGGCCGGGGTGGTGGGAAGCCCTGAGGAATGAGGTATCAGAGGCCATAAGCAGCCTCTGGGCAGCCGCCTTTTTCCTGACACCCGGCTGCTCTGGTGCTTCCCCAAAATGTCTCCCAGGCCTGCAGCAGAAGCCCTCGAAGCTGGGACAACACCTCTCCAGGAGGGTGGGGACAGCCCGAGGTGCCCAGGCTGGGCTGGCTGGGGACATGCAGGGCAGGGGGTGCTGCCAGGCCACGGCCACTGGGTGCCTCCAGGAAGGGGCAGTGGGCAGAGGCAGGGCTGGCGGCCAGGCCGGGCCCTCACGGCTGCCCAGGCCATGGTGCTGTGACCGAGGCCCCCGTGACACAGAGCTCGGGGGCCCACAGAGCTGCTGCCACCATGGGGAGGGTGGCGATGTCTCCTCCAGCAGGGCTGCAGAGTCGCTGCTGCCCAAGCGGCTCTGGAGCCCACAGGAACAGCAGCAGAGTGTGCCCAGGAACAGCAGCAGAGTGTGCACAGGAACAGCATCAGAGTGTGCCCAGGAACAGCAGCAGAGTGTGCCCAGGAACAGCAGCAGCCCCAACGTCGGCACCTGCGCACTGAGGCGGCCGCAGCAGCTGGGTGCCAAACAGGGGGAGGCTGTGGGCACAGCTGCCTTCGGTTTGGCAAAAGGCTTCAGCAGAATTGGCCACAATGGCTTTCTCTTCACTTGAAGCCTCACAGCAATGCTTGGCAGCTTCAGCTGCAGCTTGTGCCCCTGACTGACTTGGATGGCCGTGCCTGAGGGTGGGCTCACCTTACACACTCAGGTGTCCCAAGGCAGCGGCATTGGCACCATTGTGAGAGAGAGAGACTCTGATGGGACACAAGCTCTGCGCTGCAGCTGCCCTCCCTCTCTTCTGTCCAGGCACCTTAAAGACACATGAAATAAAATCCTGGACTTGCTTGGAACAAAGGAAGAAGCAGCAGGCACTGAAAAAAAGCAGGGATTTACACGGCTCAGTTTTGGTCTCCGCTTGGGGAACCAAAGAATCCCGGAGTACTTTGTGTTGCAAAGTATCATAAACATCATCCAGTTCCAACCACCCTGCCATGGGCACAGGTGGTGTGCAGACACAACTGTCACTAGAACTGGAAGAACACTTCTCCATGTTGACCTTTTCTTCTCCTGGATTTCAAGCAAAGATGAAAAAAATCATCTGGTGAATCACAGGTGAATACTGTAGCTCACAGAACTAGGAGTAGGAGTCTCCAGTGGCCCATGGTGTGTCCATTCAACCATTGTTAGATCATCCAGTTGGACTCAGCCCGGTGCAGCCCAGGCACAGGCACCAGGCTGGTCCATTTCAGCATCCCAAAGTCTTTGTGGCTCCCTGTGCACCCATTGCTCCTGAATCTATTATTGAATTCCCAGTTACTGCTGTGCAGGACATGAGAACACAGGAATAGCTTGTTTGGCTCATTCTTGCATTTGCTGCTCCTGCCTAAAGTAATCATCAGGACTATATGCTGATGGAATGGGATCGCCAAACAGCAGGGACTTTGTCTGTAATGTCTAAAACTAAAACCTTGTCTGACTGTTCAGACACTCTAAAATCCAGGGTGAAAATGACAGCTTTGGTGTGTAAGAATCCTAGAAATTTTGACATGTGATTTTTCTAGTCAAGGATTTTAATGCCAATGAGGAAACTACAAAAATATTAAAACTTACTTTCATTGGAAACCCCTTTGAAATGGCATCAGGACACCTACAGGGGACAGAGTACGACAGTGGGGACAGTACTTGGCAGTTCATGGCTTCAGATGTGGGAGATAAATATTTTGCCTGGGTTCAACCTGAAGATCAAGTTTTCCCAGAGTTTTGATTGACTGGTCATTGCAGGTAAATTTAATAAATGCAAAAGGATGTAAAAGCACAATTTCTGGGGAATGTGCACTAGGGAGAAAATTGGGAGAAAACCTCGAAAACAGTCAGCAGGCTCTGGAAAAATTTTAAGAAGTTAAAATTAAAAATAGATGTAGCTCTGTGACTATTCAGACAGGACTCTGTGTCTGGAGGAAATGTTTTCCTTGCATCAGCTGCAACACAGACAGACATGCAACAACAGGGGCCTTGAACATCAGAGACTGGGCTAATGTTTCTCCCAGAAGAACAGACAGAAAATCACACTGAAACATGACAGTACCTCTGTACAATCTAACCATCCCAGGAAACTCAGCAGTTGATGGTGTTTTTGTGCTACTGCAAACCCCTTCCATGAAAAACATCATTCCAGGAAGGAGCAACATCATCTGACAGATAGCAAGAGTGGCCAGCAGTAGCTCCAGGAGCTCCTGCCAACAGCCCCTGCAGGAAGGAGCCCAGCCCCCAATGCACGTGGGCTTTGGCTGCCCTCTGGCACAGAAACCCCCCAGGGGCACAGGTCTCTGGGGCAGGAGAAGGGCACCAGCACTGCCAGGGCTCGGCTGGGGTGGCAGGTCTGCCTTGGTGGGGACACTGCCACACCTGCTGATTTCAGTGCTGCCAGGCCCCTGTGCAGATTCTGTGCAAGGCCCCGTGCCCTTCCTGCTGCGGCTGCATCGGCAGCCTGGGGGCTCCTTCTGCTGCCCTGAGCCTGCAGAGCAGGGCAGCGTTTGCTGATGGTTTGAGGCGTTCCTAAAGATCCTGTTGGGCTGTCTAAGACACTTTGGGCAACGATTCCTTCCAACCTGGGCCACTTTGGGGGGGATGGGGGTAGAACCAGGGCAGGTGGCAGTGTGTGCAAGGGCCCTTTGTGACACATGGTCACCATGGGATGGAAATGGACAGGGTGTCAGAGGGCCCTTTGTGACACGTGGTGACATAGGAGCTGGCGGTGACAGGGCCATGCCACAGTGCCCAGTGCACGCGACGGGACAGGACGCGGCAGAGCGGTGCTGTGAGGAGCCCCCGCACAGCGCACTCGTTTGTGTCTGACCCGGAGCTTTTCCAAGTCTTTACTCGTACAGGTGACCTCGTGGCAAGACTGCGGGCCTTGGTGGCCCGTGGCTTTCCCGAGGCTTTTCTTTTGCAGGTGCCTGCGGGGCAAGACTGCGGGACTTGGTGACCCGTGGCCTTCCCAAGACTTTTCTTTTGCAGGTGCCTTCAAGGCCAGACTCCGGTACTTGGACCTGGAGCTTTTCTGAGGCATCTCACATCCTTCTGGCCTCTGTCCTCAAGGTGAGACTGTGGGACCTGGTGACCACAGTCATTTACGAGGAGTCTCCAGCCATTGTGGCAGGAGCCCTCAAGACCAGACTGCAGGACTTGCTGTCCTGTAGTCTTCCTGAGGCTTCTCTCTCACAGGTGCCTTCAAGGCACAACTGCAGGACTTGTTGACTCAGAGATTTCCCACGGCATCTCTCTTTAAGGTGCCTTCAAGGCAAGATTGTGTAATGGCGGGCATATTCCTCAGCGTCTTCAAAGTGTTCAGGGGGAAAAGAAAGACAGACCCTGGACCTGCCCCAGCACAACAGCTGGAAGAGCCAAAGAAGTTCCATCTACTGCAGGATGGTGAGTGGCAGAACTGGGCCACAGGGCTGATGGCTGCAGTCAGCTGGGCCCTGCCCCATCCCATCCCATCCCATCCCATCCCATCCCATCCCATCCCATCCCATCCCAACCCATCCCGTCCCGTCCCGTCCCGTCCCATGTGGACATGCCGAAGGACAAGACAGAATAGGGGCTGGGGCTGACCCCTGGCAGTGGCTGTGCTCCATCCCCTGAGCCACCCCAGGGCTGTCCCTGCCTGGGGAGTGCAGGGCTGGGCTGTGTTCTCCGGCCTCTCCCGCAGCCCCTCAGCTCTGGCTGCTCTTTGCCAGATGCAGCCATGGAAAAGACACAAGAGCAGGAGCCTGCCCGTGGCCGCTTCCGAAGAGCAGCGCAGGTACCTGCAGCCATCCCCACCTGGGCTGGGCCTGCTGGCACTGCTCAGCCCAGCAGTGGAGCTTGGAGCACTCCATGGAACATGCCTCTCTCCCCTGTCCTTTGTTCTCCTTGCACAGAGGTTCCGCAAATTCCTGCGCATTCGGCGTAGAAGGAACACCACAGCAGCAACTGAGAGCGCAGCTGAGCCTGACTGCAGGCTGACCGAGCTCCAGACAGAGCCTGATGTCAGCCCGGATTCAGCTGAGCACTCACAAGAGTCTGACGCTGCAGTGGAGTTTGACAGGGCAAAGGCTGACATGGCAGGGACTGAGGGCATTCAAAATGATGACACCGGAGAGACTGAGGGCATCGCAAAGGCCAACAGGACACCCACTCCCACTATAAGCCAAGAGCTCATATGGGATTATTTCAAGGACCCTCGTGTTTCTTCTGACGTTGTTGAGAAGAGAGCTGCTTCTTCTGAGCAGCAGGTACCCAGTCAGGTACTGGAACTGGAGGTCTCCCACGATCCTGTTCCCCCTCATGCCACATCCACAGGGCCCCCTCAGCCTTTGAGGCCAGCAGAGCATGACAGGAAGGGAAGCACTTCTTGGGGGAAGCTGGGGAAGTTGCTGCCTTGGACAGCACTCCATGTCTTCCCCATGCCTCCTCCAGGTGCCAGCTACTGTGAGGAACATTCACCAGAGTCTGGTGTCCCGTGTCACTGTGGATGTCAGGCAGCAAATTGACATTATAAGGCTGGCTGAAGAACACCCTGCTGATGTGGTGCTGACCCTCCTGCGCTGTGCCCCATCATGTGACAGGTATGGGGCCCACGTGCCTTGAGAGCTCAGGGCTCACCAGCCTTTAGGGCCCATGGCCCTGCACAGCCTGTCCAATGGGCTCTGCCCAACAGGCAGAGAGGTCCAGGAGCCTCGGGCCCCTCTGTGTCCTGAGGCTGCTGCCAATGCTCTCTCCCTGCCCCTCAGGGCACTGGGGCTCTGTCACCTGGGTCCCCACAGCTACACAGGGCATGGCTCTGTGACTGAGACACCCCTGACACAGAGCTCTGATCCCACAGAGCTGCTGCCATGATGTGGCAAACCATAGGCTTGTCAGGACCAACAGTAGAGAAAGTGCTGCCAACACTGCTCTGTGTGATGGAGAACTGGCCCCTTTGCAGCACCTGCACCTCTGATGGAGACAACAAGGACATTTTTCCCTTGAGTGTGAGTTTATGGACATGGCCTTTGATCACCTGGAGCTTGCTTCCCCAGGAGCTCTCCGTCTTCTCCCTGCCTAAGGCGCTGGGCTGAAACCTGGGCTAGGGGCAGGCTCAGGGGGCACCAGGCCTGCTGCTTCCCCTGTGTCTCCCCTCAGGCCCTGTCCCATGGACACCTCGGCACTGAGCACTGCCTTGGTGTGCTTCTTTTGCAGGCAACTCTGGTGCTCTGGCTGATTGTCCAGATGCCACAGTGCTGCGAGGCGATGATGCTTTATTCCACCCGTCTGTTTGTGGCTCTGCTGTTCCATGTTGTCATCACCACTCAGCAGATGCCACCAGTGGAAGTTGACAGCTTCTGGAAAACATGCCGGGAGCAACACCGCCTTCCCAGCAACCCCAACAGGTGCCAGTCCTCCTGTCCTTCCCATGCCCTTGTGGCTGACACCAGTGCACTCAGTGTGACCTGGGCTTTGCTCTGCACACAGGTTTGCAGTGCAGGCCATGAAATCTCTGCTCTGCCGACTGCGGTGTGACAGTGTGGTCATGGAAATGGGACGCAAGCGTGGCTGGGACACGCTGCTCTGTGCTGACACCCAGCACTATGCCGTGGGTCTGCTGGCCAGGTGAGCCTCACTTCTCCCAACTGCCTCTGAAATCTGTGCCCTGTGCCTGGGGTGTGTCACACAGTCCCTGTGGTCCTGGCCAGAGGGCCTTGTCACTGAGGGATGGCCAAGCAGACTGGAAAAGGCTGAGAGGAGGGTGCCCAAAAGGAGCCACTTCCCAAAGCACCCATGGTCCCTCCAGGGATTCTGGAGAAAGGCCAGATCTCTGTGATTCTTTCCTGGGAGAGGTTTGTCCCCCTGCCCCCCCACCATCAGGGTCTTGGTGCTGTTTTCCCCCCGACAGGGAGATGCTCCGTGGCTTGATCCCCTTCTGTTCCCATATTGCACTCGACCTGCTCAAGTCACTCAGAAGGGAGGAGCCATGCTGTGATCTGTCCTTCCTGGCATTCCTTGTGGAGGT
Source organism: Cyanistes caeruleus (assembly GCF_971803275.1). Taxonomy (NCBI): domain Eukaryota; kingdom Metazoa; phylum Chordata; class Aves; order Passeriformes; family Paridae; genus Cyanistes; species Cyanistes caeruleus. Next base: position 1,013,406 of record NW_028255894.1, on the reverse strand, counting down.
GAGCCCAATGGCCAGCACTACCTCGCTGAGCTGCCTGCCAGCCCTGTCCCCTTGCATAGCCACAGCTGCCTGGGACGGTGCCCGTGCCCTGTGCTGCTGCCTGGGCCCAGCCCTGACCAGTTCCAGGCTCCTGCCGGCCGGCTCCCCTGTCACTGCCCTGTGCCTTTCAGGTCCTCGAGTGCTTGGACTTGACTAAACACGGTGACAGTGTCCTTGAGATCGCATCAAGGCACCTGCAGAGTGAGTGCAGACAGAGGCGTCGCCTGGCGCTCAGAGGCCTCGTGGTGCTCAGCAGGGAACCCTCGATGGTGAGGACAGGGCAGCGGCTGAAGCTGTGCTGGGGAAAGCAGCCCCTTGGGCTGGCTGTGGTTCAGGAGCTGAGGCAGCTGCTCCCAGCTCTCCTGCCTCACCTGCCTGAGTGCTTTGGGACAGCCCTTTGGCCTCTGGGCCTGGCAGCAGCAGGGTGGGGTTGCAGTGCCAGGGCGGTCTTGGCACTGCAGCCGTTCAGGGCTTCCCAGCTCAGCCTTGTGTTCCACACAGGCCATAAGAATGTGCAGCCTGTCTCGAAGCCTTCAGGAGCTGCTGGGTGATGCAGATGGAGATGTAGTTGGCATGGCCCTCCGTGTGTTCATCAGTATTCTCAAGAATAAAGACGTCATGATATGCAGCACCACTGCCCCAAAGCTGGCTCAGGCACTCCTGCTGCTCTTTGACCATGTAAGGCTCTGTGCCCCCAGACACGGGCATTGGCTGCTGCCCAGAAACTTTGTATCTTACAGATTTCTGAGCCTTTGCCCAGGTGAGCCTGGGGGAATTGGTATTAAGGTATTTTTCTCTTCTTTTCCTCCAGGACCACAGCCATGTACAGTTGCTCTCCCTTGATCTCTTCTTCAAGGCGATGGACTTGGTAGTGGATGAGGGAAAGAAGCCCCTGAAGAAGATTTTGAACCAGAGCCTGCTTCCACTCTTCATCCACTGCCATGATGAGAACCAGCATGTGGCGAAGGTCAGGTTTTGTGTGATGCTGGTGCATCCCTGGGAAGGGCATTGGCTTCCTCCTGTCCTGAAACCTCCCAGGCTGCGGCTTCCTCAGGGCCCTGTCACCCAGACAAGAGTCCTGTGCCCTGGGGCTGCAGTGCCATCTCTGCATCTCTGCTGCTCTCCAGGCCTCTCGGGAAACGCTGCTTCGTGTTGCCGAGTTCCTCAAGAGGAGGAATCTGAAGCAGCTGATTAGGAAGGAGCAGCTGTCAAAGTTTGCTGAGTGTCTGGTAAGGGCAGCCTGGATTAGCTCAACTTTGAGAAGCCCCCTGGTCCCGGTGCTCAGTGTGTGGGGCTGGCAGCTGTGGCCCCTGCCCGGTGCTGCACCCAGGGGCACCAGCCTGCGCCCCACACGCTGCTCCCTTCCCTGGGCCGCACGGCTTCTTCTCCAGGCTCCCGTGGCCCCGAGCCGGGTGCCAATGGAGCCCCACACTGGGGCTGCGGGCAGGGGCGGCACCGCGGCTCCCCGGGCAGCAGCCGGCCCTCTGCCCCCTCCAGAGCCCGGCGCCAGCGGCTGCTGGCCGGGCCTCAGGGCTGGGCGGGCACGGGAGGCCGGGGCTGGCCGCAGGCAGTGCCCGGCCGAGGGGCAGAGCCCGCGCCAACCCTTCCCTCCTGCCGCTCTCTGCAGCTGGCACAGGACAGGAGCCGAGCGGCCGAGCAGCTGCGCCGGGCCCTGCCGTACCTGCAGAGCCCGCAGGAGCCCCTGCAAGAGGCGGCCATCAGGTTCATCGGTGAGCCACGAGCCCGGGCTCCCTCCCCGCCCCGCCGCAGCTCGGCCCCGGCCCCGGCTGCTGCCCCGGCAGCGGCACCCGGGCCCGGCGCCCTGGAGCCCCGGCTGCCCTCGGGGCTGCTGCTGCCGGCCTCTGGCAGCCGTGCCCTTGGGCTGAGTCAGGATGCGGCACGGGCCCGGGCTGAGCCCTGCCGGGGCGGGAGGCCGTGTGGCCACAGGGCTGGCAGCGCCGCTGGCAGGGAGCTGTGCTGCTGGGGCCCTGACAGGCTCTGTGTTCCCAGGGATGGCCGGGCGGCTCCTGAGGGGGCAGAAGAAAGAGCTGCAGGCCCTCATCGAGGGTGAGTGAGGGCTGGCAGTGAGGGGCTGGCACTGGGGGATCTGAAATGCCCGGGCAGGGAGCTGTAATCCGTGCTATGGCTTCAGAGGGCTTCTCTCTCTGTGTGGACACCTTGGTGGTGTGGGAATATCACAGAGAGATTTCAGGGATGCAGGGCGAGAGATTTGGGTGGTGATATAGTTGGGAGAGATTCTTATCCAGTACCTTGCAGGTGGTCCTGTTGGCCCCTTAACTCCTGTGGCCACAGTAAGAGCAGGCTGGGATGGCCCTGGCAGGACTTTCTCCTAGGATTGCCACAGATCTGGGCTCTGATCGTGGCTCTGTACCCCTCTCTTCCAGCACTTCAAGTCCTGAGGAGAGATGACAACCCTTCTCAGACAAACACAGATCTTCAAGAGATATTCTCTAAAAGAGCTGCAGAGCTACGTTTGTCTGCTGGCTTAGGAGAACCAGTCTTCATTTAAGATGCTGTGGAAAATGAGACTACGCTGAGACCAGAAGAGACCAGCTGGAGCTCCAGGCACTGCTGATGACTTGCACAGCTGAGCCTGTGGGAAGCTCACATGGCTTCAGCCCTCTCCCCCTGCCTGTAGATAGCTCTGTCCCTGCAGCCCTCAGACACTGCCCATCCCTTCTTTTTCCCTCCACTTTCCCTCCCTTTTGGTAGCTCCCTCCTTCCAGCCCTCAGACACTGCCCGTCCCTTCTTTTTCCCTCCACTCTCCATCCCTTTTGACAGCTCCCTCACTGCAGCCCTCAGACACTGCCCATCCCTTCTTTTTCCCTCCACTCTCCATCCCTTTTGGTAGCTCCCTCCTTCCAGCCCTCAGACACTCCCCATCCCCTTTTTTGCCCCTCTGCTCATCCCTTTGCTTCGCATTTCATCAATAAACAGTTTTCCTTTTTCACTTGACCTGCATCTGTGTGGAGCTGAAGGGTCACAAATCCAGAGCGCTGTGACACACAGGCCCCTCCTGCCGTTCTCTCCTGCGCCGTGTTTTGTGCAGAGACGCAGAGGAAGGAGCGCAGATCAGGCTGGAAAGGTCCCTGTGCTGAAGGCCCGGCTCCACAGCATTGTGGAGTTCAAGGTGTTACTGAAGGCCAGTAGTGGGACAAGGAGCCTGGGTGTGTCAGGGACCAAAGTTGTGTCTAAGGCCCTGCCGTGTTCCGTCCTCTGTTGTGCACGTTGAAAGGTTAATGAATAAAGCCAGGTTCAAAATCTCTCCTGGAAAGGCAAAATCCCAATTTCAGCAGCTTTTTCCACTTCTGCATTGCAGGTATTGATGGATCTACTGGAGAGGGAATGTTCATCCCAAATTTCTGCCCGTTTTTCTAGGAACACTCCAATGACAGTACAATGCCACGTGTACTGATTCAGTCTTCCGAGGTTTTTTGGGTTATTCTCTTTTGGGATTTAGGGGTCCGGAAGGTGGGGAGAGAGGCAGGACACAATCCAGATCCAAAAAAATCCCATACAGCACTGGAAATGAGGAAAACATAGTGGAAACAAGCAGAAAGGAACTGGGGGAAAAAAGAATTTTTAAGAAGGAAAAATAGGGAAAAGTAGGGACAAAATTCTAGACAAATCCACTGGTAAAGAATAATTTGGAGGTGGAATAGGAGAAATTCCAGCCCAGCAGGCTACCAGGGCCTGGGAGGGCCCAAATTTTTTATTTTATTTGGGAACTTTTTAGGGCTTTTTAAAAATATTATTGGATTTTTTTCCAGGAAGATCCCCCTTTTCCTTTCTGATGGGACTGGAAGTCAACTCCTGCTCCTGCAGTGCTGTTTTTGCCCATCCTCATTCCTGAATATTCTTAGAAACGTCTGTAAAACGGTGAAAATGATGATGGACTGTGGCCTTTTTTCATTCTCAATACTTGTGATGCTATTGGAGTGAAAAGAAGAGGGGGAAAAACAATAAAAAATGGGAAAAAATATTTATAAATCAGAATTTTACCATCCACCAGTGCGTGGCTTTTTGTTACAAAGCTTATTAAAAAAAAAAAATAAGGTGGTTGCAGTGGGTGACTCCCTTCTGAGGGGAACAGAGGGCCCCTCATGCTGACTGGAGCCATCCCACAGGGAGGTCTGCTGCCTCCCTGGGACTCGGCTACGGGGCATCACTGAGAGACTTCCTGGGCTGATCCAGCCCTCTGGTTATTATCCACTGCTGCTACTCCAGGCTGGCAGAGATGAGACTGAAAAGAGGAGTGCCAGGGCAATTCAAAGGGACTTCAGGGCACTGGCTGAGTGGTTGATAGGGCAGGAGCACAGGTAGACTTTTCCTCAGTCCCTTTGGTGGCAGAAAAGAAGTGAAAGGAATAGGGGAGCCCACATTATCAACAAGTGGCTCAAGGGTTGGTGTCATCGGCAGAATTCTGGGTTCTCTGATCATGGGGCAACTTTTCTGGCACCCGGCCTGCTGGAACTGGGTGGGCTGCATCTCTCTTAAGGGTAGAAGAATTTTATCTTATGAAGTGGCAGAACTCACTGAGAGGGCTTAAACTAGGTTTGAAGGGGGAAGGGGATGCAGCTGGGCTGCCTGGAAGCAGCCCCAAGGGTGGTGAGCCTGAGGTAGGGGTGAAATCAGTAGCCCAGCTGAGGTGCATGTACACTGTAATAAATGAAATTCAGCCAAATTTATCAATAACAATTTTATTGAAAAATTTGCAAAATCAAATGATGAAAACAGCTACAATCACAGTCAGCTTCGAGCTCAGGATCGGCGCTGGGTGAACTCTGAACCAGCCTCTGTCACACTGATTCCCCCAAGTTCACCGCCTGTCTTTTGGAGAGGTGAGTTTTGATACAGTTTTTACAGCTTGAGGCTGTGCAGTCTCAGTTTTTTCTTTCTTCTGAAGTTTGTTGCATATTCATATTTTCTGTTGGTTTTTTAACTAAGTTTCCGAGAAGGGAGGAAAAGTCTGAGTAGATTTTATGAGAGCTGAGTACTGAGATGCAAGGTCCGGAGAATTTTTCTGTTGGATTGTTAACGAAGGTTCCGAGAGAGGGGGAGAGTTACAGGAACTGGGTATTGAGATGCACAGTTGTCCTGGGGTGATTTTACCTTTAAGATAGCTTCAGGAGCTAGGAGGAAGTTGAAGCTGCGAGAGGCTGATAAGAGTTTTTCCTCTGACCAATTATTGGTCATTTCTGAGAATTGGTGGTGGTTTTAACCATTGAGAAGTGAGATCAACTTGTGAACACCACCTTAAGATGTAAAGCCAGGGTTCTTTTGTTCTCTTTGGTTTCCGGCTTCTGACGAGGTAACAGGGCTCTGTCTCAGCCTCCTCCCCACCCCACTCCAGGCTGGACAAGGCCACAGAGGGTGGGGGGGGAGAAACGGAGCCGGCCTGGCTTGGTTTGCAGTTTCTGCTGCTGAACTGAAACCTGACACCACGAACATCTGCAGCTTTCCAAGACTTTAACTCTTTTACTACTTGGATGAAACTTACAGATTACTCCTTTTTCCCAGAGAGAGAGAAGGAGGAGAAAGAGAGAGATAACATGAAGAAGACATCATAAAACCCTCAAAGACAGTGAAGAAAAGAGTTAAGTTTTAGATGGGGAAGAGAGAATAAAGAGATGCTATAATTAAGCTGAAATATTTTTCTATTAAAGCAATAGAGATGGACAATAGCGTTCTGAAAAAGAGCTTGTTTAATTCAGAGTATATTGGAAGGAATAGAGTGGTTCAAAGTGTGGATTTTGAGTAAAAGGTGGAGTAATTGTGATACAGTGAAGTGCTGGAACAGAGGGGAGAAGTAATAGTTGAAGATTTGGGGCCTTGAGAGGCAAAGAGAAAAATTTCTGTTTCCAGGGAGGCTCACAAAACCCCATGAAGAGAACTTTTGCCTTTGAATCCTTAAAAATGACATCCCTAGACTCATTTGACCCATAACACACCTCAGAGTGATGTGAAATGGGAGGAATTAACTGATGACAGATTTCCGGGCAGCTGGCATCAGGAAAATAGAAAGCTATAACAGAAATAGTTTTCTTGTGAGAAACTCCATAGATTAGCAGAAGAAAACTTCTGTTTCTCTACAAAGACTGATGAAAAGACTCTAACAGGAATTGGGACTGTTTTAAACACCAAAGTTCCAAGTTTTTTTGTCTCTATGTTGTCATGTGAACAAGGGAATGGTTGGGTAGTGAGGGAAAAAAGGGTTTTCTGGAGGTTATTCTAGTTTACTTATTCTTGTAGTTTTCTTAATAAACTTCCTTTATTTCCTTTTAAGTTTTAAGCCTATTTTGCTCTTGCTCTAATCCATATCTCACAGCAAGAAATAAGGAAGTTTTCTAGTAATTTTTTAGTTACTGCTTTAAAACCACGACAATGTGAAAGAACAATTCCTCTTCTTGGTTTAAGACCAAAACTGCAACATTTAAAGTTGTTTTATTAAGCCGTGGAGACAGAGAGAAGACTGTGGACTAAGGCAATGGCTGAGGTTGCTGTATCTTAATGAAGAGCTGTCAGTACCAAGTTGTTACTCAATCTTTTGCTGCTTTGGGCAGAATATTCAAAAGATAGACAACTTCTGACAAGCAGTAATCCTTTCCTTATACCCCAAGTATTTGGATGCTTTAGGGCATTTATCACAGCTGCCAAAACTGGATTCACAACCTGTGGGTTTCAGAAGGAGAGCGAGATTTTGCCTGTTCTTGCTTTGGGAAAAGGGCAAAATATTCTCATTCCTTCTTCTCTTTCTTTGCCTACATCTTTTTCACCGACTTTTGACTGGACTCAGCTCAGTGATAAACCATCCACAAGGAGCAGCCAGGGCTCCTTGTGGCTCTTTCCTAGTGAGGAAGCTGTGCTGAAGCCACACCTCCTGTAAAATGCACTCAGCATTTTACATACTGAGCTTTCCTATCAGCCTCCCACATCTCAGCCATTCCGTGCTGGGAAATGACAGACAGGGCTGCAGAGTGATGGGGGGAGGAGGGGAGAGGAGACAGTGCTTCGTTTAATTATCCCACTTCAGCCTGATTGCTGCAGTGGTATCTTAAAAGTGAAAAGATTTGGAAACTAGATTTCTGGTAATTAGCACTGAGAATATTGTAATGCCAGCAGCCTCTTTCACCGAGGATTTACTTCTCTGGGATGAAATTGCCAGGCTCTCACATCCTCTGATCTCCTCAGAGAACCAGCTCTCACACGTGCTGGCAGACATCATCTCTGGGCTCAGGATCAGGGGCAGGTAGCAAAGAGGGGACTCTGTCTGTCGGGGCTGGGGAAGATCCATCTCGTCCTTCAGGAGGGAGCCCACGCTGCCAGTGCTACAGCAGAGTGTTTGCAGGCACTGCTGTCACCACATCCTGATGTGAAACTGCTGCCATTTACTGCCCTGGCTGAGGCTGGGGTCCTGCACACATAATAAGAGAGGAGCTTTAAGCAAGTAGTCAAGAGTGAAGGGGGTGTGAGTGTCAGATATTGATGATACAGCGTGCCCAGTCTGCAGCTGCACTACTGGGGGAAACAGAAAGAAAGTATCACAAAAGCAGCAGGCATCACAGATTGTCTTTCACTCTTCAGCAGAGAAGACATTTTGTCTTCTAAAACCTTACCTCTGATAGTTTTTCCCATCTGAAAACTATCTGGGCCAGAGGCAGCACCCAGCGACCTGCCCTGCCTGGGGGAACTTATACCTGGATCTTATAACGAAGTATCAGAAACAAGGGCACACACTCTGTATTCCAGACTCCAACATTTTATTCTTATTCTTAATTTTCCATGTTTTAAGTACTACTATGTCTTCATCTACTTCAGCTTCTACCTCTTCTTCCTAATATTCCTATTCTTATTCTTTATCATTTTTTGGTTTCTGGAGGGTCTTATGCAGGTTTTAGTGGGGGGGTGGGGTGTTGGGGGTTGGGGTTTTTTTCTTTCCTACTACTACTTTCTAAACACAACTTTCTTTTCTTTTGTTAGAATTGTGTGTGTTGCAGTCCAGCAGGCCGCCGTCGTGTCCTGGGAGCAACACCTCCTGTCTGTGTCCATTCCTCATGGCCAAAGTGCCCCAGGATCAGCATGGAGTCCTTTCCGGAGGAGAGGAAATGGCCTTGGAGTCCAGCAGGGAGGAGCTGGAGCCAGTGTCCCTGCAAAGGGCCAAGAGCCGTGTGGCTGTGGCCCTCGGGGACCCGGTGCAGGGGTGCCGCTGGCGGTGCCAGGCTGCCGCTGGGAGCCGATGACTTTCCAGGTGCCTTCCCGGCCGGACGATGGGCCGGGATGCGGCGCTGAGCCCCGGCAGCGAGGGTCCCCCTTTGGGTGCCGCTTTGGGCTGCCGTGTGCCCTCGGGGAGCCGCCCCGGGGGTGCTGCAGAGCGGCCGGGGCCGACTCGGCCCGCAGGGCCAGCGCAGGCCGGGGCAGCCCGTGTGGCTCCCTCAGGGCGCCGGGCAGGCCGCGGGGCAGCCGCCATCTGCAGCCCTGCACTGCTGGCAGCGGGCGCTGATCCTGTGGCTGTGCTGCCAGGCAGGGGCAGCGGAACAGCCCCCACAGCCCCCGCAGCGCCCACAGCGCCCGCCTCAAGAGCGAGCAGCCTTTCCTGTGGGGAAGCGGATGCCCAGGAGAAGAGACATCTTCCACCGTGGCTTGGGCTGCCAGAGGGCCAGGCCCGGCACAGAGTTGCTCTTGTGGGCACAGCTCGGGCTCCTGGCACTCCACCCAAGCTTCTCGAGGGACAGGCAGCAGGATTCCCTCTTGGGCTAAATCTGCCAGTCTCTGCTGCCTGGCCTCTTCTCTTTCCTCGTGCAGCTCCAGGACGCTCACCTCATCCCAGTCATTGTCCTCCCGCTGCCAGGCCTTGAGCTGGCTGCACAGGATGTCGCAGTATTCCCTGCTGTCCTGAGCCAGCTCTCCATCACTGTCATCATCCCAGCTGGACCTGGAGGATTTTCTCTTTGCTTTGCCTCCAGTCACCTCCTGGCCATCCTGGCACAGCTCTTGCTTGCGGCAAGCTTCCCAGTCCAAGAGTGCCCGGCGGCTCGTGCCTTCTCCTGGGGACAGCCGCTGCTCAGGAGATTCTTCCCAATCTGACAATTCCTGACAGTGATCGCTGTCCGCCTGCCACGGCTCCTGCTCCCTGCACTCGCCCCACTCGGAGACAACTGGGGAGGGCTCTTGCTCCCTGCCCTCATCCCAGTCCCGGAAATGCCAGTAGCTCCCCCATACTTGGACCAGCTCTTGCTCAAGGCCTTCATCCCACTCAGAGAGCTCCTGGCAGCTCTGGGCTTCTCCTGGGGACAGCCGCTGCTCAGGAGATTCTTCCCAATCTGAGAAAAGGGCACCCCGGCACCCCGTGCCTATGTCACAAAGGCCACCCCGGCACCCCGTGCCTGTGTCACAAAGGCCACCCCGGCACCCCATGCCTGTGTCACAAAGGCCACCCTGGCACCCCGTGCCTGTGTCACAAAGGCCACCCCGGCACCCCTTCAACAGCCCAAGGCACCAGGAGCGGCCTGGAGCAGCCCAGGCCTTGGGGGATTGCAGCCCCTTCTTCTGAGCCGCTCCTTCAAATGATCAGGAGTGGCTGGGGCCAAGTGAAGGTGCAAAAGGAGACCGTGTGTGTCTTCGTTTGAAAGACAGGGGCCTGCTAAGGGAGGCAGGAGGCTCCTTTGCAATGGAAAATGTAAACACCCTCGCTCCCAATTATTATCCCTTTGAAAGGCACTCTCTGGCAAAGATAGGAGGACAGGAAGAACAGTTTGTGCTGCTTTTGCATGAATTGCTATTTAGTGAGCAGGGAAGAAGTCCCCCATGGAAATGATTTTACTGAGAGGAGCTGCTAAGCGAGAGCTGCCCCTGTGCCAAGCAAAATCCAAGAGCTGGCTAGCTGTGGGAACTGACTACCTATTAAAGCATTTAAAAAGCTGCATCCACCTCGGTGAGGTTGACATTTTGCAGACAGGCAAGCCCGGGAAATCTCTCTCTTGCTTCCACCTTTGAGGAGGTACCCGGCTGCCGGTCGGGCCGGGCCCCGCTGCACTGCGGCCCTTGCAGTCGTGCTGACAGTGGCCGCAACAATCCTTAAAGCTTCAGGGTCCCCTGACACCCGGGCAACCGAGGAGGAAATTAAAGGAGCGGGTTCGCTGGAGTCCCCAAAACCAACTTTAATAGGAAAATCAAGTAGGGATGAGGCCCATAAAGCCTGCGCAGCACAGGAGCAAAGTGCAGAGACCAGGCCTAGGGGCAGACACAACAATATCTAGGGGAGGTGTGAGGGCGCAGTCAGAGGGCATGGGTGCAGACACAGACTGGGGTTAGAAAGATGAAAAATACTGCGACGAATGGCAACCAGTCGGGGGAGAGATAAGGGAAGATTCTAGAAACATAAGTTTCAGTGGGGTGACTTGATGAACGTATGAATTGCCATCAAGCCTTTGGCAAGTGCTTCCCAAGGCTTGAACTCAAAGCCTGCTGCTTCAGGGCTGAAGTCTTTCTGGCCCTGTGTCCCAGAAGGGCTGAATCGCACAGGCTCGGCCTGGCGGGGCCGGGCTGGCCCCAGCAGTGACCGGGTGGGGACGGGAGGCTGCGGGACCCCGGTTGAGGCTGGGCCGGACCACGGCTGCTCACACCTTGCCGAGCCTAAGCCGTGCCCCGCTGCCGGCCCCCGCTGAGCTGGAGTCCGCTGGGCTCCGGGAGGAGCTCCGGGTGGGTCCAGGCCCCCTCGGCCACGGCCCATGCAGCACATGGTAATTGAAAGAAATTGGCCAGGAGTTTCTTTGTTCTAGTGTAGCACAGCATCCATGGGAGTTGCCTGGTTCTGTGGCATACCTTTCTAATGGGTTGCTTTTGTTAGTTGGATTTAGCCCCCATGGGAGCAGCTCTGTTACAAGGTAGCAGGGAAGTAAGGGGAAAGGGTACAGGAATGTCTCATAAGAACCTTTAAAACACTTCAGAAACTGGTAAGTAATTAACATTACTAATAACCATCGGAGTAAACAAGGGGTACAAGGTTTACAAATGGGATAAGAACATTAACTGTACCTAACTAAACACAGTATTTTATCCGGGGTGGATTTCTTGAGAGATTTTATTCATGACATGTGCCTGCAAGGATGCAGCACCTCTCTGAGCTGGGGGAGAGGCCAGGGCTGCACAGGGGGGATGTTGTTGGCAGCTCCATGAGGACGCTCTGGGACGCTGCCCTGGGGTGTCCAGCGCAGTGGGGATGGATCAGCCCCTGCTCTGCTGCTCCTTCCCATCTCCCCCAGGGACCTTGCAGAGCCCCAGCCATGCTGTTTGCCCCCAGCCTGCCCACGGCCAGCCTGGGGCTGCTCACGGGGGTTTTCTGTGCTGAGCTTTGGCCTGGCCGTGTTCTTGAGAGAGCCTGGGCAAGGAGCCTGGAGCCCCCAGGCCCTGCCCTGAGGCGTCAGCGCTGCCCCAGCAGTGCCCATGGCCTGTCCCTGCTGCAGCCCCGGCACTGCCACCCCCAGGGCTGTGCCCGGCCCCGAGAGCACTCAGGCCCTGCAGCAACACCAGGGCCAGGAGGGCAGCGGGGCAGTGGCACGGGAGCAGCACTGGCAACACCAAGTGCTGCTGCTCCTGGGCACAGCTGCTGTGCCAGCACTGATCTGCCCCAGCTCTGCACACAGACACTGCTGCTGCAGCTCCAGAGAAGGGAACAAAAGGGGCATCTCTGGAGAAAACTTTGCTGGGACATCCTTTAGTTCCTTTAAAGCCAGCAAGAGTGCAGCCCCTCATTGACAGAGTCTGGGTCCACAGGGAAGGTGGAGAGAAACAAAATGAGAAATGGCACAAAAAATGACATTTTTTGGAGGACAAGATTTAAAAAGTAAAACAAAGAAGAAGAACCTCCAAAATGAAACCACTAAGAATTATCAAAGATGACTTTTATTACAAGTGATTTGCAGAAATTGGCCAGCAGTTTAATGTTTTTTAAATTGTCCAGTCATCAGTGTCCACACTGCAGCCTTGAGCTCCTGGTTCCTCAGGCTGTAGATGAGGGGGTTCAGGGCTGGAGGCACCACCGAGTACAGAACTGACACCGCCAGATCCAGGGATGGGGAGGAGATCGAGGAGGGCTTCAGGTAGGCAAATACGGCAGTGCTGATAACCAGGGAGAGCACAGCCAGGTGCGGGAGGCAGGTGGAAAAGGCTTTGTGCCGTCCCTGCTCAGAGGGGATCCTCAGCACAGCCCTGAAGATCTGCACATAGGAGAAAATCATGAACACAGAACAGCCAAGCAGCAGACAGGCACTGACTGCAATGAGCCCAAATTCTCTAGTGTAGGAATTGGAGCAGGAGAGCTTGAGGATCTGTGGGATTTCACAGAAGAACTGGCCCAGGGCATTGCCATGGCACAGGGGCAGGGAAAATGTATTGGCTGTGTGCAGCAGTGAATAGAGAAAGGCACTGGCCCAGGCAGCTGCTGCCATGTGGGCACAAGCTCTGCTGCCCAGGAGGGTCCCGTAGTGCAGGGGTTTGCAGATGGACACGTAGCGGTCGTAGCACATGATGGTCAGCAGGGAAAAGTCTGCTCCAAGGAAGAAGAGAAAGAAAAAGAGCTGTGCAGCACATCCTGTGTAGGAGATGTGTCTGGTGTCCCAGAGGGAATTGTGCATGGCTTTGGGCACAGTGGTGCAGATGGAGCCCAGGTCAGTGAGGGCCAGGTTGAGCAGGAAGAAGAACATGGGGCTGTGCAGGTGGTGGCTGCAGGCTACGGCGCTGATGATGAGGCCGTTGCCCAGGAGGGCAGCCAGGGAGATGCCCAGGAAGAGGCAGAAGTGCAGGAGCTGCAGCTGCCGCGTGTCTGCCAATGCCAGCAGGAGGAAGTGGCTGATGGAGCTGCTGTTGGACATTTACTGTGGTTGAACACGGGGACCTGTTCATGAAGAAAAAGAGCAGTGACAAATCAGGAGAGGCTGGGACTCACCCACCCTTGTTCCTGCTCTGTGAAAACTTCACCCAGGTCCCTGACTGAGCTCCAGCTGTGCTGTCTGAGTGTGCCAGGAGCAGCCAGGCCTGTGCCTGGGGGCTCTCCAGGAGCCATCCCTGCCCTGCTGCCCTGGGTTTGTGGCCATGCAGGAGAGGGAAAAGGCTGGAAATTCAGGATTTGTCAAGGGCATCACTTCTAATGCAGGAAGGCTTGTTGTCATCTGCACACACTTCTAAAGTATAGCAGGAGTTGGTTTTAGGAATTATTTTCCTACCCACAAATCGTTCCTGCTTCTCTGAGGTCAGAAATCCCCAGCATTTCTGCTGCACTCAGAATTTCCCACTGAGACAAGAGAGGCAAAGGATTCCCTGTGGCTTAGGGAAGGTGAGGGGCTGGATGGGCTTGTTCCCAACTGCCCTGGGTTTGCACCTTTGGCTGGAATCAGAGCACAGTCACACTCCTGTGTCACCCTGGCATAAACCAGACCCTGCCCAGAGCAGAGGGATCCCTGAATGTCTCACCCTCTCTAAAGGTCTCTGGGCAAGGTCTCAGCACCCCCCTCTGCCAAGGACACTCACGGCTCCCTTGGCAGAGCCAACAGCATTTCCTCAGCTGTGGCATCTCTGCCCTTCCCTGTGGGACATTCAGGGAACTCTGAGAGGCTCTGGCACAGATTTGCAGCCAGGAGGGCAGCTCAGAGCTTGGAAGGACACAGCAAGGAGATCCCCAGGTGTGCCCATGATGGGATCTCAGGGAGGGGCTCAGCTCATTCCCCTTTCCCATGGACTGCTTTGCCCACAGCCCCACAGGTCACAGGGAAGCTGGGACACCCCATTCCCATGGACACACCTGCCTGGCAGCAATCCCAAGGGCAGGGCCTGACTCAGCTGCTGCAGATGCCAGAGCCTCCCTGAGAGCCCCAGATACCAATGACAATATCAGAGCAGTGCATTTAGGCTGTTTAGGAGGCTCCCAGCAGAGAGACTGAGCACCCAAACTTACAATTCTGGCATCTCTGTAAATGTTCCAACATTACTTTGCTGTTCCTGGTGTGTCCCCTTCGACTCAGAATGTTCTGTGATTCTGGGATTACAATTCCTCTTCTGCTTCTCTCATCCCCCTGTTATCTAAAATAAAAAGAGAAAAAAACTCCTTGCAACAGTGTTAGAACAGTAAAGTAAGAAACAGACTTTTATTAGAAGCTTCTGGGTGTCCCAGTGGGGATGGGGTGCACCTGGCCCCTTATTTCAGCAATTTATTAAGGTTGATTAATTAGGATATTTAACAGAAACATTCAATAGGAGATTCAGCTGCCCCAGTTACACACCCCTGAGTCAACCCATTGGAGTAGGTCCAAGGGTTTCTTTGCCCCACTTTTTGTTATGACTGCTCACATTCTGGTTAGAAAACAAAATGCTCTTCTTGTAGCTCCTCTCCTTGGTGATAAGACAATACAGTATTGCAGAAATCTATTTAGAAGATCAGATTATTTTTCTAAAATCTAAGAGAAAGGTTAGGAAATATATTAGAGTTAATTAAGGATAATAGTTGTCCTTAATTATAATATAAATGTAATATAATATAATAGTATAGTATAGTATAGTATAGTATAGTATATAATAATAGTTTAATAGAGTTAATTAAGAATTAAAATTTAATAATTACATAATAATAGTTTACAGATCTAAAAATATATTAAAAATGCATAAAAAGCAAAAATCTTTTTGCTATCATCTCAACTTTCCCACCCTGCTTAAAGCAAGAAATAGAAAACAGTCTCAGGAAAGCTCCTGATCTTTACAGCAATTCCAGTCTCACCTTCTTTTGGGAAGTGTCCTCCAGAGCTGTGCCCAGGCAGGTCTGGAGCTGGGAGCAGCCCTGCCCCACACAGCCCCTCTCAGCAGCAGCCCCTGCCCTGCTCAGGGTGGCTCCTTCCCCCCACAGCTTCTCCCCAGCGCTGGGAGCAGCTCCCCGGGCCGGCTGAGAGCTGTCCCTGGCAGGCAGCAGAGTCCCTGCCCCAGCACAGCGCCCTGGGCTGCAGGACCCTGCTCTGCAGGACAGCCCTGGGCACCCCTGGCTGCTCTGCACAAGGGACAGGCAGAGAATGTACTCACAGAGTCTGTAGGCACTGGGGTGTTCCAGCTTTAGGAGATGCCTCCAGGAGCTGCAGCTGCATTGTCCTGCAGCCAGAGGCTTCCTGTGCCAAGGGCTGGCAGGGATTCTGCCCCAGGCACTTCTCAGCACCTTCCCAGCCCTGACTGATTGAAGCTCTCTGTGCCTCTGGGCTGTGCCCAGGGTGGCTGCAGGCAGTGCCCCAGCCCTGCTGGGCTGGCAGAAGAGCTGCTCAGCAAGAGAAATGTGCTTTTGAAGCTCTTCTTGGTTTCCAGGAGCTGCCTCTGTGCCAGGAGCGTGGCCCAGCTCAGCAGCACAGACACAGCAGCAGGACTTTAATGAGCCTCTTGGGGCTTTGTGCTGAGGCCCTGAACATCAGTCCCTGACAGGGAGGGGAAGAAAGCTCTCAAGAACTCCAAGTCAGAATGGAACTCCAAAGTTTCTTTCACTTTTAATGGGTCCCACTGAGGGATGTGACTGAGAAAGTGTCCCCAGGCCCCAGGCAGAGCAGAGAACTGGAGGCACTGATGACAGCTGGGGGCAAAGAGAAGCCAAGGCTTGGTGCCCTGGGCCACAGCAGCCAATGCTGTGCCAGCAAGGGCTGTGAGGAGACACCTTGTCCTGAGGCCCTGGGGCCTCCTGGCACAGCCCCAGCAAGGCTGGCCACTGTCACCCCCTTGGCCTGCCCTCAGCCTCCCCCCTAGCCCACATGCCAGTGGCCTCAGGGATCTGCTGGAAGGAGTCCCTGGGGAGCCTTGCTCAGGAATGGCCCTGGGGGCTCCTTCATGCTCCCAGGGACTGCAGCTTTTTCAAAGGACTTTGGCTTTTGCTTTGGAGTCTCTGAGAGCTTTGTGCAATCCTGGCCTCCAATTATCTGCTGTAATTAGTCCCTGGAGAGCCTTTGTCAGTAACAACACTCAGTGGGGCTCATTAGTTCTTCAAGGTACTTCAATTATTTTTAGATACTTGCTATCTCCTTTTGATACAGACTCTAAGAGAAGTTTGTGCAATCCTGGCCCCAATTATCTGCTTTAACGAGTCCCTTGGGAGCTTTGCATTGACACTCAGTGGGGCTCATCAATACTTTGAGACACTCAGGGCTTTTCCAGCTACTTTGGATTTTCCTTCCCACACTGAGTCTCTGGGAGGTTTTTGTGCAATCCTGGCCTCCAGTTCTCTCCTCCAAGGAGTCCATGAGGAGCCTGTGTTGGGGATGGACCTCAGTGGCACCCATTAATGCTTGGAGACACTTTGGGTTTTTCCTCTGACTTGGGCTCCTGGAAAGGTTTGTGCAATCTCCTCTCAGGCCCTGAGGTTCAAGGGCTCAGCTCCAAATGCACCACGGGGCTCATTAGGATCAAGGAAATCCTAACAAACCATGGCTGTGCCTTGATTTCCCTCTGGTCTGCTGCAGTTCTTAGGAAAGTTTCCTACAATACTTATGGAGAAATAGTTCAAAGATCTTCTAAGATATATCTGTTCCTATTTTAAAGGGTGTCTTTTATTCCTGTTCTCTTTAGAGCAGAGGTGATTGCAGCATTCAGTGATGGATATTGATCCAGGGTCTCTCCTAAGGAGGTCTGGCCAGGTCAGAGAAGCTGTGCCTTGAGGTCTGACCCAGTGGGGACAACCTTGCTCCACATTCCCCAGCCCCACCCTGTCTCTCCTCACTCTCCTGGGACCTGCTTTGCTCACAGAACTGGCTGCACTCAGGCAAAGAGGGGTTTTCCTTCTTTGATTTTCGCAATCTAAAACTGCTGAGTTTCCCCATGGAAAACAGACACCCTCCTCAAGTGTGTGCCAAGCCCAAGGTGCCACCAAAGAGGTTCCCCTTCCCCAAGGCAGAACCACACAAGGAATGTTTCAGACACACAGGGAGTTCTACAATAAACACAACCCCAGAGTTGGCTGAAGGCAGAATTAGAGCAGCTGCTGAAGGACAGACAAGCTTTGAACTCCTTGCAGCTGAAAGCACCAAGTGGGTTGTTGGGAGGTGAGTGAGTGAGGCAAGAGTGAGGGAAGGGAAATGCAGAGAGCCCTGGAAGTGTTTCTGTGCAGACAGGCTGCTGCAAGGGCAGCGTTGGACTACTCTGGGGGAAACTGTGAGGGGTATTTGGTGCGGAGTGCCCTCCCCAGTGACCTCACAGTACACCCTGTGATGTCACACAGCCACCTGTGATGTCACATCCCACTCGCTGATGCCACACAACCTGCTCTGGGATGTCAAACCACCATTCTGTGATGTCACAGCCCCCCTCAGATGACACAAACCCACCTTGTGATGTTACATTTTCTCCAGTGATGTCACACAGCAACATTTGATGTCATAGTTCACTCTATGATGTCACAGTTGGCACTGTGATGTCATACATCCGGTCCTGAAATGTCACATGGCTCTTCTATGATGTCACTGCCCACTCTTGAATTTCATACCACAACCATGTGGTGTCACAGTCTGCTCAGTGATGTCACAACCCTCTCTGTGATGTTGTACATCTAACCTCTGGTGTCACAGTCCTCTCTGTGACATCACAACCCACTAAGTGATATCACCCAGCCCACACTGTGATGTCATACAGCCACACTGCGGTGTCACACCCTGCTTTCTCATGTCACACAGTCCTCTCTATGATGCTGTAGCTGCTCAGTGACCTCACACAACAAACTCTGGGATGTCACAGCCCCATCTGTGACCTCACACAACCCACTCGGAGCTGTCACACAGCCCCTTTCTGACATCACAGCTGCTCTGGGGCTCCAGGACACAGCCACAGAGGTGCTGCTGGGACACAGCCCCCTCTGGCACATCCCACAGCCCCTGCCAGTGCTGAGCCCCTGGCAGCTCTGTCTGGGCCTGCTCTCTGTGTCCCTGAGCTGCCCTGGCAGGGCCCCAGCCCTGCTGGGCTGTGCTCAGGAGCTGCTCCTGGCCAGAGCTGTCTCCCTGCTGTGGTCTGTTCCCATGGCAACATCTGACCCATTGTTATGGTCTGTTTCCATGACAACCATCACAGCCCCTGTTGCTATGATCAGTCCCTTGGCAGCTCCATGGAGACCCCATGCCAGGGGTGGTTGCCATGGACACCAGCTCAGGCCTGGAGCCTGAGCCCGTTGCCATGGCAACCATTTGCAGTCCCATCCCCAGGCTCATGGGATCCCAGAGCCACAGAATTGGCTGAGTTGGGAGGGAGCCATGGGGATCCTCCAGTCCAACTGCTGGCCCTGCACAGGACACCCCAACAATCCCAGCCTGGGCCTGGCAGCGCTGGCCAAACGCTGCTGGAGCTCAGCCAGCCCTGGAGCTGGGAGCCTTCCCTGGGGAGCCTGTTCAGTGCCCCAGCAGCCTCGCGGGAAAAACCTTTTCCTCACATCCAGCCTAAACCTGCCCGCCTCAGCTCCAGCCGCTCCCTCCACTCCTGTCCCTGGGCACCAGAGGGAAGAGGTTCCCGCAGCCCCCAGCCAGGGACCCGCTCCCAAGGCTGCTGCCATGGCAACCAGGCCTGGCACCAGCTGGGATGCTCGGTTTCCATGGGCTGGGCTTCAGGAATGGCATTCCCCAATTTCCTGCTGCTGCTGAAACCGTGCTGCTGCTCGCTTCCCTCCCACCTCCCATGGAAAGCACAAAAGGCAAAGATCCCATGCTGGGATAAGAACAATTTATTGAGAACAACAACAGGATAAGGAACAAACAGACACAGAAATACATTTTGTAACAGAAAGGATAAGACAAACCATTCACAGGGAAAACTAAACCACCACTGACTGTTTCTTCCTGAACGTGCATTTCCTCCTGCCAAGAAAGGATACCCTTCTACTCTGGTGAGAGAGAGGGAGTCCTTTTCCTGCCCCTGGCAATGACCTGAGATGGGATTGAATATAATGACAGGACCATGGCCAGACTCTCATGTTCTTTAATCCCACATCATGACATTGCCATGGGCAGGAAAAGGTACAGGTGTCTTCCCAGCATGGATAACAGGGAACATGGATCACCACGTCTCTTTGCAATGTCAGTCTTACAATGTGAGATGAAGCTGGAGCAGTGCACAAAGCTCTTCCTGCACTTGAACCAATCGCAGGGCTTCCCTTACTGGTGCTTCGGTTGGTCTGGTCAAGTTAGAGCTCTGGGTGAAGCTCTTCCCACACTGTGCACATGTGTAGGGCCTCTCCCCAGTGTGGATGCGCTGGTGGATGATGAGGTGGGAGCTGCAGCTGAAGCCCTTCCCACATTCCCCACACTCGTAGGCCCATTCCCCAGTGTGGATCATCTGGTGGCAGATCAGTTTGGTGCTCTGGCCTAAGCTCTTCCCACACTCCAAGCACTTGTAGGGCTTCTCCCCATCCTGAAGCTGCTCATGGACCACCAGCTCAGAGCCCTGGCTGGATCTCCGGCCGCCTTCCCGGCACAGGGTGGGTCTTTCCTCCTCAGAGCACCCTGGGATGGGTTTGGAGCCCCTCCTCCTGCCGGACCTCTGGGGATTTTCCTCCCTGTTGGATTCCTGCACTGTGGAGCTGCTCAAAACAGCCTCTTCCACAAGGTTCTGCCGTGGGGATTTGTCCTCCCTGGTCTCCATCCTCAGCTCCTTGTCTGGGGGAGGAAGGACAAGGAGAGGATGGGATTTGCCTCCGTGCCAGAGGGAAGGGGAAGGAGATCCCCCCAGTGTGTCCCCGGCAGGACGGCGTCGGCAGCGGGGTTGTCCTGCAGCCGGGGGCCATGCTGGGCTGGGAGATGGAGCAGGAGAGAGGGGGAAAGGGGCACTGACTTCTTCCTCACCTGCCTGGGTGTCCCATGGCATCTTCCTCTTCCTCACAGCCTGCTTCTCCATCCAGCCAAGGTTTGGGATTAAAACTCCTGGTTTGAGAAAAAACAAGGAATGAGCACATTGAGTTTGATGGTCCCTCTTACCAAGCCCATCTCTAGAAGTCACCTGGGCCTCTGACGTGACTTAGTTTGAAAGGAGTTTGCTAAGGAAGGCAGAAATCACCACTGAAATTGATAAAAAATGTAAGCATCCCATCCCCTCCGAATTATTATAATCTTGAAACCAAAGTGCTCTCAGGTAACAATATGGGAAAAGGAATATAAGTTCTTTACTAAAGAAAGGAAAATGAAAATGCAGCAGTACAAAAAACAAAACAAAACAAAAAACACAACAAAAAGCAAGGCACCAACAGAGTCAGGACCTTACACCCTGTTGGTCAGGGTGCTGGTAGCAGTCTGATTAAATGGTGGCTGCAGTGCTCCAGGAGTGACAGATGTGGTTCTGTTGAAGCAATGATCCCATAGAAGATTGTAGCTTACCTCAGAAGTTCTGGCGCTGTAGATGGGTCTGGTCTCTCCTCTGGGAATCCAGTGGAGAAAGACTGCCTGTGGTGTTCTGATTCTCAGATTATATCCATGCAGGAATGCTTGGCTCCTCCCCCTGAGTGGAGCATCTCACAATGGGATAATGTCATTTTATCATTCCTACAGTGAGACTCAATGGCCCATTAACAGAAGATATCCCCCTGGAGGAAGAATGGGTGGTGGAAGAGATAAAGAACACTGCCCCACCTGGTTTTAACAGCTGGCCCATTAACAGAAGATATCCCCCAGTTATGAGGGATG
The DNA here is from genome assembly GCF_971803275.1 of Cyanistes caeruleus. NCBI lineage: Eukaryota > Metazoa > Chordata > Aves > Passeriformes > Paridae > Cyanistes > Cyanistes caeruleus. Next base: position 992,682 of record NW_028255894.1, on the reverse strand, counting down.
GGTCATGGAGGAGATAATGAAAACTTCTGTACCAGGTTTTAACAGATGGTGACAGAATACATGCTTTTGGTTGAATCTTGCATTGCAACCCAAGACATGGGGTCCATATAAACCTCCCAAACACCAGGACTTAGCCCTGAAAATGCCTCCCAGGTGTTCCCCATCTCTGGTCTCCCTCCTTTGGTGTTCAGGGGTTCCTCCCTGTCCCAGCTGCTGGGGTTTATGCTTGTACTGTGGGTCCCCTGTCTACTCGGTCCCTGACCTCTTCAGGCTCCTGGGAGTGCCAGGAATCCAAAAAGTTCCCCCATTTCCACTCAGCTTTGGAGTTCTTCATTCTTCAAACATCCCCCCAAAAAAACCCAATCCAGGGACACCCCAGAATATCTGGGCTGAGCTCCCCCTCCCCGGGCACTTCTGGGATGGGAGGTGATGATCCCACAGGTGGGGGCCTGTGAATTCAGGGAGTTCTTGACCTTGTGGTTCTTTCTCCTTTCCCTGATCCTCCTATGTCCCTCCTTCAGGCTGAAGAAGCTGCTCATGGAGTCAGAAGCAAAACTCCAAGTCCCTTGGAGCTTCAATCAGCCCAGCTGAGGGCAGGGACTGCCAAAGGCTCCCCAGGGACTGGTGAGAGCAGATCCTGGAGGCCAGGATTGCCGGGAGCCAAAGGCTCTGAGCAGGGAACTGCAATGCTGAGCAAGCCCTGGCTGGGTTGGAGGAAGCAGAAAGGCCAAGCCCTGAGCCCAGGCCTGGCCCAGCACGGCCTGTCCCTCACGGGTGGCTCGGGGCTCTTTGTGGGGCAGTGGGATGTGAGGGGCAGCAAGGACAAATGCCATAAACCTGTGTGACACTCCAGATCCTTATGGAACCAAGGGGCCAGTGTGACACCATGGGAAGTTGTGGAACCAAGGGGATCGTTGTGGCACTCTTGGGCCCATGGAACCAAGGGACCAGTGGGACACTCTGGGGCCTTATGGAAACAAGAGGCCACTGTGAGCCTGCAGGGCTGTAACACCCCAGAACACTTCAATGCTGGTGGTAACCAAAGGTTCCTGTGCTTGAGTTTGGTGCACAGGAGAAACAACAACCAGACCTTCTCAACATGGACAGATGCAAAGAATATTCTTGGTAGGACGGGACCCACAAGGATCATCAAGTCCAGCTCTTAAGTGAATGGCCCCACAGGGACTGAACCCACAGCCTCGGTGATGCTGGCACCATGGACTAACAACCGAGCTAAGAAGTCAAAATGACACAAAATTCTACTGGCAAAATATAGACAATCAAGGAATTTTGGCAAAGGGTTTAATACAACATCCAACTGAACATAAAACTCTTACCATAGCCTTAACTTTGCAAACTTAGCTCATTTAACCTAAAAAGTGTTAATCCTTACGATTTTGGGTAACATTAAGGTATCCAAAAATGTTCCAGGTACGTAGGATAGGAAGGAGAAGAAAAGGAGACCAGAAACACGTAAGATCCACAGAAAAACACTTCCAGGATGATCCCAGTCACTCCCACTACAATCTCAGTCCCTCCCAGTATGAGCTATTGCATCCAGTCACCCCCAGTATGGTTCCAGTCACACCCAGATCCTCCCAGTCTGATTTCAGTCATGGCCAGAGTGACTCCCTGTCATTCCCAGGATGGGCCCAGTTGTTCCCAGTCACCTCCAGCATGGTTCCAGTCCCAGCCAGCACCTTTGTGGTCACTTCCAGTATGATCCCAGCTAGTTCCAGCAGGATCCCAGTATGACCCCAGCATGGGCACAGCTGCTTCCAGGATTATCCAGTGTGGTTCCAGTTGCTCCCATTTACCTGCACTGTGGCTTCAGTCTCTCCCAGTCTATCCCAGTTGCTCCTAGTCACTCCTCAGGTGCTTCCAGGCTGATCCCAGTTGCTCCCAGCCACTCTCAGTCATCCTGAGTGCAGTTCCAGTTGCTGCCAGTATGGTCCCAGTCTTGCCCAGCATGGCCCAGCTGCTCCCACTGTGATCCCAGTAGGATGCCAGTTACCCTCAGGTTGGTTCCAGTTGCTCCCTGTTCCTCCCAGCGTGATTCCAGTTGCACCCAGTTGGCCCCAGTATAGTCTCAGTCGCTTCCCAGATGATCCCAGCTGCTCCCTGCATGGTCTCAGTCATGCACAGTTGCCCCCAGTGTAGACCCAGTCACTCCCAGTTGTTCCCAGTTGTCCCCAGCATGGTTCCCATTGTTCCCAGTGTGTTCCCAGTCATCCCCAGTATGATCACAGACACTCCCAGTATATGCCAGCTGCCCTCAACATGTCCATAGCCATTCCCAGACACTCCTAGTAATCCCAGTTAGGTGCTTGTTATCCCAGTATGATCTCAGGTCCAGCATATCCCAGTCAAGCTGGGATTCACTCCCTGAATTCACAGCCCCCCATCCATGGGATCAACACCCCCCTATCCCACAGGTTACCAGGGAGGGGGAGCTCGTCCCAGATATCCTGGGGGCTTCCTGGGTTGGGTTTTTGGGGGTGATTGTTGGAGAATGAAGAACACCAAGGCTGAGAAGAAAATGTCCTTTAGGGGGACATTTGGGGTTCCCAGTGGCAGCTGCTGGCAGAGGCAGCCTGGAGGAGCAGAGCCCTGTGTCCCCCAGGACCCCAAAGTGGGGAGCCCAGAGAGGAGGAGCACCATGATTCGTGGGACCCTCAATTGCATAGAGAGGGGCAGGGGGGTCTCCTTGGTCCCCCTGCAACCCCAAGAAGGGAATAAGGGGAGCAGGGACCCTGGGACCCCAAAAACTTCCAGCATCCCTAAGTGGGGAGATGAAAATGGGAGGAAGTTTTCAAATTCCTGGCACTCACAGCAGCAAGAAGAGGTCAGGGACCGAGTGGACAGGGGACCCACAGTACAAGTGTAACCCCCAGCAGCTGGGACAGGGGTGAAAGCCTGAACACCAAAAGGGAGAGACCAGAGATGGAACTAGAACTCCTGGGAGGCATTTTCAGGGCCAGATTTTGGTGGTGTAAAATTTTTATGGACCCCATGTCTTGGGTTGCAATGCAAGATTCAACCAAAAGCATGTATTCTGTCACCATCTGTTAAAAACTAGAGGAGCAGTTTTCTTTATCTCTTTCATCACCCATCCCTCATAACTGGGGGGATGTCTTCTGTTAATGGGCCAGCTGTTAAAACCAGGTGGTGCAGTGTTCTTTATCTCTTCCACCACCCATCCTTCCTCCAGGGGGATATCTTCTGTTAATGGGCCATTGAGTCTCAGTGCAGGACTGATAAAATGACATCATCCCATTGTGAGATGCTCCAGCCAGGGGGAGGAGCCAAGCATTCCTGCATGGATATAATCTGAGAATCAGAACACCACAGGCAGTCTTTCTCCACTGGATTCCCAGAGGAGAGACCAGACCCATCTACAGCACGGGAACTTCAGAGGTAAGTTACAATCTTCTATGGGATCATTGCTTCATCAGAACCACATCTGTTTCTCCAGGAGGACTGCAGCCACCATTTAATCAGACTGCTACCAACACCCTGACAAATGGGGTGTAAGGTCCTGACTCTGTTGGTGCATTGCTTTTTGTTCGTTTTGTTGGGTTTTTTTTCTACTGCTGCATTTTCATTTTCCTTTCTTTAGTAAAGAACTTATATTCCTTTTCCCATATTGTTACCTGAGAGCACTTTGGTTTCAAGATTATAATAATTCGGAGGGGATGGGATACTTATATTTTTTATCCATTTCAGTGGTGATTTCTGCCTTCCTTAGCAAACACCTTTCAAACCAAGACACCTCAAATGCCCAGGTGACTTCTAGAGATGGGCTTGGTAAGAGGGACCATCAAACTCATTGTGCTCATTCCTTGTATTTTTTCCCAAACCAGGATTTCCCAATCCCAAACCTTGGCGAGATGGAGAAGCAGGCTGTGAAGAAGATGAAGATCTCCAATGACACCCAGGCAGGTGAGGAGGAAGTCAGTGCCCCTTTCCCCCTCTCTCCTGCTCCATCTCCCAGCCCAGCATGGCCCCCGGCTGCAGGACAACCCCGCTGCCGACGCCGTCCTGCCGGGGACGTACTGGGGGGATCTCCTTCCCCTTCCCTCTGGCACGGAGGCAAATCCCATCCTCTCCTTGTCCTTCCTCCCCCAGACAAGGAGCTGAGGATGGAGACCAGGGAGGACAAATCCCCACGGCAGAACCTCATGGAAGAAGCTGTTTTGAGTGGCTCCACAGCACAGGAATCCAACAGGGAGGAAAATCCCCAGAGATCCCGCAGGAGGAGGGGCTCCAAACCCATCCCAGGGTGCTCTGAGGAGGAAAGACCCACCCTGTGCCGGGAAGGCAGCCAGAGATCCAGCCGGGGCTCTGAGCTGGTGGTCCATGAGCGGCTTCAGGATGGGGAGAAGCGCTACAAGTGCTTGGAGTGTGGGAAGAGCTTCAGACAGAGGAAAACCCTGATCTGCCACCAGATGATCCACACTGGGGAATGGGCCTACAAGTGTGGGCAATGTGGGAAGGGCTTCAGCAGGAGCTCCCACCTCATCATCCACCAGCGCATCCACACTGGGGAGAGGCCCTATGAGTGTTCTGAGTGTGGGATGAGGTTTCACAGCAGCTCCAATCTTGTCCTGCACCAGCGGATTCACACGGATGAGAGGCCCTTCCGCTGCCCTGACTGTGGGGAGGGCTTCAAGCAAAACTCCCACCTCATCAGGCACCAGCGCATCCACACTGGGGAGAGGCCCTACGAGTGTCCCCAGTGTGGGAAGAGCTTCTCAGACAGGTCTAACCTTGGCAGACACCAACGGAGGCACCGGTAAGGGAAGCCCTGAAAGTGCCTCAAAATACAGGAAGAGCTTTGTGCACTGCTCCAGCTTCATCCACATGGAGAATCCACTCTGGGAAGAGACCTGGTGATCCATGTTCCCTGGGATCCATGCTGGGAAGACACCTGTACCTTTTCCTGCCCATGGCAATGTCATGATGTGGGATCAAAGAATGTGAGACTGTGATCATGGTCCATTATATTCAATCCCATCTCAGGTCATTGCCAGGGGCAGGAAAAGGACTCCCTCTCTCTCACCAGAGAAGGGTGTCCTTTCTTGGCAGGAGGAAATACGTGGGCAGGAAGAGTCAGTTGGTGGTATTTTAGTTTTCCAGGTGAATGGTTTGTCTTATCCTTTCTGTTACCAAAATTGTTTCTGTTCCTGTTTTTGCCTTATCTCGTTGCTGTTCTCAATAAATTGTTCTTATCCCAGCCCGGGATCTTTGCCTTTTGTGCTTTCCATGGGAGGTGGGAGGGAAGCGAGCAGCAGCGCGGTTTCAGCAGGAGCAGGAAATTGGGGAATGCCATTCCTGAAGCCCAGCCCGTGGAAACCGAGCATCCCAGCTGGTGCCAGGCCTGGTTGCCATGGCAGCAGCCTTGGGAGCGGGTCCCTGGCTGGGGGCTGCGGGAACCTCTTCCCTCTGGTGCCCAGGGCCAGGAGTGGAGGGAGCGGCTGGAGCTGAGGCGGGCAGGTTTAGGCTGGATGTGAGGAAAAGGTTTTTCCCGCGAGGCTGCTGGGGCACTGAACAGGCTCCCCAGGGAAGGCTCCCAGCTCCAGGGCTGGCTGAGCTCCAGCAGCGTTTGGCCAGCGCTGCCAGGCCCAGGCTGGGATTGTTGGGGTGTCCTGTGCAGGGCCAGCAGTTGGACTGGAGGATCCCCATGGCTCCCTCCCAACTCAGCCAATTCTGTGGCTCTGGGATCCCATGAGCCTGGGGATGGGACTGCAAATGGTTGCCATGGCAACGGGCTCTGGCTCCAGGCCTGAGCTGGTGTCCATGGTAACCACCCATGGCATGGGGTCTCCATGGAGCTGCCAAGGGACTGCCCATAGCAACAGGGGCTGTGATGATTGTCATGGAAATAGAAAATGGCAAGAGCACCTGGTGATAGTTGCCATGGAAACAGATCATCGCTACATGGGGGTAGGGATGGTTGCCTACCAAGGATCAGATTTGTTACAGGCCCTCAGAGGAGCTCCATGGGGACATTCCAAGGTTCTCCAGGCTGTTCAAGAGCTGGGATGTCACAGGCAGAGACAGGGGATCCACAGAGACCTCCAAGGGATTTCTGGGGATGCTGAAGAGCTGTGTGGTCAGACGCAGTCACAGCAATTCCATGGTGACATCCCAGGGGACCTTCGGCTGTTAAGGCACCACTCTGTCACAGGCACTCCCGGGGCCTCCACGGTGACATCCCAGGAGTCCCCAGGCTGCCAAAGATCCGGGATGTCACAGACACTCCCAGGGCTTCCTGCCATGGGCAGAGTGGGAGCTTCAGGCAAAAGCTTTATCTATTTGTTGGAGAAACTCCTGCTGTGTCATGAGGTGGAGAAATGACACCCAACAGCCACCAGGAATCCTCAAAGCCCTCTAAGATGCCTAGACTTTTAAATTCCTTCTAAGAGAGGAGACTGGGGTGGCTGTCCACTCCAATCCCGGTCCCAGACTTGGTTTAAGTGTAAAAGACTGAACAGGTGGAATTGAACCATAATGCAATTTGTCCCACAGGATTAACAATGGCATACCATCCATCTTTTTTGGTGCCCATTGCCAAAATTGGTACTCTCCCTTAAACATTTCCTGTATCCAAGGGTATCTCCCAAAAAAAACCAGCTAGCTCGGGCTGGCCTTGGCCTCTGGTAGTCACCTCGCATCAGCCCCTGTGAGGCTCTGTTCCTTCCTATGGAAAAGCTCCAGCCTTCTTGTCCTGGGACCATTTAGAATTTGGCATCCCAAATTCCATAGATCTAAGAATTGCTCCCAGACAAAAGCAGCCAGGACAGAGGAGTTAGGTTAGCCTTGTCCTCTTGTGATTTTCTTCGACTATAAGCAGTCTGTTTTCATTTGAAAACCCCTTAGAGAATGCCCAGAGATCTCCCAAGGTGGGGTTTTGAGGCCTCAGGCACATGACCACTCTATAGGGACAAAGGAGCTCTGCTCTCCATGGGGTGGAGACTGAGGACAGCGGAGGAGAGCCATGAGAGTGTTTAAGGAGCAGTTTCAGAGACTGTGGATCTTTTTGACATAGTGGAAAACAGCCAGAGAAAGAAAGAATTGATGCCAAGTGCAGCTGGGGAGGCCCAGAGTGGACACCAGGAGAAAGGAATTTGTGTCCCAGGACAGGGCTGTGGTGCAACACATCCCCCAGAAGGAGTCTGGAGCAGCCCAAGGCTTTGTGTGGCCAGGCAGAGTCAGGCAGGACGCAGAGCTGTCAGCAAAGGAAGGGGCCAGCGAGATGGGGCAGCCGGGGGATGACGACAGCCTGCAGGGACAGAGGCGCAGGGCATGGACACCACAGGGCAGCCTGGGCTGGAGAGGGCACAGGGATGGGCAGCAGCTGCAGAGCCCTGCCTGAGGCAACTTGTGCAGCCCTTTGGCCATGGCTGCTGGCCCTGGGCCTGAGGCCAGCAGGGAACAAGTGACCCTGGCAGCCCTGGGGCCTCATTGCCTCCTTGTCCCTGCTCAGCAGCCTGGCAGGGGCCGCCCCATGGTGCTGCCCTTGGCATTGCACATCCCCACATGCCAGTGGCCCGGGAAGAGCCCTGAGCAATGAGGGAGGGACAGCATCTGCCTTGCCAGGGGCTGGGGCTCAGCCCTTGGCCCTTGCCATTCCTGAAACACATCCAGCTTTGCTCAGCACCACAGACACCTTTCCCTTGCTTGTCCCCAGCTGCCATCAGGGCCTCCAGTCTTCTGCTCTGCCTGGAACCTGGGGACGCTTTCTCACTCGTGTCTCTCATTTCAACTACAAGAAACTTCAGTGTTTCCATCTGACTTGGAGCTCTTGAGGAGTTTCTGGAGCACACTCTGAGGGAGTGAGTGTGATGCCAAGAGCCCCAAAGGCCCGAGAGGGTGATGAAAGTGCTGGTGCTGTGTCTGTGCTGCTGAGCTGGGCCGGGCTACTGGCCCAGAGGCAGCTCCTGGCAAGGGCAGCGCTGCAGAGAGACAGCTCTGGCCAGGAGCAGCTCCTGAGCACAGCCCAGCAGGGCTGGGGCCCTGCCAGGGCAGCTCAGGGACACAGAGAGCAGGCCCAGACAGAGCTGCCAGGGGCTCAGCACTGGCAGGGGCTGTGGGATGTGCCAGAGGGGGCTGTGTCCCAGCAGCACCTCTGTGGCTGTGTCCTGGAGCCCCAGAGCAGCTGTGATGTCAGAAAGGGGCTGTGTGACAGCTCCGAGTGGGTTGTGTGAGGTCACAGCTGGGGCTGTGACATCCCAGAGTTTGTTGTGTGAGGTCACTGAGCAGCTATGGCATCATAGTGGGGACTGTGTGACATGAGAAAGCAGGGTGTGACACCGCAGTGTGGCTGCATGACATCACAGTGTGGGCTGGGTGATATCACTTAGTGGGTTGTGACATCACAGAGAGGACTATGACACCAGAGGTTAGATAGAGAATATCACAGAGAGGGTTGTGACATCACTGAGCAGACTGTGAAGCCACATGGTGGTGATATGAAATCCTAGAGTGGGCAGTGACATCATAGAAGAGCCATGTGACATTTCAGGACAGGTTGTATGACATCACAATGCCAACTGTGACATCATAGAGTGAACTATGACATCAAATGTGGCTGTGTGACATCACTGGAGAAAATGTAACATCACAAGGTGGTTTTCTGTCATCTGAGGGGGGCTGTGACATCACAGAATGGTGGTTTGACATCCCAGAGCAGGTTGTGTGCCATCAGCGAGTGGGATGTGACATCACAGGTGGCTGTGTGACATCACAGGGTGTACTGTGAGGTCACTGGGGAGGTCTCTCCGCACCGAATACCCCTCACAGTTTCCCCCAGAGAAGGCCAATGCTGCCCTTGGAGCAGCCTGTCTGCACAGAAACACTTCCAGGGCTCTCTGCATTTCCCTTCCCTCACTCTTGCCTCACTCACACACCTCCCAACAACCCACTTGGTGCTTTCAGCTGCAAGGAGTTCAGAGCTTGTCTGTCCTTCAGCAGCTGCTCTAATTCTGCCTTCAGCCAACTCTGGGGCTGTGTTTATTGTAGAACTCCCTGTGTGTCTGAAACATTCCTTGCGTGGTTCTGCCTTGGGGAAGGGGAACCTCCTTGGTGGCACCTTGGGCTTGGCACACACTTGAGGAGGGTGTCTGTTTGCCATGGGGAAACTCAGCAGTTTTAGATTGCTAAAATCAAAGAAGGAAAACCCCTCTTTGCCTGAGTGCAGCCAGTTCTGTGAGCAAAGCAGGTCCCAGGAGAGTGAGGAGAGACAGGATGGGGCTGGGGAATGTGGAGCAAGGCTGTCCCCACTGGGTCAGCCCTCAAGGCACAGCTTCTCTGACCTGGCCAGACCTCCTTAGGAGAGACCCTGGATCAATATCCATCACTGAATGCTGCAATCACCTCTGCTCTAAAGAGAACAGGAATAAAAGACACCCTTTAAAATAGGAATACATATTTCCTAGAAGCTCTTTGAACTATTTCTCCGTAACTATTGTAGGAAACTTTCCTAAGAACTGCACCAGACCAGAGGGAAATCAAGGCACAGCCATGGTTTGTTAGGATTTGCTTGATCCTAATGAGCCCCGTGGTGCATTTGGAGCTGAGCCCTTGAATGTCAGGGCCTGAGAGGAGATTGCACAAACCTTTCCAAGAGTCAAGGTCAAGGAAAGACCCAAAGTGTCTCCAAGCATTAATGGGTGCCACTGAGGTCCATCCCCAACACAGGCTCCTCATGGACTCCTTGGAGGAGAGAACTGGAGGCCAGGATTGCACAAAAACCTCCCAGAGACTCAGTGTGGGAAGGAAAATCCAAAGTAGCTGAAAAAGCCCTGAGTATCTCAAAGTATTGATGAGCCCCACTGAATGTCAATGCAAAGCTCCCAAGGGACTCGTTAAAGCAGATAATTGGGGCCAGGATTGCACAAACTTCTCAGAGACTCAGGGTGGGAAGGAAAAAGGAAAGTGCCTTAAGAACCTGAAGTACCTTGAAGCATTAATGAGCCCCACTGAGTGTTGTTACTGACAAAGGCTCTCAAGGGACTAATTACAGCAGATAATTGGAGGCCAGGATTGCACAAAGCTCTCAGAGACTCCAAAGCAAAAGCCAAAGTCCTTTGAAAAAGCTGCAGTCCCTGGGAGCATGAAGGAGCCCCCAGGGCCATTCCTGAGCAAGGCTCCCCAGGGACTCCTTCCAGCAGATCCCTGAGGCCACTGGCATGTGGGCTAGGGGGGATGCTGAGGGCAGGCCAAGGGGGTGACAGTGGCCAGCCTTGCTGGGGCTGTGCCAGGAGGCCCCAGGGCCTCAGGACAAGGTGTCTCCTCACAGCCCTTGCTGGCACAGCATTGGCTGCTGTGGCCCAGGGCACCAAGCCTTGGCTTCTCTTTGTCCCCAGCTGTCATCAGTGCCTCCAGTTCTCTGCTCTGCCTGGGACCTGGGGACACTTTCTCAGTCATGTCCCTCAGTGGGACCCATTAGAAGTGAAAGAAACTTTGGAGTTCCATTCTAACTTGGAGTTCTTGAGAGGTTTCTTCCCCTCCCTGTCAGGGACTGATGTTCAGGGCCTCAGCACAAAGCCCCAAGAGGCTCATTAAAGTCCTGCTGCTGTGTCTGTGCTGCTGAGCTGGGCCACGCTCCTGGCACAGAGGCAGCTCCTGGAAACCAAGAAGAGCTTCAAAAGCACATTTCTCTTGCTGAGCAGCTCTTCTGGCAGCCCAGCAGGGCTGGGGCACTGCCTGCAGCCACCCTGGGCACAGCCCAGAGGCACAGAGAGCTTCAATCAGTCAGGGCTGGGAAGGTGCTGAGAAGTGCCTGGGGCAGAATCCCTGCCAGCCCTTGGCACAGGAAGCCTCTGGCTGCAGGACAATGCAGCTGCAGCTCCTGGGGGCATCTCCTCAAGCTGGAACACCCCAGTGCCTACAGACTCTGTGAGTACATTCTCTGCCTGTCCCTTGTGCAGAGCAGCCAGGGGTGCCCAGGGCTGTCCTGCAGAGCAGGGTCCTGCAGCCCAGGGCGCTGTGCTGGGGCAGGGACTCTGCTGCCTGCCAGGGACAGCTCTCAGCCGGCCCGGGGAGCTGCTCCCAGCGCTGGGGAGAAGCTGTGGGGGGAAGGAGCCACCCTGAGCAGGGCAGGGGCTGCTGCTGAGAGGGGCTGTGTGGGGCAGGGCTGCTCCCAGCTCCAGACCTGCCTGGGCACAGCTCCAGAGGACACTTCCCAAAAGAAGGTGAGAGTGGAATTGCTGTAAAGATCAGGAGCTTTCCTGAGACTGTTTTCAATTTCTCTCTTTAAGCAGGGTGGGAAAGTTGAGATGATAGGAAAAAGATTTTTGCTTTTTATGCATTTTTAATATATTTTTAGATCTGTAAACTATTATTATGTAATTATAAAATTTTAATTCTTAATTAACTCTATTAAACTATTATTACTATACTATACTATACTATACTATGATATGATATGATATGATATGATATGATATTACATTTATATTATAATTAAGGACAACTATTATCCTTAATTACCTCTAGTATGTTTCCTAACCTTTCTCTTAGATTTTAGAACAATAATCTGATCTTCTAAATAGATTTCTGAAATACTGTATTGTCTTATCATCAGGGAGAGGAGCTACAAGAAGAACATTTTGTTTTGTAACCAGAATGTGAGCAGTCATAACAGAAAGTGGGGCAAAGAAACCCTTGGACCTACTCCAATGGGTTGACTCAGGGGTGTGTAACTGGGGCAGCTGAATCTCCTATTGAATGTTTCTGTTAAATATCCTAATTAATCAACCTTAATAAATTGTTGAAATAAGCGGCCGGGTGTCCCACATCTCCACTGGGACACCCGGAAGTTTCCAATAAAGGTCTGGTTTTTACTTTACTGTTCTAAAACTGTTGCAAAAGGCTTTTTTTTTCTCTCTCTTTTAATTATAGACAACAAGGGGGATGAGAGAAGCAGAAGATAAATTGTATTCCCAGAATCACAGAACATTCTGAGTTGAAGGGGACACACCAGGATCAGCAAAGTAATGTTGGAACATTTACAGAGATGACAAAATTGTAAGTTTGGGTGCTCAGTCTCTCTGCTGGGAGGCTCCTAAACAGCCTAAATGCACTGCTCTGATATTGTCATTGGTATCTGGGGCTCTCAGGGAGGCTCTGGCATCTGCAGCAGCTGAGTCAGGCCCTGCCCTTGGGATTGCTGCCAGGCAGGTGTGTCCATGGGAATGGGGTGTCCCAGCTTCCCTGTCACCTGTGGGGCTGTGGGCAAAGCAGTCCATGGCAAAGGGGAATGAGCTGAGCCCCCTCCCTGAGATCCCATCATGGGCACACCTGGGGATCTCCTTGCTGTGTCCTTCCAAGCTCTGAGCTGCCCTCCTGGCTGCAAATCTGTGCCAGAGCCTCTCAGAGTTCCCTGAATGTCCCATGGGGAAGGGCAGAGATGCCACAGCTGAGGAAATGCTGTTGGCTCTGCCAAGGGAGCCATGAGTGTCCTTGGCAGAGGGGGGTGCTGAGACCTTGCCCAGAGACCTTTAGAGAGGGTGAGACATTCAGGGATCCCTCTGCTCTGGGCAGGGTCTGGTTTATGCCAGGGTGACACAGGAGTGTGACTGTGCTCTGATTCCAGCCAAAGGTGCAAACCCAGGGCAGTTGGGAACAAGCCCATCCAGCCCCTCACCTTCCCTAAGCCACAGGGAATCCTTTGCCTCTCATGTGTCTCAGTGGGAAATTCTGAGTGCAGCAGAAATGCTGGGGATTTCTGACCTCAGAGAATCAGGAATGATTTGCGAGTAGGAAAACAATTTGTAAAACCAACTCCTGCTATACTTTAGAAGTGTGTGCAGATGGCAAGAGGCCCTTCTGCATTACGAGTGATGCCCTTGACAAATCCTGAATTTCCAGCCTTGTCCCTCTCCTGCATGGCCACAAACCCAGGGCAGCAGGGCAGGGATGGCTCCTGGAGAGCCCCCAGGCACAGGCCTGGCTGCTCCTGGCACACTCAGACAGCACAGCTGGAGCTCAGGCAGGGATCTGGGTGAAGTTTTCCCAGAGCAGAAACAAGGGTGGGTGAGTCCCTGCGGGACAATCTACAGAGAATGGCCCAGGTTTGACCCAAAGCAGCCTCTTCTGACTTGCCACTGTCCTTTGTCCATGAACAGGTCCCCGTGTTCAACCACAGTAAATGTCCAACAGCAGCTCCATCAGCCACTTCCTCCTGCTGGCATTGGCAGACGCGCGGCAGCTGCAGCTCCTGCACTTCTGCCTCTTCCTGGGCATCTCCCTGGCTGCCCTCCTGGGCAACGGCCTCATCATCAGCGCCGTAGCCTGCAGCCACCACCTGCACAGCCCCATGTTCTTCTTCCTGCTCAACCTGGCCCTCACTGACCTGGGCTCCATCTGCACCACTGTGCCCAAAGCCATGCACAATTCCCTCTGGGACACCAGGCACATCTCCTACACAGGATGTGCTGCACAGCTCTTTTTCCTTCTCTTCTTCCTTGGAGCAGAGTATTTCCTCCTGACCATCATGTGTTACAACCGCTACGTGTCCATCTGCAAACCCCTGCACTACGGGACCCTCCTGGGCAGCAGAGCTTGTGCCCACATGGCAGCAGCTGCCTGGGCCAGTGCCTTTCTCTATTCACTGCTGCACACAGCCAATACATTTTCCCTGCCCCTGTGCCATGGCAATGCCCTGGGCCAGTTCTTCTGTGAAATCCCACACATCCTCAAGCTCTCCTGCTCAAACGCCTACCTCAGGGAACGTGGGCTCATTGCAGTCAGTGTCTGTTTAGCACTTGGCTGTTTTGTGTTCATTGTTTTCTCCTATGTGCAGATCTTCAGGGCTGTGCTGAGGATCCCCTCTGAGCAGCGATGGCACAAAGCCTTTTCCACCTGCCTCCCTCACCTGGCTGTGGTCTCCCTGTTCCTCAGCACTGCAGGATTTGCTAACCTGAAGCCCCTCTCGATCTCCTCCCTATCCCTGGATCTGGCCCTGTCAGTTCTGTACTCAGTGGTGCCTCCAGCCCTGAACCCCCTCATCTACAGCCTGAGGAACCAGGAGCTCAAGGCTGCAGTGTGGACACTGATGACTGGATGGTTTAAAAAAACATTAAACTGCTGGCCAATTTCTGCAAATCACTTATAATAAAAATCACCTTTGATACTTCCTGTTGGTTTCATTTTGGAGGTTTTCTCTGTTTTCCTTTTTTAATTTTGTCCACAAAGAAATGTCATTGTTTGTGCCATTTCTCATTTTGTTTCTCTGCACCTGCCCTGTGGCCACACACTGTGCCAATGAGGGGCTGTGCTCTTGATGGCTTTCAATGAAGTAAAGGACCTCCCAGGAAAGTTTTCTGCAGAGATTCCCCTTTTGTTCCCTTCTCTGGAGCTGCAGCAGCAGTGTCTGTGTGCAGAGCTGGGGGCAGATCAGTGCTGGCACAGCAGCTGTGCCCAGGAGCAGCAGCACTTGGTGCTGCCAGTGCTGCTCCCGTGCCACTGCCCCGCTGCCCTCCTGGCCCTGGTGTTGCTGCAGGGCCTGAGTGCTCTCGGGGCCGGGCACAGCCCTGGGGGTGGCAGTGCCGGGGCTGCAGCAGGGACAGGCCATGGGCACTGCTGGGGCAGCGCTGACGCCTCAGGGCAGGGCCTGGGGGCTCCAGGCTCCTTGCCCAGGCTCTCTCAAGAACACGGCCAGGCCAAAGCTCAGCACAGAAAACCCCCGTGAGCAGCCCCAGGCTGGCCGTGGGCAGGCTGGGGGCAAACAGCATGGCTGGGGCTCTGCAAGGTCCCTGGGGGAGATGGGAAGGAGCAGCAGAGCAGGGGCTGATCCATCCCCACTGCGCTGGACACCCCAGGGCAGCGTCCCAGAGCGTCCTCATGGAACTGCCAACAACATCCCCCCTGTGCAGCCCTGGCCTCTCCCCCAGCTCAGAGAGGTGCCGCATCCTTGCAGGCACAGCCACGGCAGCACTGGCTCAGGAGCCCCTGTTTGCACTGCCCAGAGCAGGCGTCAGCACCCCCATGGTGCTGTGGGGAGATGAACCTGAGGGAGCACAAATGCCATCAGCCCCTGGGGCCAGGAAGGGCTGGGGGACAGGAGGGAAACTACTCAGGTTTCTTGTGGCCTCTGAAGTCACACAGAAAGTTTGTTCCCATGAGCTGTGAGTTTCCTGTGCCACTGCAGACGTTGTTGCTCAGAGCCAGGGCTGCCTGGCAGCCACCCCCAAACTGCCCTGAGCATTTCCTTTGCTTCACCTTTGCTTTCTTTACTCTTCCCTGCTCCAGATTTCTTCCTGTTGCCCACCCCTGTTCCCTGCCCTGCTAACAGCCCATCCCTGTTTGCCCTTTCCTCTTTGGCCCCACTCCCCATTTCAGTTCCCCAGTTGGCACCACGGGAGTGTCCCCTGGGGAGCAGGATCATCCTACAAGTGCTTCAGGAATTGTCTGCAGGGTCCTGCAGGGCCTCGTGCTGCTCCCTTGCCAGAGGCAGCACAGGCCAGGGGGGCACATCTGGGCTGCTGTGTCTGGCTGTGCGGCTCCCTGTTCTGGGCAATGAGGAGGAGCTGCAGAGGCTCTGCAGGACTGACAGGATGGGCTTTGGGACCTGTGTGGAGAAGCTGAGGGACCTGGGCTGCTGCACCTTCTGAAGAGGAGGCCTAGGGCTCATCCTGCACCTGCTCCAAGGGTGGTTTGAGAGAATCACAGAATCAGCAAGGTTGGAAAAGACCTTGGAGATCATCAAGTCCGAATTGTACACTGACACACCTTGTGTTCTCTGAGCCTCCAGGATAAACAACCCCATCTCCCTCAGCTGCTCCTCACAGGACTTGTGCTCCAGACCCCTCACCAGCCTTGTTGCCCTTCTCTGGACACGCTCCAGCCCCTCCATGGCCTTCCTAAATTGGGGGCCCAGAACTGGACACAGCACTTGAGGTGCTGCTCAACCAGTGCAGAGTAGAGGGGAGGAATCCCTGCCCTGCTCCTGCTGGCCACACTGCTCCTGATCCAGGCCAGGAGCCATTGGCCTCCTTGGCCACCTGGGCACACTGCTGGCTCATGCCCAGCCTGCTGTCCATCAGTGCTCCAGGTCCCTTTCTGCCTGGCTGCTGTCCAGCCACTCTGTCCCCAGCCTTTATGTTGCATGGGTTGTTATGGCCAAAGTGCAGGACCTGACACTTGGACTTGTTAAACCTCACCTTGTTGGGTTTGGGCCCTGGATCCAGCCTGTCCAGCCCCCTGTGCAGAGCCCTCCTACCCTGCAGCACATCAACACTCCCAGCCAACCTGGTGTCACCACAGTTCCATGGGGCCCTAGAGTGTCATAATGGTCTCCAGGATTCCATGAGGCCTCCCAGGGTCACAGTGTCCCTTTGGTTCCATGAAACCCCTTGGTGTAACAAAGTCCCTTGGATCCTTGGGCCCCACAGTGTCACAATGGCACCTTGGTCCCCCAACACCCTGCAGTGTCTCAGTGGATCCTTGCTTCCATGAGGTCTCACAGTGCAGCAATGCTCTCCTTGGTTCCACAGTGTCACCATGGCCTCTTGGTCCCAAGGGCACCATGGTGTCAAACATGTTTCCTTCATTCCATGAGTCCCTGAGGAGCAACACTGTCCCCTTGGTTCCATGGGGCCCTGCAGTGTCCCAATGGCCCCATCATGACACAAGGTCCTGCTCTGTCACAATGCTCTGCATGGTTCCACAAGGCCCTGCAGTGTCACAGGGGCCTCTTGGTTCCATGAGCCCAAGGAAGAGGTGGCCTCTGGAGTAGCAAAATTCATTAGCATTCTCCAGGTGGCTGAGGATCCGTCCTCCTTAGAACAGGAATGAACAGAAATGGGCACAGCTTTCTGGCTATCCCAGCTTTGGAATGGGCCCTGGGCCTGGAGCAGGAGCAGCTCCTGAGAGCCCCAAGACCAGGGCTCTTGTGCTGGCCTGGGCAGATGGGATGGCAGGAGGGGCTGCAGAGCTCTCGGCACCTCAGGGAGAGGGGAGCAGGGCACCCAGGGAGCCTCCTTTTCCCTTGGCCAAGCACCTTCCCCCATGGCTGGGGCTGAGGCCTCTCTGAGCTGCAGCTGCTGCTGTGCCCTGCAGAGGGGCTGAGGCCGTGGGGCAGTGCCCAGAGCAGCCGGCCCTGAGCAGAGCTGTGGGGCCAGAGCCGGCTGGGCTGTGCTGGGGAGAGGCCCTGGGTGCTGCTGAGAGCTCAGGGCAGCTGGGACAGCTTGGAGGGAGCTGGGCTGGGCTCAGAGAGCCTGCCAGAGAAACCAGCAGTGTCCATCTCAGCCTGTGTGAGGGTGCAGGGGCAGGACTCATTGGCTCAACGAAGCCACACATTGTCACAATGGTGTCCATGATACCATGAAGCCCCGCAGTGTCACAATGGACCTTTGGTCCCACGGAGCCCCCAGAGTCACTGTGGTCCACTTGCCTCCATGTGGCCCTGTTGTATCACAATGGATCCTTGGTTCCATGGAGCCTCACAGTGTCAGAATGTTCTGCTTGGTTCCATGGAGCCACCCTGCGTCAGAATGTTCTGCTTGGTTCCATGGGGCCCTGCAGTGTCACAATGGCCCCTTGGTTCCATGGGGCCCTGTGCTGGTGCATTCCCCCCTCCCCTTCTCAGGCCGCCCTGCCAGCTGAGAAATGCTCCTTGGGCCTGGGCCTTGGCCAACAGCCCCTGGGCTCAGCTCCTCTGCAGCTCATCAGAAACACTGTCTGCTCCCAGGCACTGCTGCTGCCCAAGCAGCTCCTGCTTGCTTCAGGAGCAGCCCTGGGAACTGTTCCTGTTCCCTGCGTGGCACAACATCCCTGTTCTCAGCCTTCCAAAGAAAGCTGTTGATGCCAAGTGCGGCCAGGATGAAACATTGCTGTGCCTGAAGCCCCTCTCTTGGGGCCCTACAAACAGCGCTCCAAAAGGAGCCCCTTGCAGCTCTCCTGGGCCAGCCACCTCCCTCGGAGTGGGGCCTCTGTGAGCCGGGAACTCTCCCGTTTGCTGCACTCGGGGCATCCCCGAACAAGGACGGAGCCTGGGCCGATCCCCCCACTCCTCCAGGCTCAGGCCTTGGCCTGCTGGGGAGATGCCAAAGCATCCGCAGGGAGCATTTCCCTGCCCTGCAGGGGAATTTCTCACAGCTGCCTTGCACTGCCTCTTTGTGTCTGTGTGCACACACCAGTGCTGTGCCCTGGCAAATGTGGCAGAAATGCTGCTCTGGGAGGGGCTGGAGTGCCTTGGAGATCTGAGTCAGTCAGGCCTGTGGGTGAGGGTAAGTCATGAGGTAAAAGCTAAGTTAAATGCTGCCTAGTGTTGCTCTTTTTAAAGTTTAATATAAGTTATAAGCTAAGTTGAATATTGTTAAGGATTATCCCTCTGTTAAATCAAAAAGTCATAGGTTATAAATTGGGTTAAATCCAGTAAATGCTGTTGTTTTACTAAATTGTGGCATTTGAGGTTTCAGTTAAGGTTAAGGTATAACTGAAGTCCTGTTAAGTTTGACCTCTGTTAAGTGAGCCAACTCTGGGATGTTATCATGTGTTGTCATACAGCTGTACTGTGATGTCACAGAAGACTCTGATGTCAAAAATTCAACCTGTGATGTCACAGTCTGTTCTGTGACGTCACATCCAGGTCTGTGATGTCACAGAGCCACCCTCTATGATGTCAGTCTCTGCTCAATGGTCTCACACCATCCTTTATGATGTCACAGCCAGCTCTGTGATGTCATAACCCCATCAGTGATGTCATACAACCATCTCTGTGATGTCATACAGATACCCTGTAATGTCACAGCACATACTTTGACCTCAAAACCAGGTCTATGATGACATACAGCCATGCTATGATGTCACAGCCATCTCTATGATGTCACACAGTCCCCTCTATGATGCTGTAGCTGCTCAGGGACCTCACACAACAAACTCTGTCATGTCACAGCCCCAGCTGTGACCTCACACAGCCCACTCGGAGCTGTCACACAGCCCCTTTCTGACATCACAGCTGCTCTGGGGCTCCAGGACACAGCCACAGAGGTGCTGCTGTGACACAGCCCCCTCTGGCACATCCCACAGCCCCTGCCAGTGCTGAGCCCCTGGCAGCTCTGTCTGGGCCTGCTCTCTGTGTCCCTGAGCTGCCCTGGCAGGGCCCCAGCCCTGCTGGGCTGTGCTCAGGAGCTGCTCCTGGCCAGAGCTGTCTCCCTGCTGTGGTCTGTTCCCATGGCAACATCTGACCCATTGTTATGGTCTGTTTCCATGACAACCATCACAGGCCCTGTTGCTATGGTCAGTCCCTTGGCAGCTCCATGGAGACCCCATGCCAGGGGTGGTTGCCATGGACACCAGCTCAGACCTGGAGCCAGAGTCCATTGCCATGGCAACCATTTGCAGTCCCATTCCCAGGCTCATGGGATCCCAGAGCCACAGAATTGGCTGAGTTGGGAGGGACCCATGGGGATCCTCCAGTCCAACTGCTGGCCCTGCACAGGACACCCCAACAATCCCAGCCTGGGCCTGGCAGCGCTGGCCAAACGCTGCTGGAGCTCAGCCAGCCCTGGAGCTGGGAGCCTTCCCTGGGGAGCCTGTTCAGTGCCCCAGCAGCCTCGCGGGAAAAACCTTTTCCTCACATCCAGCCTAAACCTGCCCGCCTCAGCTCCAGCCGCTCCCTCCACTCCTGGCCCTGGGCACCAGAGGGAAGAGGTTCCCGCAGCCCCCAGCCAGGGACCCGCTCCCAAGGCTGCTGCCATGGCAACCAGGCCTGGCACCAGCTGGGATGCTCGGTTTCCACGGGCTGGGCTTCAGGAATGGCATTCCTCAATTTCCTGCTCCTGCTGAAACCGTGCTGCTGCTCACTTCCCTCCCATCTCCCATGGAAAGCACAAAAGACAAAGATCCCAGGCTGGGATAAGAACAATTTATTGAGAACAGCAACGAGATAAGGCAAAAACAGGAACAGAAACAATTTTGGTAACAGAAAGGATAAGACAAACCATTCACAGGGAAAACTAAAATACCACCAACTGACTCTTCCTGCCCACGTATTTCCTCCTGCCAAGAAAGGACACCCTTCTCTGGTGAGAGAGAGGGAGTCCTTTTCCTGCCTCTGGCAATGACCTGAGATGGGATTGAATATAATGGACCATGATCACAGTCTCACATTCTTTGATCCCACATCATGACATTGCCATGGGCAGGAAAAGGTACAGGTGTCTTCCCAGCATGGATCCCAGGGAACATGGATCACCAGGTCTCTTCCCAGTGTGGATTCTCCATGGGCAAATGAAGCTGGAGCAGTGCACAAAGCTCTTCCTGTATTTTGAGGCACTTGCAGGGCTTCCCTTACCGGTGCCTCCGTTGGTGTCTGCCAAAGTTAGACCTGTCTGAGAAGCTCTTCCCACACTGGGGACACTTGTAAGGCCTCTCCCCAGTGTGGATGCGCTGGTGCCTGATGAGGTGGGAGTTTTGCTTGAAGCCCTCCCCACAGTTCGGGCAGCAGAAGGGCCTCTCATCCGTGTGAATTCGCTGGTGCAGGACAAGATTGGAGCTGCTGTGAAACCTCATCCCACACTCAGAACACTCATAGGGCCTCTCCCCAGTGTGGATGCGCTGGTGGATGATGAGGTGGGAGCTCCTGCTGAAGCCCTTCCCACATTGCCCACACTCGTAGGCCCATTCCCCAGTGTGGATCATCTGGTGGCGGATCAGGGTTTTCCTCTGTCTGAAGCTCTTCCCACACTCCAAGCACTTGTAGGGCTTCTCCCCATCCTGAAGCCGCTCATGGACCACCAGCTCAGAGCCCCGGCTGGATCTCCGGCCGCCTTCCCAGCACAGGGTGGGTCTTTCCTTTTCAGAGCACCCTGGGATGGGTTTGGAGCCCCTCCTCCTGTGGGATCTCTGGGGATTTTCGTCCATGCTTGACTCCTGCACTGTGGAGCCGTGCAAAAGAGCCTTGTCCATGAGGTTCTGCCGTGGGGATTTGTCCTCCCTGGTCTCCATCCTCAGCTCCTTGTCTGGGGGAGGAAGGACAAGGAGAGGATGGGATTTGCCTCCGTGCCAGAGGGAAGGGGAAGGAGATCCCTCCAGTGCGTCCCCAGCAGGACGGCGTCGGCAGCAGGGTTGTCCTGCAGCCGGGGGCCATGCTGGGCTGGGAGATGGAGCAGGAGAGAGGGGGAAAGGGGCACTGAATTTCTCCTCACCTGCCTGGGTGTCATTGGAGATCTTCATCTTCTTCACAGCCTGCTTCTCCATCTCGCCAAGGTTTGGGATTGGGAAATCCTGGTTTGGGAAAAAATACAAGGAATGAGCACAATGAGTTTGATGGTTCCTCTTACCAAGCCCATCTCTAGAAGTCACCTGGGTATTTGAGGTGTCTTGGTTTGAAAGGTGTTTGCTAAGGAAGGCAGAAATCACCACTGAAATGGATAAAAATGTAAGCATCCCATGCCCTCCGAATTATTATAATCTTGAAACCAAAGTGCTCTCAGGTAACGTTATGGGAAAAGGAATGTAAGTTCTTTACTAAAGAAGGAAAATGAAAATGCAGCAGTATAAAAGAAAAAAACCAACAACAACAACAACAAAACAACCCACCAACAAAGTCAGAACCTTACAGCCCGTTGGTCAGAGTGTTGGAAGCAGTCTGATTAAATGGTGGTTGCAGTCCTCCTGGAGTGACTGATGTGGTTCTGTTGAAGCAATGATCCCATAGGAGATTGTAGCTTACCTCTGAAGTTCCGGTGCTGTAGATGGGTCTGGTCTCTCCTCTGGGAATCCAGTGCAGAAAGACTGCCTGTGGAGTTTAGATTCTCAGATTATATCCATGCAGGAATACTTGGCTCCTCCCCCTGGGTGGAGCATCTCACAATGGGATGATGTCATTTTATCAGTCCTGCACTGAGACTCAATGGCCCATTAACAGAAGATATCCCCCTGGAGGAAGGATGGGTGGTGGAAGAGATAAAGAGCACTGCCCCACCTGGTTTTAACAGCTGGCTCATTAACAGAAGATATCCCCCAGTTATGAGGGATGGGTCATGGAGAAGATAATGAAAATTGCTGTACCAGGTTTTAACAAATGGTGATAGAATACATACTTTTGGTTACATCTTGCATTGCAACCCAAGACATGGAGTCCATATGAACCCCCCAAACACCAAGATTCAGCCCTGAAAATGCCTTCCACGAGTTCCTCATCTCTGGTCTCACTCCTTTGGTGTTTAGGGGTTCCTTCCTGTCCCAGCTGCCGGGGGTCATACTTGTACTTTGGGTCCCCTGTCTGCTCAGTCCTTGAGCTCTTCAGGCTGCAGGGCGTGCCAGGAATCAAAAAAGTTCCCCCTGTTTCCATCTCCCCACTTAGGGATGCTGGGACCCGCCAGTATCCCTCCAAAGGGCATTTTCCACTCAGCTTTGAAGTTCTTCATTCTCCAAACATCCCCACCCAAAAAGCACAACCCAAGAAGGACCCCCCTCGGATATCTGGGCTGAGCTCCCCCTCCCCAGTCACCTGTGGGATGGGGGGTGATGATCCCATAGGTGGGGGGGCTGTGAATTCAGGGAGTGCTTGACCTCATGCTTCCTTCTCCTTTCCCTGATCCTCCTTTGTCCTTCCTTCAGACTGATAAAGCTGCTCAAGGAGTCAGAAGCAAAACTCCAAGTCCCTTGGAGCATCAATTGGCCCCACTGAGGGCAGGGACTGCCCAAGGCTCCCCAGGGACTGGTGAGAGCAGATCCTGGAGGCCAGGATTGCCGGGAGCCAAAGGCTCTGAGCAGGGAACTGCAATGCTGAGCCAGGCCTGGCTGGGTTGGAGGAAGCAGAAAGGCCAAGCCCTGAGCCCAGGCCTGGCCCAGCAGGGCCTGTCCCTCACGGGTGGCTCGGGGCTCTCTGTGGGGCAGTGGGATGTGAGGGGCAGCAAGGACAAATGCCATAAACCTGTGTGACACTCCAGATCCTTATGGAAACATTGGTCAGTGTGACATCATGGGAAGTTGTGGAACCAAGGGGATCGTTGTGGCACTCTTGGGCCCATGGAACCAAGGGACCAGTAGGACAGTCTGACGCCTTATGGAAACAAGAGGCCACTGTGAGCCTGCAGGGCTGTAACACCCAAGAACACTTCAATGCTGGTGGTAACCAAAGGTTCCTGTGATTGAGTTTGGTGCACAGGAGAAACAACAACCAGATCTTCTCAGCATGGACAGATGCAAAGAATATTCTTGGTAGGAAGGGACCCACAAGGACCATCAAGTCCAGCTCTTAATATAATGGCCCCACAAGGATCGAACCCACAACCTCGGTGATGCTGGCACCATGCTCTGACCAACTGAGCTAAGAGGTCAAAATGACACAAAATTTAACTGACGAAATACAGACAATCAAGGAACTATGGCAAGGGGTTTAATACAACATCCAACTGCACAAAGAACTCTTACCATAGCCTTAACTTTGCAAACTTTGATAATTTAACCTAAAAAGTGTTAACCCTTAAGATTTTGGGTAACATTAAGATATCCAAAAATATTCCAGGTATGTAGGATAGGAAGGAGAATAAAAAGAGACCAGAAAGACAGAAGATCTACAGAAAAACACTTCCAGAATGATCCCAGTCACTCCCACTACAATCTCAGTCACTCCCAGTATGAGCTGTTGCACCCAGCCACCCCCAGTATGGTTCCAGTCACTCCCAGATCCTCCCAGTATGATTCCAGTCATGGCCAGAGTGACTCCCTGTCACTCCCAGGATGGGCCCAGTTGCTCCCAGTCACCTCCAGTATGGTTCCAGTCCCAGCCAGCACCTTTGCAGTCACTCCCAGTATGATCCCAGCTAGTTCCAGTAGGATCCCAGTATGACCCCAGCATGGGCACAGTTGCTCCCAGGATTATCCAGTGTGCGTCCAGTTGTTCCCATTTACCTGCGCTGTGGTTTCAGTCTCTCCCAGTCTATCCCAGTTGCTCTCAATCACTCCTCAGGTGTTTCCAGCCTGATCCCAGTTGCTCCCAGCCACTCCCAGTCACGCTGAGTGCAGTCCCAGTTGCTGCCAGTATGGTCCCAGTCTTGCCCAGCATGGCCCAACTGCTCCCACGGTGATCCCATTAGGATGCCAGTTGCCCTCAGCATGGTTCCAGTTGCTCCCTGTTCCTCCCAGTGTGATTCCAGTTGCACCCAGTTGCCCCCAGTAGAGTCCCAGTCCCTCCCAAAATGATCCCAGCCGCTCCCTGCATGGTCTCAGTTATGCCCAGTTGCCTCCACTGTAGACCCAGTCGCTCCCAGTCGCTCCCAGTTGTCGTTAGCATGGGCTCCCAGTTGTCCCCAGCATGGTTCCCATTGTTCCCAGTGTGTTTTCAGTCATCCCCAGTATGATCACAGACACTCCCAGTATATCCCAGCTGCCCTCAGCATGTCCATAGCCATTCCCAGACACTCCTAGTAATCCCAGTTAGGTGCTTGTTATCCCAGTATGATCTCAGGTCCAGCATATCCCAGTCAAGCTGGGATTCACTCCCTGAATTCACAGCCCCCCCATCCATGGGATCAACACCCCTCTATCCCACAGGTTACCAGGGAGGGGGAGCTCGGCTCAGATATCCTGGGGGCTTCCTGGGTTGGGTTTTTGGGGGTGATGATTGGAGAATGAAGAACACCAAGGCTGAGAAGAAAATGCCCTTTGGGGGGACATTTGGGGTTCCCAGTGGCAGCTGCTGGCAGAGGCAGCCTGGAGGAGCAGAGCCCTGTGTCCCCCAGGATCCCAAAGTGGGGAGCCCAGAGAGGAGGAGCGCCATGATTCATGGGACCCTCAATTGCATAGAGAGGGGCAGGGGGGTCTCCTTGGACCCCATGCATCCCCAAGAAGGGAATAAGGGGAGCAGGGACCATGGTACCCCAAAAACCTCCAGCACCCCTAAGTGGGGAGATGGAAATGGGGGGAAGTTTTCAAATTCCTGGCACTCCCAGCAGCCTGAAGAGGTCAGGGACCGAGTAGACAGGGGACCCACAGTACAAGTGTGACCCCCAGCAGCTGGGACAGGGGTGAAAGCCTGAACACCAAAAGGGAGAGAACAGAGATGGAACTAGAACTCCTGGGAGGCATTTTCAGGGCCAGATTTTGGTGGTGTAAAATTTTTATGTACCCCATGTCCTGGGTTGCAATGCAAGATTCAACCAAAAGCATGTATTCTGTCAACATCTGTTAAAAACTAGAGGAGCAGTTTTCTTTATCTCTTTCATCAGCCATCCCTCATAACTGGGGGGATGTCATCTGTTAATGGGCCAGCTGTTAAAACCAGGTGAGGCAATGTTCTTTATCTCTTCCACCACCCATCCTTCCTCCAGGGGGATATCTTCTGTTAATGGGCCATTGAGTCTCAGTGCAGGACTGATAAAATGACATCATCCCATTGTGAGATGCTCCACCCAGGGGGAGGAGCCAAGTATTCCTGACTGGATATAATCAGAGCATCAAAGCACTACAGGCAGTATTTGTCCACTGGATTCCCAGAGGAGAGACCAGACCCATCTACAGCACCGGAACTTCAGAGGTAAGCTACAATCTTCTACAGGATCACTGCTTCAACAGAACCACATATGTTTCTCCAGGAGGACTGCAGCCACCATTTAATCAGACTGCTACCAGCACCCTGACCAACAGGGTATCAGGTTGTATTCTGACTCTCTCAGAGTGCGTTTTTTTTGTGTTTTTTTTCTATTGTACTGCTGCATTTTCATTTTAATTTCTTTAGTAAAGAACTGTTATTCCTATATTTTTATCTGGGATAACTTTGAAATCAAGATTATAATAATTTGGAAGGGGCTGTTGCTTACATTTTTATCAGTTTCAATGGAGGCTTCTCCTTTCCTTAGTAAACACCTTTCCTTTTAAATCAAGACACCCCAGATTCCCGGTGACTTCTAGAGAGGGACTTGGACAGAGGGACTTTCAAACTCAACGTGCTCATTCTTTGTTTTCTCCCAAACCAGGATTTCCCAATCCCAAACCTTGGCTGGATGGATGAGAAGGCTGCAAGGAAGAGGAAGATCTCCCAGGACACCCAGGCAGGTGAGGAGGAAGTCAGTGCCCCTTTCCCCCTCTCTCCTGCTCCATCTCCCAGCCCAGCCTGGCCCCCGGCTGCAGGACAACCCCGCTGCCGACGCCGTCCTGCCGGGGACGCACTGGAGGGATCTCCTTCCCCTTCCCTCTGGCACGGAGGCAAATCCCATCCTTTCCTTGTCCTTCCTCCCCCAGACAAGGAGCTGAGGATGGAGACCAGGGAGAACAAATCCCCACGGCAGAACCTCGTGGAAGAAGCCGTTGTGAGCAGCTCCACAGTGCAGGAATCCAACAGGGAGGAAAATCCCCAGAGATCCCACAGGAGGAGGGGCTCCAAACCCATCCCAGGGTGCTCTGAGGAGGAAAGACCCACCCTGTGCCGGGAAGGCGGCCGGAGATCCAGCCAGGGCTCTGAGCTGGTGGTCCATGAGCAGCTTCAGGATGGGGAGAAGCCCTACAAGTGCTTGGAGTGTGGGAAGAGCTTCAGCCAGAGCAACAGCCTGATCCGCCACCAGATGATCCACACTGGGGAATGGGCCTACGAGTGTGGGCAATGTGGGAAGGGCTTCAGCTGCAGCTCCCACCTCATCATCCACCAACGCATCCACACTGGGGAGAGGCCCTATGAGTGTTCTGAGTGTGGGAAGAGGTTTCAGAGCAGCTCCAATCTCCTCCTGCACCAGCGAATTCACACGGATGAGAGGCCCTTCCGCTGCCCTGACTGTGGGGAGGGCTTCAAGCGAAACTCCCACCTCATCACCCACCTGCGCATCCACACTGGGGAGAGGCCCTACAAGTGTGGGGAATGTGGGAAGAGCTTCAGCCACAGATCAAACCTCAATACCCACAAACACATCCACACTGGGGAGAGGCCTTACAAGTGTCCCCAGTGTGGGAAGAGCTTCTCAGACAGGTCTAACTTTGGCAGACACCAACGGTGGCACCGGTAAGGGAAGCCCTACAAGTGCCTCAAAATACAGGAAGAGCTTTGTGCACTGCTCCAGCTTCATCCGCCCATGGAGAATCCACATTGGGAAGAGACCTCGTGATCCATGTTCCCTGGGATCCATGCTGGGAAGACACCTGTACCTTTTCCTGCTCATGGCAATGTCATGATGTGGAATCAAAGACTGTGAGACTGTGATCATGGTCCATTATATTCAATCCCATCTCAGGTCATTGCCAGGGGCAGGAAAAGGACTCCCCCTCTCTCACCAGAGAAGGGTGTCCTTTCTTGGCAGGAGGAAATACGTGGGCAGGAAGAGTCAGTTGGTGGTATTTTAGTTTTCCCTGTGAATGGTTTGTCTTATCCTTTCTGTTACCAAAATTGTTTCTGTGTCTGTTTGTTCCTTACCTCGTTGCTGTTCTCAATAAATTGTTCTTATCCCAGCCTGGGATCTTTGCCTTTTGTGCTTTCCATGGGAGGCGGGAGGGAAGCGAGCAGCAGCGCGGTTTCAGCAGGAGCAGGAAATTGGGGAATGCCATTCCTGAAGCCCAGCCCGTGGAAACCGAGCATCCCAGCTGGTGCCAGGCCTGGTTGCCATGGCAGCAGCCTTGGGAGCGGGTCCCTGGCTGGGGGCTGCGGGAACCTCTTCCCTCTGGTGCCCAGGGCCAGGAGTGGAGGGAGCGGCTGGAGCTGAGGCGGGCAGGTTTAGGCTGGATGTGAGGAAAAGGTTTTTCCCGCGAGGCTGCTGGGGCACTGAACAGGCTCCCCAGGGAAGGCTCCCAGCTCCAGGGCTGGCTGAGCTCCAGCAGCGTTTGGCCAGCGCTGCCAGGCCCAGGCTGGGATTGTTGGGGTGTCCTGTGCAGGGCCAGCAGTTGGACTGGAGGATCCCCATGGCTCCCTCCCAACTCAGCCAATTCTGTGGCTCTGGGATCCCATGAGCCTGGGGATGGGACTGCAAATGGTTGCCATGGCAATGGGCTCTGGCTCCAGGCCTGAGCTGGTGTCCATGGCAACCACCCCTGGCATGGGGTCTCCATGGAGCTGCCAAGGGACTGACCATAGCAACAGGGGCTGTGATGGTTGCCTACTACATTTCAGATTTGTTGCAGGCCCTCAGATGGGCTCCATGGCAACATTCCAAGTGTCTCCAGGCTATTCAGGAGCCGGAATGTGACACGCACTCCCAGGGCTTCCTGCCATGGGCAGAGTGGGAGCTTCAGGCAAAAGCTTTATTTCTTTATTGGAGAAACTCCTGCTGGGTCATGAGGTGGAGAAATGACACCCAACAGTCATCAAGGATCCTCAAACCCCTCCAGGACGCCTCGGCTTTTAAATTCTTTCTAAGAGAGGAGACTGGGAGCAGCTGGATCCAATCCCAGCCCCAGACTTTGTCAAAGGTTTATGTGTCAAAGGTTAGACTGGTGGAACTGAACTGTAATGCAATTTGTCCCACAGGATTAACAAGTAGGCTCTCATCCCTACTTGATTTTCCTATTCCAGTTGGTTCTGGGGACTCCAGCGAACCTGCTCCTTTAATTTCCTCCTCGGTTGCCCGGGTGTCAGGGGACCCTGAAGCTTTAAGGATTGTTGTGGCCACTGTCAGCACGACTGCAAGGGCCACAGTGCAGCGGGGCCCGGCCCGACGGGCAGCCGGGTACCTCCTCAAAGGTGGAAGCAAGAGAGAGATTTCCCGGGCTTGCCTGTCTGCAAAATGTCAATCTCACTGAGGTGGATGCAGCTTTTTAAATGCTTTAATAGGTAGTCAGTTCCCACAGCTAGCCAGCTCTTGGATTTTGCTTGGCACAGAGGCAGCTCTCGCTTAGCAGCTCCTCTCAGGAAAATCATTTCCATGGGGGGCTTCTTCCCTGCTCACCAAATAGGAATTCATGCAAAAGCAGCACAAACTGTTCTTCCTGTCCTCCTATCTTTGTCAGAGAGCGCCTTTCAAAGGGATAATAATTGGGAGGGAGGGGGTTTACATTTTCCATTGCAAAGGAGCCTCCTGCCTCCCTTAGCAGGCCCCTGTCTTTCAAACAAAGACACACACGGTCTCCTTTTGCACCTTCACTTGGCCCCAGCCACTCCTGATCATTTGAAGGAGCGGCTCAGAAGAAGGGGCTGCAATCCCCCAAGGCCTGGGCTGCTCCAGGCCGCTCCTGGTGCCTTGGGCTGTTGAAGGGGTGCCGGGGTGGCCTTTGTGACACAGGCACGGGGTGCCGGGGTGGCCTTTGTGACACAGGCACGGGGTGCTGGGGTGGCCTTTGTGACACAGGCACGGGGTGCCGGGGTGCCCTTTGTGGCACAGGCACGGGGTGCCGGGGTGCCCTTTGTGACACAGGCACGGGGTGCCGGGGTGGCCTTTGTGACACAGGCACGGTGCGTCAGGGGCCGTGGTGACGCGGGACCTTGCGGTGCCCAAAGTCCATTGTGACATGGCAGAGCCCCGCCCTGGCTGGGGGGTATATAAAGGGCTTGTGGGGCCTGGGTCAGTCCCAGGACAGTGGCTGTGTCCAGGTACCTGTGTGCGCCAGAGGACTGCAGGCACGGAGGAGGAGAAGGCGAAGCCCAAGTCCCAGCCCCACAGGCCCTGGCCCGGCTCACAGAGAGCCCAGGCCTTGAGGGAGCAGCAGGAGGAGGCTGAGAGGGCGAGCAGAGGGAGGAGAGGAGCCGTGGAGTCTTGCGCTGAGGAAGAGCCAGAGCTCTGCCCAGGAGAAATGAACAAGTTCCAGCAAGGGACTCCAGGGGAAGCCTGCACTGAGCCACAGCTGTTCCCAGGAGAAGCCCAGAGCTGCCAGGAGCTCTCTGAGTGGGATGAAGGCCTTGAGCAAGAGCTGGTCCAAGTATGGGGGAGCTACTGGCATTTCAGGGACTGGGATGAGGGCAGGGAGCAAGAGCCCTCCCCAGTTGTCTCCGAGTGGGGCGAGTGCAGGGAGCAGGAGCCGTGGCAGGCGGACAGCGATCACTGTCAGGAATTCTCAGATTGGGAAGAATCTCCTGAGCAGCGGCTGTCCCCAGGAGAAGGCACGAGCCGCCGGGCACTCTTGGACTGGGAAGCTTGCCGCAAGCAAGAGCTGTGCCAGGATGGCCAGGAGGTGACTGGAGGCAAAGCAAAGAGAAAATCCTCCAGGTCCAGCTGGGATGATGACAGTGATGGAGAGCTGGCTCAGGACAGCAGGGAATACTGCGACATCCTGTGCAGCCAGCTCAAGGCCTGGCAGCGGGAGGACGATGACTGGGATGAGGTGAGCGTCCTGGAGCGGCACGAGGAAGGAGAAGAGGCCAGGCAGCAGAGACTGGCAGATTTAGCCCAAGAGGGAATCCTGCTGCCTGTCCCTCGAGAAGCTTGGGTGGAGTGCCAGGAGCCCGAGCTGTGCCCGCAAGAGCAACTCTGTGTCGGGCCTGGCCCTCTGGCAGCCCAAGCCACAGTGGAAGATGTCTCTTCTCCTGGGCAGCCGCTTCCCCACAGGAAAGGCCGCTCGCTCTTGAGGCGGGCGCTGCGGGCACTGCTAGCGCTGCGGGGGCTGCGGGGGCTGTTCCGCTGCCCCTGCCTGGCGGCACAGCCACAGGATCAGCGCCCGCTGCCAGCAGCGCCAGGCTGCAGATGGCGGCTGCCCCGCGGCCTGCCCGGCGCCCCGAGGGAGCCGCACGGGCTGCCCCGGCCTGCGCTGGCCCTGCGGGCCGAGTTGGCCCCAGCCGCTCTGCAGCACCCCTGGGGCAGCTCCCCGAGGGCACATGGCAGCCCAAAGCGGCACCCAAAGGGGGACCCTCGCTGCCGGGGCTCAGCACCGCATCCCGGCCCATCGTCCGGCCGGGAAGGCACCTGGAAAGTCATCGGCTCCCAGCGGCAGCCTGGCACCGCCAGCGGCACCCCTGCACCGGGTCCCCGAGGGCCACAGCCACACGGCTCTTGGCCCTTTGCAGGGACACTGGCTCCAGCTCCTCCCTGCTGGACTCCAAGGCCATTTCCTCTCCTCCGGAAAGGACTCCATGCTGATCCTGTGGCCCTTTGGCCATGAGGAATGGACACAGACAGGAGGTGTTGCTCCCAGGACACGACGGCGGCCTGCTGGACTGCAACACACACAATTCTAACAAAAGAAAAGAAAGTTGTGTTTAGGAAGTAGTAGTAGGAAAGAAAAAAACCCCAAACCCTGCCCCCCCCTCCCCCCCCACCCCAAACGTAAGACCCTCCAGAAACCAAAAAATGATAAAGAATAAGAATAGGAATATTAGGAAGAAGAGGTAGAAGCTGAAGTAGATGAAGACATAGTAGTACTTAAAACATGGAAAATTAAGAATAAGAATAAAATGTTGGAGTCTGGAATACAGAGTGTGTGCCCTTGTTTCTGATACTTAGTTATAAGATCCAGGTATAAGTTCCCCCAGGCAGGGCAGGTCCCTGGGTGCTGCCCCTGGCCCAGATAGTTTTCAGATGGGAAAAACTATCAGAGGTAAGGTTTTAGAAGACAAAATGTCTTCTCTGCTGAAGAGTGAAAGGCCATCTGTGATGCCTGCTGCTTTTGTGATACTTTCTTTCGGTTTCCCCCAGTAGTGCAGCTGCAGACTGGGCACGCTGTATCATCAATATCTGACACTCACACTCCCTTCACTCTTGACTACTTGCTTCAAGCTCCTCTCTTATTATGTGTGCTGGACCCCAGCCTCAGCCAGGGCAGTAAATGGCAGCAGTTTCACATCAGGATGTGGTGACAGCAGTGCCTGCAAACACTCTGCTGTAGCACTGGCAGCGTGGGCTCCCTCCTGAAGGACGAGATGGATCTTCCCCAGCCCCGACAGACAGAGTCCCCTCTTTGCTACCTGCCCCTGATCCTGAGCCCAGAGATGCTGTCTGCCAGCACGTGTGAGAGCTGGTTCTCTGAGGAGATCAGAGGATGTGAGAGCCTGGCAATTTCATCCCAGAGAAGTAAATCCTCGGTGAGAGAGGCTGGCTGCTGGCATTACAATATTCTCAATGCTAATTACCAGAAATCTAGTTTCCAAATCTTTTCACTTTTAAGATACCACTGCAGCAATCAGGCTGAAGTGGGATAATTAAACGAAGCACTGTCTCCTCTCCCCTCCTCCCCCCATCACTCTGCAGCCCTGTCTGTCATTTCCCAGCACGGAATGGCTGAGATGTGGGAGGCTGATAGGAAAGCTCAGTATGTAAAATGCTGAGTGCATTTTACAGGAGGTGTGGCTTCAGCACAGCTTCCTCACTAGGAAAGAGCCACAAGGAGCCCTGGCTGCTCCTGTGGATGGTTTATCACTGAGCTGAGTCCAGTCAAAAGTCAGTGAAAAAGATGTAGGCAAAGAAAGAGAAGAAGGAATGAGAATATTTTCCCCTTTTCCCAAAGCAAGAACAGGCAAAATCTCGCTCTCCTTTTGAAACCCACAGGTTGTGAATCCAGTTTTGGCAGCTGTGATAAATGTCCTGAAGCATCCAAATACTTGGGGCATAAGGAAAGGATTACTGCTTGTCAGAAGTTGTCTATCTTTTGAATATTCTGCCCAAAGCAGCAAAAAATTGAGTAACAACTTGGCACTGACAGCTCTTCCTTAAGATACAGCAACCTCAGCCATTGCCTTAGTCCACAGTCTTCTCTCTGTCTCCACGGCTTAATAAAACAACTTTAAATGTTGCAGTTTTGGTCTTAAACCAAGAAGAGGAATTGTTCTTTCACATTGTCGTGGTTTTAAAGCAGTAACTAAAAAATTACTAGAAAACTTCCTTATTTCTTGCTGTGAGATATGGGTTAGAGCAAGAGCAAAACAGGCTTAAAACTTAAAAGGAAATAAAGGAAGTTTATTAACAAAACTACAAGAATAGGAACACCAGAATAAACTTCCAGAAAACCCTTTTATCCCCCACTACCCAACCATTCCCTTGTTCACATGACAACATAGAGACAAAAAACTTTGGAACTTTGGTGTTTAAAACAGTCCCAATTCCTGCTAGAGTCTTTTCATCAGTCTTTGTAGAGAAACAGAAGTTTTCTTCTGCTAATCTATGGAGTTTCTCACAAGAAAACTATTTCTGTTACAGCTTTCTATTTCTCTGATGTCAGCTGCCCGGAAATCTGTCATCAGTTCTCTCCTCTCATTTGACATTGCTCTGAGGTGTGTTATGGGTCAAATGAGTCTAGGGATGTCATTTTTAAGGATTCAAAGGCAAAAGTTCTCTTCATGGGTTTTTGTGAGCCTCCCTGGAAACAGATTTTTTCCTCTTTGCCTCTCAAGGTCCCAAATCTTCAACTATTACTTCTCCCCTCTGTTCCAGCACCTCACTGTATCACAATTACTCTACCTTTTGCTCAAAATCCACACTTTGAACCACTCTATTCCTTCCAATATACTCTGAATTAAACAAGCTCTTTTTCAGAACACTATTGTCCATCTCCATAGCTTTAACAGAAAAATATTTCAGCTTAATTAAAGCATCTCTTTATTCTCTCTTCCCCATCTAAAACTTAACTCTTTTCTTCACTGTCTTTGATGGTTTTATGATGTCTTCTTCATGTTATCTCTCTCTTTCTCCTCCTTCTCTCTCTCTGGGAAAAAGGAGTAATCTGTCAGTCTCATCCAGGTAGTAAAAGAGTTAAAGTCTTGGAAAGCTGCAGATGTTCATGGTGTCAGGTTTCAGTTCAGCAGCAGAAACTGCAAACCAAGCCAGGCCGGCTCCGTTTCCCCCCTCCCCACCCTCTTTGCCCTTGTCCAGCCTGGAGGGGAGGGAGGAGGCTGAGACAGAGCCCTGTGACCTCGTCAGAAGCCAGAAACCAAAGAGAACAAAAGAACCCTGGCTTTACATCTTAAGGTGGTGTTCACAAGTTGATCTCACTTCTCAATGGTTAAAACCACCGCCAATTCTCAGAAATGACCAATAATTGGTCAGAGGAAAAACTCTTATCAGCCTCTCCCAGCTTCAACTTCCTCCCAGCTCCCGAACATATCTTAAAGGTAAAATCACCCCAGGACAACTGTGCATCTCAATACCCAGTTCCTGTAACTCTCCCCCTCTCTCGGAACCTTCGTTAACAATCCAACAGAAAAATTCTCCGGACCGTGCATCTCAGTACTCAGCTCTCATAAAATCTACTCAGACTTTTCCTCCCTTCTCGGAAACTTAGTTAAAAAACCAACAGAAAATATGAATATGCAACAAACTTCAGAAGAAAGAAAAAACTGAGACTGCACAGCCTCAAGCTGTAAAAACTGTATCAAAACTCATCTCTCCAAAAGACAGGTGGTGAACTTGGGGGAATCAGTGTGACAAAGGCTGGTTCAGAGTTCACCCAGCACCGATCCTGAGCTCAAAGCTGACCGTGATTGTAGCTGTTTTCATAATTTGATTTTGCAAATTTTTCAATAAAATTGTTATTGATAAATTTGGCTGAATTTCATTTATTACAGTGTACATGCACCTCAGCTGGGTGTCATGGAGTTACTTTAAGGGAGTTGGAGTTGCTGGGAAGTGCTTGGAGTCTTTTCTCCTGACCAATTATCGGTCATTGCTGGGAATTGACAGCAGTTTAGGCCATTGAAAAGTGGGATCAACTTGTGAACCCTACCTTAAAATGTAAAAGCAGAGCTCTCTGAGTTCTCTTTGTTTTCTGGCTGTGGAGGGTGGCGGAGCTCCAGGCCTCCCGTCCCTGCCCAGGCCATGCGGCCGGGTGGGGATGGGGCCGGGCCTGCCCCGTCTCCCGGCCGGGAGATGGGGGGGCCTGGGGAAGGTTTTCCTCGGGCCCGGGCCGATCTCTGGCTCGGCTGCAGGTTTTGCTGTAACTAATTCACTAGAAACTGCCCAGTGAAGAAGGAGAGAGGCCCTGGACTTGCAGCGGGTTGGAGCAGAGACCACACGCTCCAGAGCAGCCATGAGGAACCTTCCATCGCAGACGGCTCCAGCTCCTGTTCGGCAGAGATCCCCAAACCATCTACAAAAGCCTGGGCAAGATTTTAACTCTTTCATTACCCAGATGAGACTTGCGGATTAATCTTTTTATCCAGAGAGAGAGAGAGAGAGAGATCAACATGAAAAGAGACTTTATAAACTACCAGTGACAGGAAAGAAAAGAAGCTTCAAGAAAGGTAGAGAATTAAGAAGATGCTTTAATTAAGCTGAAATATCTCCCTGTTAAAACTATGGAGATGGACAATGAAGTCTTGAAAAGAACTCCTTTAATTCATGATATAAGATCTAGAGAGGAATAGTGTTCGAAGTGTAAATTTGAGTAAAGAGTAATTATAGTATAGTGAAGTACTGGGAGATTAAAAGCCTTGAGAGGCCATGAGAAAACTGTTGAGAGATTTGAAGCCCTGAGAGGCCATGAGAAAACTGTTTTCTGGTGAAGCTCACAGAAACAGATGAAGAAGACTTTTTTTGCCTTTGAATAACTTATCCTTAAAAATGCTATCTCTAGACTCATGGCCCATACATACTTCAGAGTGATGTGAAAATGGGAGGAGTGAACTCTAATAATAGCAGCTCTGAGCAGCTAACATTAGGGCAATAGAAAACTATAACAAAAATAGTTTTCTTGTGAGAAACTCCATAAATTAACAGGAAGAAACTTCTGTTTCTCTATAAAGATTGGTAAAAAGACTAGCAAGAATTAGGACTGTTTTAACCATCAGAGTTCCAGAGTTTTTGTCTCTGTTGTCATGTGAACAAGGGAATAGTGGGTAGATAGGGGATGGAAAGGTTTTTCTAGAAGTTTATTCTGGTGTTCTTATTATTGTGGTTTGTCAATAAACTTTCTTTTTTTTCCCTTTTAAGTTGTATGCCTGTTTTGCTCTTATTCTAATCCATATCTCACAGCAAGAAGTAAGTAATTTTCTTAGTTAGTGGTTTAAAACCACGACATATAGTTATATTCTGTTTTAATCAAAGGTCTTATTTCGGAGCAACAGTTTTCACCACAATTTTTTACCAAATGTAATTCTGCTTGAGGATATATGTGATTTATCTGAGGAGTTTCTTTTTCCAGCGACTCCTTAAAGGAATCAGCACACTGTGAATTTTTGGCACGCTCCTCACTCAGAGCAGTTCGTAAGAAATGAATTTCATTTTGCAAACTTTCAACTAAATTTTGTAGGTATTGTATAATTACATTCTCTTCCTGCCTTCGTCTCGTGCGAGCCTCTACAGCTGACGTAAGGCAAGCTCCCAATACAGAACAAATTATGGTTTTATTACAGCCAAATTTGAACTTTGCCTCATGTTGCAGGGAGCAAATTCTATCAGTTACATTTTCCAGGTTGAACCAATTATTTTGAGCCCATTCTTCCCCAGCTGGGGAGGGCTTAGCATTGTGTTTTGCTAACAAAGCAATGAATGCAGCTTTATCTTTTATACTAGAGTTTTCAGAGTGTTCACTCATGTTTGTGTGTGTGAAGGGTTCAGTACCACTACAGGGAGGTAAGACTTAAGTTACGCACAGACGCAGCCTTTGCCATGTCACCCTTCGCGTCCCTGTATGGATGAAGAGACAAAATCTGCTTGGGAGGAACCCCTTTATGTTAAAATTCAAGTTGTCTCTTCACTACACCAAGCAGTCAAAATTCATCAAAAACACATAACAGTACACAGAACCACCACAGGGAGGTAAAACTCAGTCACACTACATCAGACGCAGCCAACGCTGCGATCCCCCCTGCCGTGTGTGGAGAGACCAAATCTGCTTGGGAGGCACCCCTTTATGTCAAAATTCAGGTTGTCTCTCCGCTACACCAAGCAGTCAGCATATAAAAAACCAGTAAGTCCCACCTTTTGTACTCAAAGATCCCGTGTAAAATTCTGAAGACAGAGCCCTCAAATGAGTTGTAGGGGTGCTTTTCACCTGGGCGTGTGCAGTTTGCGAGAAATTCGAGTCGCCTCCCTTGCTTTCTAGACACTGCTCACCAGCGTGGCAGGCTAGGTGCGGCTGAAGCGAAACGTCCTTCCCCTGATACAGACTGCACAACAACCTGCAACCCCTTCTGTCTCTCAGAATCCTGTCCGTGACGCCAATTTATGTCACGATCCGCAAGGTGGGATTCGTGATGTGGTTCTTTTAGCCGGTCTTAGAGTACAAAAGATTATCAGCAAACCAAGGACTTAAACAAGAAAACACAGTTTATTGAGTGCTCATCAGCACTAATATGCGATAGAGGGAAAGAAAAGAGAAAGCAAAGCATAAGGAAAAGAGAGTAAGGGGATTATAGCTACCAACGTCAAAGTCCACTCAGCCATCCAACGACGCAGAGTCTTCTGTCTGTTGGGGAGATCTCAAAGGAAGGTAAGTCTGGGGTATAATTTTATAGTCTTTTGCAAAGCGAGGGGCGCAGGGCCAAAACCAGAGGAGATTGATGATCATTGTGATGAAATTCCATTGCGCAGGGAGCAGGTGTAGGGTACAGAGCGATCCATGTCTTGCAAGTCTTTGCTCACCAGCAGGAACAAGGACAAGGTGTTGTGGAAAACCCATTGCACAGGGTACCAGGCACAAGCCTCTGCTCACCAGCAGGAATGAGAGCCATGAGTCGTGGAAAACCTGTTGTGCAGGTTACCAAGCCTCTGCTCACCAGCAGGAACGAGAGCAGTGTACCGTGCAACCTCCTGCAAACAATCACTGAGCAAACATCCATCTCAGCTAGGCCCAAACCCCCAAACCAAGTCCCTTGTGATATTCAGGGTCTCAGTCTCTGTCCTTGAGACGGTTGTGAGACAGATGAGGGAATCTTCGGGCCGTCTCTTACAACCCCACATCCCAAATCCCAACCCCAACCCATCCCATCCCATCCCATCTCTGCTGGACATCAAGACCCCCTTCCCAAGACCAATTTCCCTCATTTCACACCTCCCAAACTCCATCTCACCCAATACCCATCTCAGCCCTCCTGATTTGCATCCCATTTTGCCCAATCCCCTTCCAACCCCTTTCCACTTCATGCCTTTAGAAGGCTGACCTAGAACAGAGGCTGGACAGAGTTAAGTATAAAGTTTATTAAAAGGCCTTAAAGGATACAACTTGTGCCTGGCCAACAAGATACAACAAGAGCCTGGCCAGGGCTACACCCAAGATGGACCAAAAACAAATGTCACACAAATGGACAACTGATCACAAGGTCGCATATTTTTAGAAGTTTAGGTCCATCTCTGTATTTCGGTTCATGGTCCAATTAGAGCTTCAGATGATGAAGTCCCATCCTTCCTGTTTTCTCTCTTCAGTCCACACTTGTTCATACTTTTGGACATGGAACTTATAATGACTGTCCTTGGTATCAAGCTAGTAAAGGAATTGTTTTGTCTACCTACTCTGTGAAGAGAGCTAACTAACACTTAATAGGAAGTTCAAAGCTACAAACTCAGGCAGTGCAGAATTTGAAAAATATGAAAGCTAAAACTTAAGGCAACACACCCTGCAGGACAGTGGAATCCAGCAATTTTGGGTGGGATTGAGTAGATTTCAATGGCACTGAGTAGTTTTGAGGTGACAGATAGAATTTGCTCATCTCCTTGCGTGCCAAGAGATGAAGACAAATATACCAAATACCCCCAAAACCCTCCCCATTACCTCCCTGAATACCAGATTCCCTTCAAGCACTAGTAAAAGAGATGTTTTAGATGCCTTTGATGAATCTGTAGACTTTTACCCCAATTTTGTCTGTTTTAAATAGATGAAGATGAATCAAAAGAAAATTGGGGCCAAATCAAAATGACCACCAGCTCAGTGTCTTCCCAACACAGATCACTGGGTACGTGGGTCATCAGGGCTCTGCCCAACGTGGGTCCTCTGATGGGGGATGGAGCTGGAGCTGCACATGGACACCTTCCTGCACTTGGGGCACTCGCAGGGCTTCCCTTACCGGTGCCTCCGTTGGTGTCTGGTCAAGTTAGAGCTGTGGCTGAAGCTCTTCCCACACTGGGGACACTCATAGGGCCTCTCCCCAGTGTGGATACGCCGGTGCCTGATGAGGGTGGAGTTGTGCTTGAAGCCCTTCCTGCAGTCAGGGCAGTGGAAGGGCCTCTCATCTGTGTGAATCAGCTGGTGCTGGAGGAGATCTGAGCTGGTCTGAAACCTCTTCCCACACTGGAGACACTCGTAGGGCCTCTCCCCAGTGTGGATCATCTGGTGGATGATCAGTTGGGACCTCCGGCTGTAGGTCATCCCACATTCCTCACACTCATAGGGACGTTCCCCAGTGTGGGTTCTCTGGTGGCTGATCAGGCTGGAGCTCTGTCTGAAGCTCTTCCCACATTCCCCACACTCGTAGGGCCTCTCCCCAGTGTGGATGCGCCGGTGGGTGATGAGGTGGGAGTTTCGCTTGAAGCCCTCCCCACAGTCAGGGCAGCGGAAGGGCCTCTCATCCGTGTGAATACGCTGGTGCTGGAGGAGACTGGAGCTGGTCTGAAACCTCTTCCCACACTCGGGACACTCGTAGGGCCTCTCCCCACTGTGGATGCGCTGGTGGATGATGAGGTGGGAGCTGCAGTAGAAGCCATTCCCACATTGCCCACACTCGTAGGGCCATTCCCCAGTGTGGATCATCTGGTGGCGGATCAGGCTGTTGCTCTGTCTGAAGCTCTTCCCACACTCCAAGCACTTGTAGGGCTTCTCCCCATCCTGAGGCTGCTCATGGACCACCAACTCAGAGCCCTGGCTGGATCTCTGCCCGCCTTCCCGGCACAGGGTGGGTCTTTCCTCCTCAGAGCACCCTGGGATGGGTTTGGAGCCCCTCCTCCTGTGGGATCTCCATGGCTTTTCTTCCCTGTTGAATTCCTGTGCTGTGGAGCCACTCAAAACAGCTTCTTCCATGAGGTTCTGCTGCGGGGATTTGTCCTCCCTGGTCTCCATCCTCAACTCCTTGTCTGGGGGAGGAAGGACAAGGAGAGGATGGGATTTGCCTCCGTGCCAGAGGGAAGGGGAAGGAGATCCCCCCCAGTGCGTCCCCGGCAGGACGGCGTCGGCAGCGGGGTTGTCCTGCAGCCGGGGGCCAGGCTGGGCTGGGAGATGGAGCAGGAGAGAGGGGGAAAGGGGCACTGACTTCCTCCTCACCTGCCTGGGTGTCCTGGGGCATCTTCCTCTTCCTCGTAGCCTCCTTCTCCATCCAGCCAAGGTTTGGGAATGGGAAATCCTGGTTTGGGGAAATACAAGGGATGAGGACATTGAGTTTGCAGGTCCCTCTGTCCAAGCTCGTCTCTAGAAGTCACCGGACATCTGGGGTCCATAAAACCTCCAAAAAATACCAATATTCAGCTCTGAAAATGCCTCCCAGGAGTTCCCCATCTCTCGTCTCTCCTGTTTGGGGTTCAGGGGTTCCCCCCTGTCCCAGCTGCTGGGAGTCAAGCTTGTACTGGGGACAACCTGTCTGCTCGGTCCCTACCATCCCCAGGCTGCTGGGAGTGCCAGGAATCCGAAAAGTTCCCCCTGTTTCCATTTCCCCACTTAGGGATGGTGAGACCCCCCAATGTCCCCCCAAGTAGGATTTTTCGCTCAGCTTTGGAGTTCCACATTCTCCAAACATCCCTGCCCGCAAAATAAACCCAACCCAGGGACCCCCCCAGGATATCCGGGCAAAGCTCCCACTCCCCCATCACCTGTGGGATGGTGGGTGATGATCCCACAGGAGGGGGCTATGAATTCAAGGAGTGCTCGACCTTGTGGTTCCTTCTCCTTTCCCTGATCCTCCTTTGTCCCTCCTCTTCCTCCCTCTCCTCCCCTTCCATCCTTCCTCCTCCTCTTCCTCCCTAACCCCACCTCCTTCTCCTACTTCCATCCCTTCTCTCTCTCCTTCTTCCTCCCTCCTCCCCCAGGAGCAGTGACACCCTCGGTGCCCCGTTCCCAAACCCCTCACAGCCCACGGCAGGAGCGGGGATGGAGCCGGGACAGGTCGGGATGGGCAGCGCGGGGCTCTCCGCTGCTCCCACCCGCTGGGGACGGGGGGAACCCGGCCCGGGGAAAAGGAGAGGGAAACTGGGAAAATTGGGGGCTGCAGATCCAACCTGGGGCTGGCTGGGGACCCTGGCTGGGGACTGCCAGCCCTTGGGGCTCCTCTGGGGAGATGTGGGAGGGGGGAACACAGAGAGGGCTGGGGGATCCCAGGAGTGGCAGCACTGGCAGGGACTGGTTTGGACTGGGGTAACTGGAACCTTACTGGGGCAACTGGGAATGACTGGGAATGAGCACAAGAATGCTGAGGGCACATGGGATATACTGGGAGTGTCTGTGACCATACTGGGAACAGCTGGAACCACACTGGGGGCAACTGGGAGTGAGTGGAACCGTGCTGAGATGGGCTGGGACTATTCCAGGGACAACTGGGATCACACTGGTAGGAACTGGGAAGAATTACAACTATTCTGGGATCATACTCAACTGGGATCATACTGGGATCACAGTGGGAGCAGCTGGGTCCCTGCTGGCTGAGACTGGGATCCCACTGAGGGTGACTGGAATCATACTGGGATTGACTGGGAGTGGCTGGGAACAACTGGGATCATGCTGAAAGCGACTGGGAAGAGCTGGGAATGACTGGGAGCGTGCTGGGGCTGACTGGGATATACTGGGAGAGACAGGGAGTCCCAGGGATCACACTGGAGGCTGCTGGGGTCACACTGGCACTGCCAGGGAGCAACTGGGGGCCACTGGCCTCATACTGGGAGTGACTGGGATTAGACTGGGAGTGACTGGGATCAGACTGGGAGTGACTGGGATTAGACTGGGAGTGACTGGGATCAGACTGGGAGTGTGAAGTAAACTGGAAAATTGGGGGAAAAATGGAAAAAAGCCCAGGATAAATTCAAGGAAAATGGAAGGGAAAATTCGGGGAAAAACCAAAAATATCAGGGTGAAATCCAAAAAAATCAGGGAAAAATCAGGAAAAAATTGGGAAAAATTTGGGAAAAACAGGGGAAAATCTGACAAAAAATTGGGGAAAACCAGGAAAAGTTTGGGGGAAAAAAAGAGCAAACTTAAGGAAAAAAATGTGAAAAAATTGGGGAAAAATCAGGAAAAGACAGTGGAAAAAATCTGGGAAAAATCAGGAAAAGTCAGAAAAAATGGGGAAAAAATCAGAAAAAATAGGAAAAGAAGGAAAACTCATGAAAAACCAGGGAAAATTGGAAAGAATATTTGGGAAATCAGGAAAAAAACTGGGAAAGAACTTGGAAAAATTGGGGAAAATCCAGAAAAGAAAGAGGAATACAATCTGAAATGTAATAGGAAAAAAACCAGGAAAAATCAGGTAAAAACTAGGGAAATTTGAGAAGAAATTGGGAAAAAGCTAGAAAAAAATTGGGAAAGGAAGAGAAGAATCAGGAAAAAATGGGAAATACATGAAAAAATTGTGAAAAATTGTGAGAAATCAGGGAAAATATCAGGAAAAGAAAACCAAAAAGACCCTAGGAAAAATCAGGAAAAATCAGGAAAAAATTGGGAAAAATATTGGAAAAATGAAGGAAAAAACAGAAATATTTGAGAAAAAATTGCAAAAAAATAAGGAAAATAATTGGGAAAAAATCAGAGAAAATATGTGGAAAAAAAAAGAGAATCAGCGGAAAATCAGGTAAACAAACAGGAAAAGGATAAAAAAATCTGGGAAAATCAGAAAAAAATAATGAAAAAAAATCAGGAAAGAATTGGGGAAAACCAGAAAGATTAGGGAAAGGAAAAGGGAAAAATCAGGGAAAAAAATGGGATTAAAACAGAAAAAAGCACAAAAATCAAGAAAAAGTTTAAGAAAAAAATGGGAAAAAAATGAAAAAAAAATCAGAAAAATAAAAAAATAATGAAAAAAAATCATTAAAAAAATTATAAAAAAATCTGGAAAAATCTGGAAAAAATGGGGAAAATCTGGAAAAATATTGAGCAAATATTGGGTAAAATCAAGAAAAGAGAGGGAAGAAACCTGGAAAAAATCAGGAAAAATCAGTAAAAAAATTAGGAAATACAGGGAAAAATCAGGGACAAATTGTGAAAAAAAATGGGGAATAACCAGGAAGATGCTGCAAAAAGAAGAAGGAAAATCAGGAAAAAGTGGGGGAAAATCAAGACAAAAATTTAGGAAAAAATTTGGGAAAAAACAGGGAAAAAGCAGGAAATGAAAGAGGAAGAAGACTGGGAAAAAAATGGGAAAAATCAAGGGAAAAAAAAAAGAGTACAAGAAAGTGGGGAAAAAAACTTTGTAAAATTGGGAAAAAAATTGGGAAAAAAAATAGGAAATATCAAGGAAACAAACAGGAAAAAATCAGGAAAAATTAGGAAAAAAGGGAAATATTTGGACAAATCAGAGGGAAAAATCAGGAAAAAAACCTGAAAAATATGTGAAAAAAATTGTGAAAAAAATTGTGACAAATGAGGAAAAATAAGAAAAAGGGAATAAAACCTGGAAAAAAAATCAGAGAAAAAAATCAGAAAAAAAATTTAAAAAATTGGGGGAAAATCAGGGAAAAAAATGGGAAAAACAAGGGAAAAAAATTGGGAAAAAATGGGAAAAAACAGAAAAATTATGGAAAAATTAGAGAAAAAATTGGGGAAAAGACAAAAAATTTTGAGAAGAGGAAAAAATCAGGAAAAAGAAAAAAATCAGGAAAAAAATGGTGAAAAAACTGGGAAAAATTCAGGGAAAAATAAGGGAAAAATAAGAAAAAAATAAGAAAAAAAAAAAAAAAGAAGAGAGAAAAAGATTGGGGAAAATCAGGAAAAAAACAGGATAAAATCCCCCTATCCCATTTTTCCATGGAATTTTGGGAATTGCCTACCTGGGAGGTTGTAGAAGAATTTCCGGACCTGGGAATCCGGGGAGTGGGGAAAGGTGGAATTGCAGATGAGCTGGTCCAGATTTTTGGGAAGGTTGATGGCCTGGTCCTATTACAGCTTCCAGAATGTTCGGATGAATTCCACACCTCCTTCCAGCTAGAAATCATGGAAAAATCATGGAAAAATCATGGGAAAGCTGTGATTCAAATTCATGGAGTTTTGCCCCCAAAGCACCCTTTTTTCCCACCAAAA
The DNA here is from genome assembly GCF_971803275.1 of Cyanistes caeruleus. Classification (NCBI taxonomy): domain Eukaryota; kingdom Metazoa; phylum Chordata; class Aves; order Passeriformes; family Paridae; genus Cyanistes; species Cyanistes caeruleus. Next base: position 948,744 of record NW_028255894.1, on the reverse strand, counting down.
TTTCTATTTTTCCCCCCCAAAATATTAATTTTTTGGAATAATTAAATGGGGAAGATTAGGGGGAAATAGGAAAAAATAGGATGGAAATGGAGCAAAAATGGGGGAAATTGGAGCCAAAATGGGAAAATAATAGGGAAAAAATGGGATAAAAATAGAGAAAAATGGGATGGAAATGGAGGAAAAATTGGGAAAAATGGGAGAAAGGAATGGAAGAAGATGGAGATAAAATGATGGAAGAACGAGATAAAACCAGGATAAAAATGGGGAAAAAAAATGAGGGAAACTGGGAGAAAAATGAAGGGAAAATGGGAATAAAAATGGTAAATGTGAAGTGAAAGTGGGAGAAAAATGGAAGAAAATGGGGAAAACAGGAGAGGTCATGGGGAAAAAACTGGGGAAAAATGGAGCAAAAAGAGGGTAAAATGGGGAAAAAATAGATTAAAATGCAGGAAAAAATGGGAAAAAAAAAAGAAAAATTAAGAAAAAATAGAGGAAAAATGAGTTTAAAAGGGGGAAATGGAGGAAAAAAGGAGAAAAATGGGTGAAAACTAGGGAAAAATAAAAAATAGGATAATAGAGGGGAAAAAATATATGAAAATGGGATAAAATGAGGAAAAATAGAAAAAAAATGGATAAAAACGAGATAAAACCAGGAAAAATTTGGGATAAATGGGATGAAAATGTGGGAAAATGGGGATAACATTTGGAAAAAATGCAGACAAGTTGTACCCTAATAGGGAATGACTGGGAGTGATTTGGATTATCATGGGGCGCAGAGGAAACTGGAGCCACACCGGGGGAGCAACTGGGCTCATGCTGGGAGCAGCCACTGCCGGCACCGGGAGCCCCGAACCCCTTTCCCGGCCATGCCGGACCCGCATCCCCCCGGCCCCTTTGCCGGGGCTCTGCCGCCACCGCCACCGGGACCCCCCAAAAACACCTCCCGGGGACCCCCGGGGTGCCCCCGAGGGGCATCTGCGGCTCGGCTCTGGAGCCCTGCCATCCCCAAACATCCCCCCCAAAAACCCCAAAGCCAGGGAGCCCTGGGGTATTTGGGGCGAGCTCCCCCTCCCCGGGCACCTGCGGGATGGGGGGCGATGGTCCCGAAGGAGCTGCAGATGCAGAGAGCGGGGAGCGCAGGTGGAGCCTCCTCTGCCTGCTCCAGCTCTTCCTCCTCCTGCTCCTCCTCTTCCTCCTCCTCTGTCCCTCCTCTTCCTCCTCCTGCTCCTCCTCTTCCTCCCCCTCTGTCCCTCCTCTGTCCCTGGGCGTGGTTCGGAGCCCTCGGGTGAGCGGGGCCGGGCCGGGACACGATGGGAAAGGGCTGGGTCCCCCCCAAACCGAGCTGGGGGCAGCGGAGCTTTGGGGGAACAATGGGAACGGGGCGGGACAGGGGAACAGGGGGAGGTGGGAGCACTGAGGGTCCCCCAGTTCACCCCAGGAGCCCCAAGCCCCGTCCCAGCCCCCCCAGTTCCCCCCGCAGCCCCGGCTGAGGGGGGCTCAGCCCAGGAGCCGCCGTCGTTCGGGGCTCCCCCGAGTGCAGGAACGGGAGAGTTCCCGGCTCGGGGAGGCCCCAGCACAGGAGGGGATCTTGTCCCTCTTCCAGCGCCTTTCAGGGTCTTCAGGCCCCTCTCAAGAGGAGTTTTTCTCTTTTTCAGGTTTTTTCGGGGGGATCCCACCACTACAGGGGTGTTTTTTCCTCCCCATTTTAGGGTGTTTGTGCGGCCGCAGCCCCACAAGCCCCTTTTGAGGGGGGATCATGACGGCTTTAAGTGACATTTTTAGGGGTGTCCCCACCCCAAGCCCCTGTAGGGGATGTTTTGTCCCCCAGGGTGGATTTTGGGGGTTCTCTCTACCATGGCCGCTTTAAGGGCCCCCGGTGTTGTCGGGTCCCACTGTAACTCCTCTTAAAAGGGCAACACCGCTCCCGTTGGTTCCGGCAGTGGAGCCCGGGAGGGGTTGGGGGTCCCGGGAGGGGTTGGGGGTACCTGGGTGATGCCGATGAAGGCGATGGGGTCCCCATGCTGGGTGCAAACCTTTGTGAGGGGTTCCTGGGGATTTTCAGAAGTTCTGGGTGTTTTTGGGGCCATGGTGGTTTCTTGGGAGATCCCAAGAGAGTTTACAAGGGTCCTGATGAGGGAATTTGGGCGATCCCGGGAGTGGAATTTGGGATCTCAAGGTTGTTTTGGGGAACCTGCTGGTGATGGAGATGGGGACCCCATGCCAGGTATGAACCTTCTCAATGTCTGTATGGGGTTTTGCGGTTTTGGGGAGTTTTTGGAGCATCCAGGGATGTGTTTGGGATCAGGGGAGGTTGGGGTGTCCCGGGGGCTTTGGGGGTTCTCGGCAGGTTTGGGGGTGCCTGGGCCATGCGGGTGGCAGTGCTGGGGACCCCGTGCCGGGTTTGAACCTTCTCACTGCGCACGGGCAGCGTCAGCGTGTTCAGGGAGATCCTGGGGGGCCCGGGGGGTCACCCCAAATCCCAGGGACCCCAAATGCTGAGGGACCCCCCGAACTGCCCTCACCGCTGGATCTGCTGCAGGCAGGGGGGCACCAGCACTCGGCCCCCACCCTCCACCATCACAGGGGGGCTGTGGAAGAAATCTGGCGGTGCACGGACAGGTCGGGTGGGACCCCCAAAGTCCTGGGGGAGGGGACACAGGGGGACTTCCAGGGATTCCCATTATGGGGGAAAGAAGAGGGACCAGGAAGAGTTTGGGGGGCCTGGGTGGGTAATGGGAGGGACCCCCAGAAGTCTTGTGGGGGTGGGGATGGCAAGGAACAGGGCGACCCCCAGGATGGGTTTGGGGGGGAACCGGATTGGAGCTCCCATGGCAGCGGGATGGGGAGATCTGCCCATGGAATTCCATGGGAATGACATGGCAGTGAGATCCATCTACAGAATTCCCATGGGAATTGGACAGCAGTGGGATCCATCCGTGGAGGTCTCACGGGAATGGGATGTCTGAGATCCATCCATGGAATTTCCATGCGAATTCCCACGGTCACAAATTTTGCCCTCACAAATCCCACATTCCAATTCCCATATTCCCATGGGAATTCTGCCCTCCCCACCTTTACACTCCAGCGCCTCCCGCCCATATCTGACATATTTCTGGAGACATTCCCTGCAGCTGTGAGCCAGGGAATTTGTTAATCCCTCAGCCTGGATCTCAGGGATCCCCATGGCGGTGCCACAGTTGCCATCGCAGCCCCACAGATCCCCCAGCTCCGGCTCCCCCCGCTCAGCCCCGCTCTGGCTGTGCCGCTGCTGCAGCATCTGCAGCTCCCCGCTGGCCCCGTGCCGGTGCCGCTCCTTGTGCCGGCCCTGGCTATCCCAATATCCCAGCCCTGGCTATCCCAATATCCCAGCCCTGGCTATCCCAATATCCCAGCTCTGGCTATCCCAAGATCCCAGCCCTGGCTATCCCAATATCCCAGCTCTGGCTATCCCAAGATCCCAGCCCTGGCTATCCCAAGATCCCAGCCCTGGCTATCCCAAGATCCCGGCTCGGCTCCGCCCGGCCCCGCTCGCTGCGGCGGCGCTGGAAGGGGATCCCAGCCAGGGACCCCATGGACATGGACTGCGGGAAGCCCGGGCCGGGCTCCGACAGCGCCGCGTGCAGGGAACGCAGGGAGAGGAGAACTGGGGGGACATTTGGAGATTTGGGATCGGGGGGGTCACGGCTGAAGGAAAGGGGGAACGGGGAGAGCCGGGAAGGGCATTTGGGGATGCCAGGAGTGACAAGAGGGGAGGCTAGGGCTGGCTAGATGTGGCATGGCTGGAGTTCAGGGCGTTCCTGTACCCAGGAAAGGGAGCTCCAAGGGTCCCCGCTGTCCCCATTGCCAGGACAGGGCAGGGAAAGCCGGGATGGCTGGGAATAGGGGTCCCGGGTGTCCTGAGTGCTGAGGAAAGGAGGGGCTGGCTGCTGGGAGAGGCAGGAATAGGGGTCCGGGGGGTAAATGGGTCAAGGAGAAGGGGGCTCTGGGGGCTGCGGGAGGCGGGATGGCCGGGAAAGGGGTGCAGGCGTTCCTGGTGCCGGATAAGGGGGTGCAGGGTGGGACCCACGGCCGGGAATGGGGGTTCGGTGGGATGGCGGTGCCCAGGAGTGGGGGTTTAGGGGCCCCTCGGCGCTCCGGAATGGGCGATCAAAGAGTCCCGGTGCCGGGGTCCCCCTCACCTCTCGCCGCCCCCCGGGAGCGCCCCCGGCCCCAGCGCTGGAGCCATCGCGCTGCTCCGCTGCGGCCCCGCCCACAGCCCCGGCCCCGCCCCCAGAGCCGCCTCCGGCCCCGCCATTGGCGCCGCTCTTTGCTGCCCGCCAGTGGCAGCCCGAGGCTGCAGTGACGTCACCGGTCGCCGGGCAGATCCCGGCGGCGCAGGGCGGCCAAGGCGGAAGCGAAAGTGCCCGAGGGAGCGCGGGGGGAGGGGACGGGGCAATTCCAGGGAATTCCCCTGGATCCCCTCCCGGGATCCCCCGGGACCCTCCTCGGCCGCGCACTGCGGGACCCCCGGGACAAACTGGGCTGAACTCCCGGGCCCTGCGCTCAAACTCTGCCTGGAACCCGCCGGCTTCGGCCCAAAGCGGGGGAAGCCCCGGCATCCGCGGATCCCATTTTTCCTGCGGCTGCGGCTCCCCAGCCCCGGCGGAGCAGGAGCGGGCGCTGGGAGCCCGAGCCCCGATTCCCAATCTCCTTCTCTCTCTCTCTGCTGCTCTCTCCCTCTCCTTTGGGTGATCAGAAATGCCAGAGCGGCTGGAGAGCCCCGTGCCCAGCTCGGCTTTCCCTGGAAAGGGAGGCCTGGGGGTGCGGTGCCCCGGGATGGCCGGGAATGGGGCTCCGGGGGTCCCCGGGCTGACGGAACCGGGGGATCCAGGGGCTGCCAGGGGAGGATCCCCGGGAAAGGGGGTGCAGGGCGCTGTTGGTGCAGGAGAAGGGGGTGCAGGGGGTCCCGGAGCTGGGGAAGGAGATGCGGGGGGGGTCCCAGGGCCCAGGAATGGGGATCCAAGGGGGTCTGGAAAAGGCTGAGCAGGAAATCCAGGAGTGCAGACCTAATTCACATCAGAGACACAGAAATCCGGATGCAACAGGAAACCAAACACTAAGAACTCCACACCTTGGAAACAATGAACACTAAACCAATGAATTTCTATGGGTTCAGACTGTATAAAGTTTAGGAAACATCTAGTAAAACTCACATGTCATGGAATGATTTTCTCTGCACATGCAGACTATGTGTGGTTGAAATGATTCTGTTCAGAATCAAGTCATGCCTTATTTCTCTAAAGACATTGTTGGAGAGTTTTTGCTTTTCACAGTTTCAGTGAATGGATTACACCATTAGAAGAATTTTTCGTAATAATTCTACTTTTCTGTTGTCAGTTCTGTTTGGGACAGGGGTGTGAGAATCAGTTTTTAGTCAGAGAAGAAAAAGAAAATACTTGATTTCTTTCTAATTTTTGTTTTTATGTTTGTGCATGGCTCTTAGTGATGACAAAATTATGGTATGGGTTTTTCCATGTTCACCTTTAAGCTGCATTTTGAAAACCAGAAGACCTTGAAATGCGGCCCTTTAAAAGGTAAATAGTTAATAGAAAATTGTATTAAAAAAAAAAAAGAAAAAATTGTAAGGTGGGGGTGGGCTCCATGTGAGTCATCCCATGGCTGCCCTGGAAGAGAAGCTTCATTCCAGGCAGCCAGCAGAGGAGCTTTAGAAATGCAAATTAACACCTCTGGGGCAAAGCCTGGACAATGTACCAGGGTGTTCCTGCCTGGGGGAGGAATTGGGCTGAATTCCTCTGCCCCTCAGCCCAAGCTCTGCCTGGGGGCACAGATGGAATTTGCACAGCTAAAGGCAGAGCCCATGGTGAGGATATCTGACTCTGCAGCAGAAATTGGTTAAGCTAAAAAGGAAAAGTGCAAATGGACAATGCTGTGAAAATTTCACTATAAAAAATGGGGGAGAATCATCCCACTCCCCACCTGAACTTGTGCTCTCACTTTCTATGTTATCTAGGGTGAATTACAGCTCTGGATTTTGTTGCTACCCCAAGTTAAGGGAATTCAGTTGGGAATCCAAGTATGTGCTGATTTAATTAGAGAAAAGCCCAAAATTGATGCAGCCCTGCCCAGAGGGAGCACCCAAAAATGGGGAAAAGATGAATGGCCACCAGAACAAATCCTGCACCACCACGGACCAGGCCCTGGGAACCCTAACAAATTCATATCAGGAGCCAGAGAAACCATTTATCATTTCCATGGCATAATTAGATTACAGGATGTCCTCAAAATAATACCCAACCAGACAGCTCCAATTCCTGACTTTCTTCCCAACCAATCCACCCAGATGAGGAATACAACATTTCACCATGGGATGGGGTCAGATTATCTTTCAGCAGGAAAAGGAGGCAGAGTTTGTGCAAAGTTAAATGATTCAAACTGCTGTTGGCAAATACATCACAGAGGAAAAGTGGAGAAACAGATAACAAGGATGTAAGAAAAGAGCTCATGTACCGGTCCAAATGTGGAAAGGATGGGCATGGGCAACTTTTTTGTGGTTCCCTGGCAGACCATGGGTTAAACAAATGCAGTTTCTCCTCTTATGTTCTACAGCAACTCTCATCTTTTCACCATGTACGGCACCTTGCTGAGTGCAGCTCATTCAGCAGCTGAGCAAGGGGATGCAGGGGGCAGCCAGGCCTCCTGAGCCACAAACGGCTACAAAAGGACAGAGAATGAGGGCACTGAGAGCAATCCCAAAATCAAAGGACAACCAGGAAGAAAAAACAGAGCCAATGAGTGAATCTGCTTGCAGATAGGGCCACGGACTTGCACATAAGGAAACAAAGGGAAAAAGCCTCAGTTTCAGAAAATGTTACCAATTGACAAGGACCGCTGCTCTGACAAAGTCCCGCTAAATTCCTGAACTTCCAGAAGAACAAAGACTTAACAGAGCCATCAATATCGGATGTTATACAAAAGTGGGGGGTACATATTAACCGGGACATGCAGGAGGCAGATGGGGAAGTCTGAACCTTCCAAGCACCTCCGCCAGTGGGGAAAGGGACAGGGACACGCGGCCGGGAAAATCAGGACAAAAACGAGGCCGCGTCCTCCAGCAGCTGGAGAGAGCGCACGGCAAATGCCCCACGGCCTCTCCCTTTGGGCAGCAATAAAGTCACTCTCACACCGCTCCTCTGCCTCCTTTGGCCACACAAACCTCTGGCGCCGGGAATTTTCCCGCCCAGCCCCGGGCACAGCGCAGCCACCTCCGGGCTACCGACACGAACCGGGACGAGCCAGCGCTGCTCCGGCACCGGCTCCTGCCGAGGCCCCAGCGGGAAGGAGACCGCGGGCAGCCGCTCCCGCAGCGCCCTCACGCCAGGGCCAACACGGGCCGGCCACGGCACAAGCCACCCGCCACAGCCCCCCGCTGCCCCCTCCCGGGCCCGCAGCGAGCCCCGAGCCCCCGCAGAACCGAGCGCGGCTCCCACCTGCGATGGCTGGGGCCGCCTCCGAGCTCCGCCGCCGCCTCACCGGGCTCCGGCCGCTGCCGCCGCTGCCGGGCCCGCACAGACGCTCCGGCAATGGCGGCTCTCCTGCCCCACGGCCCCTCTGGGGGCGCCAGCGGGGCCGGGCTTGTCCCCCCCCTGCCCAATCAGCGATCGCCAGAGCCACGAGTGACGGCAGCAGCAGCCAATCGCAGACAGTGGCGGGCTCTGCACACGGCACAGCCTCGCCCCGCGCTCTCAGGGGCCCCCGGGCTGTATGAGGGGAAGGGCGGAGATGAGGAACAGGCTTGGAACGGGCCCGGCCCGAGCCGCCATTGAGCTCCGAACACAAACAAAGTTCTCCGCAGCTCCCAGCCCGCCTTTCCCTGCCCTGGGTGTTCGGTGGCTCCGGCTCAGCGGGAAGCCCTGGAGCCTCACTTCTCCCACCTCTAATTAGGTGCCTCAGTGCATCGCTCGGATTTCTCCCAAAAAGGAGAAAACTGCCCCAGATCCCTGTGGATGAGTGGGGGAGGAGAGAGATTTCTGGCAGAAAATTCCAAAAACTCAGTGAAGGATTGTGAGAAGTAAATTAATACCCCTAAAACCAGCTTCCCCCCACCCCTTCCTCCTCCCAGCTGTGCCTCCTCCCCCGGCAGTGCAGGTGCGGTGAATTAAAGGGCCAGGAGACCTTCTGCTCCCACTAACAAGCCTTTATTAGAGAGAACTGGGCCTAGAGGTGGGGGGCTCGGTGTGCACGCCGCCGCTGCTCCCTGTGGTCGATGTCGAGGATCACACAGGCCTGTCGTCATCCACTGTCAGCAGGACCAGAGCCTCTATCCTCGCCAGGATCACCCAGAGACTCTGTCTCAGGCTCGAAGGTCTAGGGGTGTCTTCCCTCTCAAGTCCTGCCCAGGTCATGGCAACCAGCTTGCCGGACTGGGATTGGCACACCCAGTCTCCCCAGGTCCCCGCTGCCTCCACAGTGGGGTCCTCCAGATGTTCCCTGAGCGTGGCTCGTTGTCCAGGGCTGTCTTTGCTCCCAGGTGGTAATATGATTTTAATATGCACCCGTGTGCAAGTCTTTATGGGAAATGGGGAAGTTCATCCTGGGCAGCAGCGGCTAAATTGCCCGACGGGTTGGGAGGGGGTAAGGGATGGGGATACAAATGCAAGGATAAAACAAGTACGAACTTCTTAACAGTGAACCCTTTTGGGACTTACAACACCAAAACCCCTTATCCAGGGACCTAAACTGGGATTGAAACAGGAACATATAATTTGAACATTGGGATTTTTATTTATAACAATATCCCCCCTCTTTTAATTTGACCAGGCATCAGCCTGCGTCAACTTGTTGTTTCAGGCTCCTGGTAGTGAAACTTCTTTAGTCTTTGGTATTGGTCATATACCCTTTTTGCTGCTTTCAGCTCTGAACTTTCTAACATTAGGATCTTAGTTTTTCCCTTCTCTTGGGTTATTTCTAATGAGTTGTAGATCGTGCTGCTAGACTGTATTACTGAGGTAATCATTCTGATCAAACATGCGATGACACAGGGAAGAAATAACAGTCCTGCTAGTCCCGCTATACCAATGAATGCCACCTTTTCCCACCAGCCCTTAAAGGACCAGAAACTATCCCATCAATCAGTATTCAGGATCGATGTCCATTCTTGGTTCCCTAAGTAGGAGATTTTTCTGATCTCTTTAGAAATGTTCCAGATTACTTCACTTTTATCATCTATTTCTAGGCAGCATTCAGAGGTGTTGAACTTCCCACAGATTCCCCCCTCATCAGCGAGAAGGTAATCTACTGCCAGTCGGAGTTGGTACACCACTGTTCGGGTCTGGGAGAGGTGGTCACTTATATGATCAAGGCTGGGGCTGTTTTGTTTGAGTTATTTCAATTACAGCTTGGAGCCTGATTATTCTGTTTAATGTGTATATTGGGGTCCTATATCCCCAGGACCCATCCTGGGCCCAGGTCACTGGCCCATAAGTTCTTATTATTTCCTCCAGGGTCCAGACTGTTCCTTTCCAGTTCTGGGTCCCTCCTGTGCTTATTACACTCCTCTTCCTCCTTTTTAGGGGCCTCTTTAGGTTGTCATATAGTGGTACTCCAAGCTCTGAGCCAATCTCTTTTGGGAGCAGGAAGAAAGCTGGCTTTATCACCCCAATCGTGCAGCTACCTGACCAGTCTCCTGGTAGATGTGTATAAGCTGCATCCCCGCAGATCCAAAAGAAATCATCTGGGGCTTTCCAAAAACCCTCCCTGTCTTCATAGGGGTACTCCCAATGCTTTGATAGGCTTCTAATTCCCCAGAAGGGATTGATCCCTTTTTCTGCACATTCATAAAGGTTATATCCTTTGTGATGAATGCACCCTTTTTCCCTCTTCTCTAAGGATCAATATCTTAGGTTGGGCTCCTGGGGGAACCCATTTAGTTCCTAGATTCTTCGTTATAAGATATCTTTTGCATGCCATCCGCCCCACCAGGGTTCTATATCTTTTTCCAGTTTGTAGAATACAGTCTTCCCCAATTATCTTAGCCTTTAATTCCCATTTTTCTCTTCTCCTATACCCTGGTGTGCTTTGGCCTTCCCCAGTTCATTTTATGCTTAGAATTTCTCAAGGTTTCAAGCTAATTCCCTCCCAGGGCCAAATATCAGACATTTTAGTACTCCCACATACCCAACAATCAGTTATATTTAATTCCTTGCTGATGTTTTCAACTAAATCAATGAACAAGTTCTTCCCACTCAAATTTTCCTATTCTTCATTTCCCACGCTCATGTCCACTCTTTTCTCCTTTACCACATCAGGTTCACCTTTTACTGGTTCGTTCTTTTCAAAGCACAGCCAAGTATCCCTCATGGGACAGTCTCCCAAAAGATGTTCTCTAAAAGTGGCCGTATTTCTGGTAATCCAATATGTTTTTCCGTTTTCTTGGCATTCTTCTAATTGTGATTTGTTGTAACAAGAAGGACTCAAATTTGTGTGGACCCTTACCAGGGACCCTAGATTTTCCCCATCATACAAGGGATAATAACATTTCATGCAAGAGTCTGTCCCCATGGCATTGGTGAGGTGCATTGCTATCACCAGACCTACCATGAGCCTTGTGATGATCCTTTTAGGCTCCCTCTGGTCCCTGACTCCCAAGAGTCCAGCAGGAACCATGTTTGATCTCCCCTGGTCTTGCCTCTTGGGGTTTTCCTTACACTCTTTTGGTGGTCTGGGTCCAAGGCTTACAGCTTTATTATTTTTTTTGTCCTTCTCCTTTTTACTGTTGTCGGTTTTGGTCTTGGGAAAAGCTGCCCAGGGAGGGATATAGTCTTGGCTAGGAAATTGGAGCCTTATTCGGGGGGGGAGGGGTTCTTTTACTTTTTCAACTAATAATAATAATAATAATAATAATAATAATAATAATAGTTACAAGTTAACCACAACTGGAAAACACCTTAACATTAGTTCACAGACTTTAAAGAAACACTTAACCACAAATGTAGCAGCCAAGAGAACACTTAACAACAACTGTTGTAATTCCAGTTCCTGGTTGGGGACTTTAGTCTCTGGGTTTCCTTCTTTAGGTTATTTTCAAGTCCTTGGTGTTGGGGACAACAGTCCAGTTAGAGGGATCTTTTTCGGAGTTGACTTCCCCATCTGGTGGTGCCACTGGTCCTTTAACTCGAGTCACGTGTGTCCACCCTTTTTCCTGGGTTCTCACAGCCGTATGTGTGGTGAGTTGAACTTGGTAGGGTCCTTCAAACTTTGGAGTGAGAGGAGAGTTAGCCCAAGATATTACCAATCCCCAATCCCCAGGGTTGATATGGTGTGTGTCTACCTCTAAGGGAGGAGTTCGAGGGAGATACCCTTTTTTCCTGAGGTTTTCTAAAGTTTTAACAACAGTTTCCAAATACCTCCTTGAGGTTTCCTCCCCTTCCGTATACTGGGCAGTGCTGTAAGGAGTAATTAGGAAGGGGAGTCCAAATAACATTTCATAAGGGGATACCCCTAAATCTGCTCGAGGTCGGGTTCTTATCTGTAATAAAGCCAAAGGGAGACATTTTGTCCAATCTAATTTAGTCTCCAGAGTCAGCTTGGTTAAGGTCGTTTTTATGGTCTTATTCATCCGTTCTACCCGACCGGAGCTCTGGGGATGCCATGGGGTGTGTAACCTCCACTTTATCCCCAGGGCTTCAGTGGTTTCCTGGAGGACACGGGCAGTGAAATGGGGGCCTTGGTCCGAGTCTATGTTATTGATTAACCCATACCTGGGGACAATATGTTCCAAAAGTATTTTGACTACTACTCTCGCTCTTTCATTCCAAGTGGGAAAAGCCTCTGGCCAATGGGTCAGGTTATCTACGATCACTAGCAGGTGTTTGTATCCCTGTCCTAGAGGCATTTCTGTGAAATCAATTTACACATTTTGGAAGGGTGTCTCCGCTAGTTCCCTCCCCCCTGGTACGGGTTTCGTCATCACTCGTTGGTTTACCCTTTGACACGTTACACAGCCCTGAGTGATGGCCTTTGCTATATCATAAACCCCTATGCAGATGTTCTCCCTCAAGGAGTGGTCACATAGACCCTGCGTCCCCCAATGTGTCAATTTGTGTATTTCATCCAATACCCTGCTGTTGCAGTCCACAACTCCAGGATCTCGTCCAGGGAAGCAGCAGGATTCTGGGGACCAGCATCAAACACCAACCGAGATGGGCTCCCAGTTCATGAAACCATTTATTCAGCATGGGAACAAAGTCAGGTCCAGAACAGAGAGCCCTGAACAGAGACACAGCAGGGGTTTTTGAGGGACAGAACCCCCGAGGGTTTCCACCTTTGAGGGTGGAGTTCAGGGTCAGGGACCAGTAGAAGCACACCAAGGGAGAACCCTGCAGGGATTCAAACCCAATCAGAACACCTGGGCTGCCCTTCTCAAGGGATTTGGGGTAGGACAATGTAACTCTTTGTCTCCCTGAGGCCGCTGCCACACCACTATAATATTTTTTTCCCCTGATCTATCATGCTGAGCACCATGCAAGGCTGTAGAGAGGTCAAGACAACCTCTGTTTTTAAAACTCTGCCCTGCAGCTATTCCTTACGGTGCTGTCAGCAGGGAAGACATTTTGTCTTATAAAACCTTACTTCTGATAGTTTTTCACATCTGAAAACTATCTGGGCCAGGGGCAGCACGCAGGGACCTGCCCTGCCTGGGGGAACTTATACCTGGATCTTATAACTAAGTATCAGAAACAAGGGCACACACTCTGTATTCCAGACTCCAACATTTTATTCTTATTCTTAATTTTCCATGTTTTAAGTACTACTATGTCTTCATCTACTTCAGCTTCTACCTCTTCTTCCTAATATTCCTATTCTTATTCTTTATAATTTTTTGATTTCTGGAGGGTCTTATGCAGGTTTGGGGGGGGGGGGGCAGGGTTTGGGGTTTTTTTCTTTCCTACTACTACTTCCTAAACACAACTTACTTTTCTTTTGTTAGAATTGTGTGTGTTGCAGTCCAGCAGGCTGCCATCGTGTCCTGGGAGCAACACCTCCTGTCTGTGTCCATTCCTCATGGCCAAAGTGCCCCAGGATCAGCATGGAGTCCTTTCCTGAGGAGAGGAAATGGCCTTGGAGTCCAGCAGGGAGGAGCTGGAGCCAGTGTCCCTGCAAAGGGCCAAGAGCCGTGTGGCTGTGGCCCTCGGGGACCCGGTGCAGGGGTGCTGCTGGCGGTGCCAGGCTGCCGCTGGGAGCCGATGACTTTCCAGGTGCCTTCCCGGCCGGACGATGGGCCGGGATGCGGCGCTGAGCCCCGGCAGCGAGGGTCCCCCCTTCGGGTGCCGCTTTGGGCTGTCGTGTGCCCTCGGGGAGCCGCCCCGGGGGTGCTGCAGAGCGGCCGGGGCCAGCTCGGCCCGCAGGGCCAGCGCAGGCCGGGGCAGCCCGTGCGGCTCCCTCGGGGCGCCGGGCAGGCCGCGGGGCAGCCGCCATCTGCAGCCCAGCACTGCTGGCAGCGGGCGCTGATCCTGTGGCTGTGCCGCCAGGCAGGGGCAGCGGAACAGCCCCCGCAGCACCCACAGCCCCCGCAGCCCCCGCAGTGCCCGCAGTGCCCGCCTCAAGAGCGAGCGGCCTTTCCTGTGGGGAAGCAGCTGCCCAGGAGAAGAGACATCTTCCACCGTGGCTTGGGCTGCCAGAGGGCCAGGCCCGGCATGGAGTTGCTCTTGCGGGCACAGCTCGGGCTCCTGGCACTCCACCCAAGCTTCTCGAGGGACAGGCAGCAGGATTCCCTCTTGGGCTAAATCTGCCAGTCTCTGCTGCCTGGCCTCTTCTCCTTCCTCGTGCAGCTCCAGGACGCTCACCTCATCCCAGTCATCGTCCTCCCGCTGCCAGGCCTTGAGCTGGCTGCACAGGATGTCACAGTATTCCCTGCTGTCCTGAGCCAGCTCTCCATCACTGCCATCATCCCAGCTGGACCTGGAGGATTTTCTCTTTGCTTTGCCTCCAGTCACCTCCTGGCCATCCTGGCACAGCTCTTGCTTGTGGCAAGCTTCCCAGTCCAAGAGTGCCCGGCGGCTCGTGCCTTCTCCTGGGGACAGCCGCTGCTCAGGAGATTCTTCCCAATCTGAGAATTCCTGACAGTGATCGCTGTCCGCCTGCCACGGCTCCTGCTCCCTACACTCGCCCCACTCGGAGACAACTGGGGAGGGCTCTTGCTCCCTGCCTTCATCCCAGTCCCAGAAATGCCAGTAGCTCCCCCATACTTGGACCAGCTCTTGCTCAAGGCCTTCATCCCACTCAGAGAGCTCCTGGCAGCTCTGGGCTTCTCCTGGGGACAGCTGTGGCTCAGTGCAGGCTTCCCCTGGAGTCCCTTGCTGGAACTTGTTCATTTCTCCTCGGCAGAGCTCTGGCTCTTCCTCAGCGCAGGACTCCACGGCTCCTCTCCTCCCTCTGCTTGCCCTCTCAGCCTCCTCCTGCTGCTCCCTCAAGGCCTGGGCTCTCTGTGAGCCGGGCCAGGGCCTGGGGGGCTGGGACTTAGGCTTCGCCTTCTCCTCCTCCATGCCTGCAGTCCTCTGGCACACACAGGTACCTGGACACAGCCACTGTCCTGGGACTGACCCAGGCCCCACAAGCCCTTTATATACCCCCCAGCCAGGGCGGGGCTCTGCCATGTCAAAATGGACTTTGGGCACCGCAAGGTCCCGCGTCACCACGGGCCCTGACGCACCGTGCCTGTGTCACAAAGGCCACGCCGGCACCCCGTGCCTGTGTCACAAAGGCCACCCCGGCACCCTGTGCCTGTGTCACAAAGGGCACCCCGGCACCCCGTGCCTGTGTCACAAAGGCCACCCCAGCACCCCTTCAACAGCCCAAGGCACCAGGAGCGGCCTGGAGCAGCCCAGGCCTTGGGGGATTGCAGCCCCTTCTTCTGAGCCGCTCCTTCAAATGATCAGGAGTGGCTGGGGCCAAGTGAAGGTGCAAAAGGAGACCGTGTGTGTCTTCCTTTGAAAGACAGGGGCCTGCTAAGGGAGGCAGGAGGCTCCTTTGCAATGGAAAATGTAAACTCCCTCGCTCCCAATTATTATCCCTTTGAAAGGCACTCTCTGGCAAAGATAGGAGGACAGGAAGAACAGTTTGTGCTGCTTTTGCATGAATTGCTATTTGGTGAGCAGGGAAAAGCCCCCCATGGAAATGATTTTACTGAGAGGAGCTGCTAAGCGAGAGCTGCCTCTGTGCCAAGCAAAATCCAAGAGCTGGCTAGCTGTGGGAACTGACTACCTATTAAAGCATTTAAAAAGCTGCATCCACCTCGGTGAGACTGACATTTTGCAGACAGGCAAGCCCGGGAAATCTCTCTCTTGCTTCCACCTTTGAGGAGGTACCCGGCTGCCGGTCGGGCCGGGCCCCGCTGCACTGCGGCCCTTGCAGTCGTGCTGACAGTGGCCACAACAATCCTTAAAGCTTCAGGGTCCCCTGACACCCGGGCAACCGAGGAGGAAATTAAAGGAGCAGGTTCGCTGGAGTCCCCAAAACCAACTGGAATAGGAAAATCAAGTAGGGATGAGACCCATAAAGCCTGCGCAGCACAGGAGCAAAGTGCAAAGACCAGGCCTAGGGGCAGACACAACAATATCTAGGGGAGGTGTGAGGGCACAGTCTGAGGGCATGGGTGCAGACACAGACTGGGGTTAGAAAGATGCAAAATACTGCCACGAATTGCAACCAATCAGGGGAGAGACACAGGAAGATTCTAGAAACATAACTTTCAGTGGGGTGACTTGATGAACGTATGAATTGCCATCAAGCCTTTGGCAAGTGCTTCCCAAGGCTTGAACTCAAAGCCTGCTGCTTCAGGGCTGAAGTCTTTCTGGCCCTGTGTCCCAGAAGGGCTGAATCGCACAGGCTCGGCCTGGCGGGGCCGGGCTGGCCCCAGCAGTGACTGGGTGGGGACGGGAGGCTGCGGGACCCCGGCTGAGGCTGGGCCGGACCACGGCTGCTCACACCTTGCCGAGCCTAAGCCGTGCCCCGCTGCCGGCCCCCGCTGAGCTGGAGTCCGCTGGGCTCCGGGAGGAGCTCCGGGTGGGTCCAGGCCCCCTCGGCCATGGCCTGTACGGCACATGGTAATTGAAAGAAATTGGCCAGGAGACAAAACTCCTGTTTGATGCCTTTATTAGGATTCAGCTCTTGGGGTTTGGGGGGCCCAAGGGGTTGTTTGCATCACGGCCATTCC
The DNA here is from genome assembly GCF_971803275.1 of Cyanistes caeruleus. Taxonomy (NCBI): domain Eukaryota; kingdom Metazoa; phylum Chordata; class Aves; order Passeriformes; family Paridae; genus Cyanistes; species Cyanistes caeruleus. Next base: position 932,534 of record NW_028255894.1, on the reverse strand, counting down.
CACACTGTCAGCTCCAAAGAGGAGACACAATTCAGCTTTGCAGCACACACTGCAGAGCTGGGGCTTCCATCCTCATGAGAGTAGCCAGTGACCTGTCGTCCTGGTTTGCTGTCTAGGGCTGTCAGTCCTTTCCAGTCCCCTTAGGTCATGGTGATGCAGGAAGATGGTTTCTAAACAGGTTTAGGTGATGCAGGGAGATGATCTTGCATCATAGCTTGCTCAAATACGTTTCCTTGTTGTTTTATTCCTCTGTTAGCTCATTGTTGTGGTGTCCTGCATGCCTTAGTTTGCATTTTACTCGGTTACACAGCTTCCTGGGAGTTTCTTTGTTCTAGTGTGGCACAGTGACCATGGGAGTTGCCTCCTTCTGTGGCATACCTTTCTAATGGGTTGCTTTTGTTAGTTGGATTTAGCCCCCATGGGAGCAGCTCTGTTACAAGGTAGCAGGGAAGTAAGGGGAAAGGGTACAGGAATGTCTCATAAGAACCTTTAAAACACTTCAGAAACTGGTAAGTAATTAATTACTAATTAATTAATTTATTAATAAGTAATTACTAATAGCCATCAGAGTAAACAAGGGGTACAAGGTTTACAAATGGGATAAGAACATTAACTGTACCTAACTAAACACAGTATTTTATCCGGGGTGGATTTCTTGAGAGATTTTATTCATGACATGTGCCTGCAAGGATGCGGCACCTCTCTGAGCTGGGGGAGAGGCCAGGGCTGCACAGGGGGGATGTTGTTGGCAGCTCCATGAGGACGCTCTGGGACGCTGCCCTGGGGTGTCCAGCGCAGTGGGGATGGATCAGCCCCTGCTCTGCTGCTCCTTCCCGTCTCCCCCAGGGACCTTGCAGAGCCCCAGCCATACTGTTTGCCCCCAGCCTGCCCACGGCCACCCTGGGGCAGCTCACGGGGGTTTTCTGTGCTGAGCTTTGGCCTGGCCGTGTTCTTGAGAGAGCCTGGGCAAGGAGCCTGGAGCCCCCAGGCCCTGCCCTGAGGCGTCAGCGCTGCCCCAGCAGTGCCCATGGCCTGTCCCTGCTGCAGCCCCGGCACTGCCACCCCCAGGGCTGTGCCCGGCCCCGAGAGCACTCAGGCCCTGCAGCAACACCAGGGCCAGGAGGGCAGCGGGGCAGTGGCACGGGAGCAGCACTGGCAACACCAAGTGCTGCTGCTCCTGGGCACAGCTGCTGTGCCAGCACTGATCTGCCCCCAGCTCTGCACACAGACACTGCTGCTGCAGCTGCAGAGAAGGGAACAAAAGGGGCATCTCTGGAGAAAACTTTGCTGGGAGATCCTTTAGTACCTTTAAAGCCAGCAAGAGTGCAGCCCCTCATTGACACAGTCTGTGGCCACAGGGAAGGTGGAGAGGGAAACAAAATCAGAAATGGCACAAACAGTGACATTTCTTTGTGGACAAGATTATAAAAGGAAAGCACAGAAAACCTCCAAAATTAAACCAACAGGAAGTAGCAAAGATGATTTTTATTACAAGTGATTTGCAGAAATGTGCCAGCAGTTTAATGTTTCTGAAACCATCCAGTGATCATTCTCCACACTGCAGCCTTGAGCTCCTGGTTCCTCAGGCTGTAGATGAGGGGGTTCAGGGCTGGAGGCACCACCGAGTACAGAACTGACACTGCCAGATCCAGGGATGGGGAGGAGATGGAGGGGGGCTTCAAGTGAGCAACTATGATAGTGATGAAGAACAGGAAGACCACAGCCAGGTGAGGGAGGCAGGTGGAAAAGGCTTTGTGCTGTCCCTGCTCAGAGGGGATCCTCAGCACAGCCCTGAAGATCTGCACATAGGAGAAAACAATGAACACAAAACAGCCAAGTCCTAAACCGATAGTAACTACAATGAGCCCAAGTTCCCTGAGGTTTGCGTGTGAACAGGAGAGCTTGAGGATGTGTGGAATTTCACAGAAGAACTGGCCCAGGGCATTGCCATGGCAGAGGGGCAGAGAAAATGTATTGGCCGTGTGCATGAGAGCATTGAGAAAGCCACTGGCCCAGGCAGCTGCTGCCATGTGGACACAAGCTCTGCTGCCCAGGAGGGTCCCGTAGTGCAGGGGTTTGCAGATGGACACGTAGCGGTCGTAGCACATGATGGTCAGGAGGGAAAGCTCTGCTCCAAGGAAGAAGAGAAGGAAAAAGAGCTGTGCAGCACATCCTGTGTAGGAGATGTCTCTGGTGTCCCAGAGGGAATTGTGCATGGCTTTGGGCACAGTGGTGCAGATGCAGCCCAGGTCAGTGAGGGCCAGGTTGAGCAGGAAGAAGAACATGGGGCTGTGCAGGTGGTGGCTGCAGGCTACGGCGCTGATGATGAGGCCGTTGCCCAGGAGGGCAGCCAGGGAGATGCCCAGGAAGAGGCAGAAGTGCAGGAGCTGCAGCTGCCGCGTGTCTGCCAATGCCAGCAGGAGGAAGTGGCTGATGGAGCTGCTGTTGGACATTTGCTGTGGCTGCACATGGAGACCTGTTCATGAAGAAAAAGAGCAGTGACAAATCAGGAGAGGCTGGGATTCACCCACCTTTGTTGGTGCTCTGGGAAAACTTCACCCAGGTCCCTGACTGAGCTCCAGCTGTGCTGTCTGAGTGTGCCAGGAGCAGCCAGGCCTGTGCCTGGGGGCTCTCCAGGAGCCATCCCTGCCCTGCTGCCCTGGGTTTGTGGCCATGCAGGAGAGGGACAAGGCTGGAAATTCAGGATGTGTTAGGGGAATCACTCCTAATGCAGAAGGGCTTGTTGCCATCTGCACACACACTTCTAAAGTACAGCAGGAGTTGGTTTTACAAATTGTTTTCCTACCCACAAACCATTCCTGCTTCTCTGAGGTCAGAAATCCCCAGCATTTCTGCTGCACTCAGAATTTCCCACTGAGAGATGTGAGAGGCAAAGGATTCCCTGTGGCTTAGGGAAGGTGAGGGGCTGGATGGGCTTGTTCCCAACTGCCCTGGGTTTGCACCTTTGGCTGGAATCAGAGCACAGTCACACTCCTGTGTCACCCTGGCATAAACCAGACCCTGCCCAGAGCAGAGGGATCCCTGAATGTCTCACCCTCTCTAAAGGTCTCTGGGCAAGGTCTCAGCACCCCCCTCTGCCAAGGACACTCATGGCTCCCTTGGCAAAACCAACAGCATTTCCTCAGCTGTGGCATCTCTGCCCTTCCCCGTGGGACATTCAGGGAACTCTGAGAGGCTCTGGCACAGATTTGCAGCCAGGAGGGCAGCTCAGAGCTTGGAAGGACACAGCAAGGAGATCCCCAGTTGTGCCCATGATGGGATCTCAGGGAGGGGGCTCAGCTCATTCCCCTTTGCCACGGACTGCTTTGCCCACAGCCCCACAGGTCACAGGGAAGCTGGGACACCCCATTCCCATGGACACACCTGCCTGGCAGCAATCCCAAGGGCAGGGCCTGACTCAGCTGCTGCAGATGCCAGAGCCTCCCTGAGAGCCCCAGATACCAATGACAATATCAGAGCAGTGCATTTAGGCTGTTTAGGAGGCTCCCAGCAGAGAGACTGAGCACCCAAACTTACAATTCTGGCATCTCTGTAAATGTTCCAACACTACTTTGATAATCCTGGTGTGTCCCCTTCAACTCAGAATGTTCTGTGATTCTGGGATTACAATTCCTCTTCTGTTTCTCTCATCCCCTTTGTTGTCTATAATCAAAAGAGAAAAAAAAAACCCAAACATTTGCAACAGCGTTAGAACAGTAAAGTAAAAACCAGACCTTTATTGGAAACTTCCATGTATCCCAGTAGGGTTGAGGCACACCTGGCCCCTTATTTCAACAATTTATTAAGATTGATTAATTAGGATATTTAACAGAAACATTCAATAGGAGATTCAGCTGCCCCAGTTACACACCCCAGGGTCAACCCATTGGAGTAGGTCCAAGGGTTTCTTTGCCCCAATTTCTGTTATGACTGTTCATATTCTGGTTAAAAACCAAAATGTTCTTCTTGTAGCTCCTCTCCCTGATGATAAGACTATACAGTATTTCAGAAATCTATTTAGAAGATGAGATTATAGTTCTAAAATCTAAAAGAAAGGTTAGGAAACATACCAGAATTAATTAATGATAATAGTTATATAAGTATATAATAGTAGTTTAATAGAGTTAATTAAGGATTATCATTTTATAACTATATACTAATAGTTTACAGATCTAAAAATATATTAAACATATATAAAAAGCAAAAATCTTTTTGTCATCATCCCGGCATTCCCACCCTGCTTAAAGCAAGACATTGAAAACAGTCTCAGGAAAGCTCCTGATCTTTACAGCAATTCCAGTCTCACCTTCTTTTGGGAAGTGTCCTCTGGAGCTGTGCCCAGGCAGGACTGGAGCTGGGAGCAGCCCTGCCCCACACAGCCCCTCTCAGCAGCAGCCCCTGCCCTGCTCAGGGTGGCTCCTTCCCCCCACAGCTTCTCCCCAGCGCTGGGAGCAGCTCCCCGGGCCGGCTGAGAGCTGTCCCTGGCAGGCAGCAGAGTCCCTGCCCCAGCACAGCGCCCTGGGCTGCAGGACCCTGCTCTGCAGGACAGCCCTGGGCACCCCTGGCTGCTCTGCACAAGGGACAGGCAGAGAATGTACTCACAGAGTCTGTAGGCACTGGCATGTTCCAGCTTGAGGAGATGGCTCCAGGAGCTGCAGCTGCATTGTCCTGCAGCCAGAGGCTTCCTGTGCCAAGGGCTGGCAGGGATTCTGCCCCAGGCACTTCTCAGCCCCTTCCCAGCCCTGACTGATTGAAGCTCTCTGTGCCTCTGGGCTGTGCCCAGGGTGGCTGCAGGCAGTGCCCCAGCCCTGCTGGGCTGGCAGAAGAGCTGCTCAGCAAGAGAAATGTGCTTTTGAAGCTCTTCTTGGTTTCCAGGAGCTGCCTCTGTGCCAGGAGCCCGGCCCAGCTCAGCAGCACAGACACAGCAGCAGGACTTTAATGAGCCTCTTGGGGCTTTGTGCTGAGGCCCTGAACATCATTCCCTGACAGGGAGGGGAAGAAAGCTCTCAAGAACTCCAAGTCAGAATCCAAATCCAAAGTTTCTTTCACTTTTAATGGGTCCCACTGAGGGACGTGACTGAGAAAGTGTCCCCAGGCCCCAGGCAGAGCAGAGAACTGGAGGCACTGATGACAGCTGGGGACAAAGAGAAGCCAAGGCTTGGTGCCCTGGGCCACAGCAGCCAATGCTGTGCCAGCAAGGGCTGTGAGGAGACACCTTGTCCTGAGGCCCTGGGGCCTCCTGGCACAGCCCCAGCAAGGCTGGCCACTGTCACCCCCTTGGCCTGCCCTCAGCATCCCCCCTAGCCCACATGCCAGTGGCCTCAGGGATCTGCTGGAAGGAGTCCCTGGGGAGCCTTGCTCAGGAATGGCCCTGGGGGCTCCTTCATGCTCCCAGGGACTGCAGCTTTTTCAAAGGACTTTGGCTTTTGCCTTGGAGTCTCTGAGAGATTTGTGCAATCCTGGCCTCCAATTATCTGCTGTAATTAGTCCCTTGAGAGCCTTTGTCAGTAACAGCACTCAGTGGGGCTCATTAATGCTTCAAGGTACTTCAGTTATTTTAAGATACTTGCTATCTCCTTTTGATACAGACTCTAAAAGAAGTTTGTGCAATCCTGGCCCCAATTATCTGCTTTAACGAGTCCCTTGGGAGCTTTGCATTGACACTCAGTGGGGCTCATCAATACTTTGAGATACTCAGGGCTTTTTCAGCTACTTTGGATTTTCCTTCCCACACTGAGTCTCTGGGAGGTTTTTGTGCAATCCTGGCCTCCAGTTCTCTCCTCCAAGGAGTCCATGAGGAGCCTGTGTTTGGGATGGACCTCAGTGGCACCCATTAATGCCTCAAGAAACTTTGGGTGTTTCCTCTGACTTGGATTCCTGGAAAGGTTTGTGCAATCTCCTCTCAGGCCCTGAGGTTCTAGGGCTCAGCTCCAAATGCACCACGGGGCTCATTAGGATCAAGCAAATCCTAACAAACCATGGCTGTGCCTTGATTTCCCTCTGGTCTGGTGCTGTTCTCAGGAAAGTTTCCTACAATAGTTCTGGAGAAATAGTTCTAAGAGCTTCTAAGAAATATGTATTCCTATTATAAAGGGTGTCTTTTATTCCTGTTCTCTTTAGAGCAGAGGTGATTGCAGCATTCAGTGATGGATATTGATCCAGGATCTCTCCTAAGGAGGTGTGGCCAGGTCAGAGAAGCTGTGCCTTGAGGTCTGACCCAGTGGGGACAACCTTGCTCCACATTCCCCAGCCCCATCCTGTCTCTCCTCACTCCCCTGGGACCTGCTTTGCTCACAGAACTGGCTGCACTCAGGCAAAGAGGGGTTTTCCTTCTTTGATTTTCGCAATCTAAAACTGCTGAGTTTCCCCATGGAAAACAGACACCCTCCTCAAGTGTGTGCCAAGCCCAAGGTGCCACCAAGGAGGTTCCCCTTCCCCAAGGCAGAACCAGGCAAGGAATGTTTCAGACACACAGGGAGTTCTGCAATAAACACAGCCCCAGAGTTGGCTGAAGGCAGAATTAGAGCAGCTGCTGAAGGACAGACAAGCTTTGAACTCCTTGCAGCTGAAAGCACCAAGTGGGTTGTTGGGAGGTGTGTGAGTGAGGCAAGAGTGAGGGAAGGGAAATGCAGAGAGCCCTGGAAGTGTTTCTGTGCAGACAGGCTGCTCCAAGGGCAGCGTTGGACTTCTCTGGAGGGAACTGTGAGGGAGGTTGGGGCAGAGTGACCTCCCCAGTGACCTCAAGATGTCACACAGCCACCTGGGATGTCACAGCCCACTCAGTGGTGTCACACAACCTGCTCTGGGATGTCACACCACCATTCTGTGACGTCACATCTCTTCCTATATGCCACAAAACCACCTCGTGATGTCACATAGCCTCCTGTGATATCACACAGCCACATTTGATGTCACAGCTCACTCTGTGATGTCACAGTCAGCACTGTGATGTCATACAACCTGTCCTGAGATGTCACATGGCTCTTCTGTGATGTCACTGCCCACTTTAGGATTTCATATCACAACCATGTGGTGTCACAGTCTGCTCAGTGATGTCACAACCCTCTCTGTGATATTCTTTATCTAACCTCTAGTGTCATAGTCCTCTCTGTGATGTCACAACCCACTAAGTGATATCACCCAGACCATGCTGTGATGTCATGCAGCCACACTACAATGTCACAACCTGCACTGTGATGTCACAGATCCCCTCTATGATGCTGTAGCTGCTCAGTGACCTCACACAACAAACTCTGTGATGTCACAGCCCCATCTGTGACCTCACACAACCCACTCAGAGCTGTCACACAGCCCCTTTCTGACATCACAGCTGCTCCGGGGCTCCAGGACACAGCCACAGAGGTGCTGCTGGGACACAGCCCCCTCTGGCACATCCCACAGCCCCTGCCAGTGCTGAGCCCCTGGCTGCTCTGTCTGGGCCTGCTCTCTGTGTCCCTGAGCTGCCCTGACAGGGCCCCAGCCCTGCTGGGCTGTGCTCAGGAGCTGCTCCTGGCCAGAGCTGTCTCCCTGCTGTGGTCTGTTCCCATGGCAACATCTGACCCATTGTTATGGTCTGTTTCCATGACAACCATCACAGCCCCTGTTGCTATGGTCAGTCCCTCGGCAGCTCCATGGAGACCCCATGCCAGGGGTGGTTGCCATGGACACCAGCTCAGGCCTGGAGCCAGAGCCCGTTGCCATGGCAACCATTTGCAGGCCCATCCCCAGGCTCATGGGATCCCAGAGCCACAGAATTGGCTGAGTTGGGAGGGAGCCATGGGGATCCTCCAGTCCAACTGCTGGCCCTGCACAGGACACCCCAACAATCCCAGCCTGGGCCTGGCAGCGCTGGCCAAACGCTGCTGGAGCTCAGCCAGCCCTGGAGCTGGGAGCCTTCCCTGGGGAGCCTGTTCAGTGCCCCAGCAGCCTCGCGGGAAAAACCTTTTCCTCACATCCAGCCTAAACCTGCCCGCCTCAGCTCCAGCCGCTCCCTCCACTCCTGTCCCTGGGCACCAGAGGGAAGAGGTTCCCGCAGCCCCCAGCCAGGGACCCGCTCCCAAGGCTGCTGCCATGGCAACCAGGCCTGGCACCAGCTGGGATGCTCGGTTTCCACAGGCTGGGCTTCAGGAATGGCATTCCCCAATTTCCTGCTCCTGCTAAAATCACGCTGCTGCTCTCTTCCCTCCCACCTCCCATGGAAAGCACAAAAGACAAAGATCCCAGGCTGGGATAAGAACAATTTATTGAGAACAGCAACGGGATAAGGAACAAACAGACACAGAAATACATTTCGTAACAGAAAGGATAAGACAAACCATTCACAGGGAAAACTAAACCACCACCGACTGTTTCTTCCTGGACATGCATTTCCTCCTGCCAAGAAAGGACACCCTTCTACTCTGGTGAGAGAGAGGGAGTCTTTTTCCTGCCCCTGGCAATGACCTGAGATGGGATGGAATATAATGACAGGGACATGGTCAGACTCTCATGTTCTTCAATCCCACATCATGTCATTGCCATGGGCAGGAAAAGGTACAGGTGTCTTCCCAGCATGGATCACAGGGAACATGGATCACCACGTCTCTTCCCAATGTCAGTCTTCCAATGCAGGATGAAGCTGGAGCAGCGCACGAAGCTCTTCCTGCATTTGGACCACTCGCAGGGCTTCCCTTACTGGTGCTTCTGTTGGTGTCTGGTCAAGTGAGAGCTCTGGGTGAAGCTCTTCCCACACTGTGCACACTTGTGGGGCCTCTCCCCAGTGTGGATGTGCCGGTGCCTGATGAGGTGGGAGTTTTGCTTGAAGCCCTCCCCACAGTCGGGGCAGCGGAAGGGCCTCTCATCCGTGTGAATCCGCTGGTGCAGGAGGAGATTGGAGCTGCTCTGAAACCTCTTCCCACACTCCCCACACTCGTAGGGGCTCTCCCCAGTGTGGATGCGCTGGTGACGGACGAGTTGGGAGCTGCAGCTGAAGCCCTTCCCACATTCCCCACACTCATAGGCCCATTCCCCAGTGTGGATCATCTGGTGGCAGATAAGGCGGTTGCTCTGGCTGAAGCTCTTCCCACACTCCAAGCACTTGTAGGGCTTCTCCCCATCCTGAAGCTGCTCATGGACCACCAGCTCAGAGCCCTGACTGGATCTCCGGCCGCCTTCCCGGCACAGGGTGGGTCTTTCCTCCTCAGAGCACCCTGGGATGGCTTTGGAGCCCCTCCTCCTGCGGGATCTCTGGAGCTTTTCCTCCCCGTTGGATTCCTGAGCCATGGAGCTGCTCAAATCAGCCTCTTCCACGAGGTTCTGCTGTGGGGATTTGTCCTCCCTGGTCTCCATCCTCAGCTCCTTGTCTGGGGGAGGAAGGACAAGGAGAGGATGGGATTTGCCTCCGTGCCAGAGGGAAGGGGAAGGAGATCCCCCCAGTGCGTCCCCGGCAGGACGGCGTCGGCAGCGGGGCTGTCCTGCAGCCGGGGGCCATGCTGGGCTGGGAGATGGAGCAGGAGAGAGGGGGAAAGGGGCACTGACTTCCTCCTCACCTGCCTGGGTGTCCTGGGGCATCTTCCTCTTCCTCACAGCCTGCTTCTCCATCTGGCCAAAGTTTGGGATTGGAAAATCCTGGTTTAGGAGAAAACAAGGAATGAGCACATGGACTCTGATGGTACTTCTTACCAAGTCCATATTTAGAAGTCATTGGGGCATCTGCGGTGCCTTGGTTTGAAAGGAAAGATGTTTGCTAAGGAAAGCAGAAACCTCCATTTAAATTGATAAAAATGTAAACATCCCATCCCCTCCGAATTCTTATAATCTTGAAATCAAAGTGCTCTCAGGTAATGATCTGGGAATAGGAACAATATTTTTTTTTCTAAAGAAAGGAAAATGAAAATTCAGCAGTACAAAAAAAACCCAACAACAAATAGACAACCCACCAACAGAGTCAGAATACAACCTTACATCCAGTTCGTCAGGGTGCTGGTAGCAGTCTGATTAAATGGTGGCTGCAGTCCTCCTGGAGTGACTGATGTGGTTCTGTTGAAGCAATGATCCCATAGAAGATTGTAGCTTACCTCTGAAGTTCCAGTGCTGTAGATGGGTCTGGTCTCTCCTCTGAGAATCCAGTGGAGAAAGACTGCCTCTGGTGTTCTGATTATAAGATTATATCCATGCAGGAATGCTTGGCTCCTCCCCCTGGGTGGAGCATCTCACAATGGGATGATGTCATTTTATCAGTCCTGCAGTGAGACTCAATGGCCCATTAACAGAAGATATCCCCCTGGAGGGAGGATGGGTGGTGGAAGAGATAAAGAACCCTGCCCCACCTGGTTTTAATGGCTGGCCCATTAACAGAAGATATCCCCCAGTTATGAGGGATGGGTCATGGAGAAGATAATGAAAACTGCTGTACCACTTTTTAACAAATGGTGATAGAAAACATGCTTTTGGTTACATCTTGCATTGCAACCCAGGACATGGAGTCCATATGAACCCCCCAAAAACCAAGATGCAGTCCTGAAAATGCCTTCCATGAGTTCCTTGTCTCTGGTCTCACTCCTTTGGTGTTCAGGGGTTCCTCCCTGTCCCAGCTGCTGGGGGTCATACTTGTACTTTGGGTCCCTTGTCTGCTCGGTCCTTGAGCTCTTCAGGCTGCTGGGTGTGCCAGGAATCAAAAAAGTTCCCCCTGTTTCCATCTCCCCACTTAGGGATGCTGGGATCCCCCAGTATCCCTCCAAGGGGCATTTTCCACTCATCTTTGGGGTTCTTCATTCTCCAAACATCCCCCCCAAAAAAACACAACCCAAGAAGGACCCCCCACGATATCTGGGCCAAGTTCCCCCTCCCCGGTCACCTGTGGGATGGGAGGTGATGATCCCACAGGTGGAGAGCTGTGAATTCAGGGAGTGCTTGACCTCGTGTTTCCTTCTTTCTCTGATCCTCCTTTGTCCCTCCTTCAGACTGATGAAGCTGCTCAAGGAGTCAGAAGCAAAACTCCAAGTCCCTTGGAGCATCAATCAGCCCCACTGAGGGCAGGGACTGCCAAAGGCTCCCCAGGGACTGGTGAGAGCAGATCCTGGAGGCCAGGATTGCCAGGAACCAAAGGCTCTGAGCAGGGAACTGCAATGCTGAGCAAGCCCTGGCTGGGTTGGAGGAAGCAGAAAGGCCAAGCCCTGAGCCCAGGCCTGGCCCAGCAGGGCCTGTCCCTCACGGGTGGCTCGGGGCTCTTTGTGGGGCAGTGGGATGTGAGGGGCAGCAAGGACAAATGCCATAAACCTGTGTGACACTCCAGATCATTATGGAACCAAGGGGCTAGTGTGACACCATGGGAAGTTGTGGAACCAAGGGGATTGTTGTGGCACTCTTGGGCCCATGGAACCAAGGGACCATTGGGACACTCTGGGGCCTTATGGAAACAAGAGGCCACTGTGAGCCTGCAGGGCTGTAACACCCCAGAACACTTCAATGCTGGTGGTAACCAAAGGTTCCTGTGCTTGAGTTTGGTGCACAGGAGAAACAACAACCAGATCATCTCAGCATGGACAGATGCAAAGAATATTATTGGTAGGAAGGGACCCACAAGGACCATCAAGTCCAGCTCTTAATATAATGGCCCACACAAGGACTGAACCCACAAACTCGGTGCTGCTGGCACCATTCTCTGACCAACTGAGCTAAGAAGTCAAAATGACACAAAATTCTACTGGCAAAATATAGACAGTCAAGAAATTTTGGCAAAGGGTTTAATACAACATCCAACTGAACATAAAACTCTTACCATAGCATTAACTTTGCAAACTTAGCTCATTTAACCTAAAAAGTGTTAACCCTTAAGATGTTATCTATCCAAAAATGTTCCAGATACATAGGATTAGAAGGAGAAGAAATAGAAAACAGAAGGACAGAAGATCTACAGAAAAACACTTCCAGGATGATCCCAGTCACTCCCACTACAATCTCAGTCACCCCCAGTATGAGCTGTTGCACCCAGCCACCCCTAGTATGGTTCCAGTCACACCCAGGCCCTCCCAGTATGATTCCAGTCATGGCCAGAGTGACTCCCTGTCACTCCCAGGATGGGCCCAGTTGCTCCCAGTCACCTCCAGCATGGTTCCAGTCCCAGCCAGCACCTTTGCAGTCACTTCCAGTATGATCCCAGCTAGTTCCAGTAGGATCCCAGTATGACCCCAGCATGGGCACAGCTGCTCCCAGGATTATCCAGCATGGTTCCAGTTGTTCCCATTTACCTGCACTGTGGTTTCAGTCTCTCCCAGTCTATCCCAGTTGCTCTCAATCACTCCTCAGGTGTTTCCAGCCTGATCCCAGTTGCTCCCAGCCACTCCCAGTCACCCTGAGTGCAGTCCCAGTTGCTGCCAGTATGGTCCCAGTCTTGCTCAGCATGGCCCAACTGCTCCCACTGTGATCCCAGTAGGATGCCAGTTACCGTCAGGATGGTTCCAGTTGCTCCCTGTTCCTCCCAGTGTGATTCCAGTTGCACCCAGTTGGCCCCAGTATAGTTCCAGTTGCTCCCCAGATGATCCCAGCTGCTCCCTGCATGGTCCCAGTTATGCCCAGCTGGAGTTGCCCCCAGTGTAGACCCTGTCACTCCCAGTTGCTCCCAGTTGTCCCCAGCATGGTTCCCATTGTTCCCAGTGTGTTCCCAGTCATCCCCAGTATGATCACAGACACTCCCAGTATATCCCAGCTGCCCTCAGCATGTCCATAGCCATTCCCAGACAGTCCTAGTAATCCCAGTTAGGTGCTTGTTATCCCAGTATGATCTCAGGCCCAGTATATCCCAGTCGAACTGGGATTCACTCCCTGAATTCACAGCCCACCCGTGGGATCATCACCCCCCCATCCCACAGGTGACGAGGGAGGGGGAGCCCGGCCCAGATATCCTGGGGGCTTCCTGGGTTGGGTTTTTGGGGGTGATGATTAGAGAATGAAGAAAACCAAAGCTGAAAAGAAAATGCCCTTTAGGGGGACATTTGGGGTTCCCAGTGGCAGCTGCTGGCAGAGGCAGCCTGGAGGAGCAGAGCCCTGTGTCCCCGAGGACCCCAAAGTGGGGAGCCCAGAGAGGGGGAGCGCCATGATTTGTGGGACCCTCAATTGCATAGAGAGGGGCAGGGGGGTCTCCTTGGTCCCCCTGCACCCCCAAGAAGGGAATAAGGGGAGCAGGGACCCTGGGACCCCAAAAACTTCCAGCATCCCTAAGTGGGGAGATTGAAATGGGAAGAACTTTTCAAATTCCTGGCACTCCCAGCAGCTAGAAGAGGTCAGGGACCAAGGAGACAGGGGACCCACAGTACAAGCATGACCCCCAGAAGCTGGGACAGGGGGAAACCCTGAACAGCAAAAGGGAGAGAACAGAAATGGGGAACTTCTGGAAAGCATTTTCAGGGCCAAATTTTGGTGGTGTACAATTTTTATGGACCCCATGTCCTGGGTTGCAATGCAAGATGCAACCAAATGTATGTATTCTATCACCATGTTAAAAACTAGAGGAGCAGTTTTCTTTATCTCTTTCATCACCCATCCCTCATAACTGGGGGATATCTTCTGTTAATGGGCCAGCTGTTAAAACCAGGTGGGGCAGTGTTCTTTATCTCTTCCACCACCCATCCTTCCTCCAGGGGGATATCTTCTGTTAATGGGCCATTGAGTCTCAGTGCAGGACTGATAAAATGACATCATCCCATTGTGAGATGCTCCAGCCAGGGGGAGGAACCAAGCATCCCAGTGACTCCCAGTCACTCCCACTACAATCTCACTCACTCCCAGTATTTGCTGTTACACCCAGTCACCCCTGGTATGGTTCCAATCACTCCCATATCCTTCCAGCATGATTCCAGTCATGGCCAGAGTGACTCCCTGTCACTCCCAGGATGGGCCCAGTTGCTCCCAGTCACCTCCAGCATGGTTCCAGTCACAGCCAGCACCTTTGTGGTCACTTCCAGTATGATCCCAGCTAGTTCCAGTAGGATCCCAGTATGACCCCAGCATGGGCACAGCTGCTCCCAGGATTATCCAGTGTGCTTCCAGTTGCTCCCATTTACCTGCACTGTGGTTTCAGTTTCTCCCAGTCTATCCCAGTTGTCCTAGTCACTTCTCAGATGCTTCCAGGCTGATTCCAGTTGCTCCCAGCCACTCCCAGTCATCCTGAGTGCAGTTCCAGTTGCTGCCAGTATGGTCCCAACATGGCCCAACTGCTCCCACTGTGATCCCAGTAGGATGCCAGTTACCCTCAGGATGGTTCCAGCTGCTCCCTGTTCCTCCCAGCATGATTCCAGTTGATCCCAGTTGGCCCCAGTATAGTTCCAGTTGCTCCCCAGATGATCCCAGCTGCTCCCTGCATGGTCCCAGTCATGCCCAGTTGGAGTTGCCCCCAGTGTAGACCCTGTCACTCCCAGTTGCTCCCAGTTGTCCCCAGCATGGTTCCCATTGTTCCCAGTGTGTTCCCAGTCATCCCCAGTATGATCACAGACACGCCCAGTATATGCCAGCTGCCCTCAGCATGTCCATAGCCATTCCCAGACACTCCTAGTAATCCCAGTTAGGTGCTTGTTATCCCAGTATGATCTCAGGTCCAGCATATCCCAGTCAAGCTGGGATTCACTCCCTGAATTCACAGTTCCCCCATCCATGGGATCAACACCCCCCCTATCCCACAGGTGACGAGGGAGGGGGAGCCCGGCCCAGATATCCTGGGGGCTTCCTGGGTTGGGTTTTTGGGGGTGATGATTGGAGAATGAAGAACACCAAGGCTGAGAAGAAAATGTCCTTTAGGGGGACATTTGGGGTTCCCAGTGGCAGCTGCTGGCAGAGGCAGCCTGGAGGAGCAGAGCCCTGTGTCCCCCAGGACCCCAAAGTGGGGAGCCCAGAGAGGAGGAGTGCCATGATTCGTGGGACTCTCAATTGCATAGAGAGGGGCAGGGGGGTCTCCTTGGACCCCATGCATCCCCAAGAAGGGAATAAGGGGAGCAGGGACCCTGGGACCCCAAAAACCCCCTGCATCCCTAAGTGGGGAGATGGAAATGGGAGGAAGTTTTCAAATTCCTGGCACTCACAGCAGCCAGAAGAGGTCAGGGACCGAGTGGACAGGGGACCCACAGTACAAGTGTGACCCCCAGCAGCTGGGACAGGGGTGAAAGCCTGAACACCAAAAGGGAGAGAACAGAGATGGAACTAGAACTCCTGGGAGGCATTTTCTGGGCCAGATTTTGGTGGTGTAAAATTTTTATGTACCCCATGTCTTGGGTTGCAATGCAAGATTCAAACAAAAGCATGTATTCTCTCACCATCTGTTAAAAACCAGAGGAGCAGTTTTCTTTATCTCTTTCATCACCCAGCCCTCATAACTGGGGGATATCTTCTGTTAATGGGCCAGCTGTTAAAACCAGGTGGGGCAGTGTTCTTTATCTCTTCCACCACCCATCCTTCCTCCAGTGAGATATCTTCTGTTAATGGGCCATTGAGTCTCACTGCAGGACTGATAAAATGACATCATCCCATTGTGAGATGCTCCACCCAGGGGGAGGAGCCAAGCATTCCTGCATGGATATAATCAGAGCATCAAAGCACCACAGGCAGTCTTTCTCCACTGGATTCCCAGAGGAGAGACCAGACTCATCTACAGCACCGGAACTTCAGAGGTAAGCTACAATCTTCTATGGGATCATTGCTTCAACAGAAGCACATCAGTCACTCCAGGAGGACTGCAGCCACCATTTAATCAGACTGCTACCAGCATGCTAACCAACAGGGTGTCAGGTTGTATTCTGACTCTCTCAGACTGTTTTTTTTTTGTTGGTTTTTTTCTTTTATACTGCTGCATTTTCATTTTTATTCCTTTAGTAAAGAACTATTATTTCTATTCCTATATCTTTATCTGAGATCACTTTGATTTCAAGATTATAATAATTTGGAGAGGGCTGTTGCTTACATTTTTATCAATTTCAATGGGGGTTTCTGCTTTCCTTAGCAAACACCTTTCCTTTCAAACCAAGACACCCCAGATGCCCTGGTGACTTCTAGAGGGACTTGGACAGAGGGACCTTCAAATTCAACTTGCTCATTCCTTGTTCTCTCCCGAACCAGGATTTCCCAATCCCAAACCTTGGCTGGATGGATGAGAAGGCTGCAAGGAAGAGGAAGATCTCCCAGGAATCCCAGGCAGGTGAGGAGGAAGTCAGTGCCCCTTTCCCCCTCTCTCCTGTGTCTGCTGGGGACGCATTGGAGGGATCTCCTTCCCCTTCCCTCTGGCACGGAGGCAAATCCCATCCTCTCCTTGTCCTTCCTCCCCCAGACAAGAAGCTAAGAATGGAGACCAGGGAGTACAAATCCCTGCGGCACAACCTCGTGGACAAGGCCGTTCTGAGCAGCTCCACGGTGCAGGAATCCAATGGGGAGGAAAATCCCCAGAGATCCCACAGGAGGAGGGGCTCCAAACCCATCCTAGGGTGCTCTGAGGAGGAAAGACCCACCCTGTGCCGGGAAGGCGGCCAGAGATCCAGGCAGGGCTCTGAGCTGGTGGTCCATGAGCAGCCTCAGGATGGGGAGAAGCGCTACAAGTGCTTGGAGTGTGGGAAGAGCTTCAGCCAGAGCAACAGCCTGATCAGCCACCAGATGATCCACACTGGGGAATGGCCCTATCAGTGTGGGGAGTGTGGGAAGGGCTTCAGTTTCAACTCCCACCTCATCATCCACCAGCGCATCCACACTGGGGAGAGGCCCTATGAGTGTCCCGAGTGTGGGAAGAGGTTTCACAGCAGCTCCAGTCTTGTCCTGCACCAGCGGATTCACACGGATGAGAGGCCCTTCCGCTGCCCTGACTGTGGGGAGGGCTTCAAGCGAAACTCCCACCTCATCAGACACCGGCGCATCCACACTGGGGAGAGGCCCTACGAGTGTGGGGAATGTGGGAAGAGATTCAGCCACAGATCCAACCTCAATACCCACAAACACATCCACACTGGGGAGAGGCCTTACAAGTGTACCCAGTGTGGGAAGAGCTTCTCAGACAGGTCTAACTTTGGCAGACACCAACGGAGGCACCGGTAAGGGAAGCCCTGCAAGTGCCTCAAAATACAGGAAGAGCTTTGTGCACTGCTCCAGCTTCATCCGCCCATGGAGGATCCACGTTGGAAAGAGACCTGGTGATCCATGTTCCCTGGGATCCATGCTGGGAACACACCTGTATCTTTTCCTGCCCATGGCAATGTCATGATGTGGGATCAAAGAATGTGAGACTGTGATCATGGTCCATTATATTCAATCCCATCTCAGGTCATTGCCAGAGGCAGGAAAAGGACTCCCTCTCTCTCACCAGAGAAGGGTGTCCTTTCTTGGCAGGAGGAAATACGTGGCCAGGAAGAGTCAGTTGGTGGTATTTTAGTTTTCCCTGTGAATGGTTTGTCTTATCCTTTCTGTTACCAAAATTGTTTCTGTTCCTGTTTTTGCCTTATCTCGTTGCTGTTCTCAATAAATTGTTCTTATCCCAGCCTGGGATCTTTGTCTTTTGTGCGTTCCATGGGAGATGGGAGGGAAGTGAGCAGCAGCACGGTTTCAGCAGGAGCAGGAAATTGAGGAATGCCATTCCTGAAGCCCAGCCCATGGAAACCGAGCATCCCAGCTGGTGCCAGGCCTGGTTGCCATGGCAGCAGCCTTGGGAGCGGGTCCCTGGCTGGGGGCTGCGGGAACCTCTTCCCTCTGGTGCCCAGGGCCAGGAGTGGAGGGAGCGGCTGGAGCTGAGGCGGGCAGGTTTAGGCTGGATGTGAGGAAAAGGTTTTTCCCGCGAGGCTGCTGGGGCACTGAACAGGCTCCCCAGGGAAGGCTCCCAGCTCCAGGGCTGGCTGAGCTCCAGCAGCGTTTGGCCAGCGCTGCCAGGCCCAGGCTGGGATTGTTGGGGTGTCCTGTGCAGGGCCAGCAGTTGGACTGGAGGATCCCCATGGCTCCCTCCCAACTCAGCCAATTCTGTGGCTCTGGGATCCCATGAGCCTGGGAATGGGACTGCAAATGGTTGCCATGGCAACGGACTCTGGCTCCAGGCCTGAGCTGGTGTCCATGGCAACCACCCCTGGCATGGGGTCTCCATGGAGCTGCTAAGGGACTGATCTTAGCAACAGGGCCTGTGATGGTTGTCATGTAAATAGCATAGCAACAGGGGGCTGGTTATGGCTGCCATGGAAACAGACCATAACAATGGGGCAGATGTTGCCATGGGAACAGACCATAGCAACAGGGAGACAGCTCTGGCCAGGAGCAGCTCCTGAGCACAGCCCAGCAGGGCTGGGGCCCTGCCAGGGCAGCTCAGGGACACAGAGAGCAGGCCCAGACAGAGCTGCCAGGGGCTCAGCACTGGCAGGGGCTGTGGGATGTGCCAGAGGGGGCTGTGTCCCAGCAGCACCTCTGTGGCTGTGTCCTGGAGCCCCAGAGCAGCTGTGATGTCAGAAAGGGGCTGTGTGACAGCTCCGAGTGGGCTGTGTGAGGTCACAGCTGGGGCTGTGACATGACAGAGTTTGTTGTGTGAGGTCCCTGAGCAGCTACAGCATCATAGAGGGGACTGTGTGACATCATAGAGATGGCTGTGGCATCATAGCATGGCTGTATGTCATCATAGACCTGGTTTTGAGGTCAAAGTATGTGCTGTGACATTACAGGGTATCTGTATGACATCACAGAGATGGTTGTATGACATCACTGATGGGGTTATGACATCACAGAGCTGGCTGTGACATCATAAAGGATGGTGTGAGACCATTGAGCAGAGACTGACATCATAGAGGGTGGCTCTGTGACATCACAGACCTGGATGTGACGTCACAGAACAGACTGTGACATCACAGGTTGAATTTTTGACATCAGAGTCTTCTGTGACATCACAGTACAGCTGTATGACAACACATGATAACATCCCAGAGTTGGCTCACTTAACAGAGGTCAAACTTAACAGGACTTCAGTTATACCTTAACCTTAACTGAAACCTCAAATGCCACAATTTAGTAAAACAACAGCATTTACTGGATTTAACCCAATTTATAACCTATGACTTTTTGATTTAACAGAGGGATAATCCTTAACAATATTCAACTTAGCTTATAACTTATATTAAACTTTAAAAAGAGCAACACTAGGCAGCATTTAACTTAGCTTTTACCTAATGACTTACCCTCACCCACAGGCCTGCCTGACTCAGATCTCCAAGGCACTCCAGCCCCTCCCAGAGCAGCATTTCTGCCACATTTGCCAGGGCACAGCACTGGTGTGTGCACATAGACACAAAGAGGCAGTGCAAGGCAGCTGTGAGAAATTCCCCTGCAGGGCAGGGAAATGCTCCCTGCGGATGCTTTGGCATCTCCCCAGCGGGCCAAGGGCTGAGCCTGGAGGAGTGGGGGGATCGGCCCAGGCTCCGTCCTTGTTCGGGGATGCCCCGAGTGCAGCAAACGGGAGAGTTCCCGGCTCACAGAGGCCCCACTCCGAGGGAGGTGGCTGGCCCAGGAGAGCTGCAAGGGGCTCCTTTTGGAGCGCTGTTTGTAGGGCCCCAAGAGAGGGGCTTCAGGCACAGCAATGTTTCATCCTGGCCGCACTTGGCATCAACAGCTTTCTTTGCAAGGCTGAGAACAGGGATGTTGTGCCACGCAGGGAACAGGAACAGTTCCCAGGGCTGCTCCTGAAGCAAGCAGGAGCTGCTTGGGCAGCAGCAGTGCCTGGGAGCAGACAGTGTTTCTGATGAGCTGCAGAGGAGCTGAGCCCAGGGGCTGTTGGCCAAGGCCCAGGCCCAAGGAGCATTTCTCAGCTGGCAGGGCGGCCTGAGAAGGGGAGGGGGGAATGCACCAGCACAGGGCCCCATGGAACCAAGGGGCCATTGTGACACTGCAGGGCCCCATGGAACCAAGCAGAACATTCTGACGCAGGGTGGCTCCATGGAACCAAGCAGAACATTCTGACACTGTGAGGCTCCATGGAACCAAGGATCCATTGTGATACAACAGGGCCACATGGAGGCAAGTGGACCACAGTGACTCTGGGGGCTCCGTGGGACCAAAGGTCCATTGTGACACTGCGGGGCTTCATGGTATCATGGACACCATTGTGACAATGTGTGGCTTCGTTGAGCCAATGAGTCCTGCCCCTGCACCCTCACACAGGCTGAGATGGACACTGCTGGTTTCTCTGGCAGGCTCTCTGAGCCCAGCCCAGCTCCCTCCAAGCTGTCCCAGCTGCCCTGAGCTCTCAGCAGCACCCAGGGCCTCTCCCCAGCACAGCCCAGCCGGCTCTGGCCCCACAGCTCTGCTCAGGGCCGGCTGCTCTGGGCACTGCCCCACGGCCTCAGCCCCTCTGCAGGGCACAGCAGCAGCTGCAGCTCAGAGAGGCCTCAGCCCCAGCCATGGGGGAAGGTGCTTGGCCAAGGGAAAAGGAGGCTCCCTGGGTGCCCTGCTCCCCTCTCCCTGAGGTGCCGAGAGCTCTGCAGCCCCTCCTGCCATCCCATCTGCCCAGGCCAGCACAAGAGCCCTGGTCTTGGGGCTCTCAGGAGCTGCTCCTGCTCCAGGCCCAGGGCCCATTCCAAAGCTGGGATAGCCAGAAAGCTGTGCCCATTTCTGTTCATTCCTGTTCTAAGGAGGACGGATCCTCAGCCACCTGGAGAATGCTAATGAATTTTGCTACTCCAGAGGCCACCTCTTCCTTGGGCTCATGGAACCAAGAGGCCCCTGTGACACTGCAGGGCCTTGTGGAACCATGCAGAGCATTGTGACAGAGCAGGACCTTGTGTCATGATGGGGCCATTGGGACACTGCAGGGCCCCATGGAACCAAGGGGACAGTGTTGCTCCTCAGGGATTCATGGAATGAAGGAAACATGTTTGACACCATGGTGCCCTTGGGACCAAGAGGCCATGGTGACACTGTGGAACCAAGGAGAGCATTGCTGCACTGTGAGACCTCATGGAAGCAAGGATCCACTGAGACACTGTGGGGCATTGGGGGACCAAGGTGCCATTGTGACACTGTGGGGCCCAAGGATCCAAGGGACTTTGTGACACCAAGGGGTTCCATGGAACCAAAGGGACATTGTGACTCTGGGAGGCCTCATGGAATCCTGGAGACCATTATGACACTCTAGGACCCCATGGAACTGTGGTGACACCAGGTTGGCTGGGAGTGTTGATGTGCTGCAGGGTAGGAGGGCTCTGCACAGGGAGCTTGACAGGCTGGATCCAGGGCCCAAACCCAACAAGGTGAGGTTTAACAAGTCCAAGTGTCAGGTCCTGCACTTTGGCCATAACAACCCATGCAACATAAAGGCTGGGGACAGAGTGGCTGGACAGCAGCCAGGCAGAAAGGGACCTGGAGCACTGATGGACAGCAGGCTGGGCATGAGCCAGCAGTGTGCCCAGGTGGCCAAGGAGGCCAATGGCCCCTGGCCTGGATCAGGAACTGTGTGGCCAGCAGGAGCAGGGCAGGGATTCCTCTCCTCTACTCTGCACTGGTTGAGCAGCACCTCAAGTGCTGTGTCCAGTTCTGGGCCCCCAATTTAGGAAGGCCATGGAGGGGCTGGAGCGTGTCCAGAGAAGGGCAACAAGGCTGGTGAGGGGTCTGGAGCACAAGTCCTGTAAGTGATAGTAAAAGGTCTCAAAATCTTAGAAAATTCGGGGACTTAGAGAGGAAGTTAGGTTTGGAAAGGCCTTGGAAAAGTAGGCCCTGGGAAATGTTAGGCCTTGTACTTGCTAAAGATCAGGTCAAACTGCACCTGTGTAGTCAGTATATGATCATGATACAATTGTTAGATGTGATTAGATATAATTATTGTTTAAAGAACATGAGGAACAATGTGAGGGGGCTGGGGGGTATCACAAGAAATCCATGCTTGGGTAAAAACAATGCATACAATAGAACAATGTAAGTTTAGTAATTAATATGTGAGTTATATAATGATAGAGTATAAAACATGTTCAGTCCAAAACCAAGATGGGTCAGATTTGGGTATGTGTACCCCTGACACCCAGAGCTCTTCAATAAAGCACCTGCATATGATCATTCGTGATTATGTGTGTTCCTGAATGTTAACAAATTCAGCAGATTTTACTGGAATTTTGTGAGATATTTGTGAAATTTTGTGGAATTTTTGTGGAATTTTGCAGGATATTGAGGATATTTTGTGGGATGTTTCTGGAATTTTGTGGGATATTGAGGAGACTTGCAGACTTTTGAAGGATTTTTCTTAGATTTTGCGGAAATTTGTGGACATTTTGTGGGATGTTTCTGGAATTTGGTAGGATTTTGAGAAGATATAGGGTTTTTTTTTAATTTTTCAGCAATTCCGTGGGATTTTGCTGGAATTTAATGGGATTTTGAGAAAATATAAATAATTTTAAGGGATTTTTCTTGAATTTTGTGGGATTATCTTGAATTTTGAGGGACTTTGAATTTTGTGGGATATTGAGAAAATTTAAATAATTTTGTGGGATTTTTTCTTGAATTTTGTGGATTTTTGTGGAATTTTGTGTGATATTGAGGAGACTTGAAGAATTTTGAAAGATTTTTCTTAGATTGTGTGCAAATTTGTAAAGATTTTGTGGGATGTTTCTAGAATTTGGTAGGGTTTTGAGAAGATTTAAGAAATTTTGTGGGATGTTTCTGGAATTCTGTGGGATTTTTATGGAATTTTGTGGGATTTTTGTAGAATTTTTTGGGATATGGATGAAACTTGAAGAATTTTGAGGGATTTTTCTAGGATTGTATGGAAATTTGTAATTATTCTGTGGGATGTTTCTGGAATTTTGGGGGATTTTGAGTAAATTTTCTTGGGCATTTCAAGAATTTTGTGGCATTTTTCTGAAATTTTATGGCATTTTGAGAAAATTTAAATAATTTTGTGGGAATTTTATGGAATTTTGTAAGATTTTTTGGGAATGTTGTGGAATTTTCTGGGATTTTGTAGGATTTTGAGAAGACTTGAGTAATTTTGAAAGATTTTTCTTAGATTTTGTGGAAATTTGTTAAGATTTTGTGGGATATTTCTGGAATTTGGTAGGGTTTTGAGAAGATTTTTCTGGAGTTTTGTGGGATGTTTCTGGAATTTGGTGTGATTTTGAGGAGGCTTGAAGTATTCTGAGGGATTTTTCTTAGATTTTATAAAACTTTGTGGAATTTTGTGGGATATTTGTGGAATTTTGTCAGATTATTCTGGAATTTTGTAGAATTTTGTGGGATTTTGAAGACACATGAAGAATTTTGATGGATTTTTCTAAGATTGTGTGGAAATTGGAGTAGATTTTGTGGGATGTTTCTGGAATTTGATGGGGTTTTGAGAAGATTTAGGGAATTTTATGAGATTTTTCTGTAATTTTGAGGGATTTTTCTTAGATTTTGTAGAAATTTGTGGAATTTTGTGGGATTTTTGTGGAATTTTGAAGGATTTAGAGGAGACAGGAAGAATTTTGAGGGATTTCTCTTATATTTTGTGGAAATTTGTAATGATTTTGTGGGACTTCTGTGGAATTTTGTGGGATTTTGAGGAGACCTGAAGAATTTTGAGGGATTTTTCTTAGGTTGTGTGGAAACTGGACATTTTGTGAGATGTTTCTGGAATTTGGTGAGATTTTTGTGGAATTTTGAAGGATTTTGAGGAGACAGGAAGAATTTTGAGGGATTTTTTCTTAGATTTTGTGGACATTTTTAATGATTTTGTGGGATGTTTCTGGGATTTGGTGAGGTTTGGAGACATTTATGGATTGGCTGCTGCTGCCGTCACTCGTGGCTCTGGCGCGCGCTGATTGGGCAGAGCGGGGACAAGCCCGGCCCCGCTGGCGCCCCCAGGGCGGCCGTGGGGCAGGAGAGCCGCCATTGCCGGAGCGTCTGTGCGGGCCCGGCAGCGGCGGCAGCGGCCGGAGCCCGGTGAGGCGGCGGCGGAGCTCGGAGGCGGCCCCAGCCATCGCAGGTGGGAGCCGCGCTCGGTTCTGCGGGGGCTCGGGGCTCGCTGCGGGCCCGGGAGGGGGCGGCGGGGGGCTGTGGCGGGTGGCTTGTGCCGTGGCCGGCCCGTGTTGGCCCTGGCGTGAGGGCGCTGCGGGAGCGGCTGCCCGCGGTCTCCTTCCCGCTGGGGCCTCGGCAGGAGCCGGTGCCGGAGCAGCGCTGGCTCGTCCCGCTTCGTGTCGGTAGCCCGGAGGTGGCTGCGCTGTGCCCGGGGCTGGGCGGGAAAATTCCCGGCGCCAGAGGTTTGTGTGGCCAAAGGAGCCCGAGGAGCGGTGTGAGAGTGACTTTATTGCTGCCCAAAGGGAGAGGCCGTGGGGCATTTGCCGTGCGCTCTCTCCAGCTGCTGGAGGACGCGGCCTCGTTTTTGTCCTGATTTTCCCGGCCGCGTGTCCCTGTCCCTTTCCCCACTGGCGGAGGTGCTTGGAAGGTTCAGACTTCCCCATCTGCCTCCTGCATGTCCCGGTTAATATGTACCCACCACTGTTGTATAACATCCGATATTGATGGCTCTGTTAAGTCTTTGTTCTTCTGGAAGTTCAGGAATTTAGCGGGACTTTGTCAGAGCAGCGGTCCTTGCCAATTGGTAACATTTTCTGAAACTGAGGCTTTTTCCCATTGCTTCCTTATGTGCAAGTCCGTGGCCCTATCTGCAAGCAGATTCACTCATTGACTCTGTTTTTTCTTCCTGGTTGTTCTTTGATTTTGGGATTGCTCTCGGTGCCCTCATTCTCTGTCCTTTTGTAGCCGTTTGTGGCTCAGGAGGCCTGGCTGCCCCCTGCATCCCCTTGCTCAGCTGCTGAATGAGCTGCACTCAGCAAGGTGTGTGCATGGTGAAAAGATGAGAGTTGCTGTAGAACGTAAGAGGAGAAACTGCATTTGTTTAACCCATGGTCTGCCAGGGAACCACAAAAAAGTTGCCCGTTCCCATCCTTTCCACATTTGGACCGGTACATTACATTTTTCTTATACCCTTTGTTATCTGTTTCTCCACTTTTCCTCTGTGATCTATTTGCCAACAGCAGTTTGAGTCATTTAACTTTCCACAAACTCTGTCTCCTTTTCCTGCTAAAGGATAATCTGACTCCATCCCATGGTGATATGTGTTCCTCATCTGAGTGGATTGGTTGGGAAGAAAGTCAGAAGCTTGAGCTGTCTGGTTGGGTATTATTTTGAAGACATCCTGTAATGTAATTATGCCATGGAAATGATAAATGGTTTCTGTGGCTCCTGATATGAATTTGTTAGGGTTCCCAGGGCCTGGTCCATGGTGTTGCAGGATTTGTTCTGGTGGCCGTTCATCTTTTCCCCATTTTTGGGTGCTCCCTCCAGCCAGGGCTGCATCAATTTTTGGCTTTTCTCTAATTAAATCAGCACATACTTGGATTCCAAACTGGTTTCCCTGAACTTGTGGTAGCAAAAAAACCCCAGTGCTCTAATTCACCCTGGATAACATAGAAAGTGAGAGCACAAGTTGAGGTGGGGAGTGGGATGATTCTCCCCCATTTTTTATAGTGAAGTTTTCACAACAATCTCCATTTGCCATTTTCCTTTTCAACTTAACCAATTTCTGCTGCAGAGTCAGATATCCTCACTATGGGCTCTGCCTTTAGCTGTGCAAATTCTGCCTGTGCCCCCAGGCAGAGCTTGGGCTGAGGGGCAGAGGAATTCAGCCCAATTCCTCCCCCAGGCAGGAAGACCCTGGTACATTGTCCAGGCTTTGCCCCTGGGGTGTTAATTTGCATTTCTAAAGCTCCTGTCCTGGCTGCCTGGAATGAAGCTTCTCTTCCAGGGCAGCCACAATCTGGTTTTTTGGGGTTTTTTGAACAATTTTCTATTAACTGTTTACCTTTTAAAGGGCCTCTTTTCAAACTCTTCTACTTTTCAAAATGCAGCTTAAAGGTGAACATGGGAAAACCCATACCATAATTTTGTCATCACTAAGAGCCATGCACAAACATAAAAACAAAAATTAGAAAGCAATCAAATGTTTTATTTTTCTTCTCCTCTGACTAAAAACTGATTCTCACACCCCTGGCCCAAACAGAACTGACACTATAAAATAATTATTACAAAAAATTATTCTAATGGTGTAATCCATTCACTGAAACTGTGAAAAGCAAAAACTCTCCAAAACGTCTTTAGAAAAATAAGGCATTACTTGATTCTGAACAGAATCATTTCAACCACACACAGTCTGCATGTGCAGAGAAAATCATTCCATGACATGTGAGTTTTACTAGATGTTTCCTAAACTTTATACAGTCTGAACCCATAGAAATCCATTGGTTTAGTGTTCATTGTTTCCAAGTTGTGGAGCCCTTAGTGTTTGGTTTCCTGTTGCACCCGGATTTCTGTGCCTCTGATGTGAATTAGGTCTGCACTCCTGGATTTCCTGCTCAGCCTTTTCCAGACCAGGTGTCTCCAGCTGTGCCAGGGCAGTGTCTGGGGTAGATGTTGGTTGATGTTTGCTGTGGGGCCTTGATGTTTTGTTGATGGTCGTTGTCTTTGTGGGAATCTTTTGGGCTCTTCCCAGTCTTTTGAGATGTTAAGCTCATCTCTGCTGAATGGTGGAACATCCTGTAAAAAAAACCTTTAAAATTCCTTTCCCCACGGCAAATGCAAACCAAGCCTGACTGGAGAAATCAAATAAAAAATAATTTTACACCTGGTCTATTTTCCAATACTCTAATCCCAGGCAGCCCAGAGTGTGAGTGTAATTGAGAGCCAGAGTGGAATTCTCCCGGTGCCTTCCCCAGCAGCTGTGGCGAGGGCAGGCACAGAAAGCCCTGAAGCTCCAGCAGTGCCAGCCAGGATTGTCCCGCAGGGGCTGGAGATGCCAAAGGAGGGTGCCCAGGCCGAGGATTTCAGCAGAGGATCTGTGGGCAGGCCCAGGGGCTTCCCCCGCTGGGGAGCCCTGGCTGCTGCTGCCTTGCCTTCAGTGCAGGCTCAGGGGCGGCTCCCATCCTCCTGCTGCAGCCGGGAAATCCAAATCTGCGGGGCTGCAGAGCCCTTGAGCCGAGGCTGAGGGGTCCCCCTGTGTTCAGCTGTGCTGGGGCTGTTTCTGTGCTCAGGGACACTTGGAATGGGCCGTGCCACTTGGCCACCAGAGCTGCTTCTTTCCACTGCTTCGGCAGGACCCGATGTCCTGCTTGGGTGTGTCGTAGTAGAGATGGACAATGACACCTGTTTCTTCTTCCACCATAGCCAAAGCTTTATTGCACACAGCTTATATTTACATGGTTATCAGAAGGCACCGTGCTTAATTCCAGTTGGTTGGGAACTCAGTTCACTGGTTGGTAATGGTGAGTGTACACGTCAATCCAAACTTTTCTCTCTAACAATGTTTTCATACTTTTTCTACTGATTCCCATGGGACAGATCCCTTGTTACTACAGGTGCACTTGTTTTTCTCCCCAAGAATAGTTTGTTATGTTAACAAACTTTTCATTCTCAAGATGTTTTTGCATGAGAACTTATCAGGCCAGCTGCTAGCTACACTAAGCCCACGTAACAAGTCCTAAACCATGGTTTTCCAAGTCCTTTCTTTTGTAAGGTTTTACCTTCATGTGACAGGGTGTTGTGGACAGCAAAGTCCAAAGGTGGGTGTGTCTCAAATCTCTCCCAGCCTGGGTCTGGATCTCTCTCAATTCAATGCAGGCATGGGTTTCTTCCCAGCCCCCTCTCCAGGCTGTTTAAACAGGAGGCTTGGTTAAACCCTTCCCCTGTCCTCAATTCTAAATCCTCCTGTGCCACTGAACAAGTTTCATACTGCAGTCACCGAGCTCTGCTCATCCATTTAGGGGCTCTGTTGGGGTACGTGGGAGAAGGTGAGGAGGGGTCCCCGGGGGTCGTGTCCCCCCCCCGGGAGCGCCTGTGACTCCCCCATGTCCCCCCCATGCCGGGCTCACCCCCTTTTGTCTCTGCCAGAGCTCCTGACCCAGCTCCTGCTGTGCCCTGGGAGGGGCTTTGGGGAGCCCCCCTGGGACCCCCTTGGATCCCCATTCCTGGGCCCTGGGACCCCCCCGCATCTCCTTGCCCAGCTCCGGGACCCCCTGCACCCCCTTCTCCTGCACCAACAGCGCCCTGCACCCCCTTTCCCGGGGATCCTCCCCTGGCAGCCCCTGGATCCCCCGGTTCCGTCAGCCCGGGGACCCCCGGAGCCCCATTCCCGGCCATCCCGGGGCACCGCACCCCCAGGCCTCCCTTTCCAGGGAAAGCCGAGCTGGGCACGGGGCTCTCCAGCCGCTCTGGCATTTCTGATCACCCAAAGGAGAGGGAGAGAGCAGCAGAGAGAGAGAGAAGGAGATTGGGAATCGGGGCTCGGGCTCCCAGCGCCCGCTCCTGCTCCGCCGGGGCTGGGGAGCCGCAGCCGCAGGAAAAATGGGATCCGCGGATGCCGGGGCTTCCCCCGCTTTGGGCCGAAGCCGGCGGGTTCCAGGCAGAGTTTGAGCGCAGGGCCCGGGAGTTCAGCCCAGTTTGTCCCGGGGGTCCCGCAGTGCGCGGCCGAGGAGGGTCCCGGGGGATCCCGGGAGGGGATCCAGGGGAATTCCCTGGAATTGCCCCGTCCCCTCCCCCCGCGCTCCCTCGGGCACTTTCGCTTCCGCCTTGGCCGCCCTGCGCCGCCGGGATCTGCCCGGCGACCGGTGACGTCACTGCAGCCTCGGGCTGCCACTGGCGGGCAGCAAAGAGCGGCGCCAATGGCGGGGCCGGAGGCGGCTCTGAGGGCGGGGCCGGGGCTGTCGGCGGGGCCGCAGCGGAGCAGCGCGATGGCTCCTGCGCTGGGGCCGGGGGCGCTCCCGGGGGGCGGCGAGAGGTGAGGGGGACCCCGGCACCGGGACTCTTTGATCGCCCATTCCGGAGCGCTGAGGGGCCCCCAAACCCCCATTCCTGGCCGCCGCCATCCCACCGAACCCCCATTCCCGGCCGTGGGTCCCACCCTGCACCCCCTTATCCGGCACCAGGAACGCCTGCACCCCTTTCCCGGCCATCCCGCCTCCCGCAGCCCCCAGAGCCCCCTTCTCCTTGACCCATTTACCCCCCGGACCCCTATTCCTGCCTCTCCCAGCAGCCAGCCCCTCCTTTCCTCAGCACTCAGGACACCCGGGACCCCTATTCCCAGCCATCCCGGCTTTCCCTGCCCTGTCCTGGCAATGGGGACAGCGGGGACCCTTGGAGCTCCCTTTCCTGGGTACAGGAACGCCCTGAACTCCAGCCATGCCACATCTAGCCAGCCCTAGCCTCCCCTCTTGTCACTCCTGGCATCCCCAAATGCCCTTCCCGGCTCTCCCCGTTCCCCCTTTCCTTCAGCCGTGACCCCCCCGATCCCAAATCTCCAAATGTCCCCCCAGTTCTCCTCTCCCTGCGTTCCCTGCACGCGGCGCTGTCGGAGCCCGGCCCGGGCTTCCCGCAGTCCATGTCCATGGGGTCCCTGGCTGGGATCCCCTTCCAGCGCCACCGCAGCGAGCGGGGCCGGGCGGAGCCGAGCCGGGATCTTGGGATAGCCAGGGCTGGGATCTTGGGATAGCCAGAGCTGGGATATTGGGATAGCCAGAGCTGGGATATTGGGATAGCCAGAGCTGGGATCTTGGGATAGCCCGGGCTGGGATATTGGGATAGCCAGGGCTGGGATATTGGGATAGCCAGGGCTGGGATATTGGGATAGCCAGAGCTGGGATATTGGGATAGCCAGGGCTGGGATATTGGGATAGCCAGAGCTGGGATATTGGGATAGCCAGGGCTGGGATATTGGGATAGCCAGGGCTGGGATATTGGGATAGCCAGAGCTGGGATATTGGGATAGCCAGGGCTGGGATATTGGGATAGCCAGGGCTGGGATATTGGGATAGCCAGGGCTGGGATATTGGGATAGCCAGGGCTGGGATATTGGGATAGCCAGGGCTGGGATATTGGGATAGCCAGAGCTGGGATCTTGGGATAGCCAGAGCTGGGATCTTGGGATAGCCAGGGCTGGGATATTGGGATAGCCAGGGCTGGGATATTGGGATAGCCAGAGTCGGCACAAGGAGCGGCACCGGCACGGGGCCAGCGGGGAGCTGCAGATGCTGCAGCAGCGGCACAGCCAGAGCGGGGCTGAGCGGGGGGAGCCGGGGCTGGGGGATCTGTGGGGCTGCGATGGCAACTGTGGCACCGCCATGGGGATCCCTGAGATCCAGGCTGAGGGATTAACAAATTCCCTGGCTCACAGCTGCAGGGAATGTCTCTGGAAATGTGTCAGATATGGGCGGGAGGCGCTGGAGTGTAAAGGTGGGGAGGGCAGAATTCCCATGGGAATATGGGAATGGGAATGTGGGATTTGGGAGGGCAAAATTTGGGAACGTGGGAATTCTCATGCAAATTCCATGGATGGATTTCAGACATCCCATTCCCGTGAGATCTCCATGCATGGATCCTGCTGCTGTCCCATTCCCAAGGGAATTCTGTGAATGGACCTCACTGCCATGCCATTCCCATGGAATTCCATGGGCAGATCTCCCCATCCCGCAGCCATGAGAGCCCCAATCCGGTTCCCCTCCATACCCATCCTGGGGGTTGCCCTGGTCCTTGCCCTCCCCACCCCCCACAAGACTCCTGGGGGTCTCCCCCAGGACCCATCCAGCCCCCCTAAACTCTTCCTGGGTCCCCTCTCATCCCCCGATAACTGGAATTCCTGGAAGTCCCCCCGTATCCCCTCCCCCAGGACTTTGGGGGTCCCACCCAACCTGTCCCTGCACCCCCAGATTTCTTCCACAGCCCCCCTGTGATGGTGGAGGGTGGGGGCCGAGTGCTGGTGCCCCCCTGCCTGCAGCAGATCCAGCGGTGAGGGCAGTTCGGGGGGTCCCTCAGCATTTGGGGTCCCTGGGATTTGGGGTGACCCCCCGGGCCCCCCAGGATCTCCCTGAACACGCTGACGCTGCCCGTGCGCAGTGAGAAGGTTCAAACCCGGCACGGGGTCCCCAGCACTGCCCCCCGCATGGCCCAGGTACCCCCAAACCTGCCGAGAACCCCCAAACCCCCTGGGACACCCCAACCTCCCCTGATCCCAAACACATTCCTGGATACTCCAAAAACTCCCTAAAACCGCAAAACCCGATACAGACATTGAGAAGGTTCATACCTGGCATGGGGTCCCCATCTCCATCACCAGCAGGTTCCCCAAAACAGCCTTGGGACCCCCAGTTCCACCCCCGGGATCGCCCAAATTCCCCCATTGCGACCCCTGTAAACCCCCTTTGAGAACTTCCAAAAAACCATTGTGGCCCCCAAACACCCAGAACTTTCAAAAACCCCCAGGAAACGCTCACAAAGGTTTATACCCCGCATGGAGACCCCATCACCTTCATCGGCATCACCCAGGTACCCTCAAACCCCTCCCGGGACCCCCAACCCCTCCCGGGCTCCACTGCCGGAACCAACGGGAGCGGTGTTGCCCTTTTAAGAGGAGTTACAGTGGGACCCGACAACACCGGGGGCCCTTAAAGCGGCCATGGTAGAGAGAACCCCCAAAATCCACCCTGGGGGACAAAACATCCCCTACAGGGGCTTGGGGTGGGGACACCCCTAAAAATGTCACTTAAAGCCGTCATGATCCCCCCTCAAAAGGGGTTTGTGGGGCTGCGGCCGCACAAACACCCTAAAATGGGGAGGAAAAAACACCCCTGTAGTGGTGGGATCCCCCCGAAAAAACCTGAAAAAGAGAAAAACTCCTCTTGAGAGGGGCCTGAAGACCCTGGAAGAGGGACAAGATCCCCTCCTGTGCTGGGGCCTCCCCGAGCCGGGAACTCTCCCGTTCCTGCTCTCGGGGGAGCCCCGAACGACGGCGGCTCCTGGGCTGAGCCCCCCTCAGCCGGGGCTGCGGGGGGAACTGGGGGGGCTGGGACGGGGCCTGGGGCTCCTGGGGTGAACTGGGGGACCCTCAGTGCTCCCACCTCCCCCTGTTCCCCTGTCCCGCCCCGTTCCCATTGTTCCCCCAAAGCTCCGCTGCCCCCAGCTCGGTTTGGGGGGGACCCAGCCCTTTCCCATCGTGTCCCGGCCCGGCCCCGCTCACCCGAGGGCTCCGAACCACGCCCAGGGACAGAGGAGGGACAGAGGAGGAGGAAGAGGAGGGACAGAGGGGGAGGAAGAGGAGGGACAGAGGAGGAGGAAGAGGAGGGACAGAGGAGGAGGAAGAGGAGGGACAGAGGGGGAGGAAGAGGAGGGACAGAGGAGGAGGAAGAGGAGGGACAGAGGAGGAGGAAGAGGAGGAGCAGGAGGAGGAAGAGCTGGAGCAGGCAGAGGAGGCTCCACCTGCGCTCCCCGCTCTCTGCATCTGCAGCTCCTTCGGGACCATCGCCCCCCATCCCGCAGGTGCCCGGGGAGGGGGAGCTCGCCCCAAATACCCCGGGGCTCCCTGGCTTTGGGGTTTTTGGGGGGGATGTTTGGGGATGGCAGGGCTCCAGAGCCGAGCCGCAGATGCCCCTCGGGGGCACCCCGGGGGTCCCCGGGAGGTGTTTTTGGGGGGTCCCGGTGGCGGTGGCGGCAGAGCCCCGGCAAAGGGGCCGGGGGGATGCGGGTCCGGCATGGCCGGGAAAGGGGTTCGGGGCTCCCGGTGCCGGCAGTGGCTGCTCCCAGCATTGCCCAGTTGCTCCCCACGTGTGGCTCCAGTTTCCTGTGAGCCCCACGATAAGCCAAATCACTCCCAGTCATTCCCTATTAGAGTACAATTTGTCTCCATTTTATCCCATTTTCCACATTTTTATCCCATTTTTGCTCTATTTTTTCTAATTTTATCCCATTTTCATAATTATTTTCCCAATTTTTATCCTATTTTTTTATTTTTCCCCATTTTTTCCCTGTTTTTTTCCTTTTCCTTTCCATTTCTCCCTTTTTTATCTCATTTTTCCTCATTTTTTTCCCAGTTTTTATGATTTTTTTTTTTATTTTTACTCCATTTTTACTCAAATTATTCCACAGGTTTTCCTATTTTACCCATTTTTTTCCATTTTTAATCTGTTTTTTCCCCATTTCCCCATTTTACCATATTTTTGCTCAATTTTTCCCCAGTTTTTTCCCCATGTTCTCTCCTGTTTTCCCCATTTTCTTCCATTTTTCTCCCATTTTTGCCTCATTTTTACCATTTTTATTCCCATTTTTACCCCAGTTTTCCCCATTATTTCCCCATTTTTATCCTGATTTTATCTCATTTTTCCACAATTTTATCCTAATTTTCTTCCATTTCTTTCTCCATTTCGTTTTTCTAAATTTTTCCTCCATTTCCATCCCATTATCCCAAATTTTTCCCTATTTTTATCCAATGTTTTCCCATTTTTTCCCCCCATTTTGGCTCCATTTCTCCCCATTTTCCTCCATTTTTCCTGTCATTTTTCTCACTTTTCCCCCATATTTTTGTAGTTTTCTCTAACTTTGCCCCATTCTTCCTCCATTTCTATCCTATTTTCTCCATTTCCTCCTATCTTCCCCTTTTAATTATCCCAAAAATTGAAATTTGGGGAAAAAAAATAGAAATTTTGGTGGGAAAAAAGGGTACTTTGGTGGCAAAATTCCATGAATTTAAATCACAGCTTTTCCATGATTTTTCCATGATTTTTCCATGATTTCCAGCCAGAAGGAGGTGTGGGATTCATCCAAACATTCTGGAAGCTGGAAGAGGACCAAGCCATCAGTCTTCCAAAAAACCTGGAGTAGCTCATCTGCAATTCCACCTTTGCCCACTCCCCGGATTCTCAGGTCTGGAAATTCTTCCACAACCTCCCAGGCAGGCAATTCTCAAAATTCCATGGAAAAATTAAATAGGTGGACTTCATCCTGTTTTTTTCCTGATTTTTCCCATTTTTTTCCCAGTTTATGTCCCCTTTTTTTTCTGTTTTTTCCTGATTTTCCAGATTATTTTCCTCTTTCTTTTCCTCACTTTTTCCTGATTTTTTCCAATATTTTCCCATTATTTTCCCATTTTTTTCTCTTCTTTTTTCCCCATTTTTCCTGATTTTCCCCTCTTTTTTTCCCTATTTTTTTCCTGTTTTTTTCCAGTTCTTTCTTAAATTTTCCTGATTTTTTCCTGATTTCCCCTGATTTTTCTCTCTTCCCAAGTTTTTCTGGATTTTCCCCTACTTTTTCTTAAGTTTTCCCCTGTTTTTCTGTTTTTTCCCTGATTTTCCCACAATTTTTTTCATTCTTTTTTCTGATTTTTCCACTTTTTATTTGCTTTTTCTTTTTCTGATTTTTCTCTCATTTTTCATAATTTTTTTCAAATTTTTTTCCATTTTTTTCCTGATTTTTCCCTATGATTTGTCCGAATTTCCCCCCATTTTTTCCTAATTTTTCCTGACTTTTGCCTGTTTTTTCCTAAATATTTCCTGGCTTTTTCCCAATTTTTTCCCATTTTTTTGTGGGTTTTTTTTCCCCGTTTTCTTTTCCTTATTTTTTTCCCTGATTTTTTCCTTAATTTTTCCCAAATTTTTCCCAGTCTTCTTCCTCTTTCTTTTCCTCATTTTTCCCCATTTTTTCACTGTTTTTTCCCCCATTTTTTCCTGATTTTTCCCTCTTCTTTTCCCAATTGTTTCGTGGTTAGTCCCAAATATTTTTACAGTTTTTCCCTGATTTTTTCCCTTTATTTTCTAGTTTTTTTCATTATTTTTCCTGATTTCTTTTCCCTGATATTTTCTCTTTTTTTCCTGATTTTTTTTCAGATTTTCCTCAATTTTTTCTAAAAATTTTCCTTGATTTTTGCAGTTTTTCCCATTTTTTTGTCCATTTTTTCCCCTGATTTTTCCCTTTTCCTTTCCCAAATTTTTCTGGTTTTCCCAGTTTTTTCCTGATTCTTTTTCATTGTTTTTTTATTATTTTTTTCCAGATTTTTTTATCCTTTTCCTGTATTTTTTTCTCTTATTTCCTTTGATTTTTCTTATTTTTTCACAATTTTTTTTTCTGATTTTTTCCAACATTTTTCTCAAGTATTTCTGTTTGTTCTTTGATTTTTTCAATTTTTTTCCTGATTTTTCCCAGGGATTTTTGTCTTTTTTTTCCTGATATTTTCCCTTATTTTTATCAAATTTTCCTCAATTTTTTTCATGTTTTTCCCATTTTTTCCTTCTTTTTCCTGATATTTCCCTCTTCTTTTCTCAAATTTTTCCTAGCGTTCTCCCAATTTCTTCTCAAATTTCCCTGCTTTTTCCTGGGTTTTTTCCAATTTTTTTTAACTATTTCCCATTTTTTTCTAGATTTTATTCCTCTTTATTTTCTTGATTTTTTCCTGACCTTTTCCAGTTATTTCCCAGTTTTCTTCCTAGTTTTCCCCATATTTTTCCTATATTTTTCCTGTGTTTTCCTGATTTTTCCCTATTTTCCTATTTTTTCCTGATTTTTTCCCCATTTTTTTCTGATTTTTTTCCTGATTTTTCCCAGGTTTTTTGCACTTTCTTTTCCTGATTTTTTTCCTTGATTTTACACAATTTTTTCTTCAGTTTCCTCTTTTTTTCCCAAATTTTTCCTGGTTTTCCCCTTTTTTTTGTCATTTTTCACAAATTTTTCACAAATTTTTCCTGATTTTTCCCTAATTTTTTTGGATTTCACACTGATATTTTTCTGTTTTTTCCCTGAATTTTCCTTTCCATTTTCCTTGAATTTATCCTGGGGTTTTTTTCATTTTTTCCCCAATTTTCCAGTT
The DNA here is from genome assembly GCF_971803275.1 of Cyanistes caeruleus. Taxonomy (NCBI): domain Eukaryota; kingdom Metazoa; phylum Chordata; class Aves; order Passeriformes; family Paridae; genus Cyanistes; species Cyanistes caeruleus. The sequence goes on along the minus strand of NW_028255894.1, from coordinate 896,923 downwards.
TCCTTCGCACTCAGATTATCATCCCAGTCACTCCCAGTCTGATCCCAGTAACTCCCAGTCTAATCCCAGTCACTCCCAGTATGAGGCCAGTGGCCCCCAGTTGCTCCCTGGCAGTGCCAGTGTGACCCCAGCAGCCTCCAGTGTGATCCCTGGGACTCCCTGTCTCTCCCAGTATATCCCAGTCAGCCCCAGCATGCTCCCAGTCATTCCCAGCTCCTCCCAGTTGCTCTCAGCATGATCCCAGTTGTTCCCAGCCACTCCCAGTCAATCCCAGTATGATTCCAGTCACCCTCAGTGGGATCCCAGTCTCAGCCAGCAGGGATCCAGCTGCTCCCACTGTGATCCCAGTATGATCCCAGTTGAGTATGATCCCAGAATAGTTGTAATTCTTCCCAGTTCCTACCGGTGTGATCCCAGTTGTCCCTGGAATAGTCCCAGCCCATCTCAGCACGGTTCCACTCACTCCCCGTTTCTCCCAGTGTGGTTCCAGCTGTTCCCAGTATGGTCACAGACACTCCCAGTATATCCCATGTGCCCTCAGCATTCTTGTGCTCATTCCCAGTCATTCCCAGTTGCCCCAGTAAGGTTCCAGTTACCCCAGTCCAAACCAGTCCCTGCCAGTGCTGCCACTCCTGGGATCCCCCAGCCCTCTCTGTGTTCCCCCCTCCCACATCTCCCCAGAGGAGCCCCAAGGGCTGGCAGTCCCCAGCCAGGGTCCCCAGCCAGCCCCAGGTTGGATCTGCAGCCCCCAATTTTCCCAGTTTCCCTCTCCTTTTCCCCGGGCCGGGTTCCCCCCGTCCCCAGCGGGTGGGAGCAGCGGAGAGCCCCGCGCTGCCCATCCCGACCTGTCCCAGCTCCATCCCTGCTCCTGCCGTGGGCTGTGAGGGGTTTGGGAACGGGGCACCGAGGGTGTCACTGCTCCTGAGGGAGGAGGAGGAGGGATGGAAGAGGAGGGATGAAGAAGGAGAGAGAGAAGGGTTGGAAGTAGGAGAAGGAGGTGGGGTTATGGAGGAAGAGGAGGAGGAAGGATGGAAGGGGAGGAGAGGGAGGAAGAGGAGGGACAAAGGAGGATCAGGGAAAGGAGAAGGAACCACAAGGTCGAGCACTCCTTGAATTCATAGCCCCCTCCTGTGGGATCATCACCCACCATCCCACAGGTGATGGGGGAGTGGGAGCTTTGCCCGGATATCCTGGGGGGGTCCCTGGGTTGGGTTTATTTTGCGGGCGGGGAATGTTTGGAGAATGTGGAACTCCAAAGCTGAGCGAAAAATCCTACTTGGGGGGACATTGGGGGGGTCTCACCATCCCTAAGTGGGGAAATGGAAACAGGGGGAACTTTTCGGATTCCTGGCACTCCCAGCAGCCTGGGGATGGTAGGGACCGAGCAGACAGGTTGTCCCCAGTACAAGCTTGACTCCCAGCAGCTGGGACAGGGGGGAACCCCTGAACCCCAAACAGGAGAGACTAGAGATGGGGAACTCCTGGGAGGCATTTTCAGAGCTGAATCTTGGTATTTTTTGGAGGTTTTACGGACCCCAGATGTCCGGTGACTTCTAGAGACGAGCTTGGACAGAGGGACCTGCAAACTCAATGTCCTCATCCCTTGTATTTCCCCAAACCAGGATTTCCCATTCCCAAACCTTGGCCAGATGGAGAAGGAGGCTACGAGGAAGAGGAAGATGCCCCAGGACACCCAGGCAGGTGAGGAGGAAGTCAGTGCCCCTTTCCCCCTCTCTCCTGCTCCATCTCCCAGCCCAGCCTGGCCCCCGGCTGCAGGACAACCCCGCTGCCGACGCCGTCCTGCCGGGGACGCACTGGAGGGATCTCCTTCCCCTTCCCTCTGGCACGGAGGCAAATCCCATCCTCTCCTTGTCCTTCCTCCCCCAGACAAGGAGCTGAGGATGGAGACCAGGGAGGACAAATCCCCGCAGCAGAACCTCATGGAAGAAGCTGTTTTGAGTGGCTCCACAGCACAGGAATTCAACAGGGAAGAAAAGCCATGGAGATCCCACAGGAGGAGGGGCTCCAAACCCATCCCAGGGTGCTCTGAGGAGGAAAGACCCACCCTGTTCCGGGAAGGCGGGCAGAGATCCAGCCAGGGCTCTGAGTTGGTGGTCCATGAGCAGCCTCAGGATGGGGAGAAGCCCTACAAGTGCTTGGAGTGTGGGAAGAGCTTCAGACAGAGCAACAGCCTGATCCGCCACCAGATGATCCACACTGGGGAATGGGCCTACGAGTGTGGGCAATGTGGGAATGGCTTCTACTGCAGCTCCCACCTCATCATCCACCAGCGCATCCACAGTGGGGAGAGGCCCTACGAGTGTCCTGAGTGTGGGAAGAGGTTTCAGACCAGCTCCAGTCTCCTCCAGCACCAGCGGATTCACATGGATGAGAGGCCCTTCCGCTGCCCTGACTGTGGGGAGGGCTTCAAGCAAAACTCCCACCTCATCACCCACCGGCGCATCCACACTGGGGAGAGGCCCTACGAGTGTGGGGAATGTGGGAAGAGCTTCAGACAGAGCTCCAGCCTGATCAGCCACCAGAGAACCCACACTGGGGAACGTCCCTATGAGTGTGAGGAATGTGGGATGACCTACAGCCGGAGGTCCCAACTGATCATCCACCAGATGATCCACACTGGGGAGAGGCCCTACGAGTGTGGGCAATGTGGGAATGGCTTCTACTGCAGCTCCCACCTCATCATCCACCAGCGCATCCACACTGGGGAGAGGCCCTACGAGTGTCCTGAGTGTGGGAAGAGGTTTCAGACCAGCTCCCATCTCCTCCAGCACCAGCTGATTCACACAGATGAGAGGCCCTTCCACTGCCCTGACTGCAGGAAGGGCTTCAAGGACAACTCCAACCTCATCAGGCACCGGCGCATCCACACTGGGGAGAGGCCCTACGAGTGTCCCCAGTGTGGGAAGAGCTTTACCCAGAGCTCTAACTTGACCCAGCACCAACGGATGCACCGGTAAGGGAAGCCCTGTGAGTGCCCCAAGTGCAGGAAGGTGTCCATGTGCTGCTCCAGCTCCATCCCCCATCAGAGGACCCACGTTGGGCAGCACCTGATGACCCACGTTCCCAGTGATCTGTGTTGGGAAGACACTGAGCTGGTGGTCATTTTGATTTGGCCCTAATTTTCTTTTGATTCATCTTCATCCCTTTAAAATAGACAAAATTGGGGTAAAAGTCTACAGATTCATCAAAGGCATCTAAAACATCTCTTCTACTAGTGCTTGAAGGGAATCTGGTATTCAGGGAGATAATGGAAAGGGTTTTGGGGGTATTTGGTATATTTGTCTCCATCTCTTGGCACTCAAGGAGATGAGCGAGTTCTATCTGTCACCTCAAAACCACTCAGTGCCATTGAAATCTACTCAATCCCACCCAAAATTACTGGATTCCACAGTCCCTCAGGGTGTGTTGCCTTAAATTTTAGCTTTCATATTTTTCAAATTCTGCACTGCCTAGGTTTGTAGTTTTGAACTTCCTATTAAGTGCTAGTGAGCTCTCTTCAGAGAGTAGGTAGACAAAACAATTCCTTTTCTAGCTTGATACCAAGGACAATTGTTACAAGTTCCATGCCCAGAAGCATGAACAAGGGTGGACTGAAGAGAGAAAACAAGGATGGGACTTCCTCATCTGAAGCTGTAATTGGACAATGAATCCAAATATGCAGATGGACCTAAACTTCTGAAAATGTGAGACCTCATGATCACTTGTCCATTTTTGTGACCATTTCTGGTCCATCTTGGGTGTAGCCCTGTCCAGGTTCTTGTACTGCCCAAGGTGTATCCTCTAAGGCCTTTTAATAAACTTTATTCTTAACTCTGTGCAGCCTCTGTTCTAGGCCAGCTTTCTAAAGGCATCAGGTGGAATGGGGTTGGAAGGGGACGGGGTGAAGTGGGATGGAAATCAGGTGAGTTGAGAATGGCATTGGATGGGGCAGGATAGGTGGGATAGAGTTTGGGAGGTGTGAAATGAGGGAAATTGGTCTTGGGAAGGGGGTCTTGATGTCCAGCAGGGATGGGATGGGTTGGGGTTTGGATTGGGGAGGTGGGGTGGGGTCTGCAATGAGACAGCCAAAGTTTGGGGATGATGAAGGGAGGGGGAGCCCATTATTGAATGAGTTTTTGGATATTCAACATTCCTGAAGAGATTTTGGGGCATCTCACATTTCTGAGGCGCTTTTGGGGCACTCCCCAGCTCTTGGGATGTTCCTGAGAGCAGCTCCATGGAGCCCCATTGCCAGGGCTGGTTGCCATGGGCTCAAGCTCAGAGCTGTAGCCAGAGTGCGTTGCCTCAGCGCTGGAGAGCAGAGAAATGATGAATGGCCCCAGACATCTCCAGGGTGTGTTTGGGGGCAGAGCAAGTTCTGCCTGTGTGGGGCGGTCACTGCCCCAGCCCAGCCACTGCAGCCTCTGCTCCAGCCCCAAAGTGGCTGCCAAGCCCCTGGCACCCCAAAAACCCCAGCTGGGAGAGGGAGCAGAGCAGGTGAGGCTGTGACACGTGTGTGACACTGACATGTGCCACAGCCCTGGAGCTCACAGCAGCTGAGATGGCGCTGGATCCAAGGCTGACTGTGGATCTCTGTCCCTCTCTCGCTTCTCCTGACTTCAGTTTTCAAAATCTGGATAGCTTGAAGTTGGATGGGTTGGACGAGTTGGCTCAGTCAGTGCTTGTTGCAGTGTGTTTATTTTGTTCTGATTATTAAGTGAATGGTTTGTTCCTGTTGTTATCCCCCTATGATTGTGTAATGGTTTTGCCCTCCTGTCAGTTTTTGTAAACCCCTCCCCTTTTTCCTGAACCTTCCTTGTCCATCACCTTTAGCCTGCCCCTGGTCCCTGTCATTCAATGTAAACCCAACCCTTTGTTCCAGCAAGTTCCCTGCCTTTCATCCCCTACTCGAAGCCCCATTGGCTTTGCGACTGCCACCCCTCACAAATGTTACCCCTATTGGCTCCTAATATTGTGAACCCTCCTCCCGACTCCTCCCATACTGTATTCCCATTGGTCCTTGGTTTGTACCCTCCCCTCTTTAAATTGCAGAGCACAGGAGTGCTCAGGGCTCAGAGTCCTTGGGTCCCTGTGTGTCTTTCCAGCCCTCGTCCTGTCACGGCTCCTTTCCCTCAATAAATCCTGTTCCTGGAAAGCTGCTTGGACTCTGGGTCTCCTCCATCTCCTCACTGAAGCCCACGACGCTAAGATCCGCAGAGCCTTGAGTGGCGGAGAGGCTCTGAAGGTTCGGTCTGGGGAAAACAGCTCCCAGACCGTTCGTTCCCCACTCCTGGCGCTGCCAGCGGCCAGTGAGCAGAGCTAGCCCAGGTGTGAAGGGCCGCGGCGGGCAGCGTCAGGCCATGGCCGAGGGGGCCTGGACCCACCCGGAGCTCCTCCCGGAGCCCAGCGGACTCCAGCTCAGCGGGGGCCGGCAACGGGGCACGGCTTAGGCTCGGCAAGGTGTGAGCAGCCGTGGTCCGGCCCAGCCTCAGCCGGGGTCCCGCAGCCTCCCGTCCCCACCCGGTCACTGCTGGGGCCAGCCCGGCCCCGCCAGGCCGAGCCTGTGCGATTCAGCCCTTCTGGGACACAGGGCCAGAAAGACTTCAGCCCTGAAGCAGCAGGCTTTGAGTTCAAGCCTTGGGAAGCACTTGCCAAAGGCTTGATGGCAATTCATACGTTCATCAAGTCACCCCACTGAAAGTTATGTTTCTAGAATCTTCCCGTATCTCTCCCTTGATTGGTTGCAATTCGTCGCAGTATTTTGCATCTTTCTAACCCCAGTCTGTGTCTGGACCCATGCCCTCAGACTGCGCTCTCACACCTCCCCTAGATATTGTTGTGTCTGCCCCTAGGCCTGGTCTTTGAACTTTGCTCCTGTGCTGCGCAGGCTTTATGGGCCTCATCCCTACTTGATTTTCCTATTCCAGTTGGTTTTGGGGACTCCAGTGAACCCGCTCCTTTAATTTCCTCCTCGGTTGCCTGGGTGTCAGGGGACCCTGAAGCTTTAAGGATTGTTGTGGCCACTGTCAGCACGACTGCAAGGGCCGCAGTGCAGCGGGGCCCGGCCCGACCGGCAGCCGGGTACCTCCTCAAAGGTGGAAGCAAGAGAGAGATTTCCCGGGCTTGCCTGTCTGCAAAATGTCAATCTCACCGAGGTGGATCCAGCTTTTTAAATGCTTTAATAGGTAGTCAGTTCCCACAGCTAGCCAGCTCTTGGATTTTGCTTGGCACAGGGGCAGCTCTTGCTTAGCAGCTCCTCTCAGTAAAATCATTTCCATGGGGGGCTTCTTCCCTGCTCACCAAATAGCAATTCATGCAAAAGCAGCACAAACTGTTCTTCCTGTCCTCCTATCTTTGCCAGAGAGTGCCTTTCAAAGGGATAATAATTGGGAGGGAGGGGGTTTACATTTTCCATTGCAAAGGAGCCTCCTGCCTCCCTTAGCAGGCCCCTGTCTTTCAAATGAAGACACACACGGTCTCCTTTTGCGCCTTCACTTGGCCCCAGCCACTCCTGATCATTTGAAGGAGCGGCTCAGAAGAAGGGGCTGCAATCCCCCAAGGCCTGGGCTGCTCCAGGCCGCTCCTGGTGCCTTGGGCTGTTGAAGGGGTGCCGGGGTGGCCTTTGTGACACAGGCACGGGGTGCCGGGGTGGCCTTTGTGACACAGGCACAGGGTGCCGGGGTGGCCTTTGTGACACAGGCACGGTGCGTCAGGGGCCGTGGTGACGCGGGACCTTGCGGTGCCCAAAGTCCATTGTGACATGGCAGAGCCCCGCCCCGGCTGGGGGGTATATAAAGGGCTTGTGGGGCCTGGGTCAGTCCCAGGACAGTGGCTGTGTCCAGGTACCTGTGTGCGCCAGAGGACTGCAGGCACAGAGGAGGAGAAGGCGAAGCCCAAGTCCCAGCCCCCCAGGCCCTGGCCCGGCTCACAGAGAGCCCAGGCCTTGAGGGAGCAGCAGGAGGAGGCTGAGAGGGCAAGCAGAGGGAGGAGAGGAGCCGTGGAGTCCTGCGCTGAGGAAGAGCCAGAGCTCTGCCGAGGAGAAATGAACAAGTTCCAGCAAGGGACTCCAGGGGAAGCCTGCACTGAGCCACAGCTGTCCCCAGGAGAAGCCCAGAGCTGCCAGGAGCTCTCTGAGTGGGATGAAGGCCTTGAGCAAGAGCTGGTCCAAGTATGGGGGAGCTACTGGCATTTCTGGGACTGGGATGAGGGCAGGGAGCAAGAGCCCTCCCCAGTTGTCTCCGAGTGGGATGAGTGCAGGGAGCAGGAGCCGTGGCAGGCGGACAGCGATCACTGTCAGGAATTCTCAGATTGGGAAGAATCTCCTGAGCAGCGGCTGTCCCCAGGAGAAGGCACGAGCCACGGGGCACTCTTGGGCTGGGAAGCTTGCCGCAAGCAAGAGCTGTGCCAGGATGGCCAGGAGGTGCCTGGAGGCAAAGCAAAGAGAAAATCCTCCAGGTCCAGCTGGGATGATGACAGTGATGGAGAGCTGGCTCAGGACAGCAGGGAATACTGCGACATCCTGTGCAGCCAGCTCAAGGCCTGGCAGCGGGAGGACGATGACTGGGATGAGGTGAGCGTCCTGGAGCTGCACGAGGAAGGAGAAGAGGCCAGGCAGCAGAGACTGGCAGATTTAGCCCAAGAGGGAATCCTGCTGCCTGTCCCTCGAGAAGCTTGGGTGGAGTGCCAGGAGCCCGAGCTGTGCCCGCAAGAGCAACTCTGTGCCGGGCCTGGCCCTCTGGCAGTTCAAGCCACGGTGGAAGATGTCTCTTCTCCTGGGCAGCTGCTTCCCCACAGGAAAGGCCGCTCGCTCTTGAGGCGGGCACTGCGGGTACTGCGGGGGCTGCGGGGGCTGTGGGTGCTGCAGGGGCTACAGGGGCTGTTCCACTGCCCCTGCCTGGCGGCACAGCCACAGGATCAGCGCCCGCTGCCAGCAGCACCGGGCTGCAGATGGCGGCTGCCCCGCGGCCTGCCCGGCGCCCCGAGGGAGCTGCACGGGCTGCCCCGGCCTGCGCTGGCCCTGCGTGCTGAGTCGGCCCCGGCCGCTCTGCGGCACCCCCGGGGCGGCTCCCCGAGGGCACATGGCAGCCCAAAGCGGCACCCGAAGGGGGACCCTCACTGCCGGGGCTCAGCGCCGCATCCCGGCCCATCGTCCGGCCGGGAAGGCACCTGGAAAGTCATCGGCTCCCAGCGGCAGCCTGGCACCGCCAGCGGCACCCCTGCACCGGGTCCCCGAGGGCCACAGCCACACGGCTCTTGGCCCTTTGCAGGGACACTGGCTCCAGCTCCTCCCTGCTGGACTCCAAGGCCATTTCCTCTCCTCCGGAAAGGACTCCATGCTGATCCTGGGGCACTTTGGCCATGAGGAATGGACACAGACAGGAGGTGTTGCTCCCAGGACACGACGGCGGCCTGCTGGACTGCAACACACACAATTCTAACGAAAGAAAAGAAAGTTGTGTTTAGGAAGTAGTTGTAGGAAAGAAAAAAACCCCAACCCCCCCCCCCCCCCCCAAATCTGCATAAGACCCTCCAGAAACCAAAAAATGATAAAGAATAAGAATAGGAATATTAGGAAGAAGAGGTAGAAGCTGAAGTAGATGAAGACGTAGTAGTACTTAAAACATGGAAAATTAAGAATAAGAATAAAATGTTGGAGTCTGGAATACAGAGTGTGTGCCCTTGTTTCTGACACTTAGTTATAAGATCCAGGTGTAAGTTCCCCCAGGCAGGGCAGGTCCCTGGGTGCTGCCCCTGGCCCAGATATTTTTCAGATGGAAAAACTATCAGAGGTAAGGTTTTAGAAGACAAAATGTCTTCCCTGCTGACAGCACCGTAAGGAATAGCCGCAGGGCAGAGTTTTAAAAACAGAGGTTGTCTTGACCTCTCTACAGCCTTGCATGGTGCTCAGCATGATAGATCAGGGGAAAAATATTATAGTGGGTCAGACACATCACAACAGCACCCCTGATTTTTCCATGGTTCTGGATGACAAGAACTAGGATACTGCATTTAATGTGACTACAAGAAGGGTTTGGAAAGACAGAGCTCAGAAAAGAGCAACAAAATAATTAAGGGACTAGAGGAATTTACCCATGAGAAAGATTAAAAGAACTAAATCAATATGTCTAGTTTGGCTAAGTGATAACTAAGGAGAGGCATTTCAACCATCTACAGATGTTTGACTGACACACACACACCCTAGGGAAGGAAAGGAATTACTTAGCAGGAAACAAGCAGGCATATCAGGGAGTAATGGAATGAAATTAAGAAAGAGAAAACTGCGGAATTTAAGGCAAATCCTCCTGACAATGGGTTCTAATAGTCTGTAGAAAACATACCAGCATATGTGCAACATATGGGAACAGTCTTGAATTGATAAGGAGGGGGACTTAACTGATTTGATGGGCCTTTCCAGTCTCAAATATTTATGATTCTATAATTAAGCATTATTAAATTTAATGACATGTGCCATTTTGTTTTCAGCAAGTTCTGACTGTTGCCTCAGGTCATAAGTGTGCAATTATTTCCTAACTAAAGGTCTTACTTTTTTACTCATGAATCCTTATGAAATTAACTAGGCTGGTCTGCTATTTCTTTTTTTTCTTAAATTGAATTTCTATTAATGCATTTTCTCTTATTTCCAAGCAGCAGCTCTCTCCCTCAGTTAACAACTCACAATTCCCTCTTTATGCAAGGCAAGCCTGCACACTTACAGCTTCGTGGCTCGGTGCCTGAACCTGCTCAGCCTCAGGTTGAATGCCTGCTGTGTTCAAGGGAGCTGCTGCTCCCAAGCCCAGATGAGCACAGGGGCTCTTCTTCCTCTGAGGATGAACTGCGTGCAACAAAGGGGAAAAAAAAAAAAAAAAAAAGTTAGATGATATTTTCAGCTAAGAGCTGTTTACAGAGCTTTGAAAGCAGATCACGGCCAGGTGAAAAGCTTCATGTCACCGCTCACCCCTGTGTCACAGCACCACTCAGCAAATGAAAACAGGTGTTTATGTGCTATTGCCCAAGCTCCTGGCCAGGATCACAGCTGGTGGGTAGCAAGTTTCCTCTATTTCTCTTTGGCAAACTCCTTGGTTTTGATGCACATGCCTGCTTGTGCCAAGATATATTCCAAAATATCCCCCCAAATGGGTACAAACCTAGGGAGTGATCAGGAGGTTGTGGTCTCATGTGAGCAGTCATTTTGGGGATCCAAATGGTTTGTTCTGCTCTGTCTCAGACAGTGTCTGCTGCCTGAGTGTGCTGCAGCTTTTGCTGATATTTTACCATTGCCCGTGTTACAAGCACAGCTCCTCAGGAAGGTTGATACAGCCTAATTCTTTATTACCTAATCTCTTATTAGGTGAATTATTACCTAAATCTATCTTTTGTCCAGGAAAGAGTGAAAGGCCATCTGTGATGCCTGCTGCTTTTGTGATACTTTCTTTCGGTTTCCCCCAGTAGTGCAGCTGCAGACTGGGCACGCTGTATCATCAATATCTGACACTCACACTCCCTTCACTCTTGACTACTTGCTTAAAGCTCCTCTCTTATTATGTGTGCTGGACCCCAGCCTCAGCCAGGGCAGTAAATGGCAGCAGTTTCACATCAGGATGTGGTGACAGCAGTGCCTGCAAACACTCTGCTGTAGCACTGGCAGCGTGGGCTCCCTCCTGAAGGACGAGATGGATCTTCCCCAGCCCCGACAGACAGAGTCCCCTCTTTGCTACCTGCCCCTGATCCTGAGCCCAGAGATGCTGTCTGCCAGCACGTGTGAGAGCTGGTTCTCTGAGGAGATCAGAGGATGTGAGAGCCTGGCAATTTCATCCCAGAGAAGTAAATCCTCGGTGAAAGAGGCTGCTGGCATTACAATATTCTCAGTGCTAATTACCAGAAATCTAGTTTCCAAATCTTTTCACTTTTAAGATACCACTGCAGCAATCAGGCTGAAGTGGGATAATTAAACGAAGCACTGTCTCCTCTCCCCTCCTCCCCCCATCACTCTGCAGCCCTGTCTGTCATTTCCCAGCACGGAATGGCTGAGATGTGGGAGGCTGATAGGAAAGCTCAGTATGTAAAATGCTGAGTGCATTTTACAGGAGGTGTGGCTTCAGCACAGCTTCCTCACTAGGAAAGAGCCACAAGGAGCCCTGGCTGCTCCTGTGGATGGTTTATCACTGAGCTGAGTCCAATCAAAAGTCAGTGAAAAAGATGTAGGCAAAGAAAGAGAAGAAGGAATGAGAATATTTTCCCCTTTTCCCAAAGCAAGAACAGGCAAAATCTCGCTCTCCTTTTGAAACCCACAGGTTGTGAATCCAGTTTTGGCAGCTGTGATAAATGTCCTGAAGCATCCAAATACTTGGGGCATAAGGAAAGGATTACTGCTTGTCAGAAGTTGTCTATCTTTTGAATATTCTGCCCAAAGCAGCAAAAAATTGAGTAACAACTTGGCACTGACAGCTCTTCCTTAAGATACAGCAACCTCAGCCATTGCCTTAGTCCACAGTCTTCTCTCTGTCTCCACGGCTTAATAAAACAACTTTAAATGTTGCAGTTTTGGTCTTAAACCAAGAAGAGGAATTGTTCTTTCACATTGTCGTGGTTTTAAAGCAGTAACTAAAAAATTACTAGAAAACTTCCTTATTTCTTGCTGTGAGATATGGGTTAGAGCAAGAGCAAAACAGGCTTAAAACTTAAAAGGAAATAAAGGAAGTTTATTAACAAAACTACAAGAATAGGAACACCAGAATAAACTTCCAGAAAACCCTTTTATCCCCCACTACCCAACCATTCCCTTGTTCACATGACAACATAGAGACAAAAAACTTTGGAACTTTGGTGTTTAAAACAGTCCCAATTCCTGCTAGAGTCTTTTCATCAGTCTTTGTAGAGAAACAGAAGTTTTCTTCTGCTAATCTATGGAGTTTCTCACAAGAAAACTATTTCTGTTACAGCTTTCTATTTCTCTGATGTCAGCTGCCCGGAAATCTGTCATCAGTTCTCTCCTCCCATTTGACATTGCTCTGAGGTGTGTTATGGGTCAAATGAGTCTAGGGATGTCATTTTTAAGGATTCAAAGGCAAAAGTTCTCTTCATGGGTTTTTGTGAGCCTCCCTGGAAACAGATTTTTTCCTCTTTGCCTCTCAAGGCTCCAAATCTTCAACTATTACTTCTCCCCTCTGTTCCAGCACCTCACTGTATCACAATTACTCTACCTTTTGCTCAAAATCCACACTTTGAACCACTCTATTCCTTCCAATATACTCTGAATTAAACAAGCTCTTTTTCAGAACACTATTGTCCATCTCCATAGCTTTAACAGAAAAATATTTCAGCTTAATTAAAGCATCTCTTTATTCTCTCTTCCCCATCTAAAACTTAACTCTTTTCTTCACTGTCTTTGATGGTTTTATGATGTCTTCTTCATGTTATCTCTCTCTTTCTCCTCCTTCTCTCTCTCTGGGAAAAAGGAGTAATCTGTCAGTCTCATCCAGGTAGTAAAAGAGTTAAAGTCTTGGAAAGCTGCAGATGTTCATGGTGTCAGGTTTCAGTTCAGCAGCAGAAACTGCAAACCAAGCCAGGCCGGCTCCGTTTCCCCCCTCCCCACCCTTTTTGCCCTTGTCCAGCCTGGAGGGGAGGGAGGAGGCTGAGACAGAGCCCTGTGACCTCGTCAGAAGCCAGAAACCAAAGAGAACAAAAGAACCCTGGCTTTACATCTTAAGGTGGTGTTCACAAGTTGATCTCACTTCTCAGTGGTTAAAACCACCACCAATTCTCAGAAATGACCAATAATTGGTCAGAGGAAAAACTCTTATCAGCCTCTCCCAGCTTCAACTTCCTCCCAGCTCCCGAACATATCTTAAAGGTAAAATCACCCCAGGACAACTGTGCATCTCAATACCCAGTTCCTGTAACTCTGCCCCTCTCTCGGAACCTTCATTAACAATCCAACAGAAAAATTCTCCGGACCGTGCATCTCAGTACTCAGCTCTCATAAAATCTACTCAGACTTTTCCTCCCTTCTCGGAAACTTAGTTAAAAAACCAACAGAAAATATGAATATGCAACAAACTTCAGAAGAAAGAAAAAACTGAGACTACACAGCCTCAAGCTGTAAAAACTGTATCAAAACTCATCTCTCCAAAAGACAGGCAGTGAACTTGGGGGAATCAGTGTGACAAAGGCTGGTTCAGAGTTCACCCAGCGCCGATCCTGAGCTCAAAGCTGACCGTGATTGTAGCTGTTTTCATAATTTGATTTTGCAAATTTTTCAATAAAATTGTTATTGATAAATTTGGCTGAATTTCATTTATTACAGTGTACATGCACCTCAGCTGGGTGTCATGGAGTTACTTTAAGGGAGTTGGAGTTGCTGGGAAGTGCTTGGAGTCTTTTCTCCTGACCAATTATCGGTCATTGCTGGGAATTGACAGCAGTTTAGGCCATTGAAAAGTGGGATCAACTTGTGAACCCTACCTTAAAATGTAAAAGCAGAGCTCTCTGGGTTCTCTTTGTTTTCTGGCTGTGGAGGGTGGCGGAGCTCCAGGCCTCCCGTCCCTGCCCAGGCCATGGGGCCAGGCGGGGATGGGGCCGGGCCTGCCCCGTCTCCCGGCCGGGAGATGGGGGGGGCCTGGGGAAGGTTTTCCTCGGGCCGGGCCGGGCCGAGCCGATCTCTGGCTCGGCTGCAGGTTTTGCTGTAACTAATTCACTAGAAACTGCCCAGTGAAGAAGGAGAGAGGCCCTGGACTTGCAGCGGGTTGGAGCAGAGACCACACGCTCCAGAGCAGCCATGAGGAACCTTCCATCGCAGACGGCTCCAGCTCCTGTTCGGCAGAGATCCCCAAACCATCTACAAAAGCCTGGGCAAGATTTTAACTCTTTCATTACCCAGATGAGACTTGCGGATTAATCTTTTTATCCAGAGAGAGAGAGAGAGAGAGATCAACATGAAAAGAGACTTTATAAACTACCAGTGACAGGAAAGAAAAGAAGCTTCAAGAAAGGTAGAGAATTAAGAAGATGCTTTAATTAAGCTGAAATATCTCCCTGTTAAAACTATGGAGATGGACAATGAAGTCTTGAAAAGAACTCCTTTAATTCATGATATAAGATCTAGAGAGGAATAGTGTTCGAAGTGTAAATTTGAGTAAAGAGTAATTATAGTATAGTGAAGTACTGGGAGATTAAAAGCCTTGAGAGGCCATGAGAAAACTGTTGAGAGATTTGAAGCCCTGAGAGGCCATGAGAAAACTGTTTTCTGGTGAAGCTCACAGAAACAGATGAAGAAGACTTTTTTTGCCTTTGAATAACTTATCCTTAAAAATGCTATCTCTAGACTCATGGCCCATACATACTTCAGAGTGATGTGAAAATGGGAGGAGTGAACTCTAATAATAGCAGCTCTGAGCAGCTAACATTAGGGCAATAGAAAACTATAACAAAAATAGTTTTCTTGTGAGAAACTCCATAAATTAACAGGAAGAAACTTCTGTTTCTCTATAAAGATTGGTAAAAAGACTAGCAAGAATTAGGACTGTTTTAACCATCAGAGTTCCAGAGTTTTTGTCTCTGTTGTCATGTGAACAAGGGAATAGTGGGTAGATAGGGGATGGAAAGGTTTTTCTAGAAGTTTATTCTGGTGTTCTTATTATTGTGGTTTGTCAATAAACTTTCTTTTTTTTCCCTTTTAAGTTGTATGCCTGTTTTGCTCTTATTCTAATCCGTATCTCACAGCAAGAAGTAAGTAATTTTCTTAGTTAGTGGTTTAAAACCACGACATATAGTTATATTCTGTTTTAATCAAAGGTCTTATTTGGGAGCAATAGTTCTCACCACAATTTTTTACCAAATGTAATTCTGCTTGAGGATATATGTGATTTATCTGAGGAGTTTCTTTTTCCAACGACTCCTTAAAGGAATCAGCAGACTGTGAATTTTTGGCACACTCCTCACTCAGAGCAGTTCGTAAGAAATTAATTTCATTTTTCAAACTTTCAACTAAATTTTGTAGGTATTGTATAATTACATTCTCTTCCTGCCTTCGTCTCGTGCGAGCCTCTACAGCTGACGTAAGGCAAGCTCCCAATACAGAACAAATTATGGTTTTATTACGGCCAAATTTGAACTTTGCCTCATGTTGCAGGGAGCAAATTCTATCAGTTACATTTTCCAGGTTGAACCAATTATTTTGAGCCCATTCTTCCCCAGCTGGGGAGGGCTTAGCATTGTGTTTTGCTAACAAAGCAATGAATGCAGCTTTATCTTTTATACTAGAGTTTTCAGAGTGTTCACTCATGTTTGTGTGTGTGAAGGGTTCAGTACCACTACAGGGAGGTAAGACTTAAGTTACGCACAGACGCAGCCTTTGCCATGTCACCCTTCGCGTCCCTGTATGGATGAAGAGACAAAATCTGCTTGGGAGGAACCCCTTTATGTTAAAATTCAAGTTGTCTCTTCACTACACCAAGCAGTCAAAATTCATCAAAAACACATAACAGTACACAGAACCACCACAGGGAGGTAAAACTCAGTCACACTACATCAGACGCAGCCAACGCTGCGTTCCCCCCTGCCGTGGGTGGAGAGACCAAATATGCTTGGGAGGCACCCCTTTATGTCAAAATTCAGGTTGTCTCTCCGCTACACCAAGCAGTCAGCATATAAAAAACCAGTAAGTCCCACCTTTTGTACTCAAAGATCCCGTGTAAAATTCTGAAGACAGAGCCCTCAAATGAGTGTAGGGGTGCTTTTCACCTGGGCGTGTGCAGTTTGCGAGAAATTCGAGTCGCCTCCCTTGCTTTCTAGACACTGCTCACCAGCGTGGCAGGCTAGGGGCGGCTGAAGCAAAACGTCCTTCCCCTGATACAGACTGCACAACAACCTGCAACCCCTTCTGTCTCTCAGAATCCTGTCCGTGACGCCAATTTATGTCACGATCCGCAAGGTGGGATTCGTGATGTGGTTCTTTTAGCCGGTCTTAGAGTACAAAAGATTATCAGCAAACCAAGGACTTAAACAAGAAAACACAGTTTATTGAGTGCTCATCAGCACTAATATGCGATAGAGGGAAAGAGAAGAGAAAGCAAAGCATAAGGAAAAGAGAGTAAGGGGATTATAGCTACCAACGTCGAAGTCCACTCAGCTGTCCAACGACGCAGAGTCTTCTGTCTGTTGGGGAGATCTCAAAGGAAGGTGAGTTTGGGGTATAATTTTATAGTCTTTTGCAAAGCGAGGGGTGCAGGGCCAAAACCAGATGAGATTGATGATCATTGTAATGAAATTCCATTGCGCAGGGAGCAGGTGTAGGGTACAGAGCGATCCATGTCTTGCAAGTCTTTGCTCACCAGCAGGAACAAGGACAAGGTGTTGTGGAAAACCCATTGCACAGGGTACCAGGCACAAACCTCTGCTCACCAGCAGGAATGAGAGCCATGAGTCGTGGAAAACCCGTTGTGCAGGTTACCAAGCCTCTGCTCACCAGCAGGAACAAGAGCAGTGTACCGTGCAACCACCTGCAAACAATCACTTGGCAAACATCCATCTCAGCTAGGCCCAAACCCCCAAACCAAGTCTCTTGTGATATTCAGGGTCTCAGTCTCTGTCCTTGAGACGGTTGTGAGACAGATGAGGGAATCTTGGACGGTCTCTTACAACAGGTCAGGTAGATAGACTAGCAAGAGTCACCCGGGAAAGATTTAAAGAACTAAACATACAATTACAATTTATTACTCTTGAAAGAGCATGGAGTGTATGAGTTTTTTTAAGGGGACAGATTGATCGTTGCTGCATCCACATCCCAAATGTGACTGCAGATGTAGAATATGACATCAATTAGTTGCAACAAATAGAGCATGAAGCATAGGAAAAGCAAAATGATTTAACTATAAATTGGTTAGGCAAAATCTTCAAAGGGTTAGGGTGGAATGTGAGTTCATGGATTAAATCTATCATTGAGAGTGTGATAATCTTAATAATAGTATTCTTAGCAATTTGGTTAGTTTACAGCATCTTAAAGGAGAAATACAGAAGAAAACGTCCTGGAACCAGAAAATAATAAAGGCAGTGACATGAGATCCACACCCACCATCTTCTGGTTCTCCAGTTCCTGACAGCATCCAGGATAACGTTTACATCAATCAAGGATTTGAAGAACACCAAGTATAAACTCAGAAACAAAGGACTGTATTGAGTGATAATATTTGCACTTATGGTGAAGTGAAAATGCTTTCAAAGGGGGGAATGATAGTAAAAGGTTCTAAAATCTTAGAAAATTTGGGGACTTAGAAAGAAAGTTAGGTTTGGTAAGCCCTGGGAAAAGTAGGCCCTGAGAAATGTTAGGCCTTGTGCTTGCTAAAGATCAGGTCAAACTGCACCTGTCTAATCAGTAGATGATAAATGATACAATTGTTAGATGTGATTAGATATAATTATTGTTTAAAGATCATGAGGAACAATGTTGGGGGGCTAAGGGTGGATCACGAGAAATCCATGCCTGGGTAAAAACAATGCTTACAATAGAACAATGTAAGTTTAATAATTAATATGTAAGTTGCATAACGATAGAGTATAAAATATGTTCAACTCAAAACCAAATTGGGTCAGATTTGGGTATGTGTAACCCTGATACCCAGAGCTCTTCAATAAAGCACCTTCATATAATCATTCGCGATTATGTGTGTTCCTGAACGCTAACAGGATGGCAGAAAGACACCGGGGTGACAGGGAGTTGGCAGCAGCCCTGAGCCATCTTGGCTTTTTTCACCCTTTGTCCTGCCCTTGGGAACAGGGGAAAGGGGAAGGTACAGGGAGGTATACACCAAAAAAAAAAAAAGGAACTTCACAGAAGACAAAAACAGTCCACCGGAAGAGCCATACCGTCCATAATTGTCCATAATGTTAATATAATCGTTCATAATGTTAATATCGTCCATAATATGTCTCGTTGGGTGATGTAAGGTGTCCCAGTGTCTGGTCTCGGCTCCCACACCTCCGTAAGCCCTTTTCTTCCCCATGCCCGAGGCACTCCCAACCCAGCCTTCCTGCCAGGTACTCTCGAGTCCTCATTTCTTAGGCGGGGTCTCGCTGGCTCTCAGGCCATCAGCCGGTGACTTACGAGGTGTCCATGGAGCTGGGTCCTGCTGTTCCCTTGCTTTGCTGGATGCCACGCAATCTCTCACCATATGTTGCAATCAGCAACCTCAGGATCTCGTCCAGGGAAGCAGCAGGATTCTGGGGACCAGCATCAAACACCGAGACGGGCTCCCAGTTCACGAAACCATTTATTCAGCATGGGAACAAAGTCAGGTCCAGAACAGAGAGCCCTGAACAGAGGCACAGCAGGGGTTTTTGAGGGACAGAACCCCCGAGGGTTTCCACCTTTGAGGGTGGAGTTCAGGGTCAGGGAGCAGTAGAAGCACAGCAAGGGAGAACCCCTCAGGGACTCAAACCCAATCAGAACACCTGGGCTGCCCTTCTCAAGGGGTTTGGGGTGGGACAATGTTAACTCTTTGCCTCCCTGAGGCTGCTACCACACCACTATAATATTTTTTCCCCTGATCTATCATGCTGAGCACCATGCAAGGCTGTAGAGAGGTCAAGACAACCTCTGTTTTTAAAACTCTGCCCTGCAGCTATTCCTTATGGTGCTGTCAGCAGGGAAGACATTTTGTCTTCTAAAACCTTACTTCTGATAGTTTTTCACATCTGAAAACTATCTGGGCCAGGGGCAGAACCCAGGGACCTGCCCTGCCTGGGGGAACTTATACCTGGATCTTATAACTAAGTATCAGAAACAAGGGCACACACTCTGTATTCCAGACTCCAACATTTTATTCTTATTCTTAATTTTCCATGTTTTAAGTACTACTAGGTCTTCATCTACTTCAGCTTCTACCTCTTCTTCCTAATATTCCTATTCTTATTCTTTATCATTTTTTGGTTTCTGGAGGGTCTTATGCAGGTTTTCGTTGGGGGGGAGGTGGGTTTGGGGTTTTTTTCTTTTCTACTACTACTTCCTAAAAACAACTTTCTTTTCTTTTGTTAGAACTGTGTGTGTTGCAGTCCAGCAGGCTGCCATCGTGTCCTGGGAGCAACACCTCCTGTCTGTGTCCATTCCTCATGGCCAAAGTGCCCCAGGATCAGCATGGAGTCCTTTCCGGAGGAGAGGAAATGGCCTTGGAGTCCAGCAGGGAGGAGCTGGAGCCAGTGTCCCTGCAAAGGGCCAAGAGCCGTGTGGCTGTGGCCCTCGGGGACCCGGTGCAGGGGTGCCGCTGGCGGTGCCAGGCTGCCGCTGGGAGCCGATGACTTTCCAGGTGCCTTCCCGGCCGGACGATGGGCCGGGATGCGGCGCTGAGCCCCGGCAGTGAGGGTCCCCCTTCGGGTGCCGCTTTGGGCTGCCGTGTGCCCTCGGGGAGCTGCCCCAGGGGTGCCACAGAGCGGCCGGGGCCGACTCGGCCTGCAGGGCCAGCGCAGGCCGGGGCAGCCCGTGCGGCTCCCTCGGGGCGCCGGGCAGGCCGCGGGGCAGCCGCCATCTGCAGCCCAGCACTGCTGGCAGCGGGCGCTGATCCTGTGGCTGTGCCGCCAGGCAGGGGCAGTGGAACAGCCCCTGCAGCTCCCGCAGCGCCAGCAGCATCCGCAGTGCCCGCCTCAAGAGCGAGCGGCCTTTCCTGTGGGGAAGCGGATGCCCAGGAGAAGAGACATCTTCCACCGTGGCTTGGGCTGCCAGAGGGCCAGGCCCGGCACAGAGTTGCTCTTGCGGGCACAGCTCAGGCTCCTGGCACTCCACCCAAGCTTCTCGAGGGACAGGCAGCAGGATTCCCTCTCGGGCTAAATCTGCCAGGCTCTCCTGCCTGGCCTCTTCTCCTTCCTCGTGCAGCTCCAGGACGCTCACCTCATCCCAGTCATCGTCCTCCCACTGCCAGGCCTTGAGCTGGCTGCACAGGATGTCGCAGTCCCTGCTGTCCTGAGCCAGCTCTCCATCACTGTCATCATCCCAGCTGGACCTGGAGGATTTTCTCTTTGCTTTGCCTCCAGTCACCTCCTGGCCATCCTGGCACAGCTCTTGCTTGCGGCAAGCTTCCCAGTCCAAGAGTGCCTGGCGGCTCGTGCCTTCTCCTGGGGACAGCCGCTGCTCAGGAGATTCTTCCCAATCTGAGAATTCCTGACAGTGATCGCTGTCCGCCTGCCATGGCTCCTGCTCCCTGCACTCGCCCCACTCGGAGACAACTGGGGAGGGCTCTTGCTCCCTGCCCTCATCCCAGTCCCAGAAATGCCAGTAGCTCCCCCATACTTGGACCAGCTCTTGCTCAAGGCCTTCATCCCACTCAGAGAGCTCCTGGCAGCTCTGCGCTTCTCCTGGGGACAGCTGTGGCTCAGTGCAGGCTTCCCCTGGAGTCCCTTGCTGGAACTTGTTCATTTCTCCTCGGCAGAGCTCTGGCTCTTCCTCAGCGCAGGACTCCACGGCTCCTCTCCTCCCTCTGCTCGCCCTCTCAGCCTCCTCCTGCTGCTCCCTCAAGGCCTGGGCTCTCTGTGAGCCGGGCCAGGGCCTGGGGGGCTGGGACTTGGGCTTCGCCTTCTCCTCCTCCATGCCTGCAGTCCTCTGGCACACACAGGTACCTGGACACAGCCACTGTCCTGGGACTGACCCAGGCCCCACAAGCCCTTTATATACCCCCCAGCCGGGGCGGGGCTCTGCCATGTCACAATGGACTTTGGGCACCGCAAGGTCCCGCGTCACCACGGGCCCTGACACACCGTGCCTGTGTCACAAAGGGCACCCCAGCACCCCGTGCCTGTGTCACAAAGGCCACCCCGGCACCCCGTGCCTGTGTCACAAAGGCCACCCCGGCACCCCGTGCCTGTGTCACAAAGGCCACCCTGACACACCGTGCCTGTGTCACAAAGGGCACCCTGGCACCCTGTGCCTGTGTCACAAAGGCCACCCCAGCACCCCGTGCCTGTGTCACAAAGGGCACCCCGGCACCCCGTGCCTGTGTCACAAAGGCCATCCCAGCACCCCGTGCCTGTGTCACAAAGGGCACCCCGGGACCCCGTGCCTGTGTCACAAAGCCCACCCCGGCACACCGTGCCTGTGTCACAAAGGCCACCCCGGCACCCCGTGCCTGTGTCACAAAGGCCAACCTGGCACCCCGTGCCTGTGTCACAAAGGCCACCCCAGCACCCCGTGCCTGTGTCACAAAGCCCACCCCGGCACCCCTTCAACAGCCCAAGGCACCAGGAGCGGCCTGGAGCAGCCCAGGCCTTGGGGGATTGCAGCCCCTTCTTCTGAGCCGCTCCTTCAAATGATCAGGAGTGGCTGGGGCCAAGTGAAGGTGCAAAAGGAGATCGTGTGTGTCTTCGTTTGAAAGACAGGGGCCTGCTAAGGGAGGCAGGAGGCTCCTTTGCAATGGAAAATGTAAACCCCCTCGCTCCCAATTATTATTACTTTGAAAGGCGCTCTCTGGCAAAGATAGGAGGACAGGAAGAACAGTTTGTGCTGCTTTTGCATGAATTGCTATTTGGTGAGCAGGGAAGAAGCCCCCCATGGAAATGATTTTACTGAGAGGAGCTGCTAAGCAAGAGCTGCCCCTGTGCCAAGCAAAATCCAAGAGCTGGCTAGCTGTGGGAACTGACTACCTATTAAAGCATTTAAAAAGCTGGATCCACCTCGGTGAGATTGACATTTTGCAGACAGGCAAGCCCGGGAAATCTCTCTCTTGCTTCCACCTTTGAGGAGGTACCCGGCTGCCGGTCGGGCCGGGCCCCGCTGCACTGCGGCCCTTGCAGTCGTGCTGACAGTGGCCACAACAATCCTTAAAGCTTCAGGGTCCCCTGACACCTGGGCAACCGAGGAGGAAATTAAAGGAGCGGGTTCGCTGGAGTCCCCAAAACCAACTGGAATAGGAAAATCAAGTAGGGATGAGGCCCATAAAGCCTGCGCAGCACAGGAGCAAAGTGCAAAGACCAGGCCTAGGGGCAGACACAACAATATCTAGGGGAGGTGTGAGGGTGCAGTCGGAGGGCATGGGTCCAGACACAGACTGGGGTTAGAAAGATGCAAAATACTGCGACGAATTGCAACCAATCGGGGGAGAGACACGGGAAGATTCTAGAAACATAACTTTGAGTGGGGTGACTTGATGAACGTATGAATTGCCATCAAGCCTTTGGCAAGTGCTTCCCAAGGCTTGAACTCAAAGCCTGCTGCTTCAGGGCTGAAGTCTTTCTGGCCCTGTGTCCCAGAAGGGCTGAATCGCACAGGCTCGGCCTGGCGGGGCCGGGCTGGCCCCAGCAGTGACCGGGTGGGGACGGGAGGCTGCGGGACCCCGGCTGAGGCTGGGCCGGACCATGGCTGCTCACACCTTGCCGAGCCTAAGCCGTGCCCCGCTGCCGGCCCCCGCTGAGCTGGAGTCCGCTGGGCTCCGGAGGAGCTCCGGGTGGGTCCAGGCCCCCTCGGCCATGGCCCGTACGGCACATGGTAATTGAAAGAAATTGGCCAGGAGACAAAACTCCTGTTTGATGCCTTTATTAGGATTCAGCTCTTGGGGTGCAGGGGCCCAAGGGGTTGTTTGCACCACGGCCATTCCCACACTGTCAGCTCCAAAGAGGAGACACAATTCAGCTTTGCAGCACACACTGCAGAGCTGGGGCTTCCATCCTCATGAGAGTAGCCAGGGACCTGTCGTCCTGGTTCGCTCTCTAGGGCTGTCAGTCCTTTCCAGTCCTCTTAGGTCATGGTGATGCAGGAAGGTGGTTTCTAAGCAGGTTTAGGTGATGCAGGGAGATGATCTTGCATCATAGCTTGCTCGAATATGTTTCCTTGTCCTTTTATTCCTCTGTTAGCTCGTTGTTTTGGTGTCCTGCATGCCTTAGTTTGCATTTTACTCGGTTACACAGCTTCCTGGGAGTTTCTTTGTTCTAGTGTGGCACAGCGACCATGGGAGATGCCTCGTCCTGTGGCACACCTTTCTAATGGGTTGCTTTTGTTAGTTTGATTTAGCCCCCATGGGAGCAGCTCTGTTACAAGGCAGCAGGGAAGTAAGGGGAAAGGGTACAGGAATGCCTCATAAGAACCTTTAAAACACTTCAGAAACTGGTAAGTAATTAACATTACTAACAACCATCGGAGTAAACAAGGGGTACAAGGTTTACAAATGGGATAAGAACATTAACTGTACCTAACTAAACACAGTATTTTATCCGGGGTGGATTTCTTGAGAGATTTTATTCATGACATGTGCCTGCAAGGATGCGGCACCTCTCTGAGCTGGGGGAGAGGCCAGGGCTGCACAGGGGGGATGCTGTTGGCAGCTCCATGAGGACGCTCTGGGATGCTGCCCTGGGGTGTCCAGTGCAGTGGGGATGGATCAGCCCCTGCTCTGCTGCTCCTTCCCATCTCCCCCAGGGACCTTGCAGAGCCCCAGCCATGCTGTTTGCCCCCAGCCTGCCCACGGCCAGCCTGGGGCTGCTCACGGGGGTTTTCTGTGCTGAGCTTTGGCCTGGCCGTGTTCTTGAGAGAGCCTGGGCAAGGAGCCTGGAGCCCCCAGGCCCTGCCCTGAGGCGTCAGCGCTGCCCCAGCAGTGCCCATGGCCTGTCCCTGCTGCAGCCCCGGCACTGCCACCCCCAGGGCTGTGCCCGGCCCCGAGAGCACTCAGGCCCTGCAGCAACACCAGGGCCAGGAGGGCAGCGGGGCAGTGGCACGGGAGCAGCACTGGCAACACCAAGTGCTGCTGCTCCTGGCCACAGCTGCTGTGCCAGCACTGATCTGCCCCCAGCTCTGCACACAGACACTGCTGCTGCAGCTCCAGAGAAGGGAACAAAAGGGGCATCTCTGGAGAAAACTTTGCTGGGAGATCCTCTAGTTCCTTTAAAGCCATCAAGAGCACAGCCCCTCATTGGCACAGTGTGTGACCATAAGGAAGGTGGAGGGAGAAACAAAATGAGAAAGGGCACAAATAATGACATTTTATTGTGGATATATTTACTTATATTGATAAGTAAAACAACAGAAAAGATCCTCCAAAATTAAACCAATAAGAAATATCAAAGGTGGCTTTTATTACAAGTGATTTGCAGAAATTGGCCAGCAGTTCAATGTTTCTGAAACCATCCAGTCATCAGTGTCCACACTGCAGCCTTGAGCTCCTGGTTCCTCAGGCTGTAGATGAGGGGGTTCAGGGCTGGAGGCACCAACGAGTACAGAACTGACACTGCCAGATCCAGGGATGGGGAGGAGATGGAGGGGGCCTTCAGGTGAGCAAACGTGACAGTACTGAGGAACAGAGAGACCACAGCCAGGTGGGGGAGGCAGGTGGAAAAGGCTTTGTGCCGTCCCTGCTCAGAGGGGATCCTCAGCACAGCCCTGAAGATCTGCACATAGGAGAAAACAATGAACACAAAACAGCCAAGTACCACACAGACACTGACTGCAATGAGCCCAAGTTCTCTAGTGTAGGAATTGGAGCAGGAGAGCTTGAGGATCTGAGGGATTTCACAGAAGAACTGGCCCAGGGCATTGCCATGGCACAGGGGCAGGGAAAATGTATTGGCTGTGTGCAGCAGTGAATAGAGAAAGGCACTGGCCCAGGCAGCTGCTGCCATGTGGGCACAAGCTCTGCTGCCCAGGAGGGTCCCGTAGTGCAGGGGTTTGCAGATGGACACGTAGCGGTCGTAGCACATGATGGTCAGGAGGGAAAGCTCTGCTGAGATGAAGAACAAAAAGAAAAAGACTTGTGCAGCACATCCTGTGTAGGAGATGTGTCTGGTGTCCCAGAGGGAATTGTGCATGGCTTTGGGCACAGTGGTGCAGATGGAGCCCAGGTCAGTGAGGGCCAGGTTGAGCAGGAAGAAGAACATGGGGCTGTGCAGGTGGTGGCTGCAGGCTACGGCGCTGATGATGAGGCCGTTGCCCAGGAGGGCAGCCAGGGAGATGCCCAGGAAGAGGCAGAAGTGCAGGAGCTGCAGCTGCCGCGTGTCTGCCAATGCCAGCAGGAGGAAGTGGCTGATGGAGCTGCTGTTGGACATCTGCTGTGGCTGCACATGGGGACCTGTTCATGAAGAAAAATAATAGTGACAAATCAGGAGAGACTGGGATCACCCACCTTTGTTCCTGCTCTGGGAAAATCTTCACCCAGGTCCCTGACTGAGCTCCAGCTGTGCTGTCTGTGTGTTCCAGGAACAGCCAGGCCTGTGCCTGGGCACTCTCCAGGAGCCATCCCTGACCTGCCGCCCTGGGTTTGTGGCCATGCAGGAGAGGGACAAGGCTGGAAATTCAGGATTTGTCAGGGGAATCACTCCTAATGCAGGAAGGTTTGTTGCCATCTGCACACACTTCTAAAATATGGCAGGAATTGGTTTTAGGAATTGTCTTCCTACCCACAAATCGTTCCTGCTTCTCTGAGGTCAGAAATCCCCAGCATTTCTGCTGCACTCAGAATTTCCCACTGAGAGATGTGAGAGGCAAAGGATTCCCTGTGGCTTAGGGAAGGTGAGGGGCTGGATGGGCTTGTTCCCAACTGCCCTGGGTTTGCACCTTTGGCTGGAATCAGAGCACAATCACACTCCTGTGTCACCCTGGCATAAACCAGACCCTGCCCAGAGCAGAGGGATCCCTGAATGTCTCACCCTCTCTAAAGGTCTCTGGGCAAGGGCTCAGCACCTCCTCTGCCAAGGACACTCACGGCTCCCTTGGCAGAGCCAACAGCATTTCCTCAGCTGTGGCATCTCTGCCCTTCCCCGTGGGACATTCAGGGAACTCTGAGAGGCTCTGGCACAGATTTGCAGCCAGGAGGGCAGCTCAGAGCTTGGAAGGACTCAGCAAGGAGATCTCCAGGTGTGCCCATGATGGGATCTCAGGGAGGGGGCTCAGCTCATTCCCCTTTGCCATGGACTGCTTTGCCCACAGCCCCACAGGTCACAGGGAAGCTGGGACACCCCATTCCCATGGACACACCTGCCTGGCAGCAATCCCAAGGGCAGGGCCTGACTCAGCTGCTGCAGATGCCAGAGCCTCCCTGAGAGCCCCAGATACCAATGACAATATCAGAGCAGTGCATTTAGGCTGTTTAGGAGCCTCCCAGCAGAGAGACTGAGCACCCAAACTTACAATTCTGGCATCTCTGTAAATGTTCCAACATTACTTTGCTGTTCCTGGTGTGTCCCCTTCAACTCAGAATGTTCTGTGATTCTGGGATTACAATTCCTCTTCTGCTTCTCTCATCCTCCTCTTGTCTATAATCAAAAGAGAAAAATAACCGTCTGCAAGAGTGTTAGAAGAGTAAAGAAAAAACAGCTTTATTGGAAACTTCCAGGTGTCCCAGTGGGGTTGAGGCACACCCGGCCCCTTATTTCAACAATTTATTAAGGTTGATTAATTAGGATATTTAACAGAAACATTCAATAGGAGATTCAGCTGCCCCAGTTACACACCCCAGGGTCAACCCACTGGAGTAGGTCCAAGGGTTTCTTTGCCCCACTTTTTGTTATGACTGCTCACATTCTGGTTACAAAACAAAATGTTCTTCTTGTAGCTCCTCTTTCTGATGATAAGACCATTTAGTATTTTAGAAATATATTTAGAAAATCATATTATTGTTCTAAAATCTAAGAGAAAGGTTAAGAAACATACTAGATTTAATTAAGGATAATAGTTATATAAGTATATAATAGTAGTTTAATAGTGTTAATTAAGGATTATAATTTTACAACTATATAATAATAGTTTATAGATCTAAAAATACATTAAACATATATAAAAAGCAAAAATATTTTTGTCATCATCACAACTTTCCCGCCCTGCTTAAAGAAAGAAATTGAAAACAGTCTCAGGAAAGCTCCTGATCTTTACAGCAATTCCAGTCTCACCTTCTTTTGGGAAGTGTCCTCTGGAGCTGTGTCCAGGCAGGTCTGGAGCTGGGAGCAGCCCTGCCCCACACAGCCCCTCTCAGCAGCAGCCCCTGCCCTGCTCAGGGTGGCTCCTTCCCCCCACAGCTTCTCCCCAGCGCTGGGAGCAGCTCCCCGGGCCGGCTGAGAGCTGTCCCTGGCAGGCAGCAGAGTCCCTGCCCCAGCACAGCGCCCTGGGCTGCAGGACCCTGCTCTGCAGGACAGCCCTGGGCACCCCTGGCTGCTCTGCACAAGGGACAGGCAGAGAATGTACTCACAGGGTCTGTAGGCACTGGCATGTTCCAGCTTGAGGAGATGCCTCCAGGAGCTGCAGCTGCATTGTCCTGCAGCCAGAGGCTTCCTGTGCCAAGGGCTGGCAGGGATTCTGCCCCAGGCACTTCTCAGCCCCTTCCCAGCCCTGACTGATTGAAGCTCTCTGTGCCTCTGGGCTGTGCCCAGGGTGGCTGCAGGCAGTGCCCCAGCCCTGCTGGGCTGGCAGAAGAGCTGCTCAGCAAGAGAAATGTGCTTTTGAAGCTCTTCTTGGTTTCCAGGAGCTGCCTCTGTGCCAGGAGCCCGGCCCAGCTCAGCAGCACAGACACAGCAGCAGGACTTTAATGAGCCTCTTGGGGCTTTGTGCTGAGGCCCTGAACATCAGCCCCTGACAGGGAGGGGAAGAAAGCTCTCAAGAACTCCAAGTCAGAATGGAACTCCAAAGTTTCTTTCACTTTTAATGGGTCCCACTGAGGGATGTGACTGAGAAAGTGTCCCCAGGCCCCAGGCAGAGCAGAGAACTGGAGGCACTGATGACAGCTGGGGGCAAAGAGAAGCCAAGGCTTGGTGCCCTGGGCCACAGCAGCCAATGCTGTGCCAGCAAGGGCTGTGAGGAGACACCTTGTCCTGAGGCCCTGGGGCCTCCTGGCACAGCCCCAGCAAGGCTGGCCACTGTCACCCCCTTGGCCTGCCCTCAGCCTCCCCCCTAGCCCACATGCCAGTGGCCTCAGGGATCTGCTGGAAGGAGTCCCTGGGGAGCCTTGCTCAGGAATGGCCCTGGGGGCTCCTTCATGCTCCCAGGGACTGCAGCTTTTTCAAAGGACTTTGGCTTTTGCTTTGGAGTCTCTGAGAGCTTTGTGCAATCCTGGCCTCCAATTATCTGCTGTAATTAGTCCCTTGAGAGCCTTTGTCAGTAACAACACTCAGTGGGGCTCATTAATGCTTCAAGGTACTTCAGGTTCTTAAGGCACTTTCCTTTTTCCTTCCCACACTGAGTCTCTGAGAAGTTTGTGCAATCCTGGCCCCAATTATCTGCTTTAACGAGTCCCTTGGGAGCTTTGCATTGACACTCAGTGGGGCTCATCAATACTTTGAGATACTCAGGGCTTTTTCAGCTACTTTGGATTTTCCTTCCCACACTGAGTCTCTGGGAGGTTTTTGTGCAATCCTGGCCTCCAGTTCTCTCCTCCAAGGAGTCCATGAGGAGCCTGTGCTGGGGATGGACCTCAGTGGCACCCATTAATGCCTGGAGACACTTTGGGTCTTTCCTTGACCTTGACTCTTGGAAAGGTTTGTGCAATCTCCTCTCAGGCCCTGAGGTTCAAGGGCTCAGCTCCAAATGCACCACGGGGCTCATTAGGATCAAGCAAATCCTAACAAACCATGGCTGTGCCTTGATTTCCCTCTGGTCTGGTGCAGTTCCTAGGAAAGTTTCCTTCAACAGTTATGGAAAAATAGTTCAAAGAGCTTCTAGGAAATATGTATTCCTGTTTCAAAGAGTGTCTTTTATTCCTGTTCTCTTTAGAGCAGAGGTGATTGCAGCATTCAGTGATGGATATTGATCCAGGGTCTCTCCTAAGGAGGTCTGGCCAGGTCAGAGAAGCTGTGCCTTGAGGTCTGACCCAGTGGGGACAACCTTGCTCCACATTCCCCAGCCCCATCCTGTCTCTCCTCACTCTCCTGGGACCTGCTTTGCTCACAGAACTGGCTGCACTCAGGCAAAGAGGGGTTTTCCTTCTTTGATTTTAGCAATCTAAAACTGCTGAGTTTCCCCATGGAAAACAGACACCCTCCTCAAGTGTGTGCCAAGCCCAAGGAGGTTCCCCTTCCCCAAGGCAGAACCAGGCAAGGAATGTTTCAGACACACAGGGAGTTCTACAATGAACACAACCCCAGAGTTGTCTGAAGGCAGAATTAGAGCAGCTGCTGAAGGACAGACAAGCTTTGAACTCCTTGCAGCTGAAAGCACCAAGTGGGTTGTTGGGAGGTGTGTGAGTGAGGCAAGAGTGAGGGAAGGGAAATGCAGAGAGCCCTGGAAGTGTTTCTGTGCAGACAGACTGCTGTACAAGCAGCTTTGGAGTTCTCTGGGGGGAACTGTGAGGGGGGGTCGGTGCGGAGAGACCTCCCCAGTGACCTCACAGTACACCCTGTGATGTCACACAGCCACCTGTGATGTCACATCCCACTCGCTGATGCCACACAACCTGCTCTGGGATGTCAAACCACCATTCTGTGATGTCACAGCCCCCCTCATATGACACAAACCCACCTTGTGAGGTCACATTTTCTCCAGTGATGTCACACAGCAACATATGATGTCATTGTTCACTCTATGATCTCACAGTCAGCACTGTGATGTCATACAACCTGTCCTGAGATGTCACATGGCTTTTCTATGATGTCACTGCCCACTCTAGGATTTCATATCACCACCATGTGGCTTCACAGCCTGGTCTGTGATGTCACACAATCAATCAGTGATGGCACAGCCTTCTCTGTGATGTCATATATCTAATGTCTAATGTCACAGTCACATCTGTGATGTCACAGTCAGATCTGTGATGTCACACAGTCCCCTCTATGATGCTGTAGTTGCTCAGTGACCTCACACAACAAACTCTGTGATGTCACAGCCCCATCTGTGACCTCACACAACCCACTCGGAGCCGTCACACAGCCCCTTTCTGACATCACAGCTGCTCTGGGGCTCCAGGACACAGCCACAGAGGTGCTGCTGGGACACAGCCCCCTCTGGCACATCCCACAGCCCCTGCCAGTGCTGAGCCCCTGGCAGCTCTGTCTGGGCCTGCTCTCTGTGTCCCTGAGCTGCCCTGGCAGGGCCCCAGCCCTGCTGGGCTGTGCTCAGGAGCTGCTCCTGGCCAGAGCTGTCTCTCTGCAGCGCTGCCCTTGCCAGGAGCTGCCTCTGGGCCAGGAGCCCGGCCCAGCTCAGCAGCACAGACACAGCACCAGCACTTTCATCACCCTCTCGGGCCTTTGGGGCTCTTGGCATCACACTCAGTCCCTCAGAGTATGCTCCAGAAACTTCTCAAGAGCTCCAGGTCAGATGGAAACACTGAAGTTTCTTGTAGTTGAAATGAGAGACACGAGTGAGAAAGCGTCCCCAGGTTCCAGGCAGAGCAGAAGACTGGAGGCCCTGATGGCAGCTGGGGACAAGCAAGGGAAAGG
Source organism: Cyanistes caeruleus (assembly GCF_971803275.1). NCBI lineage: Eukaryota > Metazoa > Chordata > Aves > Passeriformes > Paridae > Cyanistes > Cyanistes caeruleus. Next base: position 866,605 of record NW_028255894.1, on the reverse strand, counting down.
TGTCTGTGGTGCTGAGCAAAGCTGGATGTGTTTCAGGAATGCCAAGGGCCAAGGGCTGAGCCCCAGCCCCTGGCAAGGCAGATGCTGTCCCTCCCTCATGGCTCAGGGCTCTTCCCGGGCCACTGGCATGTGGGGATGTGCAATGCCAAGGGCAGCACCATGGGGCGGCCCCTGCCAGGCTGCTGAGCAGGGACAAGGAGGCAATGAGGCCCCAGGGCTGCCAGGGTCACTTGTCCCCTGCTGGCCTCAGGCCCAGGGCCAGCAGCCATGGCCAAAGGGCTGCACAAGTTGCCTCTGGCAGGACCTTGCAGCTGCACAGCCCAGGGCCCTCAGCCTCTACCTGCTGCTTATGTGATGAGGCCTCCAAATCCCATCCTGGGAGATTTTTGGGTCCTCTCCATGGTCTGTGAAGATGGAAACACTGGTCAAAGTTATTTCCTCCCAGATCTTGCAATGACACAACAAGGATCAATATCTTTAAAGAGATCTAGAGTGGATTTGGATTTGTTAGAAGGAGGAAATATTTTACAATCAGAGTGGCACAAAACTGCAGCTGCTTTTCCAGAGAAATGGATGCCCCATCCCAGAAATGCTCCAAGAGCAGGAGCTCTGTGCAACCTGACACAGTGAAAGCCCCTCCCCAAAGATGGAATTGCTGTTGTGGGGGTTCTCTGATGTGCTGGGTGCCCTCACAACCCTCCTGGCCAGAATGTCTGCTGAGGGCCAGCCAGGCTGCTGCAGTGGCACTGACTTCACAGCCATCACCATTGCAGCCATGTCCCCTGGGCCTGGCTCTCCCCTTTCCTCTGTCCCTGCCTTGTCTCTGCTGGCATGAAGAGTTGTTTCATTATTATCTTGTCCCCAAGGTGCTGGGGCCAATTGCTTCCCAGTCAGGCTCCTGGAGCAGCAGTGGCTTTTCAGAGCCCAGCCAGAAATGAGCCCTGAAGCAGCAGCTCTGCAGTGCTGGCCACCAGGTCGGGGTGCCAAGGGAGCCTTCTGGCCATGGCCTGGAAGCAGCTGCTGCTGCCAAGGTGCCTTTGGTGCCTCAGGCTGTCCCTGGCACAGCTCCCAGCACGGCACTCTGCACTTGTGCCCGAGCCCTTCCCTGGCTTGGGGCTGGCCTGGGGCTTTTCCTGCAGTGGGATCTGCCCTGGCCATGGCACAGGAAAGGCAGTTCCTGCTGGAGCAGGAGGCTGTGCCTGGAATGGGCTCAAATAACTCCAGCAAAGCCCTGTTTACTTCAAAATTGCTTCCTAGAGCACTATAGTCTAATAATTGTTATAGCTCCTCTACTCCGGAGTAAATAACTCTTTTTTTATTTGCTCTGTGATCGAAATAAATCCTTCTCTCTAATCATGATCAGAATCAATTGTAGCTGTATTTATATCAATATCTCTGGTATAACACTGTTAATCGTGTGGGACAAATTGCATTATGTTTCACTTCCACCTGTCTAATATTCACACATAAACCTTTAACATAGTCTGGGGCTGGGATTGGATCCAGCCACTCCCAGTCTCCTGTCTTTGAAAGAATTTAAAAGTGTAGGTGACCTGGAGGGGTTTGATCATATCTGGTGGCTGCTGGGTGTCATTTCTCCACCTCATGACTCAGCAGGAGTTTCTCCAATAAAGAAATAAACCTTTTGCCAGAAGCTCCCACTCTGCCCATGACAGGAAGCGCTGGGAGTGTCTGTGACATCCCAGCACTTTGGCAGCCTGGGGACTCCTGGGATGTCACCGTGGAGCCCCCGGGAGTGCCTGTGACAGAGCGGTGCCTTTACAGCCCATGAGGCCCTGGGATGTCACCATGGAATTGCTGGGACAGCGTCTGAGCACACGGCTCTTCAGCATCCCCAGAAATCCCTGGGAGGTCTCTGTGGAGCCCCTGTCTCTGCCTGTGATATTCCAGCTCCTGAACAGCCTGGAGACTCTTGGAATGTCCCCATGGAGCCCTCCTGAGGGCCTGTAACAAATCTCATCCTTGGTAGGCAACCATCCCTACCCCCATGTAGCGATGGTCTGATTCCATGGCAACTATCACCAGGACCTGTTGCCATTGTCTGTTTCCATGGCAACCATCACAGCTCCTGTTGCTATGGTCAGTCCCTTGGCAGCTCCATGGAGACCCCATGCCAGGGGTGGTTGCCATGGACACCAGCTCAGGCCTGGAGCCAGAGCCCATTGCCATGGCAACCATTTGCAGTCCCATCCCCAGGCTCATGGGATCCCAGAGCCACAGAATTGGCTGAGTTGGGAGGGAGCCATGGGGATCCTCCAGTCCAACTGCTGGCCCTGCACAGGACACCCCAACAATCCCAGCCTGGGCCTGGCAGCGCTGGCCAAACGCTGCTGGAGCTCAGCCAGCCCTGGAGCTGGGAGCCTTCCCTGGGGAGCCTGTTCAGTGCCCCAGCAGCCTCGCGGGAAAAACCTTTTCCTCACATCCAGCCTAAACCTGCCCGCCTCAGCTCCAGCCGCTCCCTCCACTCCTGTTCCTGGGCACCAGAGGGAAGAGGTTCCCGCAGCCCCCAGCCAGGGACCCGCTCCCAAGGCTGCTGCCATGGCAACCAGGCCTGGCACCAGCTGGGATGCTCGGTTTCCACGGGCTGGGCTTCAGGAATGGCATTCCCCAATTTCCTGCTCCTGCTGAAACCGCGCTGCTGCTCGCTTCCCTCCCGCCTGCCATGGAAAGCACAAAAGGCAAAGATCCCAGGCTGGGATAAGAACAATTTATTGAGAACAGCCATGAGATGAGGAATTAACATGAACAGAAATAATTTTGATAACAGAAGGGGTAAGACAAATTATTTACAGGGAAAACTAATAAACAACCTATTGGCTCTTCCTGGCCACGTATTTCCTCCTGCCAAGAAAGGACACTCTTCTCCTCTGGTGAGAGAGAGGTAGTCCTTTTCCAGCCCCTGGCAATGACCTGAGATGGGATTGAATATAATGCCAGGGACATGGTCAGACTCTCATGTTCTTTGATCTCACATTATGTCATTGCCATGGGCAGGAAAAGGTACAGGTGTCCTCCCAGCATGGATCCCAGGGAACATGGATCACCAGGTCTCTTCCCAATGTGGATTCTCCATGGGCGGATGAAGCTGGAGCAGTGCACAAAGCTCTTCATGTATTTTGAGGCACTTGTAGGGCTTCCCTTACCGGTGCCTCCGTTGGTGTCTGCCAAAGTTAGACCTGTCTGAGAAGCTCTTCCCACACTGGGTACACTTGTAAGGCCTCTCCCCAGTGTGGATGTGTTTGTGGGTATTGAGGTTGGATCTGTGGCTGAAGCTCTTCCCACATTGCCCACACTCGTAGGGCCTCTCCCCAGTGTGGATGCGCCGGTGGATGATGAGGTGGGAGTTTTGCTTGAAGCCCTCCCCACAGTCAGGGCAGCGGAAGGGCCTCTCATCCGTGTGAATTCGCTGGTGCCTGAGGAGATTGGAGCTGCTCTGAAACCTCTTCCCACACTCGAGACACTCGTAGGGCCTCTCCCCAGTGTGGATGTGCTGGTGGATGATGAGTTGGGAGCTGCAGCTGAAGCCCTTCCCACATTCCCCACACTCATAGGCCCATTCCCCAGTGTGGATCATCTGGTGGCAGATCAGTTGGTTGCTCCGTCTGAAGCTCTTCCCACACTCCAAGCACTTGTAGCGCTTCTCCCCATCCTGAAGCTGCTCATGGACCACCAGCTCAGAGCCATGGCTGGATCTCCGGCCGCCTTCCCGGCACAGGGTGGGTCTTTCCTCCTCAGAGCACCCTGGGATGGGTTTGGAGCCCCTCCTCCTGCGGGATCTCGGAAGCTTTTCCTCCCCGTTGGATTCCTGTGCCGTGGAGCTGCTCAGAACGGCCTCTCTCACGAGGTTCTGCCGCGGGGATTTGTCCTCCCTGGTCTCCATCCTCAGCTCCTTGTCTGGGGGAGGAAGGACAAGGAGAGGATGGGATTTGCCTCCGTGCCAGAGGGAAAGGGAAGGAGATCCCCCCAGTGCGTCCCCGGCAGGACGGCGTCGGCAGCGGGGTTGTCCTGCAGCCGGGGGCCAGGCTGGGCTGGGAGATGGAGCAGGAGAGAGGGGGAAAGGGGCACTGACTTCCTCCTCACCTGCCTGGGTGTCCTGGGGCATCTTCCTCTTCCTCGCAGCCTCCTTCTCCATCTGGCCAAAGTTTAGGAATGACAAATCCTGGTTTCAGAAAATGCAACGGATGAGCACTTTGGGTTAGGGGTTTCCTACTCTCCAAGTCCATCCCTAGAAGTCACCGGGCATCTGGTGCCCATATAAACCAACAAAACACTAATATTCAGTCCCCTAAAATACACAAATGACCCAGATTCACCAAAAACACCCATCCATGCGTTTACCCTCTCTGGTCTCTCCACTGTGGGGTCCTGGAAGCCCCCCCTGTCTGGATTGCTGCGGGTCAAGTTTGTATTGCTGCTCCCCGTCTCTGTCTGCCGCTCCCCTCTGTTAAGAATAATATGTTACAGTTGCTGTTTGTAAACTCCTTACTTACCTTGCACCCCTGTCCCAGGTTTACTTACCTTGTACCCCTGTCACAAATTGCTGTACCCCATGTTTTTGTTCCTTGTTCAGCCAGGCCCTGCCCCCTCTCCCAAGTTGCTGTACCTGTGTTTCTTGTTCTGTGTTCAGCCAGGCACTGCCCCCACTGCTCCTAGACTCCCACATGGCAACACTGTATCCCTTTCCCGAGTTGCTGTACCGCTCTGAGGAGGAAGATGACATACTGACTTTTATGCAAACGAGAGAGACCAGAGACTTATGGGATGCACCCAGACTGGAAAAGACCCCAAAACAACGAGCCACGCAAAAGGGAAGGAATAGAACCAGCACCATCTAACAAGGAAGACCCAGAGGAGTCCCCTGGCTTCTTTCCAGAGGCCGACATAACCTCGAGGAGACTCGACTGGGATGACAGCCTAGAATACGAGCCTGAAAGAACGAGTCTTCCCAGGGACTCCCGTGAAGAAGGAAGGCCCAGCTCTGCCCTAGTGACAGAGCTGCACGGATCCTCCTCTTCTGCGGTGTCCAGTGGGAGCAGTGGCGGTGTGCGCAACCCCTCGGGCCCCCACCCCAGAGCTGTGCTGCTTAATAGAGGCCTTTTAAAAAGGAGCTGGTCTCCTGGCCCGTTTATCACAGCTTGGGGGCTCGTCCGGGGTAGCCACGCCCTGAAGAGGACAAGGGACGGGACGGCCACCCACCCTATTGGGCCTCCAAGGGACAGCTGGCTATACCGGACCCAGAAGAACAGCCTGGGATCGACATCGCAGAAGAGCGCCGGATTGGGTAAGCCACCGGTGGCGCGAGTAGGAGGCGAGTGAGTGGATGTGTGAGTGAGACGGGGGCTGGCAGCTCAGACCCCCGGGGCGTGCGGACTGCCCAGTACCGCGGTTCCGGACTCCCGCGAGGGGGCCGGCCGGGAACGGCAGGAAGCGAAAGAGGCTCACTTGGGCCCAGAGAAACGAGTGAGGCGTCTCCTGGGGATAAAAGCCCCCCCTCTGAGTGCGCAGAGGGTACCTAAGAGAGTGAGTGGCGCACATAGGGGTAGGCCCCTCTACTGAAAAGGGCTAAACGGCCTAGGCTGCTCCGGGCGTGTGGAAGGCCTAGGTGAGTGAGAGTCACACGCAGGCAATCTAGGTAACTCCCGGGGTGGTGTGTGGGGGTGCCTAGGTTCGGTGTGAGTGAACACACCCCCCCCGCTTGGGTACTCAGACGACCTGACCGGGGAATTGGAATTGGGGGTCCCCAGGCCCTACCGGCACCAGGCGGTCAGCAAAGGGCCCTCGCTTCCCAGGGTCTGTGGCACAGGACGTGCTGAAAGACTCTAGTTGTCGCGGCTCAGTCTCGGCTCAGGGGGTTCCTGAGAAGGGAGGTCGTTAACCTGCTGCCGGAGAGCACAGGGGCAGGTAGTCTGCGCGGGCGGGCGAGGCAGCTAGAGTAATACACTCACGCATCCCTTAGCCGAAGCCATTCCCTGGTGGGCGGAGCGGCTAGGAGGCAAGGGGGAATTCTCCCACCACTCACTTACAGTCAGCCCTCGCGCAGAAGCTATTCTCACTGGGGAAGGGGGATAGTCACGGAGCGGAGGGGCAGGGGGTTCCGGGGTGAGCCCTGCTGACCAAATCTTGTGGACGGCACTGAGACAGGGACGGGGGAAGGTCCCAGGAGCGTCTAGTGCTAGGGTCCCCTCGACGTTGACCCAGGAGTGCTCATAGTCTTCACTGGCAAGGGGGTCAGGGAGGCGAGGCGCGAGGGGAACGGGATTGGGGTGTAGGGAGGGGCAAGCGGAACCTGCAAGCCCCGCTGGGACCTAACCCCCGGGGCAAGCGGAGACTGCAAGCCCCAGAAAATTCAAAGTGTGAGTGGAAGGCCGGCCGAGTGTAAGAAAGGGTGTGGATTCTTGTGTGAGAAGATTGAGTGCATTCCCTAGTGTGAAAGGAGGAGAGAGTGAGTTCCTAGAGTGTGAGTTTTTGTTGAGGTTTGAAAGGTCAGTTGTCCGTCATTAGAAATTTTCAGTTTGAGTAAGAGCACCTTTATAAAGTTTAATTTAAGTAAGAGCCAGTTTTAAGTTGGTTAGAAGTTGTGTTGTCTGTCAGTTCCAGTTTTATTCAGGAAAAGGCACCGTAAGTTTTAAGTGAAGGTCCAGAGGTAGGAGGAGCAATGGGACAGTGTTTAAGTAAGAGAGTAGGTCCCAAGGGGAATGAAGAGGCCACCAGAACCATTCCCCCCGATAGCCCACTAGGGCAAATGTTAAATTGCTGGGATGCACAAGAGGCCACCAAGGGCCTAGACCGGATCAAGATGATCCATTACTGTATAGAGGTCTGGCCCAAACTAGAGATACAAGGACAGTGGCCTTGGTATGGTACTAAAGATCCTTGGATGTGCTCCCAACTGTACCAGCATCTGAAAACCAGAAGAGGCTCAAGTCCAGAAGAGATCAGTTATGCAGCCTTGTGGCTGAAACAAAGAGCAGACACAGAGATGGTGAAAGTATGTAAGTTGAAGGAAGAGAAGGGGGAAGGGAAAGAAAGTAAGAAGCAAGAAAAAGAAGCTAGCGAAACAGGTAGTAAATGGGACCCCCTAGATCATCTACCCCCTCCTCCTACATACCCAACAGCACCCCAGACTTCTTCACCCAATTCCCCGACCTTTTCCCCTTCTGCATCACCCCCACAAAACCCTTGTACACCCGATTCAAACCCTTTCTGCCCAAACCAATCCCCCTCCACATCTTCAGCTTCCTCTACTATCCCGATACCCTTTTCCTCAACCCCACCACCGTTGGTGGCCCCAGTCCTTTCTAATCTACTTCCTACCTCCCCCTTACCTCCAGAAACCCCTACATCAGACCAAGTTTCTTCTCCCTTGCCTAGTACTGTCCCTTTGCCCCCTCCCAACCGGGAGCTGAGTACCCCTAAATTTAATACCAATTCTCCTCCTCCTAACAACCAGCAGCTCCCTAGGACTCCCACCCCTAGTCAAGAACAAGATTTTGGAGAGGGACCCTACTGTCACACACGATCTAAGACAACTAAGCTCCTTCCCCTGAGAGAAGTCCCTATGGGAGGAGTAGCTGGAGGGGTAAGGTTTGTCAATGCCCCATTGACAGCTTCAGAAGTCCGGGGATTCAAGAAAGAGCTAGGGAACTTAGTTGAAGACCCAGTAGGGATAGCCAACCAGGTAGACCAGTTCCTGGGTCCAAATACTTACACCTGGGGGGAGTTAAACTCTATTTTAAACATCTTATTTAACCCTGAAGAGGTAGCCATGATCCGTACTGCGGGGATACGAATCTGGGAAAGGGAGAATAGATCAGGACTCCCAGGAGAGTATAAACTCCCACAAGTAGATCCAGGGTGGGATCCTAACAGGGAGGAGGGAAGGCGGAACATGAGGGACTACAGGTCCCTAATAGTGAAGGGTATTAAGGAATCAGTTCCCTGGGGTAATAACACAAAACTAGCCTTTGATGGGACCCAGGAGAAGGACGAGACTCCAGCCACCTGGTTGAATAGGTTGAGGAGAAATTTTCAGCTGTATTCAAACATAGACCCTGACAGCCCTGAGGGCCAGGTGTTACTAAAAGTGCAGTTTGTGACTAAGTCCTGGCCTGATATCAGGAGGAAGCTTGAAAAACTAGAGGACTGGCAAGAAAAGGGGATCAATGAGCTATTAAAAGAAGCTCTAAAAGTCTACTTGAGGAGAGAAGAGGAGAAGACGAAGACAAGGACAAAGCTCATGGTGGCGGTGGCCCGGGAGATTGTTAGGGCAGACAAGGATCAGACAGATAGGAATCAACAAAGTGATGGAAAGCCAAAGTCCCAGTTTGAGGGAGATAGGAAGAAATCGGTTATGTCTCCATGGACCAACCCTAGGAACTCTCGAGTGAGTGGGAGGTGTTACTACTGTGGAGAGACTGGACATCTCAAAAGAGACTGCAAGAAATTATCCCTGGATGAGGAAATAGCTAGAGAGCAGGATGTCATGGAGAAAATCTTAAGGGGAGAGGAAAGTCGTGATTAGGGGTGTCAGGGGCTATATGTAATAGGGGACCCGATGAAACACCGAGAAGAGCCCCTGGTAAACCTTGAGGTAGGTCCCCAGAGTGAGGAAGTAGAATTTTTAGCAGACACGGGAGCAGACCGTTCAAGTTTGAACAAGCTCCCAACTGGAATGTTTTTAAGCAACAAAGTTTGTGAAGTGTCAGGAGCTGAGGGAAAACCCTTCATGGCTCCTGTGATAAAAAATGTTGAAGTGAAAGGAAATTCTCGGCAGTGCTATGCAGACTTTGTGTACCTACCAGACTTAGAGACTAACTTGCTGGGAAGAGACTTGCAGGTACAACTGGGAGTGGGAGTAATACCAGTGAACGGAAAAATGGTGGTCCATATGATGAAGCTAACAACCAAAGATATAGAAGAGATTAACTCTGAGGTTTGGGCGGAAGAAGGGAAGTTTGGATATTTAGATATTTCCCCAATAAAGATTGAAATCCAGAAGAAAACCCCTCCTATCAGGATCAGGCAGTACCCAATGTCCCTAGAGAGCAGAAAAGGATTGGCCCCAGTTATTGATCACCTGCTGGCAGAAGGCATTTTAGAGCCATGCATGTCCCCCCATAACACCCCGATTTTGGCTGTTAAAAAAAGCAGAAGGGAAGTACCGGTTAGTCCAAGACCTGAGGGAAGTGAATAAGAGGACTGTTACCAGGCACCCAGTGGTGTCGAATCCATACACCCTCCTGAGTCAAGTACCCAATGAACATGTTTGGTTCACAGTTATCGATCTAAAGGATGCATTCTGGGCATGTCCCCTAGCAGAAGAATGCCGTGATTGGTTTGCCTTTGAATGGGAATATCCTGAAAAGAAAAGAAAACAACAGCTAAGGTGGACTCGGTTGCCTCAAGGCTTTACAGAGTCTCCGAACCTTTTTGGGCAAGCGTTAGAAGAATTACTGAGCCAATTTGATCCCGAAGGTGACATCCAAATTTTACAATATGTTGATGATCTCTTGATATCAGGGGAAGATCAAGACAGGGTAAGAAAAACCAGTGTGCGGCTGTTAAACTTCTTGGGGACCAAAGGGTTAAGGGTGTCCCGGAATAAATTACAGTTTGTAGAGCCCAAAGTCATTTACTTGGGACACATAATAAGACAGGGCAGTAAGGAACTGAGCCCAGAGAGAGTATCAGGCATTCTAGCCATACCTGCACCAAAAACAAAGAGAGACATAAGAAAACTCTTAGGCCTTTTTAGATATTGCAAACTATGGATAGAACAATATACCCAGAGCGTCAAGTTTCTTTATGAAAAGCTGGTTGATTGTGAACCCATAAAGTGGACAGCTGAAGATGAAGCGCAATTAAATCAGCTAAAGGTTAAGCTGTCCACAGCACCAGTTTTAAGCCTGCCTGACCTAAAGAAAGAATTTGATTTGTTTGTCAACTCTGAAGAAGGGACTGCATATGGGGTTCTGACCCAGGAATGGGGAGGATGTCGTAAGCCCATAGCCTATCTATCCAAACTGCTGGACCCAGTAGCTCGTGGGTGGCCCACCTGCGTGCAATCAATAGCTGCTGCTGCCATTTTAATAGAAGAGGCCCAAAAGCTAACCCTACAGGGTAAGATCAGAGTCCACACACCACATGATTTAAAAACAATCTTGAGCCAAAAGGCTCAGCAGTGGCTGACAGATGCCAGGATATTAAAATATGAAGTCATCCTAATGGATACTAGCAATTTGGAGCTAGTAACGTCCAAGGGCCTGAACCCGGCACAATTTTTGTCAGGGGAGCCTCTGCCTGAATTAGAACATGACTGCTTAGAATTGGTAAATCTCCAAACCAAAGTGAGGGAGGATCTGGGAGATGTACCCCTGCCCTATGGGAAGGTACTATTTACTGATGGTTCATCCAGGGTGGTGGAGGGGAAAAGATATTCAGGGTATGCAGTGGTCATAGAGGTAGGGGAAGGAAAACTAGAAGTCCTAGAAAAAGGGAGACTACCCCCCAGTTGGTCAGCTCAGTGCTGTGAGGTTCATGCTCTAAAGAGGGGTCTGGACTTGCTAGAGAGAGAAAAAGGAACCATCTATACAGATTCAAAGTATGCCTTTGGGATAGTCCATACCTTTGGTAAGATCTGGGAGGAGAGAGGCTACCTGAACTCCAAAGGGAAGAACCTGGCACATGAAGGGCTGATTAAATCAGTATTAGAGTCCTTGGCCAAACCCACAGAGATTGCAGTGGTCCACATGAAGGGGCATCAGAAGGGAGACTCCTTAGAAAGCAGAGGGAACCGACTTGCTGACCAAGCAGCTAAAGAAGTGGCCTTAGATCCAAAGGAATCGGTGAAAATTTTTAAACTGGATGAGGTAGCAACTGAAGAGGACGGAAAGAAGGAACCAATATTTACCAAGAAAGAGTGGGAAGTAATAAAAAAAATTAGAATTGTCTCAAGGGGAACAAGGGGAATGGTTAACCTCAGATGGGCAAAAGTTTCTGAACAAGGCTTTAGCCCGGAAAATATTAAATGAGATACATGAACTGACTCATTGGGGAACCCAAGGGTTGTGTGATCATTTTCTGAGGGAAAACTTATGCTTGGGAGTTTATGATCTAGCAAAGGCCATAACAAAGGGGTGTGTAATATGCCAGAAGGTAAACCAGAAAGTAATGAGAAAGGCTGAACCTGGGGGAAGAGAGTTAGCCATGAGACCATTCCAGAGTGTGCAAGTAGACTTCACGGAAATGCCTCCTATACAAGGATATAAACACCTATTGGTGATAGTTGACCATCTAACCCATTGGGTAGAGGCATTCCCCACAAAAAAAGAGACAGCAGAAGAAGTCGCCCGGGTAATACTGGAAAGTATTATCCCCAGATATGGGCTAGTGAATGCCATTGACTCAGACAGGGGATCCCATTTCACCTCCCAAGCCTTACAGGCCATTGTAAAGGCTCTAGGAATAAAGTGGAGACTGCACACTCCATGGCACCCCCAGAGTTCGGGTTGGGTGGAACGTATGAACAAGACATTGAAAAATGTGTTAACAAAACTAATAGCTGAGACCCAGATGAACTGGTTAAAGTGTTTGCCTCTCGCCCTCCTGAGAATCAGAACCAGGCCACGATCTGACCTTGGTGCCTCCCCATATGAAATGATGTTTGGGCTCCCCTTTCTAATGACCCCTTACAGCACTGGAGATTACATAGAAGGGGAAGAAATAGCTAAAAAGTACCTAGAGACAATTGGGAGGACCCTAAATAACCTAAGAAAGAGAGGATATCTCCCCCAAACCTTCCCACTTGACACAAACATTCACCAGATCAATCCGGGGGATTGGGTATTGATTAAATCCTGGAAAGACACCCCCTTAACCCCGAAATTTGAAGGTCCCTTCCAGGTTCTGCTGGTGACCCACGCTGCTATTCGGACCCAAGAAAAGGGGTGGACTCACGTCTCACGTGTAAAAGGACCGGTATCGCCTCCTCCTGACTGTGGACAAGGCACAGAAAAATCCCCCACGAATTCTCCCAAGTGGACTGCCATTACAGATCCTACCAGTCTAAGAGTGACTCTTAAGAGGCAGCCAGAAACAGACTGAGACAGAAAGAATATAAACAAAGACTGCAGAACTCTGCTGAGTGAGTTGGTTTAAGTGGGAGTGTTCTCAAAGTTCTTGTGGTTGTTGCTGTAAAATATTTTGATGTTAGCAAAGTTGGTTGAATGAAAACCCCACCCATTAACTTCTCCCACAGGACATTCTCCAAAAAGGCAACTAAATTAAAGAAGAAGGTGGGAGGAGAAGGACCATACCATCTCTCCTGATCCCCCAAAAAAAACCTAAGAGGCAAGACCGGGTGAGGCTAACAGGGAAGGTGAGCCATGAAGCTCCCTAAACTAGCTCATACCGGACTCTTAGGTGGACTGATGTTGGTCCAGCTGGTGAGCCTTGGGATGGGGGACAGTGGAGAAGCATGTATCCCCTATATGATGGAGAGGATCTAAGATCACTGATGAGGGTCCACACAAACATCAATCCCACCTGTTTTGATCACACCAAATTGGAAACCTGTCAGGAGGAAGGAAAGACATACTGGATTACTAGAAATACTGCCTCATTTAGGCAAGGTCTGCTTGGAGAATGCCCTGTAGGAGAATCCTGGCTCTGCTTTGAACAGGAGGGACTGAATGATGTAATAAAAGAAAAACAATTGAAGATAAAGAAAGGTGATCTGGATGAAACACGAGGTAAGAACCTATTCATTGACCTGATGGAGAGAATCAGCAGAGAGTTAAACTTAACCAATTGTTGGGTATGTGGGAACACCCAGATGTCAGATATTTGGCCCTGGGAAGGGATCAGCCTGGCACCTTTAGACATTCTAAGGTGGAAATTAACTGAGCAAAAACCCCAGACAGGGAACAGGGGACGGGAACAATGGGATCTGAAAGCAAGAGTGATTGGGGAAGAATGCATTAAAAGGACAGGAAGAAGATACTAAACCCCTGTGGGAAAAATGGCCTGCAAAAGATACCTGACGGTGAAAGACTCAGGTAGCAGGTGGATCCCCCAAGAACCAAACAGGTATTGGGCCACTGGGAGAAAGGAAAGGGGGTGTATTTATCATGAGGGGTACAAACTGCATGGGTGTGCAGAAAAAGGAATAAACCCTTTTTGGGGGTTAAGAGAACTCTCAAAATACTGGGAACATCCTACAGACACACAGGACACTTTCTGGAAGGCCCCTGAGTATTTATTTTGGATTTGTGGGAGCACTGCCTATACCCACCTCCCAGGGGATTGGGCAGGAAGCTGCACAATTGGGATAATAAAGCCTGCTTTTTTCCTCCTACCTAAGAAATCAGGGTCATACTTGGGAGTCCCCTTGTATGATGACTTAAAAAAAGGCAGTCGAAAGAGGAGGCATGTAATGGACCTAGGAAGCAATCAGAAATGGAAGGGGAAGATCTGGACCCCTGAAGAAATAATTAAGACATATGGACCGGCCATGTGGGCCCAGGATGGATCCTGGGGGTATCGTACCCCAGTCTATATGTTAAACCGAATCATCCGTCTCCAGGCAGTATTGGAAGTGGTGTCAAACAGAACTGCCCTTGCTTTAGACCACATTAGCACACAATTGGCACAAACCAGGGCTGTAGTCTATCAGATTCGGCTGGCGGTGGACTACCTATTGGCAGATGAAGGAGGCATTTGTGGAAAGTTTAATTCCTCTGAATGTTGCCTGGAGATAGATGATAAGAGTGAGGTAATCAAAAACATCTCAAAAGAAATACGAAAGATAGCTTATGTGGGCACCCAGGAATGGACTCCTCTGGTGAACTCAGACTGGTAGAATGACCTTTGGTCCTTCAAGGGAGGGTGGTGGAAAAAAATAGTCTTTATTGCTGTCTGTGCATTTGCAAGTTTCTTGTTCCTACCCTGTTTACTCCCCTGCCTAATCAAGACAGTGACTACCACAGTACAAGCAAGCATCCAGATCCCTGAAATAAAAGATAAGAAGCAGGCCAGGATCATGTTAATGGAGACTCAAAGTCAGGATCGAGAGCACAAAACTGCCAGGGAAATATATGAGCAATATCGAGAATTAAGAGATAAATATTCTCAAGAGCCAGAAGTTAATGGTTGATGCGGGCTAGAGCCCGATCAAAATATAAGAGGGGGGATATTGTTAAGAATAATATGTTACAGTTGCTGTTTGTAAACTCCTCACTTACCTTGTACCCCAGTCCCAGGATATTGTTAAGAATAATACGTTCCAGTTGCTGTTTGTAAACTCCTTACTTACCTTGTACCCCTGTCCCAGGTTTACTTACCTTGTACCCCTGTCACAAATTGCTGTACCCCATGTTTTTGTTCCTTGTTCAGCCAGGCCCTGCCCCCTCTCCCAAGTTGCTGTACCCTGTGTTTCTTGTTCTGTGTTCAGCCAGGCACTGCCCCCACTGCTCCGAGACTCCCACATGCCAACACTGTATCCCTTTCCCGAGTTGCTGTACCGTCCTGAGGAGGAAGATGACATACTGACTTTTATGCAAACGAGAGAGACCAGAGACTTATGGGATGCACCCAGACTGGAAAAGACCCCAAAACAACGAGCCACGCAAAAGGGAAGGAATAGAACCAGCACCATCTAACAAGGAAGACCCAGAGGAGTCCCCTGGCTTCTTTCCAGAGGCCGACATAACTTCAAGGAGACTCGACTGGGATGACAGCCTAGACTACGAGCCCTAAAGAAGGAGTCTTCCCGGGGACTCCCGTGAGGAAGGAAGGCCCAGCTCTGCCCTAGTGACAGAGCTGCACGGATCCTCCTCTTCTGCGGTGTCCAGTGGGAGCAGTGGCGGTGTGCGCGACCCCTCGGGCCCCCACCCCAGAGCTGTGCTGCTTAATAACGGGCTTTTTAAAAGGAGCTGGTCTCCTGGCCCGTTTATCACACCTGGCAGCGCTGGCCAAAGGCTCCTGGAGCTGCGGCAGCCTCGGGGCCGTGCCCATTCCCTGGGGAGCCTGGGCACTGCCCCAGCCCCCTGTGCGGGAAGAAGCTTTTGCTCATCTCCAGCCCAGCCCTGCCCTGGCCCAGCTCCAGCCGTTCCCTCGGCTCCTGTCCCTGCTCACCTGGGCAGAGATCAGAGCTTGCCCACAGAAGCTGTGGCTGCCCCTGGATCCCTGGAAGTGTCCAAGGCCAGGTTGGATGGGGCTTGGAGCAGCCTGGGATAGTGGAAGGTGTCCCTGCCATGGCAGGGGGTGGAATGAGATGAACTTTAAGGTCTCTTCCAAGCCAAGGCATTCTGTGATTCTGTGATTTTGGGGGAGATGCTGAAGCTCTGGTTCAGCTTTATCTCAGCAAATGTCTGGAGCCAGCAGCAGCCATGGGTGGGATCATCTCCTCCTCCCTCTCGCTGTGGCTGTAACTCACCCAAGGGCAGTGGTATAAATGAAATTGAAATTTGGACAGCTAGGGTTATTGAGTTAACAGCAGTGTAATAACAAGAAAAAAATTATACCATTTAGTGAATTGAATACAAGAATCCAATTTAATAAAAGAATATAATTTAGTGGATTAAGTAGCAATTTGATATAGAAGGAATACAATTTCTTAAAAGAGTACAATTTAGTGAATATATTCATATATATATACATATGTGTATATATATATGAATATATATATGAATATAGCTTGCCAGTAATTATGATTAAAGCATAAGCAAAACTGACTGGGGTACGGAGAGGGCTTCTCAAGCCCCTTACATATGAAATAAAGCAATTCAAACTAAACTTATATACTGTATACTTATACATATTCATTCATGTTTCCAGTAAGTCTCATGTTACTTCTGATTCTTTAATTTTACATCACAATTCTTCATGGTGCATGCTTCACTTGTTGCTACGGGGTCTTCAGTCTTCTTTTGGTGGTCTTTTGGACGAAGGCTTACACTCATCCTCATTGTTCTTTTGATAACCTCACAGGCTGTGTGTGCATACTAAGCGTTGTGTTATGTAAGTAAGCATTGTGCTCCACTAATTAGTCTTATATTTTATAATTTTCAGGCCCTATGCCTAAAGTTGTTCCAACTTTATCCATCTCAAGGTCGATTTTGTCTTAGGATATTTCTTATCTCAAATCTACATCCTCTATCTTAATTTTAACATGTAACATCTGTACAGGGGTACATCTGCCTTGTAACACCAATTCCCTTGATTGCTCCTAATAATAACTTTCCAAATAGTTACAATTTAGATAGGACAAATCATTTCCATTTACTACAGGAGGGTGTGAAAACAGGAGCATTGTTTGGTGTGGCCTCCTCTCTGCCTTTCACACCTTTCAGTGCTTTGAGCCAGCCAAGAGCTTTCTCCAGGAGTGCAATGAAGCAGCTGTTGCTGCTCCCAGCTCTGGCTCTTCCCAGTCTCTGCCCCTGCCTGGTTTTGTCCCTCTTGCTGTGCCCTCTGTTCCCCCAGGGGGCTGCCCCAGGCTGAGGGATCAGATCCAGGCACTGCTGCTGCTCCCTGGGGACCAGCCCCAGTTTGGTTGTTGCTGTCAGTGCCAGCAGAAGCGGTGGCTGGAGCAGCAGGTGCTGACAGTGGCCCAAGGCCCGGGGCTGGAGGGGTCCCTGGGCTGGGGCTGGGAGGGAGCTGCCCCTTGTTCTCCCTCTGCCTCCCGCAGAGCTGGGCCGGGCACAAGTGGGGCAGCAGAGCCAACAGGGAGCCTGCGAGTCTCTTGCAGCCGTGCCTGCTCAGAGTTTGGCCTTGGAGCTTCAGGTGGGCAAAGGCAGCTGCTCTGCTCCCTCTGCGTGTGCCCGTGTTCAGCACTGCTGCTCCATCAGTCTGTGCCCAGCAACGGGGAAAAGCCTCAGCCCTGCAGGGCCAGGAGCTGCCGGGCTCTGCCTGAGCAGCTCAGCCAGCGGGAAGGGAGCTGCTCCACACGGGAACCAGGAGCAAAGGACGTGCCTTTTCTAGGACATGCTTTCTGTAAAAAAACAACAACAACAACAACAAAAAAAACCAAAACAAAAGCCTAAAAACCAGAAAAGAAAACATAAAAAAGAAATGAAAGATAAAAATTACCCTCAAATGTGTAGTGAAAAATCATCTATAACTCTGGAGTAATAAAGAGGTAACTGATCTTCTGAAAAAGAGAACTCAGCTTTGATTTTAGTTCCTTAGTTTGTACACGTGCTAGTGGAAAGGATCCATTAGCTGCCTTCCTTGACAGATTTGATGGATGTTTTCCAATATGAAGATATTTTACACTGCAATTAAAGGAATAGGAAATTGAAATACATGTTCTTCATGACTGTGTCTTGAGTGTCAAAATTTTGCAGTTTGAAACTTGGACCTAAAGTGTTGCAGATGGAAGTGATAAATCCCAATGGACTGAGGGAATGCAGCTTTTCCTATGGGATGTGCTGCACTCCAAGGACTTCCTCAGTGGGGCTGTGGCTGCTTGGAGCTTTGTCCTGTGCCACTCTGGGATGTCATGAAATGGGACTTCACCTGCCACCAGCCCAGGTCACGCTCTGCCACCCCAGCTCCTTGGACCTTGTGTTCCCAAAGAAGACACAAGATGTTTCTGCTGCTCCCCCTTTGCACAGATCCACAGAGAGCTGGGATTATCCCAAGTCTTGTGTCTCCATTGTGCCATATTCCTAAAGAACCAGCAGCCCATCCCGACGAATATGGTGAGTTATGTGGATGGTTGTCAGCTCCCTTTCCTGCCTAGAAATCCTGAAACTGCTTCTAAATGCTGTTCCCTTCAGCTCTTGGACACCTACTGACACAGAGCTGGGAAAAAAATGCCCTGGCCATGGCTTACAAGGTGAGTTCTGCCAAAGTTAGAGCTCTATCCATCCCTATCCTTTTAATATATCTGTACGTGGAGGTGTGCATGGATGTGTCTTGGATGGAAAGGAAGGAGTGTGCAAACAACGTGACTGACACTTTCACTCTCTGTGTTCATTCCATACTCATGGGTAGAAAGATATTATGGAAATCTTTGCAAGGACAGAGCTTCTGTCCATGGATACAGAGACATCCAAGAGCCCCTGGCACAGACAGACCCTTCTGTCCATGGATACAGAGACATCCAAGAGCCCCTGGCACAGACAGACCCTTCTGTCCATGGATACAGAGACATCCAAGAGCCCCTGGCACAGACAGACATTGCTGTTCTTCAGCCAGTGACAGGATGAGTCCCTGAGACTGGGGCTTGGCCTTCCTCGTGGTGAGGGGCATCAAGGAAGGCTGCAGTGTGATGGAGACTGTGATGGGCTGGGAACTCACTGGGGGAAAGGAGGGAGCAGTTGTGAAGTAAAAGGCAGGTGTGGGGGACAGAACTGTTCAGAGAAGGGCTGAGCTACAGCTTGAGCAAGCTGAAAAATGTCATTTGGGGTCATCCCAGATGGATTTAATTTCAGAAGTTATGGAACAAGTTTAATTTTTGGGGGGTGTCATGTTTTCCCTTGGAGGTGGACACTGCAGACTTGAGCTGCATTGCCAAAATGCTCAAGTCTCTGCTGCAGGTCACAGCGTTTCTTCTTTGGCTGATCCCAGCCCGGTGCTGAGCCCAGCAGAGCCCTGGCAGAGCCCAGAGCAGCCTCAGCATCCGCAGAGCCCGGCTGCAAGGAGAGAAAGCAGAAACCGCCCGTCAGCTGAAGGCTCCTGTCCCCTTGTCCCAGCCAGCCGCGGTGCCCAGGCCATGCTGGCCGTGCTCAGAGCTGGGCCCAAAGCTGCCCATCACTGCTGCCTTGGGGAGCAGAGCAGGAGGGCAGGACATGTGCCCAGCCTGCAGCCAGCCACGGCAGATCCAGCCCCTCAGCAGCTGCCCAGAGCGGGATGCTCCTGTGCCCGCTGCCATCTCCCAAAAGCTCTTGTCCCTCCCATGCCAAGGAGATGAGGACCCACCTCACACCATCCGCTGCCACAAGAAAAGCTGGTCCCAAACGATGTCCTCAGTCTTCTCCAAGGGCACGGCCCATCCACGCCACAGCTGGTCCCAAGCACTTCCTGATCCAGACTGGACCCCACCTGGAACGCTTCCTTTAGAAAAACAAACAACAAATTAATGAAAATAGGTTACAGACAAAAAGGGGAAACAAGAAAACTGGTAAAAAATCTTATCTCTGACTGGAGCTTGAGGTAGGCCCAAACCCTACATTCTGGGGAAAAACCCACCCATGGCTGAGGGAAGCCCATGCTTTCTCCCTTTCCCCCTGCACTGTCCCCCAAAATCACGGTGATCCCAAAGCAAAGCAGGGGAGTGGAGCAGCCCAAGCCCTTCCTTGCCTGCACAGCAAAGCAGCCGTGCTCAGGTTCTGGAGTCCCACCTGTGCTCCTGCCATGGGGGTTTGTTTGTGTCGGGCTGGCTGCCCCAGCCCCAGCCCGGGGCACGGTGGGTGCTGGGGGCTGTTGGCAGGGCCAGGATCCCACTCCCATTTCGTAACCACCCCAGCCCACGTCCCCAGCCCTGCCAAAAACCAGCTGGGCAGCCACTGAGGAATCAGTTGCATCTGCCCCAGCAAAGGGGAAACCTTTGGTTCCCAGCCAATGCACAAATCTGGGAGCATCCCCCTGGGTCTGGACTTACCTGAAAATTCACTGTGGAGCCTGGCTTTGAAGAAGGTGCCAGAATCAAAGTCCATCATCGCCAGCTCCCACTGGCCAGGTGGAGGAAGAGGTTGTCATCCTTGCTGTTGTCCTCCATGTCTCCAGCAGCAGCAGCAGCAGCCCCACCTGGTACAGCTTCTCCAGGGGCTCCTTCTTCCCTGGGGTGACACCAGGCTGTCAGGGTTCTGCCCAGGGCCCGGCTGTCAGTGAAGCAGGACAGGCAAAACCAGCTCAGATGGTGCCCACCAGTGCTGGGCAGAGCAGCTCAGCTCCAGCGCAAGGGCTGTGTGTTCCCATTCCATGACCCCAGTGCAGTGACACAGGCAGGACAAAAAAGTCTGGGTTTCTTTGCTGCTGATTGCCAGGGCATGTGTGGAGCTGTAACTTACCAGGTCCCTGCATCACTGTGCCTGTGGCTCTCTCCCTTCTTCTAGGGCTGATGAATATCCTGCATCCAGGGATCACAGGACAGGTCTTCTAATGAGGGCCTGTCCAAGGAGTTCAGGGATAAACACCACCTGATCAGAATCTGGCAGTCTGGGGAGAGAAACCACAAACCACTGGTCAGTTGGAGAAGGCTCCTGTCTGCTTTGCCCCACTATTCCCGTGCCCAGGCCACGCTGGATGTGCTCAGAGCTGGGCCTAAACTTTCCCATCAATTCTTTGTTTTGGAGGAGAGCAGGAGAGCAGGACATGTGCCACCTCCTCAGCAGCTGCCAGAGCGGGATGCTCACGAGCCCGCTGCTGTCTCCCAACACTGGTGTTCCCCCCGTGCCCAGAGATGAGGATCCACCTTGGGAGAGCCGTTGTGGCAGCGGGAGCTGGCCCCATCTGATGCTCCTGCCCCTCCTGAAAGGGTGCTCCCCGCAGACCATCTCGTGCAGCAGGATGCCCAGGGACCAGACGGTCGCTGCCTCGCCATGGTACCAGCCGAAGTCGTTCCATTCCGGGGGGCTGTATGACGGTGTTCCTATGGAATATGGATGGAGCTCATCAGGGGGATGCTGCTGCTCCCAGAGCCTGGCCCCAGCATCCCTGGGCATGTGGGGGCTGCCCCAGTGGCACACGGGGTGACCTGCTGCCCTCTCGCCAGCACCTGGGACTTGGGTACAAACCCAGGGTTGGAAAAGAAGCCACTGGTGCTGGAAGAGGGCAGCAGAAACCCTGGCAAGGCCTGACCATGACACACAAAGGGAAATACCCACTCCATGCTGGGGAAAAACCACACCCACATCCTCCCTGCTGGCATTGCCCAAAAAATATCTTGAACCAAGGCAAACCAGGTGAGCAGAGCAGTCCAAGCCCATTCTCACCTGCACACCAAACCAGCTGGTGCACAGGTTCTTCCTCCCCCTCTCTGCTACTCTCACCCACGGGGGTTTTGTCAGGCTGGCTGCCCCATCCCCAGCCCCAGTCCTGGGCAGAGTGGCAGGCAAAGGCTGCCAGCAGGGCTGGAAGATGGGTCCCCACCCAGCTCTGCTCAGAAGCAACTTGGCTGAAGACTCAGTGCTGTGACTGGCAGCCAAAGGGAGAATCCCTGCTGCCACACCCAGGCTGGGCCAGGAGATGCCAGGACTGGGAGCCTGCCCCTGTGTGGTCTCACCTGCAAATTGAGTGTAGGCTGTGTCCTGCAGGTAGGTGCCACAGCCGAAGTCAATCAGTTTTGCCTCGCCGGTGTCCAGGTCTACCAAGACGTTCTCAGGTTTGATATCTCTGTGCAGGACCCCGCAGCTGGTGCAGTGCCGCACGGCCGCCAGCACCTGCTGGAACAGCTCCCGCGCCTCTTCCTCGGACAGGAACCTCCGTGCCCGAATGAAACGCCGCAGGTCCTGACACCGCTCCGGGCGCTCCAGCACCATCACGATGGTGTTGGGGAGCTCAAACCATTCCAGCAGCTGCACCACACCGGGGAAGCCTGTGGACACCTTGTCCAGCAGCACTATCTCCAGGGGTGCGCTGGTGCCGTCGGGCTGCGGGAGGAGCACGGTGCCGTCAGTGGGGCTGAGGCCGTGCCAGGGCTCGGGGAGCCCTTAGCCAGCCCGGGATGCTCTGTGCCCTCCGCCGGCCCCACGCCCGCTCTCCCTCCAGGTGTCCTGGCGGCTCCCAGCCTGCCGGGCCCCGGCTCATCCCCGCCCGGCACGGCCCGGCTTCTGCCGCTGGCCCCGCTCACTCACCAGCTCGCCCCAGTGCCGGACGCGGTTCCGTGGCACCTTTTTGATGGCCACCTGCAAGCCAAAGGGAACAGCGGATTCAGCTCACCGCCCACCGTGTCCAGCCCCATCCTCCTCCTCCGCCCCCTCCTCCTCCTCCGCCCGCCGCCGGCCCCTCTGCTCACCGGGAGTCCGTCCGAGAGCCGAGTGGCCGCAAAAACTCTGCCAAAGCCGCCGCGCCCCAGCAGTGACCCCACTCGGTAGCGCTGCTGCAGGGCCTGCTGCGCCTTCCCTGGGGAAGAGACGCGGCCGTCAGTGCTCGGCCCGGGGCCAGGAACGGCCCCCGAGCGCTCCCCGAGCTCCCCGGGCCGGGCACCCGCAGGCGTTCCCTCATTGGAACGCGACAGCGGCGGAGCTCGGGCCGGGGAAGCCGCAGCGGAGGCGGCGGCAGCGGCCGCACCGCCTGTGTCCTCCGCGGGCCCCGGGAGGAGCCGGGGCCGGGGCCGGGGCCGGGGTCGGGGTCGGGGTCGGGGTCGGGGTCGGGGTCGGGGTCGGGGCCGGGGTCGGGGTCGGGGTCGGGGTCGGGCCAGGCGGAGCCAAAGGGCAGCGATGCCGCCCCAGCCCCAGGCAATGATGCCCGCCCAGCAGCGCCAGCGCCAGCACAGCCAGAGCTGGGCGGAGGCGAGACCGCGGAGGGACGCCCGGGGACGGGGACAGGGACGGGGACGGGGGCGGGCTGGGGGCATGGCCCGGGTGGGCACGGGGAGAGAGAACCTGGAAGAGGAGGGGACACAGGAAAAGGGAGACGGGGAGAAGATGCGGGACAGTGGGAGAGGGAGAGGAGAGAGAGAGAATTGATAAATTTGCTGCTTTCGCTGCTGTCGCTGCTTTCGCTGCTTTCGCCGCTGCCGCTGCAACTGAAGCACCGGGGCCGTTTGTCCCCGTGTCCGTTTGTCCGTTGCCCGCTCGGCCCCGCCCCGAGCCCCGCGCTCCCCGGGCAGCCCCTGAGCCTGGCCAAACACGGCAACTTTGCCCTGCTGAGCCAAGAGCCAGAGTCTGGACTCCTGCACAGGGGCACAGCAATGCCCTTGGCTGCTGCTGTGCCTTGTCCCTGCTGAGGCTCAGACACCGTCTGAGCACATTCCCTGAATGCAGAATTTGTACCTGAGCCAAGCACTGCACTTGTGTCTCCAGCATTGCTTTCCAAGGAAAACAGGGCAAGGCAAACTGGCTATAGCTCAGGGTATTTTACAGTGTCTAAAACTTGCCAAGTCTCAGATCTTAGAGGTGAGAGCCATTTGGAATGAATGGGATGGAGAAACAGCGCAAGATGGAAAAGGGAAACATAAAAATAGAGAATAGAGAAAAATAGAGAAAAGCATATTGGTTGTTTCTTTGAATTTTATTTTCATTTCTTAAAAAAGCTGTTTCCATTTTCCCAGAATCTTCTCCCCATTCCCATCTGTTCTTTCCAAAAACCTGTCCTGGAGAACAAGGCGCAGCTCCTGTCACAAGATGTGCCCCCAGCTGCAGCTTCTCTTGGCTTCCCACACTGTGAGTGCAGCACAACTCTTGCAGCAAAGCAGGACAAATGTTTGAAGGACTTGACAACTTGTTCTTTCTTTTCCTTGTGCACAGGGGAGTTGTGCCATTGGTGAGGTTTTCATTGTTCCTCTTCTACCCAAAGAAAACATGATGGGCTACCAGGAATTGTTGGGGAATACAAGCCTGGCTGAATGTGGAGAAAGAATCTCCAGAGCCTGCAGCCAGCAGTGGAGAGCTCATCATTCCAACAGCCCCATGGACATCTGGAAAGTGATCTGGAACATGAAGATGGGCTGACAGAGGGAGTTTGTTTCTGTGTTCAGTTTAGATGATTCTACATCTCTTGCAGTGGGAGAAATCAAGAGCACAATCAGTTGATGATAAGCAGCAGAACATGATAAGCTGGAGCTCTCAGTGGGTGAGAGAAAGAATGTGAAAAGGAGAAATGCAGGGAATGACTTGGTGAACTTTGTGTGTAAGAAGGGTCATTTTTTCCTAATAATTCCCAATTCATTCCCTTTGCTTTTATCCTTTTAACAAGGCCAATTGCATCTCAGATTCCCCAGGAAATGGGAACCCTGAGCTTGTGGAGCTGCCTGAAAGGTGCCCTGTTCCTTTTTCTTCTGCTGCTCAGAAGAAACAATGAAGCAAGTTGGGAAGTTCTGGTTTTTCTTTCTCCTGGTGGATTTTTTCATTTTATTTGCCACTGCAGAGGCAATTTCTGTGATGGCCTCTGTCAGTTGATTCTATTTCAGCAGCAGCAGCAGCAACAGGGCTGTGTTTGAGCACTGCAAATGTGACCTGTGTGGCTTTAATTCCCCTCGACTTAGTGCTCAGGGACTTGGGAGCATTTTGATCTCTACTGATCATGATGGCTGAAACAAAAATCCTGAGTTCCCTGTGACAAAGCACAGTGGGTAGCACTGATTGAAAGAGGCAATTGCAGCTGTACTGCTAAAATTCAAGTGGCAAGCAGAAGAGGGGCAAGAGCAGCTGGGATCTACAATTGCCAAGGCCAGGGCACCAACAGCCTCCTGCTGTCACCTCAGGGTGAGTAAAACAGGGCTGAAAACAGCGCTGGAACCCGATCCTTTCTTCCTCTGAGGGCTGGCTGAGGGCAGCAGAGGCGGGCCCTGAGGAATCAGGGCTGTTTGCGGGGGATTGTTGCTGTAGTCCAGCATTGCCCTGGCAAAAGCCCTGGGAAGCCGAGGCAGGAGCAGGTGGGAAGGGCCGGCGCTGCTGCTGCTCCTGGCCGGGAGCCCCGGCCGGGCCGGGCCTGCGCCCGCTGCGCTGCGGCTGCTGCTGCTGCCAGAGCCGGGCGGGACTCGGGGACAGGGAATGGACACGGGGGGACAGCAAAGGCCTTGGGGGCTGCAGGGATGTTGGTGCTGGGGCCAGCGCCAGCACAGAGCTTCAGCCCGCAATGAACCCCGAGGGAAACGCTGGGGAAAGGCTCCATTCAGCCTTTCTTTACTCAGCGCTGTGAAGGGACCGAAATAAAAGGAGAGCGAGAAGGGCCCGACCCCTTCTCCTTTGGGAGGAGCCCCTGGGGCTGTGAGGGGATGTGAGGGGAAATGAGAGGTTCTATGGGGCCATGAGAGGTTCTGTGGGGCTGTGAGGGGCTGTGAGGGGAAATGAGAGGTTCTATGGGGCCATGAGAGGTTCTGTGGGGCCATGAGGGGCTGTGAGGGGAAATGAGGGGCCATGAAGCGACATGAGGGGCTGTGAGAGGTTCTATGAGGCCATGAAGGGACATGAGGGGCTGTGAGAGGTTCTGTGGGGCCATGAGAGGTTCTATGGGGCCATGAGGGGTAGTGAGGGGCCATGAGGGGCTGTGAGGGGCCAAGAGATGTTCTATGGGGCCATGAGAGGTTCTATGGGGCCATGAGGGGCTGTGAGGGGCCATGAGGAGCCTCAGCCCTGGCAGGAGGGGTCCCACCATGTCCCCAGGGCAGAGCAGCCGTGAGGGGCCGCGAGTGCAGATGTGGCAGCAGAGCGGGCTTGGGGCACCTCTGGGAAGGGATGAGACCCTTCCCCAGCTCCAAACCACACCAAGCCCACCATTAAAAAAAGATTTCCTGTCTTTTGAATCCACTGGCAACTTGGAGTTGATTGTAGAGTTTAATCCCAGTGAGAAAAGCAAGGGAAGTTTCCCAGTGAGAGACATCCAGTCATTGTTATTAATGTCTAAGATTTAAAAGTCTTAACAATGAAAAGTAATACTAATAAATAATAGTAACAACTAGAAAAAGAAATAAAGCCCCGAATCCTAATAATCACCTCAGGAACAAGTTTTTGTTTGTAGTAATAGATTAGTACTAAAGAAATAAATGAAAGAGATTTTATTTGTAATTCAGACATGTTTCATCCTTTTCAAAGGCTCTGGTCCCCTTCCTCCAGGGTCATTTCCTTTACTCACCCACTTTCTAATAGGTAGAAGGGAGTTAAGCACACTGGAAAAGACAACAGCTCCTGTTTCCAAGGGAAGCAGCCACCACTCCAGGGAACCTGAATTGCCCCCAGGCTCGTGTGTGCACTTGAAGGGTGAGCGGGTGTTGGGGACAGAGATCTCAAACTCCTTCTAAGGCTGTGAGAAACCCACAAGTGGCAAAGTATCATTGTGGGTCAGCTCCTGCTGAAATTCCATTCCCCCACACCCTCCAAATGGGCAGGCAGGGCTGGGCTCTGGCAGGGTTCAGTTTTGAGTGCCTTGTGCTCCCTGGCATGGAAGTGATCCTATGAACTCTGGTACTGATGGATTGTGGAATGGCTGCTGAAAGAGGAGGGGGAATCTCAGCAGACAGGAAAGTCTCTTCTTCTCCCTTCTCCCTGCAGAACCCCCTCTCCAAAGAGAAATGCCTGTGCTGGGTTTCCATGGCACCCCTTCCCTCAGCCCAGTGTCTGAGCCACTGTGTGCTCTGCAGGAGCCAAAGCCAGAGGAGTCCCAATATCAGTCACCCCACGGTCCCCACACAGCAGGAGAAAGCACTGCTTGCAGTGGGGCTGCTGATCTGTGACCCGTCCTGGTTCCATCCACCCCACTCCTCTCAGCCACAGGCACCAGAAGGATCCCAGGAAAGCCACAGTGCTCTACCAGATGCCAGGAGCACTCCCTGCTGTGGCCTCAGGGATGCTGGGTGACCTCGTGGATGAGGATCTGTGGCTGGTGATGGAATGTGTGGATGGAGGCCCTTGACAGAAGGTTGTTGGAGACACGTGTGGGGCTGAAGGAGAGATGGCAGCTGTCAGTGGGGAGGGCAGGGACCCCGCTTGTGAGTCCATTGCCTTGGACACCCTCAGCCACAGGATGTCCAAGGAGTCACACAAGGCTTTGGCACTCTCAGCCTTCTTTTCCCCCGAGTTCCTGCTTTCTGTACATTGACAGTAGAGAACCTTGCTTGTTTCTAGAACTAGAACAAAGATCCCAGATGGAACAAGCCTTGCTGGTTTTAGTCAGAAGCATCAGTGACCAAAATTGTATTTCCATTGGTTTGGTCACATCTTTGTTCCTTCTCAGTGTTCAGGCTGGGCTGTGGGGTGTCCTCATTTGCTGCATTTTCTGAGCTCCTCTTGGATCCCTTGAGCACCAGGTTGTGCCCTCGGAGGATCCTTTGTGCTCCTTGGTGACCCAGGAGAACCTTCCAGGCGGTTTTTGGGGGAGCTGCTGCTGTGATGTCACAGGAACGTTGCCGTGTCCTTGTGGTGTTCCCGTTGCTGTGGGGCACAGAGGCCTCAGTGTCAGAGCGGCTCTGGGCACCTGCTCATTGCCTGAGGATCCTCCTGCCCGAGGCATTCTCAGCAGCCAGCCCAGCCCCTGACGGGTGTCCTTCTGTCCTGGCAGGGGGACAGACAGTCTGCAGGTGTGTGCAGCACAGCCAAAATGATCCAGCAAGTGGTTGCTGCAGTTTGCACTCTGGGCTCTGTGGCTTCTGATGGGTGTTTTTTAACCCACTGGGTCCCTAAGTCGAGGATTTCCCCAGGTGCACCATATGTGCCTTTGGGATTGCTGTGGGCTTTCCATTCTTCCTTTGGAACAGAGGTGATTTTGAAAGAAAATTGCCATTAAGATGCCATTTATTTGGGAAAGCTCTTGCCAACAACTTCTTAGGGGTTGTTTTTGGCCAGCAGGGTGTGCACAGCATTTGGAATGGAGCCTGGGGGGGTTCTGTTCCCCAGAGAAGAGTCTGTGGCAGTGAACCCTGGCATTCCTCCCTCCGTTTGCTGATCCAGCCAAAAACTGGACACAGCCTTGTATTTTGTGCTGTTCTCTTGCTTGCTGTGTGATCCAAAAGGACTGTGGCTCCAGGAGGGAAGTTGTGAAAGCAAAATGCTCTCTTGGCATTGACTTGTTGTGTGGGATTTTCCAGCAGAGGCAGCTTTTTCTCCTAACAGCATCTGGTTCAGGTGAAGGTCCCCTCACACATGGATACTGGGAAGCTCCGTCTTCAGTGAGCAGGAAAGGAACCTTTGGTGTTCAGAGATCCCAGCTGTTCCCTTTCAACACCATCATGAGCCCAGTAAGCTCCAGTATGATCCTTGTCACAAGGCAGCACTCCCAGGATGGTCCCAGTTGCCTCTGGCTAGATCAACCCAGTCACCCCCAGTATGGGGGATGATGTGCATGGTGTGTTCCCAGTCATTCTCAGATACTCCCAGTATGAGTCCAGTCACTCCCAGTATGATCCAAAATTGGATTGCTGGGAGGCCTCATGGAATCCTGGAGACCATTGTGACACTCTAGGGCCCCATGGAACCGTGGTGACACCAGGTTGCCTGGGAGTGTTGGTGTGCTGGAGGGCAGGAGGGCTCTGCACAGGGACCTGGACAGGCTGGATCCAGGGCCCAAACCCAACAAGGTGAGGTTTAACAAGTCCAAGTTCCAGGTCCTGCACTTTGGCCCCAACAACCCCTGCAGTGCTACAGGCTGGGGACAGAGTGGCTGGACAGCAGCCAGGCAGAAAGGGAGCTGGGGCACTGATGGACAGCAGGCTGGGCATGAGCCAGCAGTGTGCCCAGGTGGCCAAGGAGGCCAATGGCTCCTGGCCTGGATCAGGAGCAGTGTGGCCAGCAGGAGCAGGGCAGGGATTCCTCCCCTCTACTCTGCACTGGTTGGGCAGCACCTCGAGTGCTGTGTCCAGTTCTGGGCCCCCAATTTAGGAAGGCCATGGAGGGGCTGGAGCGTGTCCAGAGAAGGGCAACAAGGCTGGTGAGGGGTCTGGAGCACAAGTCCTGTAAGTGATAGTAAAAGGTCTCAAAATCTTAGAAAATTCAGGGATTTAGAAAGGAAGTTACGTTTGGAAAGGCCTTGGAAAAGTAGGCCCTGGGAAATGTTAGGCCTTGTACTTGCTAAAGATCAGGTCAAACTGCACCTGTGTAGTCAGTAGATGATCATGATACAATTGTTAGATATAAATGGATATAATTATTGTTTAAAGAACATGAGGAACAATGTTAGGGGGCTTGGGGGGGATCACAAGAAATCCATGCTTAGGTAAAAACAATGCTTACAATAGAACAATGTAAGTTTAATAATTAATATGTAAGTTATATAATGATAGAGTATAAAAGATGTTCAGTTCAAAACCAAGATGGGTCAGATTTGGTACTGTGTACCCCTGACACCCAGAGCTCTTAATAAAGCACCTGCATATGATCATTCGTGATTATGTGTGTTCGTGAACGCTAACAATTTCATCAGATTTCACTGGAATTTTGTGAGATATTTGTGGAATTTTATGGAATTTTAGTGGAATTTTGGAGGATATTGAGGGTATTTTGTGAGATGTTTCTGAAATTTGGTAGTATTTTGAAAACATTTAGGGTTTTTTTTTAATTTTTCAGCAATTTCGTGAAATTTTGCTGGAATTTAATGGGATTTTGAGAAAATTTAAATAATTTTAAGGAATTTTTCTTGAATTTTCTGGGATTATATTGAAATTTGAGGGATTTTTACTGAATTTTGTGGGATGTTGAGAAAATGTAAACATTTTTCTGGGATTTTTCTGGAATTTTGTGGGATTTTTTTGGAATGTTGTGGAATTCTCTAGACTTTTGTGGGATTTTGAAGAGACTTGAAAAATTTTGAGGGATTTTTCTGGGATTTTGTGGAAGTTTGTTGAAATTTTGTGGGATGTTTCTGGAATATTGTGGGATTTTGAGAAAATTTAAATAATTTTGTTAGGTTTTTCTAAGACTTTGAGGGGTTTTGAGGAGATATGAAGAATTTTGAGTTATTTTTCGAGACTGTGTGGAAATTTGTGGAGATTTTGTGGGATGTTTTGGGAATTTTGAGGGATTTTTCCTGGAAAATTTGTGGGATATTGAGGAGACTTGAAAAATTTTGAGGGATTTTTCTTAAATATGGGGAATTTGAGGAGATTTTGTGGGATTTTTCTGGAATTTGGTAGGGTTTGAGAAGATTTAGGGTGTTTTGTGGGATTTTTTCACTATTTTGTGATGCTTTTCAAGAATTTTGTGGGATTTTGAGAAAATTTAAAGAATTTCATGGGATGATTCAGGATTTTTTTGGGATATTGAGGAGACTTGAAGAATTTTGAGGAATTTTTCCTAGATTGTATGGAAATTGGAAAAGATTTTGTGGGATGTTTCTGGAATTTTGTGGGATTTTTGTGGAATTTTGTGGGATTTTCATGGAATTTTGAAGGATTTTGAGGAGACATGAAGAATTTTGGGGGATTTTTCGTAGATTGTGTGGAAATTTGTAAAGATTTTGTGGGATGTTTGTGGAATTTGGTAGTGTTTTGAGAAGGTTAAGGGAATTTTGAGGGTTTTTTCACAATTTCGTGATGCTTTTCTGGAATTTTGTGGGATTTTGAGACATGTAAAGAATTTTGTGGGACGTTTCTGGAATTTTGTGTGTTTTTTTGGAATGTTGTCGAATATTCTGGAATTTGGTGAGAAATTGTGGATACTTGAAGAATTTTGCGAAGATTTCCTTAGATTGTGTTTGAATTTGTGAAGATTTTGTGGGAAGTTTCTGGAATTTGGTAGGGTTTTGAGAAGATTTTTCTGGAATTTTGTGGGATGTTTGTGGAATTTGGTAGGGTTTTGAGAAGATTTAGAGAGTTTCTTAGGATGATTGTGGTATTTTGTGGTATTTTTCTGGAATTTTGAGGGATGATTCTGGAATTTTGAGGGATTTTGAGGAGACTTGAAGAATTTTCAAAGATTTTTCTTAGATTGTATGAAAATTGGAGGAGATTTTGTGGGATGTTTGTTGAATTTCGAGGGATGTTTGTGGAATTTTCTGGGATTTTGTGGGATTTTGAGAAGACTTGAAGAATTTTGAAAGATTTTTCTTAGATAGTGTGGAAATTTGTGGAGTTTTTGTGGGACGTTTCTGGAATTTGGTAGGGTTTTAAGAAGATTTAGGGAAATTTTTGGGATGTTTCTGGAATTTTGTGGGATTTTTGTGGAATTTTGTGGGATATTGAGGAGACTTGAAGAATTTAGAGGGATTTTTCTCAGATTTTGTAGAAATTTGTGGACATTCTGTGGGATGTTTCTGGATTTCGTAGGGTTTTGAGAATTTTCAAGAAATTCTGTGGGGTTTTCTTTAATTTTGAGGGATTTTGAGGACATACGAACAATTTTGTGGGATTTTGGAGGTGCGCCTACAACTCCCGTGATGCTCCGCGGCACCTTTAAACCGTATTATACCGGTGCCTACAGCTCCCATCATCCCTCGCGGCCGACAGATTCCCTGTTACAGCCCCCCGAGTGCCCGCTCGGACCCCAAAGGGTCCCCAGATTTCCCCCCTTGACCCCCAAGTGTCCCCCTGACCCCGAATTGTCCCACAGAATCCCTAAATGCCCCTCCAAGTGCGCACTCGATTCCCCTAAGTGTCCTCCAGACCCCCAGGTTCTCTCTAAATTCCCTCCCCAGACACAAAACTGTCCCAAATGTTCCCCAGAAAAGTCTCCATGGACCCCAAAGTGGCCCCTTTTACCCTGTCTGAGAATAATTTCAAAATTATGATTACGGGCTAAAAATAGGAGTAATTGGCATAAAGAGGGAGAAATAGAGGTCAGTTAATTAATGAAGGGAATTGTGGTACTTAGAGCCAGAGAACAATAATGTTTTTTGTTCCTGAAAAGGTATCAATTCTTTTATATAAATGCAAAAACAAGGTTATAAGAATACAGGATAATATTATTATAAAAAGTAAAATTTTATTTTTATAAATTAATTAGATTTTAATGATAAACAAAAATTGATAAATGTTCTCAATGCTTTGGGATGTCAGTCCCAGGTGGGCGATGTCAGACATGCTGAGGCTCGGGGTGAGGAGCAGGTTGTCCAAACAGGGGCAGCCCAAAAGGGGCTCATTCTTCTCTGTGACCAGACCTCCTCAGGAGACATTCAGCATCAGGATTGTAAAGAGTAAATCGTGACCTCCTGATCAGTACACAAAGATGTTTTACAGTTTGAGCAGTAGAATGTTGTCACCGTAAGGGGCCTTCTTTGTTAATATAGCTCATGTTGTGTCATGTTTGGTAAATACCAATGTTGTTGTACCAGCCTTGTTAATGCCACCTGGGCTTGTCTATTGCCTCTGCTGCTCCCGGCACCCCCCATGGCACCGATGACAGCACCCAGTGTGTAGATGAGCCCAACTCCCATGGGGGTAGCACCCAGGGGAAGTGGGATTAACATCCAAAGACCCCTAGAATCAGCGAGCCAGGGCACAAACAGGACTCCAAACTACACTAAGGAGCAAGGGAGAACATTGAGCAATTGACTGATGTTCCAGACCTTGTCACCATAACTAAACCACATCTGCTCTCCACGACTACCCAAGATTTACAGTAAACCAGAGTCCTTCTAGAGGCTCACCTGAAGGCAGAATCCCCAGCTCTGCCCTGTGGCAATATTGAACATTTTTTCCTCTGGGTCATCCATTTGGAACAGCAGTGGTTGAGCTTCCCCCACCTAGAGCTGCCCTCAATAAAGGCATTAAAAAGGAGCTGCTCTCCTTGCCTGCTCTTTTCAGAAGGACTGACCCCGTGGCAGAGTGACCCACGCTGCAGCACTGTGAGGGGCTGTTCCCCATGGGATGGACTCAGCTTGGAGAAGTTCCTGGAGAAGTCTCCGGTGGGAGAGAGCCCAGGGTGCAGCAGGGGAACGACTCCTGTCCCTGAGCAGCGGGAAAAGCCCCGGGGGATGGAGTGACCATGGCCCCATTCCCTGTGTCCCTGCACTGCCGGGGGAGGAGGCACAGCTGGGAGGAGGGAGGGGTGGGGGAAGCTGGTTTTAAGGGTCTTCCTTTACTTCTCATGATCCTGCTCGGAGTTTTTGGAGTTTTCTGCCAGAAACCTCTCTCCTCCCCCACTCATCCACAGGGATTTGGGGCAGTTTTCCCTTTTTCTGGGGAAATCCGAGCGATGCACTGAGGCACCTAATTAGCGCCGGGAGAAGTGAGGCTCCAGGGCTTCCCGCTGAGCCGGAGCCACCGAACACCCAGGGCAGGGAAAGGCGAGCCGGGAGCTGCGGAGAACTTTGTTTGTGTTCGGAGCTCAATGGCGGCTCGGGCCGGGCCCGTTCCAGGCCTGTTCCTCATCTCCGCCCTTCCCCTCACACAGCCCGGGGCGGGCCCTGAGAGCGCGGGGCGGGGCTGTGCCGTGTGCAGAGCCCACCGCTGGCTGCGATTGGCTGCTGCTGCCGTCACTCGTGGCTCTGGCGCGCGCTGATTGGGCAGAGCGGGGACAAGCCCGGCCCCGCTGGCGCCCCCAGGGCGGCCGTGGGGCAGGAGAGCCGCCATTGCCGGAGCGTCTGTGCGGGCCCGGCAGCGGCGGCCGGAGCCCGGTGAGGCGGCGGCGGAGCTCGGAGGCGGCCCCAGCCATCGCAGGTGGGAGCCGCGCTCGGTTCTGCGGGGGCTCGGGGCTCGCTGCGGGCCCGGGAGGGGGCGGCGGGGGGCTGTGGCGGGTGGCTTGTGCCGTGGCCGGCCCGTGTTGGCCCTGGCGTGAGGGCGCCGCGGGAGCGGCTGCCCGCGGTCTCCTTCCCGCTGGGGCCTCGGCAGGAGCCGGTGCCGGAGCAGCGCTGGCTCGTCCCGGTTCGTGTCGGTAGCCCGGAGGTGGCTGCGCTGTGCCCGGGGCTGGGCGGGAAAATTCCCGGCGCCAGAGGTTTGTGTGGCCAAAGGAGCCAGAGGAGCGGTGTGAGAGTGACTTTATTGCTGCCCAAAGGGAGAGGCCGTGGGGCATTTGCCGTGCGCTCTCTCCAGCTGCTGGAGGACGCGGCCTCGTTTTTGTCCTGATTTTCCCGGCCGCGTGTCCCTGTCCCTTTCCCCACTGGCGGAGGTGCTTGGAAGGTTCAGACTTCCCCATCTGCCTCCTGCATGTCCCGGTTAATATGTACCCCCCACTTTTGTATAACATCCGATATTGATGGCTCTGTTAAGTCTTTGTTCTTCTGGAAGTTCAGGAATTTAGCGGGACTTTGTCAGAGCAGCGGTCCTTGCCAATTAGTAACATTTTCTGAAACTGAGGCTTTTTCCCTTTGTTTCCTTATGTGCAAGTCCGTGGCCCTATCTGCAAGCAGATTCACTCATTTGCTCTGTTTTTTCTTCCTGGGTGTTCTTTGATTTTGGGATTGCTCTCAGTGCCCTCATTCTCTGTCCTTTTGTAGCCGTTTGTGGCTCAGGAGGCCTGGCTGCCCCCTGCATCCCCTTGCTCAGCTGCTGAATGAGCTGCACTCAGCAAGGTGCAGTGTATGGTGAAAAGATGAGAGTTGCTGTAGAACATAAGAGGAGAAACTGCATTTGTTTAACCCATGGTCTGCCAGGGAACCACAAAAAAGTTGCCCATGCCCATCCTTTCCACATTTGGACCAGTACATGAGCTCTTTTCTTACATCCTTGTTATCTGTTTCTCCACTTTTCCTCTGTGATGTATTTGCCAACAGCAGTTTGAATCATTTAACTTTGCACAAACTCTGCCTCCTTTTCCTGCTGAAAGATAATCTGACCCCATCCCATGGTGAAATGTTGTATTCCTCATCTGGGTGGATTGGTTGGGAAGAAAGTCAGGAACTGGAGCTGTCTGGTTGGGTATTATTTTGAGGACATCCTGTAATCTAATTATGCCATGGAAATGATAAATGGTTTCTCTGGCTCCTGATATGAATTTGTTAGGGTTCCCAGGGCCTGGTCCGTGGTGGTGCAGGATTTGTTCTGGTGGCCATTCATCTTTTCCCCATTTTTGGGTGCTCCCTCTGGGCAGGGCTGCATCAATTTTGGGCTTTTCTCTAATTAAATCAGCACATACTTGGATTCCCAACTGAATTCCCTTAACTTGGGGTAGCAACAAAATCCAGAGCTGTAATTCACCCTAGATAACATAGAAAGTGAGAGCACAAGTTCAGGTGGGGAGTGGGATGATTCTCCCCCATTTTTTATAGTGAAGTTTTCACAGCATTGTCCATTTGCACTTTTCCTTTTTAGCTTAACCAATTTCTGCTGCAGAGTCAGATATCCTCACCATGGGCTCTGCCTTTAGCTGTGCAAATTCCATCTGTGCCCCCAGGCAGAGCTTGGGCTGAGGGGCAGAGGAATTCAGCCCAATTCCTCCCCCAGGCAGGAACACCCTGGTACATTGTCCAGGCTTTGCCCCAGAGGTGTTAATTTGCATTTCAAAAGCTCCTCTGCTGGCTGCCTGGAATGAAGCTTCTCTTCCAGGGCAGCCATGGGATGACTCACATGGAGCCCCCCCCCACCTTACAATTTTTTCTTTTTTTTTTTTAATACAATTTTCTATTAACTATTTACCTTTTAAAGGGCCGCATTTCAAGGTCTTCTGGTTTTCAAAATGCAGCTTAAAGGTGAACATGGAAAAACCCATACCATAATTTTGTCATCACTAAGAGCCATGCACAAACATAAAAACAAAAATTAGAAAGAAATCAAGTATTTTCTTTTTCTTCTCTGACTAAAAACTGATTCTCACACCCCTGTCCCAAACAGAACTGACAACAGAAAAGTAGAATTATTACGAAAAATTCTTCTAATGGTGTAATCCATTCACTGAAACTGTGAAAAGCAAAAACTCTCCAACAATGTCTTTAGAAAAATAAGGCATGACTTGATTCTGAACAGAATCATTTCAGCCACACATATTCTGCATGTGCAGAGAAAATCATTCCATGACATGTGAGTTTTACTAGATATTTCCTAAACTTTATTCAGTCTGAACCCATAGAAATCCATTGGTTTAGTGTTCATTGTTTCCAAGTTGTGGAGTCCTTAGTGTTTGGTTTTCTGTTGCACCCGGATTTCTGTGTCTCTGATGTGAATTAGGTCTGCACTCCTGGGTTTCCTGCTCAGCCTTTTCCAGACCAGGTGTCTCCAGCTGTGCCAGGGCAGTGTCTGGGGTAGATGTTGGTTGATGTTTGCTGCTGGGTGTTGATGTTTTGTTGATTGTCGTTGTCTTTGTGGGAATCTTTTGGGCTATTCCCAGTCTGTTGAGATGTTAAGCTCTTCTCTGCTGAGTGGTGGAACATCCCTTAAAAAAAACCTTTAAAATTCCAAGGCAAATGCAAACCAAGCTTGACTGGAGAAATCAAATAAAAAATAATTTTACACTTGGTCTATTTTCCAATACTCTAATCCCAGCCAACCCAGAGTGTGAGTGTAATTGAGAGCCAGAGTGGAATTCTCACGGTGCCTTCCCCAGCAGCTGTGGCGAGGGCAGGCACAGAAAGCCCTGAAGCTCCAGCAGTGCCAGCCAGGATTGTCCCGCAGGGGCTGGAGATGCCAAAGGAGGGTGCCCAGGCCGAGGATTTCAGCAGAGGATCTGTGGGCAGGCCCAGGGGCTTCCCCCGCTGGGGAGTCCTGGCTGCTGCTGCCTTGCCTTCAGTGCAGGCTCAGGGGCGGCCTCTCATCCTCCTGCTGCAGCCAGGAAATCCAAATCTGCGGGGCTGCAGAGCCCTTGAGCCGAGGCTGAGGGGTCCCCCCGTGTTCAGCTGTGCTGGGGCTGTTTCTGTGCTCAGGGACACTTGGAATGGGCCGTGCCACTTGGCCACCAGAGCTGCTTCTTTCCACTGCTTCGGCAGGACCCGATGTCCTGCTTGGGTGTGTCGCAGTAGAGATGGACAATGACACCTGTTTCTTCTTCCATCACAGCCAAAGCTTTATTGCACACAGCTTATATTTACATGGTTATCAGAAGGCACCGTGCTTAATTCCAGTTGGTTGGGAACTCAGTTCACTGGTTGGTAATGGTGAGTGTACACGTCAATCCAAACTTTTCTCTCTAACAATGTTTACATACTTTTTCTACTGATTCCCATGGGACAGATCCCTTGTTACTACAGGTGCACTTGTTTTTCTCCCCAAGAATAGCTTGTTATGTTAACAAACTTTTCATTCTCAAGATGTTTTTGCCTGGGAACTTATCAGGCCAGCTGCTAGCTACACTAAGCCCACATAACAAGTCCTAAACCATGATTTTACAAGTCCTTTCTTTTGTAAGGTTTTACCTTTATGTGTCAGGGTGTTGTGGACAGCAAAGTCCAAAGGTGGGTGTGTCTCAAATCTCTCCCAGCCCGGGTCTGGATCTCTCTCAATTCAATGCAGGCATGGGTTTCTCCCCAGCCCCCTCTCCAGGCTGTTCAAACAGGAGGCTGGGTTAAACCCTTCCCCTGTCCTCAATTCTAAATCCTCCTGTGCCACTGAACAAGTTTCATACTGCAGTCACCGAGCTCTGCTCATCCATTTAGGGGCTCTGTTGGGGTACGTGGGAGAAGGTGAGGAGGGGTCCCCGGGGGTCGTGTCCCCCCCCGGGAGCGCCTGTGACTCCCCCATGTCCCCCCCATGCCGGGCTCACCCCCTTTTGTCTCTGCCAGAGCTCCTGACCCAGCTCCTGCTGTGCCCTGGGAGGGGCTTTGGGGAGCCCCCCTGGGACCCCCTTGGATCCCCATTCCTGGGCCCTGGGACCCCCCCGCATCTCCTTCCCCAGCTCCGGGACCCCCTGCACCCCCTTCTCCTGCACCAAC
The DNA here is from genome assembly GCF_971803275.1 of Cyanistes caeruleus. Taxonomy (NCBI): domain Eukaryota; kingdom Metazoa; phylum Chordata; class Aves; order Passeriformes; family Paridae; genus Cyanistes; species Cyanistes caeruleus. The sequence continues at coordinate 829,258 of NW_028255894.1, read as the reverse complement.
AGCGCCCTGCACCCCCTTTCCCGGGGATCCTCCCCTGGCAGCCCCTGGATCCCCCGGTTCCGTCAGCCCGGGGACCCCCGGAGCCCCATTCCCGGCCATCCCGGGGCACCGCACCCCCAGGCCTCCCTTTCCAGGGAAAGCCGAGCTGGGCACGGGGCTCTCCAGCCGCTCTGGCATTTCTGATCACCCAAAGGAGAGGGAGAGAGCAGCAGAGAGAGAGGGAAGGAGATTGGGAATCGGGGCTCGGGCTCCCAGCGGCCGCTCCTGCTCCGCCGGGGCTGGGGAGCCGCAGCCGCAGGAAAAATGGGATCCGCGGATGCCGGGGCTTCCCCCGCTTTGGGCCGAAGCCGGCGGGTTCCAGGCAGAGTTTGGGCGCAGGGCCCGGGAGTTCAGCCCAGTTTGTCCCGGGGGTCCCGCAGTGCGCGGCCGAGGAGGGTCCCGGGGGATCCCGGGAGGGGATCCAGGGGAATTCCCTGGAATTGCCCCGTCCCCTCCCCCCGCGCTCCCTCGGGCACTTTCGCTTCCGCCTTGGCCGCCCTGCGCCGCCGGGATCTGCCCGGCGACCGGTGACGTCACTGCAGCCTCGGGCTGCCACTGGCGGGCAGCAAAGAGCGGCGCCAATGGCAGAGCCCGAGGCGGCTCTGGGGGCGGGGCCGGGGCTGTGGGCGGGGCCGCAGCGGAGCAGCGCGATGGCTCCAGCGCTGGGGCCGGGGGCGCTCCCGGGGGGCGGCGAGAGGTGAGGGGGACCCCGGTACCGGGACTCTTTGATCGCCCATTCCGGAGCGCCGAGGGGCTCCTAAACCCCCATTCCTGGGCGCCGCCATCCCACCGAACCCCCATTCCCGGCCGTGGGTCCCACCCTGCACCCCCTTATCCGGCACCAGGAACGCCTGCACCCCTTTCCCGGCCATCCCGCCTCCCGCAGCCCCCAGAGCCCCCTTCTCCTTGACCCATTTACCCCCCGGACCCCTATTCCTGCCTCTCCCAGCAGCCAGCCCCTCCTTTCCTCAGCACTGAGGACACCCGGGACCCCTATTCCCAGCCATCCCGGCTTTCCCTGCCCTGTCCTGGCAATGGGGACAGCGGGGACCCTTGGAGCTCCCTTTCCTGGGTACAGGAACACCCTGAACTCCAGCCATGCCACATCTAGCCAGCCCTAGCCTCCCCTCTTGTCACTCCTGGCATCCCCAAATGCCCTTCCCGGCTCTCCCCGTTCCCCCTTTCCTTCAGCTGTGACCCCCCCGATCCCAAATCTCCAAATGTCCCCCCAGTTCTCCTCTCCCTGCGTTCCCTGCACGCGGCGCTGTCGGAGCCCGGCCCGGGCTTCCCGCAGTCCATGTCCATGGGGTCCCTGGCTGGGATCCCCTTCCAGCGCCGCCGCAGCGAGCGGGGCCGGGCGGAGCCGAGCCGGGATCTTGGGATAGCCAGGGCTGGGATATTGGGATAGCCAGAGCTGGGATATTGGGATAGCCAGGGCTGGGATCTTGGGATAGCCAGAGCTGGGATATTGGGATAGCCAGGGCTGGGATATTGGGATAGCCAGGGCTGGGATACTGGGATAGCCAGAGCTGGGGTGTTGGGATAGCCAGGGCTGGGATATTGGGATAGCCAGAGCTGGGATATTGGGATAGCCAGGGCTGGGATATTGGGATAGCCAGGGCTGGGATATTGGGATAGCCAGAGCCGGGATATTGGGATAGCCAGAGCTGGGATATTGGGATAGCCAGGGCTGGGATATTGGGATAGCCTGAGCTGGGGTGTTGGGATAGCCAGGGCTGGGATATTGGGATAGTCAGGGCTGGGATATTGGGATAGCCAGGGCCGGCACAAGGAGCGGCACCGGCACGGGGCCAGCGGGGAGCTGCAGATGCTGCAGCAGCGGCACAGCCAGAGCGGGACTGAGCGGGGGGAGCCGGGGCTGGGGGATCTGTGGGGCTGCGATGGCAACTGTGGCACCGCCATGGGGATCCCTGAGATCCAGGCTGAGGGATGAACAAATTCCCTGGCTCACAGCTGCAGGGAATGTCTCCGGAAATATGTCAGATATGGGCGGGAGGCGCTGGAGTGTAAAGGTGGGGAGGGCAAAATTCCCATGGGAATATGGGAATGGGAATGTGGGATTTGGGAGGGCAAAATTTGGGAATGTGGGAATTCGCATGCAAATTCTATGGATGGATCTCAGACATCCCATTCCCGTGAGATCTCCATGGATGGATCCCACTGCCGTCCAATTCCCATGTGAACTCTGTGGATGGATCTCACTGCCATTCCATTCCCATGGAATTCCATGGGCAGATCTCCCCATCCCACTGCCATGGGAGCTCCAATCCGGTTCCCCCCCAAACCCATCCTGGGGGTCGCCCTGTTCCTTGCCCTCCCCACCACCCACAAGACTCCTGGGGGTCCCCCCATGACCCACCCAGCCCCCCCAAACTCTTCCTGGTCCCTCTTCTTTCCCCCATAATGGGAATTCCTGGAAGTCCCCCCGTGTCCCCTTCCCCAGGACTTTGGGGGTCCCACCTGACCTGTCCCTGCACCCCCAGATTTCTTCCACAGCCCCCCTGTGATGGTGGAGGGTGGGGGCTGAGTGCTGGTGCCCCCCTGCCTGCAGCAGATCCAGCGGTGAGGGCAGTTCGGGGGGTCCCTCAGCATTTGGGGTCCCTGGGATTTGGGGTGACCCCCCGGGCCCCCCAGGATCTCCCTGAACACGCTGACGCTGCCCGTGCGCAGTGAGAAGGTTCAAACCCGGCACGGGGTCCCCAGCACTGCCACCCGCATTGCCCAGGTACCCCCAAACCTGCCGAGAACCCCCAAAGCCCCCGGGACACCCCAACCTCCCCTGATCCCAAACACAGCCCTGGATGCTCCAAAAACTCCCCAAAACCGCAAAACCCCATACAGACATTGAGAAGGTTCATACCTGGCATGGGGTCCCCATGTCCATCACCAGCAGGTTCCCCAAAACAGCCTTGGGACCCCCAGTTCCACCCCCGGGATCGCCCAAATTCCCTCATCAGGGTTCCTGTAAACCCCCTTGGGAACCCCCAAAAAACCACCATGGCCCTAAAAACACCCAGAACTTCTGAAAACCCCCAGGAACCCCTCATGAAGGTTTATACCCAGCACGGGATCCCCATGGACACCTTCATCGGCATCACCCAGGTACCCCCAACCCCTCCCGGGACCCCCAACCCCTCCCGGGCTCCACTGCCGGAACCAACGGGAGCGGTGTTGCCCTTTTAAGAGGAGTTACAGTGGGACCCGACAACACCGGGGGCCCTTAAAGCGGCCATGGTAGAGAGAACCCCCAAAATCCACCCTGGGGGACAAAACATCCCCTACAGGGGCTTGGGGTGGGGACACCCCTAAAAATGTCACTTAAAGCCGTCATGATCCCCCCTCAAAAGGGGCTTGTGGGGCTGCGGCCGCACAAACACCCTAAAATGGGGAGGAAAAAACACCCCTGTAGTGGTGGGATCCCTCAAAAAAAACCTGAAAAAGAGAAAAACTCCTCTTGAGAGGGGCCTGAAGACCCTGGAAGGCCCTGGAAGAGGGACAAGATCCCCTCCTGTGCTGGGGCCTCCCCGAGCCGGGAACTCTCCCGTTCCTGCACTCGGGGGAGCCCCGAACGACGGCGGCTCCTGGGCTGAGCCCCCCTCAGCCGGGGCTGCGGGGGGAACTGGGGGGGGCTGGGACGGGGCTTGGGGCTCCTGGGGTGAACTGGGGGACCCTCAGTGCTCCCACCTCCCCCTGTTCCCCTGTCCCGCCCCGTTCCCATTGTTCCCCCAAAGCTCCGCTGCCCCCAGCTCGGTTTGGGGGGGACCCAGCCCTTTCCCATCGTGTCCCGGCCCGGCCCCGCTCACCCGAGGGCTCCGAACCACGCACAGGGACAGAGGAGGGACAGAGCAGGAGGAAGAGGAGGAGCAGGAGGAGGAAGAGCTGGAGCAGGCAGAGGAGGCTCCACCTGCGCTCCCCGCTCTCTGCATCTGCAGCTCCTTCGGGACCATCGCCCCCCATCCCGCAGGTGCCCGGGGAGGGGGAGCTCGCCCCAAATCCCCCGGGGCTCCCTGGCTTTGGGGTTTTTGGGGGGGATGTTTGGGGATGGCAGGGCTCCAGAGCCGAGCCGCAGATGCCCCTCGGGGGCACCCCGGGGGTCCCCGGGAGGTGTTTTTGGGGGGTCCCGGTGGCGGTGGCGGCAGAGCCCCGGCAAAGGGGCCGGGGGGATGCGGGTCCGGCATGGCCGGGAAAGGGGTTCGGGGCTCCCGGTGCCGGCAGTGGCTGCTCCCAGCATTGCCCAGTTGCTCTCCCCGTGTGGTTTCAGTTTCCTCGGCAGCAGGAAGAGCCCTGTCTCTCCCAGTCATTTCCTATTGGGGTACAACTTGTCTCCATTTTACCCAAATGTTATCCCCATTTCCCCACATTTTTATCCAATTTTTCCCAAAATTTTCCCGTTTTTATCTCGTTTTTATCAATTTTTTTTCTATTTTTCCTCATTTTATCCCATTTTCATATATTTTTCTTCCCTATTATCCTATTTTTTATTTTTCCCTAGTTTTCACCCATTTTTCTCTATTTTCCCTCCAATTCCCCCCTTTTAAACTCATTTGTCCTCAATTTTTTCTGATTTTTTCTGATTTTTTTTCTATTTTTTCCTTCACTTTTACTCCATTTTTTCTCCATGTTGTCCTAATTTTTCCCATTTTTTTCCCATTTTTAATCTATTTTTTCCCCATTTCTCCATTTTACCCTCTTTTTGCTCCATTTTCCCCCAGTTTCTTCCCTATGTTCTCTCCTGTTTTCCCCATTTTCTTCCATTTTTCTCCCACTTTGACTTCATTTTTACCATTTTTATTCCCATTTTCCCTTCATTTTTCTCCCGGTTTCCCTCATTTTTTTCCCCATTTTTATCCTGGTTTTATCTCATTTTTCCATCATTTTATCCCCATCTTCTCCCATTCCTTTCTCCCATTTTTCCCAATTTTTCCTTCATTTCTATCCCATTTTTCCCTAATTTTATCCCATTTTTTCCTTATTATTTTCCCACATTGGCTCAAATTTCCCCCACTTTTCCTCCATTTCCATCCTATTTTTCCCTATTTCCCCCTAATCTTTTCCATTTAATTATTCAAAAAAATTAATATTTTCGCGGGAAAAAAGGGTGCTTTGGGGGCAAAACTCCATGAATTTGAATCACAGCTTTCCCATGATTTTTCCATGATTTTTCCATGATTTCTAGCCGGAAGGAGGAGTGGGATTCATCTGAACATTCTGGAAGCTATAATAGGACCAGGCCATCAACCTTCCCAAAAATCTTGACCAGCTCATCCGCAATTCCACCTTTCCCCACTCCCTGGATTCCCAGGCCCGGAAATTCTTCTACAACCTCCCAGGTAGGCAATTCCCAAAATTCCATGGAAAAATGGGATAGGGGGAATTTCATCCTGTTTTTTTCCTTATTTCCCCCAATATTTTTCTCTCTTTTTTGTGTTTTCTTATTTTTTTCTGATTTTTCCCTCATTTTTTCCTGAATTTTTCCCAGTTTTTTCACCATTTTTTTCCTGACTTCTCCGTTTTTCCTGATTTTTTGCTCTTCTTTTCATAAAATTTTTTGTATTTTTCCCAACTTTTTCTCCAATTTTTCCATAATTTTTCTAGTTTTTCCCATTTTTTTCCTGATTTTTTCTCCTGTATTCCCCATTTTCTTTTCCTGATTTTCCCACAATTTTTTAAATTTTTTTTTCTGATTTTTTTTCCTGATTTTTTCCAGGTTTTATTCCCTTTTTCTTTTCCTGATTTTTTACTCATTTTTCACAATTTTTTCCAAATATTTTTCAAATTTTTTTTCCTGATTTTTCCCTCTGATTTGTCCCAATATTTCCCTTTTTTTTCCTAATTTTTCCTGATTTTTTCCTGTTTGTTTCCTTGATATTTCCTGGTTTTTTCCCAATTTTTTTCCCATTTTTCCAAAGTTTTTTTCCTCACTTTCTTTTTTTCATTTTTCCTTTATTTTTTTCCTTGATTTATCCCATTTTTTTCCCAGTCTTCTTCCTCTTTCTTTTTCTCATTTTTCCCTGTTTTTTCCCAATTTTTCCTAAATTTTTTTCTTGATTTTCCCTCATTTTTTCTGACTTTTCCCTCTTTGCAATTTATTCCTGGTTGTTCCCCATTTTTTTTCACAATTTGTCCCTGATTTTTCCCTGTATTTCCTATTTTTTTTACTGATTTTTCCTGATTTTTTTCCAGGTTTCTTTCCTCTCTTTTCTTTATTTGACCCAATTTTTTTCAATATTTTTCCTGATTTTCCCCTTTTTTTCCTGATTTTTCCTGATTTTTTTTCATAATATTTTCATTATTTTTTTATTTTCCTGATTTTTTTTCCAATTTTTCCCCATTTTTTTTTCAAACTTTTCCTTGATTTTTGTGTTTTTTCCTTTTTTTCCCATTTTTTTCCAGATTTTTCCCTTATCCTTTCCCTAATTTTTCTGGTTTTCCTCAATTCTTTCCTGATTTTTTTTCATTATTTTTTTTCTGATTTTTCCAGATTTTTTTATCCTTTTCCAGTTCGTTTCCCTGATTTTCCCGTGATTTTCCTTTTTTTCCACATTTTTTCTCTGATTTTTTCCCAATTATTTCCCAGATTTTTTTTCAATTTTTTCTCTCAACTATTTTCAGTTTTTCCTTCATTTTTACACTATTTTTCCCAATTTTTTCCTGATTTTTCCTCATTTTTCCCAGGGTCTTTTCGGCTTTTTTTTCCTGATATTTTCCCTGATTTCTCACAATTTTTCACAATTTTTTTCATGTATTTCCCATTTTTTCCTGATTCTTCTCTTTTCCTTTCCCAATTCATTTCTAGCTTTTTCCCAATTTCTTCTCAAATTTTCCTAGTTTTTACCTGATTTTTCCTGGGATTTTTCCTATTTCATTCCAGATTTTATTCCTCTTTCTTTTCTGGTTGTTTCCTGATTTTTCCAAGTTCTTTCCCAGTTTTTTCTTCTGATTTCCCCAATATTCTTTCCAATTTTCCCTGGTTTTTCATGATTTTTCCTTCATTTCCTATTTTTTCCTGGTTTTTTCCCCATTTTTTCTGATTTTTCCCAGATTTTTTTCCATTTTCTTTTTCTGGCTTTTTTCCACAATTTTTTCCCATCTTTTCCTTGAGTTTTCTCTTTTTTTCCCCCCAAATTTTTCCTGGTTTTCCCCAAATTTTTTCAAATTTTCCCATTTTCCCCAAATTTTTTCCCAATTTTTTCCTGATTTTTTCCCTGATATTTTTTAATTTCACCCTGATATTTTTTTGGTTTTTTCCCTGATTTTTCCCTTACATTTTCCTTGCATTTATCCTTGTTTTTTTCCCATTTTTTTCCCCATTTTCCAGCTTCTTGCACACTCCCAGTATGATCCCAGTAACTCCCAGTCTGATCCCAGTCACTCCCAGTCTAATCCCAGTCACTCCCAGTATGAGGCCAGTGGCCCCAGTTGCTCCCTGGCAGTGCCAGTGTGACCCCAGTAGCCTCCAGTGTGATCCCTGGGACTCCCTGTCTCTCCCAGTATATCCCAGTCAGCCCCAGCACGCTCCCAGTCATTCCCAGCTCCTCCCAGTTGCTCTCAGCATGATCCCAGTTGTTCCCAGCCACTCCCAGTCAATCCCAGTATGATTCCAGTCACCCTCAGTGGGATCCCAGTCTCAGCCAGCAGGGACCCAGCTGTTCCCAGTATGATCCCAGTATGATCCCAGTTGAGTGTGATCCCAGAATAGTTGCAATTCTTCCCAGTTCCTACCAGTGTGATCCCAGTTGTCCCTGGAATAGTCCCAGCCCATCTCAGCATGGTCCCACTCACCCCCAGGTGCCCCCAGTGTGGTTCCAGCTGTTCCCGGTATGGTCACAGACACTCCCAGTATATCCCAGTTGCCCTCAGCGTGCTTGTGCTCATTCCCAAGGATTCCCAGTTGCCCCAGTAAGGTTCCAGTTACCCCAGTCCAAACCAGTCCCTGCCAGTGCTGCCACTCCTGGGATCCCCCAGCGCTCTCTGTGTTCCCCCCTCCCACATCTCCCCAGAGGAGCCCCAAGGGCTGGCAGTCCCCAGCCAGGGTCCCCAGCCAGCCCCAGGTTGGATCTGCAGCCCCCAATTTTCCCAGTTTCCCTCTCCTTTTCCCCGGGCCGGGTTCCCCCCGTCCCCAGCGGGTGGGAGCAGCGGAGAGCCCCGCGCTGCCCATCCCGACCTGTCCCGGCTCCATCCCCGCTCCTGCCATGGGCTGTGAGGGGTTTGGGAACGGGGCACCGAGGGTGTCACTGCTCCTGGGGGAGGAGGAGGAGGGATGGAAGAGGAGGAGCAGTAGGAAGAGGAGGAACAAAGGAAGATAAGGGAAAGGAGAAGTAACCACAAGGTCGAGCACTCCCTGAATTCACAGCCTCCACCTGTGGGGTCATTATCCCCCGTCCCACAGGTGACCGAGGAAGGGGAGCTCAGCCAAGATATCCTCGGGGGTGCCTGGGTTGGGTTTTTTGGGGGGGATGTTTGGAGAATGAAGAACTCCAAAGCTGAGCAGCAAATGCCCCTTGGGGGGACCGTGGGGAGTCCCAGCATCCCTTATTGAGGAGATGGAAACAGGGGGAACTTTTCAGATTCCTGGCACTCCCAGCAGCCTCAGGAGGACAGGGATGGAGTAGACGGAGGACCCCCCGTACAAGCGTGACCCTGAGCAGGTGGGACGGGGGGAACCTCTGAACAGCAAAGGGGAGAGACCAGAGATGGGGAACTCCTGGGAGGCATTTTCAGGGGTGAATCTTGGTGTTTGGGATGTTTTTATGGATGGCTGGTGACTTCTAGAGATGGACTTGGGCAGAACAAACGCCCTAACCCAATATGCTTGTGAATTGTATTCTTCCCCAAACCAGGATTTCCCAATCCCAAACCTTGGCCGGATGGAGAAGGAGGCTGTGAGGAAGAGGAAGATGCCCCAGGACACCCAGGCAGGTGAGGAGGAAGTCAGTGCCCCTTTCCCCCTCTCTCCTGCTCCATCTCCCAGCCCAGCCTGGCCCCCGGCTGCAGGACAACCCTGCTGCCGACGCCGTCCTGCCGGGGACGCACTGGGGGGATCTCCTTCCCCTTCCCTCTGGCACGGAGGCAAATCCCATCCTCTCCTTGTCCTTCCTCCCCCAGACCAGGAGCTGAGGATGGAGACCAGGGAGGACAAATCCCCACAGCAGAACTTTGTGAGAGAGGCTGTTTTGAGCAGCTCCACTGCACAGGAATCCAACGGGGAGGAAAATCCCCAGAGATCCCACAGGAGGAGGGGCTCCAAACCCATCCCAGGGTGCTCTGAGGAGGAAAGACCCACCCTGTGCCAGGAAGGCGGCCGGAGATCCAGGCAGGGCTCTGAGCTGGTGGTCCATGAGCAGCTTCAGGATGGGGAGAAGCCCTACAAGTGCTTGGAGTGTGGGAAGAGCTTCAGCCACAGAAGAAACCTGGTCAGGCACCAGATGATCCACACTGGGGAATGGGCCTACAAGTGTGGGGAATGTGGGAAGGGCTTCAGCTTCAACTCCGAACTCATCCGTCACCAGCGCATCCACACTGGGGAGAGGCCCTATGAGTGTCCCGAGTGTGGGAAGGGGTTTCAGACCAGCTCCAATCTTGTCCTGCACCAGCGGATTCACACGGATGAGAGGCCCTTCCGCTGCCCCGACTGTGGGGAGGGCTTCAAGCGAAACTCCCACCTCATCACCCACTGGCGCATCCACACTGGGGAGAGACCCTATGAGTGTGGGGAATGTGGGAAGAGTTTCAGCCAGAGCTTTAGCCTGATCTGCCACCAGAGGATCCACAGTGGGGAGAGGCCTTACGAGTGTGGGGAATGTGGGGTGACCTTCAGTCAGAGGTCCCAACTGACCATTCACCAGATGATCCACACTGGGGAGAGGCCCTACGAGTGTCCTGAGTGTGGGAAGAGCTTTCAGACCAGCTCAGATCTCCTCGTGCACCAGCGGATTCACACGGATGAGAGGCCCTTCCGCTGCCCTGACTGCTGGAAGGGCTTCAAGCACAACTCCAACCTCATCAGGCACCAGCGCATCCACACTGGGGAGAGGCCCTATGAGTGTCCCCAGTGTGGGAAGAGCTTCTCCAGGAGCTCTAACTTGACCCAACACCAACAGAGGCACCGGTAAGGGAAGCCCTGTGAGTGCCCCAAGTGCAGGAAGAGCTTCGTGCACTGCCCCAGCTCCATCCCCCATCAGAGGACCCACGTTGGGCAGGACCTGATGACCCACGTTCCCAGTGATCTTCCCAGTTGGGAACACACTGGGGTGATGGTCATTTTATTTTGGTTTCAATTATCTTTTGATTCATCTTCATCTATTTAAAAGAGAAATAGTGGTAAAAATCAACAAATTCATCAAAGGCATCTAAAACCTCACATTTTACTGGTGCTTCAAGGGAATCTGGGAGGTACTTGGGAATATTTGGGGGTTGTGGGGTTATTTGGTGGAGTTGTCTCCATTTCTTGGCACTCAAAGAGACAAAAGGGGTTGATCTTTCACCTCAAACCCACTCAATGTCACTGAATCCAACTCAGTACCTCTCCAAAATTATTCAATTCCACAGCCCCTCAGGGTGTGATGTCTTAAGTTTTAGCTTTCCTATTTTTCATATTCTGCGCTGCCTAGGTTTGTAGCTTTGAATTTCATATTAATTGTTAGTGAGCTCTCTTCACAGAGTAGGTAGACAAAGCAATTCCTTTTCTAGCTTGATACCAAGGACAGTCGTTAGAAGTTTCAGCCCAAAAGCATGAACAAGGGTGGACTGAAGAGAGAAAACAAGAAGGATGGGACTTCATCATCTGAAGCTGTAACTGGACAATGAACCCCAATATGCAGATTGACCTCAGCTTATAAAAATGTGAGACCTTGTGATCATTTGTCCATTTTTGTGACCATTTTTGGTCTATCTTGGGTGTAGACCTGGCCTGGCTCTTTTACTGCCCATGGTGTATTTAAATTCTTCTAATAAACTTTATTCTTAACTCTGTCCAGCCTCTGTTCTAGGTCAGCCTTCTGAAGGCATCAGGTGGAATGGGGTTGGAAGGGGATTGGGTGAAGTGGGATGCAGATCAGGAGGGGTGAGATGGGCATTGGGTGGGGCAGGATGGGTGGGATGGAGTTTGGGAGGTGTGAAATGTGGGAAATAGCTTGGGAAGGCATTTTGATGTCCAGCAGGGATGGGATGGGTTGGGGTTTGGATTGGGGAGGTGGGGTGGGGTCTGGAATGAGACAGCCAAAGTTTGGGGATGATGAATGAAGGGGGAGCCCATTACTGAGTGAGGTTTTGTGTGAGGTGCCCCTGCCCAGGGAGGCAAGGATTGAGTTTCAAATGAACGTTGTTAAAGTGAGTGGCATGGACAAGAGGGAATTCCATCCCTCAGCCTCAGAGGATGTGCCCTGCGAGCCCAGGAAGAAACTCCACCCTGGACCCCTCGTGGGGTGGCAGCCCAAGGAATTCTGATTGGGTTTGGGCCCCTGGGGTTTTTCCCTTGCTGTGTTCCCAGTGGTTCCTGACCTTGAACTCCACCCTGGTTCTCAAACCCCATCTCCCTGCCTCTGTTTGGGGCTGTCTCTGGATCTGAGTTTGTTCCTGAGCTGAATAAATGGTTTCCTGAGCAGAATCCCATCTCGTTGGTGTCCCATGCCTGTTCCTGGTAACTGTGGCTTCCCTGGACATGATCCTGCAGCCTGGCCCTGGAACACAAGACCTCGCAAAATCAAGACCCTCCCAGACCCCCCCAAAAATCAATAAATTCCCTAAAATTTGCCAAATCCCCCAAAATTCCCTTAATTTCCATAAAATGCCCTTCTATTCACCCTCCGCTGCCTCTGCAGACGGTGCCTTGGGGACATCTCAAGGAATTTAGAGGGGGTCTCTCCTCCCCCCCCACCCCGAAAAACCTGCTGCTTTTGGGAAAAAAATTCCCCAAAATCCTTTGGATTCAAGGGGGAGTTCCCCATTTTTGATGCATTTTTTGGGGGTTCCTGTCATGCTATTGGGAACGATGAGAAGCACAACATGGGCTCTCTTATGAGTTGAAAATGAATGCAAGTTTAATTACCTGAGATCTTCTTTTATAGACCGATATGTGAAAGTACAGAAAGGTAAAACTCTTATTGGTTAGCGAACAAACACAACACTGCCACTGGTCAGTGGGATACACCACCCCACGACCTTCTCTTGCAAGAAAACAAGAAACTGACAAACAGCACCTGCAAGGCTGTCTTCTGTCTCTGAGGATTGTTTTAATTCCTCCTTTTGATTTCCCAGGCCACATTCTCAGGTGAAACTGAGAAAGATATGCAGCTTCCTTTTCCACAGGCACTGTGCTCCCTGCTTTGCTCATAGCGCGTGTCACTGAGAGGAGAAAATGGAGGCTGTCACTGCTGTGGTGTCACAGAGAGTGGAACACTGGGGCTGTCACTGCTGTGGTGTCACAGAGAGTGGAACACTGGGGCTGTCACTGCTGTGGTGTGTGATAGATTGACATTTAAGATAAAAAGACAAACAGCAAAGGAAGTTAAGGTTGCTGGAGGCTGATGGGAGTTGTTTCTCCTGGCCAATATCTGGCCATTTCGAAGAACTGACGGTAGTTTTGACCATTGAAATCTGACATCAACCTGTGAACACCACCCCATAAAACTTAAGCCCGGGAATTTCTCTTTCTTTTGGTTTCTGGCTTTTGAAGAGGTAACAGGGCTCCGGTTCTGCCTCCCCCCCTCCCAGGCCAGACAAGGCCGCGGGGGGAGCGGGGCTGGCCGGAGTTCTGCGGTTCCTGGTGGTGGATGGAGACTGTGAAGTGACAGGAGCCCCTTCCCAGAGGGGCTGAAGCTCTGGTAGGGCTCGCTGAGCCTTGTGCAGTGGGGCTGCCGGGCCAGGCTGGTTCCTGGCTGGGCTGCAGTTTCTGATGCTGCTGGCCTTCAGCAGAGACTGCCGAGGAAGGGGAGGGAAAGCTCTTGAGCTGCGGCGTGCTGAGACAGTGGCCACACTCCTCCAGAGCAGCTACCAAAATTCTTCCGTGGCAAACAGCTCCAGCCGCTGCCCTGGCAGAGATCAAGGCCTGGGCAAGAGTTTAACCCTTTCACTAGCCAGATGAGACTTGCAGATTAATCCTTTTTCCTGAGAGAGGGGAAGAGAGAGGGATCAACATGGAAAGAAACAGCATCAACTCTCAAAGGCAGTGAGGGAAGGAATTAACCCTCAGATGGGAAGAGAAGAAGGAGATGCCTGAAAAAGCTGAAGTTTTCTTTTGTTCGAGCCATGAAGAGGGACAATAATGTTCTGAAAAAACTCCTTTCTTTCCTGAAACAGTATTTTGGGGGGAATGGAGTATTTCAAAGTGTAGATCTGAGCAAAAGTAATTAATTGATAAAGCTGAGTAAATGGTGAAATCACTGTAATCCTAGGAGATGCTGGAAGAGAAAAGGAGAAGCGAGAGTTGTTGAAGATTTGTGGCTCTTAAGAGTCAAAGCAAAAATTTCTGTTTCCAGAGATGGTCACAGAGACAAATGAAGAGAACTTTTGCCTTTGAAGAACTCATCCTTCAAATGACACCCCTTGAATCAAGAACACAGCTCAGAGTGGTGTGAAATGGCAGGAAAGGACTAATGGCAGAGTTTTCTGGGCCACTGGCATCAGAGAAATAGGAAGCAAAGCACGAGAAAATGGTTTTCTGGTGAAAAACTCCATAGATTGACAAAAGAGAACTTCTTTTTCTCAACAAAGACTGGTGAAAAGACTATAGCAAAGTTAGGACTGTTTTAACCACCAGCTTTTTTTTTTCTCTATGTTGTCAATTAAGGACAGGAATGGCAGCGTGGTGGGGAAAAAGGGTTTCTGGAAGTTTTCTTCTGGTTTCTTAACCTTGTAGTTTGGTTAATAAACTTACTCATTCCTTTACATTTTAAGCTTCTTTTGCCCTTCTCATCATCCACATCTCACAGCAAGAAATGACTAAGTTTTACAGTGATTTTTTAACTAATGCTTTAAAACCACGAGAGGTGGCACAGAGAGGAGGAAATTAGGGCTTTCACCATTGTGGTGTCACAGGGAGGAGAACAATGGGACTGTCAGGGTTGTGGTGTCACAGAGTGGGGTACACTGGGGCTGTCACGGCTGTGGTGTCACAGAGAGGAGGAAATTTGGGCTGTCAATTCTGTGATGTCACAGGGAGGAGAACATTGGGGCTGTCACTGCTCTGCTGTCACAGAGAGTGGAACACTGGGGCTGTCACAGAGAGGAGAAAATAAGATATTTTTTTTTTATGTTATGAACATGAAAAACCATCCTAGTAAAACAGATGTACATGTATACATGGAGTAAAGAACACTTTTACAGCAATCCAGAACTTGTTAAGTAGATTCACAATTGATATAATGTGATATTATAATGATCCAAATAATGTATAGTATAGATTATTCAATGTACTTTATGTACTATCATCCCAGAGCCTGCAACAGCTGATAAATGAGTGACGGATTGGACAATTATGTCCAGATAACAATTCTTCAAGCTCACTGTAAGGATCCAGCTGTTATATTAATTCACTGATTGCCAAGTCAAACTGACCTGAATATTGTTTTGATGCAGAAAACTTCTGGGTTTATTGGTAAATTCTCCATCCAGGTAAAGTTAAGGCCTGGCCTGGATCTCAGCTTTAAACTGGAGGGAAGCCCTTAGCTTTCTTTCTTTAAACAAAATTCCTAACAATTATAATTTAATCAACTAGCTATTATTTGGATGTCTTTCAGCTTAACTTTGAGATTACTGAAAACTGTGTTGAATTAAATCTATAATATACTTGTTCAAATGAAGGAAAAGGTTAAAGAATGAGAGAAACCTGTGCAGGGTTAACTATGTATTTTTTCAATTCAATTTTTAAAAAATGCATTTTTCAGAAATTGACAGTAATTACAGTAGTAATGCCTGGTGATCACCTTATATATATATGTATATACATGATATTTTATATACAACTTTATATTATAAAATGCTACATTAGAAGTAGATGTATAGAGAAGACATTTTCAAAACATTCATTTATTGAGAATACTGAAGCAAAGCAAAAATCTTTTAAATTTCTTGGGATGAATGACTATCATAATTTTTCATGTTATTTATAAAAAGCAAAACCAACAGATATCATTAGAAATGCAATATCTATATTTATTCTATTATGCAATATTTGTAAACTTTTTGATTTACTTTTGAAAGCATTTTATTCAATAGGGGCTTCTCTCTGAAGCTCAATTGTGACCGCAATAATTTGCAGATTAGCCAGCAATGCAATTTACAATGCTTTTGATTTTTGCATTGCCTAATTAAATTTTTTATTATTATTATTATTATATTTTTCCTCTTGTTGCTTGATTTCTTCCTTTCAGCTGCTTTGTGGAAAGCAGCCCAGGGATGCTGAACTTTGTATTGATATGTCCCGAATCCACGGGTTTTAGAATCGCTCCCAAGTCTCTGTATAGTTGTTCCTCTAGTCTTTCAACAGGTTTAGACACTCCCTTTGCTAAGATAAAATTCAGGGAGGTTTGCACAGATTCTGCAGCTTGCAAGAATTTTGAGAATTCTGCAGCTGACTGAGACAAGCCAGTCTGTTCTTTTTCTGAGCCCGTATTGTCCATTCCTCTCCCGTCTCTTGCTTCTGCCCTGTTTGTAGGAGATACCGTGTCTTGTGTGGCTTTTACTGCCATAATTCCATCCTTTGAAAGGATTTCCAACACTTTGGGTGATGTCTTGTGAGATAAAGGTGTCCCAATCCCCATGGAATTACAGAGGCAGAGACTCAGCCTTTTCCAGCATATCCATCAGGGTCTCCCTTCCTGTGCTGGTCTGTAGCATCCCTTGCCTGTGTTTCAGAGTTCCGTTTAGTGAAAATGACTTCATAAATCACTCTAGAAGCCAACAGAGGTTTAGTTGCTGCCTGGTCTCTAAGAGTGGCCTTTCTATATATTCTCATGTTTATCTTATCCCACAGGCTTGGGGTAAAAATTTTCTGTGGATCCATGTTAGGGAATTCTGCCTGTATCCAGGATAGAAGGCTTTTAAGCTCATCTGTGGGTACAGAGATTGGGTGCTCCTTGACCACAGTTTCCAAGATAGCCAAAACCTCCCTCTCAGGTTTGGACATGTTTCCCATATTTTTGCTCCCTTTTGACAACTTACCTGACCTTACAGTCAGCTTTTCTCTCAGCTCCTCTATCCGTGATCTGTTCCACAGCTCACAGACGTCTGGCTCTGGCTTATCTGCTCTCACCAGCACCAGGATTACCAAGATCTTATTTTTCTCCTTTCCATGGAGTTTTCCCAGATTTCCACTCTCTTCTCTTTTTTTTTGTTTTTTCAAAAGGGGCATTCACATTCAAGGTACCAAACATTTTGGTGCCACTCTGTCTTGATAGGACATTCGTGGTTGGGTTCGTTTCCCCTCTTGGACTGAGACTGACGAGAGAGAGGCAGTTTTCTCTTGTTTGGTTGTTTATTCTTCTTTTATCTCCATTACATGTATACAGGGTACAAGGAGCCACAAGCAGCTATGAGCACTAAGATAGAAAGGTGCAAAATGACTAACAAAGATCTTCTTCGAGGTTTTTTATATGTCCATTTACCCAGTTAATAAATGCCAAGTAAATTATTTTTCTTAGTGACTCAATTACCCAACACCTGTGTGCTGCACTGCAGCATTCTCTATCCAATCACCTACTACTACCCAAAAACCCCTAGAGGAAGAACATGAAGAAGAAAGGAGGACAAGAGACAACACCCTAAATCCTCCGTCTTGTCTTCTGTTCTCTAAACTAGTTTAAACTCCAAACTTTTATCTTTTTCACCCAGTGACATAAGAAAACTTTCTAATTTACACATTTACACCTCTAGCTTTTCTATTTAACAATTGTTTTCAGGATGTTATATGAAATTCAGTGTTTTCTTGGATGTCAGAGCCAGGTATCAGAGATAAGGGCAAAATCTCTGTGCCTCTGACTCCAACAAATTGTCTGAGTGGTTTTCCAATAATCCACCTTTCCTGGGCACCTTTGTTTTTAAGGGCTACTTCCCAAGGAACCCTCTGAATAAGTTTCCTAAATAGGCCAATGTCTGTTTTCCAGAAGTTCAATGTAAAAGTCTTATTTTTGTTCCTTCCGATTTCACTAAGTATTGAGAATTCTATAATTTCATGATCACTGTGCCCCAAGCGGCCTCCAACCACCACATTGCCCACCAGCCCATCTCTATTTGCAAACAACAAATCTAACGTAGCTCCTCCTCTATTGGGCTCACCCACCAGCTGCAACAAAAAATTGTCCTCCGTGCACTCTAAAATGTTCCTGGACTGCCTCTTTTCTGCTGTATTAAGTTCCCAGCAGATGTCTGGCAGGTTGAAGTTGCCTATAAGAACAAGGGCTGGTGATCCTGAGACATTCTCCAGCTACTTGCAGAATGAATTGTCTACCTCTTCTTCCTGGTTGGGTGGACGATAACAGACTCCCAGTAGGATAATGTCAGCCGTGTGGGCCTTCTTCTTAATTCTTACCCATAGACATTCAAATTCGTTGTCACTAGTTTCAATACCTGTGGTGTCAAAAGCCTCCCTAACATAAAGGGCCACCCCTCCACCTCTTCTCCCTTTCCTGACTCTTCTGAAGAGCTTGTAGACATTCAGTGCAGTGCTCCAGTTATGTGAGTCATCCCACCATGTTTCCGTGATGGCAACTACATCATAGCTTTGCTGTTGCACCATGGCTCCAGCTCCTCCTGATTTTTTCCTATGCTGGGTGCATTGGTATCCATGCACCTCAGCTGGGCTACTTATTTCACCCCTAAACAATGGGGCTCACCTTATTGTCACCCTGACAAGAAGGACACCGTTTTTTGCCAGATCTTGCTGTGTTTTGCAAGATCTCATGTGGCTCTTCACATGAAATCAGTTGACAAGAGACAATTAGAGGCTCTTGAACGTGTTTGTGGAGAACATGGGCTGGACTGTTGACCCTGGCTATTGATGTATTGCTTCTGGTGTAAACAAGAGTTGGAGAGTCACTCGGGCGCGTGAAATAGAGGAGGTGTATAAGTGTCAGCCATGTATCACACGGGTTATTTCCTAGTCTAGAGCACAGTGGTTGGTTGATTTTGTTGGTACACCATTTGGTCAGTTTCCTGGAGTGAATGTTCCAAGGGGTGCAGAGTGCTGTGTGAACAGCAACAGTTTTTGAATGCATTGGAACTGATTGAAGATTTTGGGCAGAGAGTATTAGCAGATATTAGCTTTGAGCTTCTTAAATGCTTAGCATTATTACGTATTAGACAAGGCAATAAGGTAGTGAACACCAAGTGTGGACTGGGAGTTGGAGTTCCCCAAAGTTGGCAAGTTCAGAGTAGCGAATGGGACAAGGCAGAAAGACAATGGTGACATGCATGGCCATGGCCATGTTAATATTGATTTTTGGGGGTTTGTCAATGTATGGAGAGGGGGCGTTTCTTGACAAATCACAAACGAATGTTTGGGTAACCTGGCTAATGCATCTGGTATTCAGGATTTTGGTCTCAGTTTACAGCAGGCCAGTGACCCTTTTTGAACTTGCTTAATTGGCATTCCCCTTCAGGAGAATGAAACAGACTTTTCTGGTTGGTGGGACCCTAAGACAGTAAATTTAACTAGTGGCACAAATAGTGACTGTCTAAGTCCAAAAAGACAGTACACTTGCCTGTCTATGCCTAATGCACCCTGGCAGAAAACAGTAACTGAAAATTTGAACTGATCGTATCCTATCGCATTTCAAGAATTGGATTTGTTAGCCAGTGTTTTCCCAACCTTGGATGTTAATGTTGCTGTTCTGCCTAGCTGTGACAGCATGACCCCACCGTGGACACCAGTTAATGGTACAGGAGTAGTTTGGTTTGGAGATCTCTGGTTTAGCTGGTTACAGAAGCAAGGGGAAAAAACATAATTTGAAGATTATTAAAATGTTACAGGGCAATCTTCATAGAACAGATTAAAAACAGGGGTCTGACAGTAAACACTTCAGGAGGGTGGGAACTCCCACCGGGAATATTTTTGATTTGTGGAATCGAGCATGGCCTGCTCTTCCAAGATGACCTGTTGGTGGACCATGCTATCTTGGTTGACTAACATTATTTGCCCAACACATGAGAGATTTATTGAATGCCAGTCAAAGTCATCATCAAAGATCATGTCAATCTGTTCAGAATGTTGATGAGACTTGTAATGATAATGTGCAATTGCCATCACTGGTGGCTGTCATTGCAACATCTTTCCTTTTACTGGGGAAATGGCTGCCATAAATGTGAAAAACATAGCTCATCTTGCCTGTTGGGGAGAAAAACAGCTTAGTTTGATTTTGAAAATGCTGAGTGAGTTGCTAACTGATGTTGATAGTATCAGGCATGTCACCTTGCAAAATCACGCAGCTATAGATTTTTTGTTATTAGCACATGGACAAGGGTGTGAAGATTTTGAAGGTATGTGCTGTTTTAACTTATCTGGCCACTCCCAAAGTATTCATAAACAACTGGCACAATTGCATGAAATTATGAAACATATCACAGAAGAACATGACCCCTTTTCAGACTGGCTTGCTAGTTTGGGCCTAGGGGATTGGTGGCAGACCCTAGTTAAGGGAGTAATAATGTTACTGATTGTATTTTTGTTTTATGCTGATTCTTCCTTTTTTGTTACAAGGCCTTCAACAAACATTGCACAATTTAGTTGCTTGAATTTCAGAGAAAAGAGAGGGAGATGTAGGAGTCTGGGCTGCATCAGAACAAATTTGACCATAAAGGGAAACAGTTAAGAATGAGGGCAAGGTTATCAGACAGGGAAGGAACAGTTGTGATCAGCAAAATAACTCAAATTAAGAGCCAAACAGGATGAGAGATAGGGAAGTTGAGCAAGTTGTGGTCCAATATATGCAAATGTAATTATCCAATAAGAATGCTTATAAGGGCGTGTGAACAGCACGTGTAGCTAGCATGCAACTAATTATAGAGGAGATGCATGCATGAATAGCTTTGTATACAGTATAAATGTAACCAAGTTTGGAGAATAAACAAACAATCTGATCATCCTATTGGTGCTGTGTCATTCCTGTTCCCACATGAAGAAATGAAGACCTCAGCAGACCTTCATGGACTCTCTCAGATTTTTCATTTCTTTCATCCACAAGCACCTGCAAAACTTGGGTGCTCCCTTCCCCTTAAGTTTGAACATCACAGAGAGAGAGGGACAGAGAAGCTTGCTGGGCCCCAATGGCTGCACACATGTAACCCACCAGTGTTGTTTTGCTCAGCTTTTCTCCAGCAGGCAGCATTAACCAGGTGAGGCTGCTCAACAGCTCCTAGCACTTTGGCATTGCCCACAAAGGACTTGGAAGTGCATTTTGTCCCATGATACAGGGAATAGATGAATGTGCCACAGCAGTCAAGGGCTGGTCAGTGAGCAATGTCACTGGGGAGTGGCTGCCAAGGGGACTCTGTACCACGGGTGGCATTTGACCCTCACTGTTCAGCCAAATTCCCACCCACCCCGGGTTCCACCCCTTCAGCCCAGTTCTCTCTACTCAGGCTGTGAGGAGACCGCAGCAGATCCTGTCACAGGCCCTGCTCAAGTCTGGGCACACGACATCCCCTTCTTTTCCCTCCCACAGGGGTTCTGCAGTCCCCGCCTTGTCCTGCCAGGGCCTGCAATGGCTGCAGGAGGATTTGCCACATTCCCTGCTGTGCCTGACCAGTCTGTAACACTCCCAGTCCCCCTCCCTGCCCTGTCTGCAGACTGCTTCCAGGTCTGCCTTTCCCAAGTGCCCAGGACCCTCTGGGATGGCTCTGGCCTTTCCAAGGGGTTTGAGAGAGGTCACACAGAGACACTACCCAGCCTTCTCCACATCCCTGGCACCAAAGGTCTTTTTCACATCCCTCAGTTCCAGGTCAGTGCCCAGAACACAGCACAGCTGTGTCCAGGTCCTCAGGGTGGTTCAGAAGGAGAAGGCAGCTGGGATTTCTCCCCACAGACCCAGCACTCCAATGTCTCTCTGTGCCATCCATGGCTGTGCTGAGCATTTTCCCTGCAGCTTCCCTGCCTTGGATGTTTCTCTCCATGCAGTCCTCAGCACAGCCCAGCAAAGAATTCAGGTGGTTTCCCAGAGGACATTCCTCCTGAGTGAAGTGGCCTCAAGGCACTGTTTGTGCCACTGGAATTGTGCCAGCCTGGGTGCTGCTGATGGTGTTGGTGCTCACTGGGGTTCATCTCCCCACACACACACCATGCACTGCTGAAGTCTCCTGAGTACAGAGCAAACATGGACTGCTGGCCTGGTCACTTGGTGTCCCTCCATGCAGGGACAAACAACCTCCTGCAGGTGAGGGCAGAGGCCAGTGCTGGCAGTGGTGGTTGCAGGGCTGCTGGGGCACAATTGCCCTGGGGCACCTTCCCACGTTGTCCCTGGAACACAGACAGAGCCCAGGCCCTGTTCAGCTGCTCCCTCAGGTCCATCCCAGGAGCTCTTGCTGCGCCAGGACACTGCTGTACACTGAGGTTTGCTTTGCCAACCCATTCCTGGAGCACATTCCTGACAGCAGCTCTGGAGGAGAGCAAAGCCTTCCTGCCCTGCCCTCAGGAGATGTCCTTTGCTGCTGGAACTGCTGCTGGAACCCAGCTGTGTCCCGTCAGTGCCCATGGCCTGTCCCTGCCTGTGGGCACAGCACGGACACGCAGCAGGACAGTGACCAAGCTGCCAGAGCACTCTGGCCTGGCACCCACAGAAGGGCTGAGAAGGGGAGTGTGGAGCTGGGAAGAGCGGCTCTGAAAGGACCAAGTGCTGCTGCTCCCTGGCAGTGCTGCTGGTGTGGGACTTTTCCCTTTCTCCCCTCTAACTGCAGGTCTGAGTTGGGATCCCTGATAAAGAAGGCAGTGCAAGGCAGTTTATTTTGTTCATATAAAGCAATAGTACAAATCCTGGTTTACAGAACTTCTGGATAAAACTTGAGGCAGACAGCGAATTAGATGAGGGATGAATAAAACCATTTAATTGAGCACAACATTATGGCAAGAATACATTGCCACCACCAAAGACTGGGAATGAGCCAGTCATGAGTTCCAATCTGAAAACTATGAAGCAAAAAACAAACACTTTTTTGTTTCTGAAAAGTATCTAGTCATCATTTTCCTTAGGGAATCCCTGAGCTCCTGGTTCCTCAGGCTGTAGATGAGGGGGTTCAGGACTGGAGGCACCACTGAGTACAGAACTGACAGTGACACATCCAGAGAAGGGGAGGAGATGGAGGGGGGCTTAAGGTAGGCAAATATGGCAGTGCTGAGGAACAGGGAGACCACAGCCAGGTGAGGGAGGCAGGTGGAAAAGGCTTTGTGCCGTCCCTGCTCAGAGGGGATCCTCAGCACGGCCCTGAAGATCTGCACATAGGAGAAAACAATGAACACAAAACAGCCAAATAACAGAAAAGCACAAACTATGAGAAGCCCCAGTTTCCTGAGGTTTGAGTGAGAGCAGGAGAGCTTGAGGATGTGTGGCACTTCACAGAAGAACTGGCCCAGGGCATTGCCATGGCACAGGGGCAGGGAAAATGTATTGGCTGTGTGCAGCAGTGAATAGAGAAAGGCACTGGCCCAGGCAGCTGCTGCCATGTGGGCACAAGCTCTGCTGCCCAGGAGGGTCCCGTAGTGCAGGGGTTTGCAGATGGACACGTAGCGGTCGTAGCACATGATGGTCAGCAGGGCAAGCTCTGATCCAAAGAAGAAGAAAATCAGAAAAACCTGTGCAACACATCCTGTGTAGGAGATGGTCCTGGTGTCCCAGAGGGAATTGTGCATGGCTTTGGGCACAGTGGTGCAGATGCAGCCCAGGTCAGTGAGGGCCAGGTTGAGCAGGAAGAAGAACATGGGGCTGTGCAGGTGGTGGCTGCAGGCTACGGCGCTGATGA
Organism: Cyanistes caeruleus; assembly: GCF_971803275.1. Classification (NCBI taxonomy): domain Eukaryota; kingdom Metazoa; phylum Chordata; class Aves; order Passeriformes; family Paridae; genus Cyanistes; species Cyanistes caeruleus. The sequence goes on along the minus strand of NW_028255894.1, from coordinate 806,257 downwards.
TGAGGCCGTTGCCCAGGAGGGCAGCCAGGGAGATGCCCAGGAAGAGGCAGAAGTGCAGGAGCTGCAGCTGCCGCGTGTCTGCCAATGCCAGCAGGAGGAAGTGGCTGATGGAGCTGCTGTTGGACGTTTGCTGTGGCTGCATGTGGGGACCTGTTCATGAAGAAAAATAATAGTGACAAATCAGGAGAGACTGGGATCACCCACCTTTGTTCCTGCTATGGGAAAATCTTCACCCAGGTCCCTGCCTGAGCTCCAGCTGTGCTGTCTGAGTGTGCCACGAGCAGCCAGGCCTGTGCCTGGGGGCTCTCCAGGAGCCATCTCTTCCCTGCTGCCCTGGGTTTGTGGCCATGCAGGAGAGGGACAAGGCTGGAAATTCAGGATTTGTCAGGGGAATCACTCCTAATGCAGGAAGGTTTGTTGCCATCTGCACACACACTTCTAAAATATGGCAGGAGTTGGTTTTAGGAATTGTCTTCCTACCCACAAATCGTTCCTGCTTCTCTGAGGTCAGAAATCCCCAGCATTTCTGCTGCACTCAGAATTTCCCACTGAGAGATGTGAGAGGCAAAGGATTCCCTGTGGCTTAGGGAAGGTGAGGGGCTGGATGGGCTTGTTCCCAACTGCCCTGGGTTTGCACCTTTGGCTGGAATCAGAGCACAGTCACACTCCTGTGTCACCCTGGCATAAACCAGACCCTGCCCAGAGCAGAGGGATCCCTGAATGTCTCACCCTCTCTAAAGGTCTCTGGGCAAGGGCTCAGCACCCTCCTCTGCCAAGGACACTCACGGCTCCCTTGGCAGAGCCAACAGCATTTCCTCAGCTGTGGCATCTCTGCCCTTCCCCGTGGGACATTCAGGGAACTCTGAGAGGCTCTGGCACAGATTTGCAGCCAGGAGGGCAGCTCAGAGCTTGGAAGGACACAGCAAGGAGATCCCCAGGTGTGCCCATGATGGGATCTCAGGGAGGGGGCTCAGCTCATTCCCCTTTGCCATGGACTGCTTTGCCCACAGCCCCACAGGTCACAGGGAAGCTGGGACACCCCATTCCCATGGACACACCTGCCTGGCAGCAATCCCAAGGGCAGGGCCTGACTCAGCTGCTGCAGATGCCAGAGCCTCCCTGAGAGCCCCAGATACCAATGACAATATCAGAGCAGTGCATTTAGGCTGTTTAGGAGCCTCCCAGCAGAGAGACTGAGCACCAAACTTAAAATTTTGTCATCGCTCTAAATGTTCCTACATTATTTTGCAGATCCTGGTGTGTCCCTTTCAACTCAGAATGTTCTGTGATTCTGGGATTACAATTCCTCTTCTGCTTCTCTCATCCCCCTGTTGTCTATAATCAAAAGAGAAAAAGAACTCCTTGCAACAGTATTAGAACAGTAAAGTAAAAAACGCCTTCATTGGAAGCTTCTAGGTGTCCCATTGGAGATGGGACACACCCGGCCCCCTTATTTCAACAATTTCTTAAGGTTGATTAATTAGGATATTTAACAGAAACATTCAATAGGAGATTCAGCTGCCCCAGTTACACACCCCTGAGTCAACCCATTGGAATAGGTCCAAGGGTTTCTTTGCCCCACTTTTTGTTATGACTGCTCACATTCTGGTTACAAAACAAAATGTTCTTCTTGTAGCTCCTCTTTCTGATGATAAGACAATACAGTATTTCAGAAATGTATTTAGAAGGTCAGATAATTATTCTAAATTCTAAGAGAAAGTTTAGGAAACATGCTAGAGTTAATTAAGGATAATAGTTATATAAGTATGTACTAGTAATTTAATAGAGTTAATTAAAGATTATAATTTTATAACTATATAATAATAGTTTACGGATCTAAAAATGTATTAAAAGTTTATAAAAAGCAAAAATCTTTTTGTCATCATCCCAGCTTTCCCACCCTGCTTAAATCAAGAAATTGAAAACAGTCTCAGGAAAGCTCCTGATCTTTACAGCAATCCCAGGCTCACCTTCTTTTGGGAAGTGTCCTCTGGAGCTGTGCCCAGGCAGGTCTGGAGCTGGGAGCAGCCTTGCCCCACCCAGCCCCTCTCAGCAGCAGCCCCTGCCCTGCTCAGGGTGGCTCCTTCCCCCCACAGCTTCTCCCCAGCGCTGGGAGCAGCTCCCCGGGCCGGCTGAGAGCTGTCCCTGGCAGGCAGCAGAGTCCCTGCCCCAGCACAGCGCCCTGGGCTGCAGGACCCTGCTCTGCAGGACAGCCCTGGGCACCCCTGGCTGCTCTGCACAAGGGACAGGCAGAGAATGTACTCACAGAGTCTGTAGGCACTGGCATGTTCCAGCTTTAGGAGATGCCTCCAGGAGCTGCAGCTGCATTGTCCTGCAGCCAGAGGCTTCCTGTGCCAAGGGCTGGCAGGGATTCTGCCCCAGGCACTTCTCAGCCCCTTCCCAGCCCTGACTGATTGAAGCTCTCTGTGCCTCTGGGCTGTGCCCAGGGTGGCTGCAGGCAGTGCCCCAGCCCTGCTGGGCTGGCAGAAGAGCTGCTCAGCAAGAGAAATGTGCTTTTGAAGCTCTTCTTGGTTTCCAGCAGCTGCCTCTGTGCCAGGAGCCCGGCCCAGCTCAGCAGCACAGACACAGCAGCAGGACTTTAATGAGCCTCTTGGGGCTTTGTGCTGAGGCCCTGAACATCAGTCCCTGACAGGGAGGGGAAGAAAGCTCTCAAGAACTCCAAGTTAGAATCCAACTCCAAAGTTTCTTTCACTTTTAATGGGTCCCACTGAGGGACGTGACTGAGAAAGTGTCCCCAGGCCCCAGGCAGAGCAGAGAACTGGAGGCACTGATGACAGCTGGGGACAAAGAGAAGCCAAGGCTTGGTGCCCTGGGCCACAGCAGCCAATGCTGTGCCAGCAAGGGCTGTGAGGAGACACCTTGTCCTGAGGCCCTGGGGCCTCCTGGCACAGCCCCAGCAAGGCTGGCCACTATCACCCCCTTGGCCTGCCCTCAGCATCCCCCCTAGCCCACATGCCAGTGGCCTCAGGGATCTGCTGGAAGGAGTCCCTGGGGAGCCTTGCTCAGGAATGGCCCTGGGGGCTCCTTCATGCTCCCAGGGACTGCAGCTTTTTCAAAGGACTTTGGCTTTTGCCTTGGAGTCTCTGAGAGCTTTGTGCAATCCTGGCCTCCAATTATCTGCTGTAATTAGTCCCTTGAGAGGCTTTGTCAGTAACAACACTCAGTGGGGCTCATTAATGCTTCAAGGTACTTCAATTATTTTAAGATACTTGCTATCTCCTTTTGATACAGACTCTAAAAGAAGTTTGTGCAATCCTGGCCCCAATTATCTGCTTTAACGAGTCCCTTGGGAGCTTTGCATTGACACTCAGTGGGGCTCATCAATACTTTGAGATACTCAGGGCTTTTCCAGCTACTTTGGATTTTCCTTCCCACACTGAGTCTCTGGGAGCTTTTTGTGCAATCCTGACCCCCAGTTCTCTCCTCCATGGAGTCCATGAGGAGCCTGTGTTGGGGATGGACCTCAGTGGCACCCATTAATGCCTCGAGAAACTTTGGGTTTTTCCTCTGACTTGGACTCTTGGAAAGGTTTGTGCAATCTCCTCTCAGGCCCTGAGGTTCAAGGGCTCAGCTCCAAATGCACCACGGGGCTCATTAGGATCAAGCAAATCCTAACAAACCATGGCTGTGCCTTGATTTCCCTCTGGTCTGGTGCAGTTCTTAGGAAAGTTTCCTACAATAGTTCTGGAGAAATAGTTCAAAGAGCTTCTAAGGAATATGTATTCCTATTTTAGAAGGTGTCCTTTTTTTTACTGTACTCTTTAGAGCAGAGATGATTGCAGCATTCAGTGATGGATATTGATCCAGGGTCTCTCCTAAGGAGGTCTGGCCAGGTCAGAGAAGCTGTGCCTTGAGGTCTGACCCAGTGGGGACAACCTTGCTCCACATTCCCCAGCCCCATCCTGTCTCTCCTCACTCTCCTGGGACCTGCTTTGCTCACAGAACTGGCTGCACTCAGGCAAAGAGGGGTTTTCCTTCTTTGATTTTAGCAATCTAAAACTGCTGAGTTTCCCCATGGAAAACAGACACCCTCCTCAAGTGTGTGCCAAGGCCAAGGTGCCACCAAGGAGGTTCCCCTTCCCCAAGGCAGAGCCACACAAGGAATGTTTCAGACACACAGGGAGTTCTACAATAAACACAACCCCAGAGTTGGCTGAAGGCAGAATTAGAGCAGCTGCTGAAGGACAGACAAGCTTTGAACTCCTTGCAGCTGAAAGCACCAAGTGGGTTGTTGGGAGGTGTGTGAGTGAGGCAAGAGTGAGGGAAGGGAAATGCAGAGAGCCCTGGAAGTGTTTCTGTGCAGACAGGCTGCTGTACAAGCAGCTTTGGAGTTCTCTGGGGGAAGCTGTGAGGGGGAGTTGGGGTGGAGTGACCTCCCCAGTGACCTCATACTGCCCCTGAGATGTCACACAGCCACCTGTGGTGTCACATCCCACTCAGTGATGTCACACAACCTGCCCCAGGATATTACACCACCGTTCTGTGATGTTCCAACCCATTCTGTGATGTCACAGCCCCTCTCAGATGTCACAAAACCACCTTGTAATGTCACATATCGTTCTGTGATGTGTACATATCCACATTTGATGCCAGACTTCACTCTATGATCTCACACGTGGCACTTTGATGTCATACAACCTGTCCTGAGATGTCACATGGCTCTTCTATGATGTCACTGCCCACTTTAGCATTTCATATCACCACCATGTGACTCCACAGCCTGTTCTGTGACGTCTCACAACCAACCAGTGATGTCACAACCCTCTCTGTGATGTCATCTATCTAACCTCTGATGTCATAGTCTTATGTGATGTCACATGCCACTCAGTGATATCACACAACTCACTCTGTGATGTCATGCAGCCACACAGTGATGTCACACCCTGCTTTCTGATGTCACAGAATCCCCTCTATGATGCTGTAGCTACTCAGTGACCTCACACAACAAACTCTGTGATGTCACAGCCCCAGCTGTGACCTCACACAACCCACTTGGAGCTGTCACACAGCCCCTTTCTGACATCACAGCTGCTCTGGGGCTCCAGGACACAGCCACAGAGGTGCTGCTGGGACACAGCCCCCTCTGGCACATCCCACAGCCCCTGCCAGTGCTGAGCCCCTGGCAGCTCTGTCTGGGCCTGCTCTCTGTGTCCCTGAGCTGCCCTGGCAGGGCCCCAGCCCTGCTGGGCTGTGCTCAGGAGCTGCTCCTGGCCAGAGCTGTCTCTCTGCAGCGCTGCCCTTGCCAGGAGCTGCCTCTGGGCCAGGAGCCCGGCCCAGCTCAGCAGCACAGACACAGCACCAGCACTTTCATCACCCTCTCGGGCCTTTGGGGCTCTTGGCATCACACTCAGTCCCTCACAGTGTGCTCCAGAAACTCCTCAAGAGCTCCAAGTCAGATGGAAACACTGAAGTTTCTTGTAGTTGAAATGAGAGACACGAGTGAGAAAGCGTCCCCAGGTTCCAGGCAGAGCAGAAGACTGGAGGCCCTGATGGCAGCTGGGGACAAGCAAGGGAAAGGTGTCTGTGGTGCTGAGCAAAGCTGGATGTGTTTCAGGAATGGCAAGGGCCAAGGGCTGAGCCCCAGCCCCTGGCAAGGCAGATGCTGTCCCTCCCTCATTGCTCAGGGCTCTTCCCGGGCCACTGGCATGTGGGGATGTGCAATGCCAAGGGCAGCACCATGGGGCGGCCCCTGCCAGGCTGCTGAGCAGGGACAAGGAGGCAATGAGGCCCCAGGGCTGCCAGGGTCACTTGTCCCCTGCTGGCCTCAGGCCCAGGGCCAGCAGCCATGGCCCAAGGGCTGCACAAGTTGCCTCTGGCAGGGCCTTGCAGCTGCACAGCCCAGGGCCCTCAACCTCTACCTACTGCTTACGTGATGAGGCCTCCAGACCCCATCCTGGGAGATTTTGGGTCTTCTCCATGGTCTGTGAAAATGGAAACAGTGGTGAAAGTTATTTTCTACCAAATCTTGCATTGACAAGGATCAATATAATTAAACTGAAGGAGAATGGATTTAGATTTGTTAGAAGGAGAAAATATTTTACAATCAGAGCGGCACAAAACTGCAACTGCTTTTCCAGAGAAGTGGATGCCACATCCCAGGAATGCTCCATGAGCAGGAGCTCTGTGCAACCTGACACAGTGAAAGCCCCTCCCCAAGGATGGAATTGCTGATGTGTGGGTTCTCTCATGTGCTGGGTGCCCTCACAACCCTCCTGGCCAGAATGTCTGCTGAGGGCCAGCCAGGCTGCTGCAGTGGCACTGACCTCACAGCCATCACCACTGCAGCCATGTCCCCTGGGCCTGGCTCTCCCCTTTCCTCTGCCCCTGCCTTGTCTCTGCTGCCATGAAGAGTTGTTTCATTATTATCTTGTCCCCAAGGTGCTGGGGCCAATTGCTTCCCAGTCAGGCTCCTGGAGCAGCAGTGGCTTTTCAGAGCCCAGCCAGAAATGAGCCCTGAAGCAGCAGCTCTGCAGTGCTGGCCACCAGGCCGGGGTGCCAAGGGAGCCTTCTGGCCATGGCCTGGAAGCAGCTGCTGCTGCCAAGGTGCCTTTGGTGCCTCAGGCTGTCCCTGGCACAGCTCCCAGCACGGCACTCTGCACTTGTGCCCGAGCCCTTCCCTGGCTTGGGGCTGGCCTGGGGCTTTTCCTGCAGCAGGATCTGCCCTGGCCATGGCACAGGAAAGGCAGTTCCTGCTGGAGCAGGAGGCTGTGCCTGGAATGGGCTCAAACAACTCCAGCAAGGCCCTGTTTACTTCAAAATTGCTTCTTAGAGCACTATAGTCTAATAATTGTTATAGCTCCTCTACTCCGGAGTAAATAACTATTTTTTTATTTACTCTGTGATCGAAATAAATCCTTCTCTCTAATCATGATCAGAATCAATTGTAGCTGTATTTATATCAATATCTCTGGTAATTGTTAATCATTGTTAATCGTGTGGGACAAATTGCATTATGTTTCACTTCCACCTGTCTAATATTCACACATAAACCTTTAACATAGTCTGGGGCCAGGATTGGATCCAGCCACTCACAGTCTCCTGTCTTTGAAAGAATTTAAAAGTGTAGGTGACCTGGAGGGGTTTGATCATATCTGATGGCTGCTGAGTGTCATTTCTCCACCTCATGACTCAGCTGGAGTTTCTCCAAAGAAGAAATAAACCTTTTGCCTGAAGCTCCCACTCTGCCCAAGACAGGAAGCCCTGGGAATGTCTGTGACATCCCGGCTCTTTGGCAGCCTGGGGACTCCTGGGATGTCACCGTGGAGCCCCCAGGAGTGTCTGTGACGGAGTGGTGCCTTTGCAGCCCAAGGAACCCTTGGATGTCACCATGGAATTGCTGGGACTGCGTCTGAGCACACGGCTCTTCAGCATCCCCAGAAACCCCTGGGAGGTCTCTGTGGAGCCCCTGTCTCTGGCTGTGACACTCTGGCTCCTGAACAGCCTGGAGACTCTTGGAATGTCCCCATGGAGCCCTTCTGAAGGCCTGTAACAAATCTGATCCTTGGTAGGCAACCATCACCGGCCCCATGTAGCGATGGTCTGTTTCCATGGCAACTATCACCAGGACCTATTGCCATTGTCTGTTTCCATGGCAACCATCACAGCCCCTGTTGCTATGGTCAGTCCCTTGGCAGCTCCATGGAGACCCCATGCCAGGGGTGGTTGCCATGAACACCTGCTCAGGCCTGGAGCCAGAGCCCGTTGCCATGGCAACCATTTGCAGTCCCATCCCCAGGCTCATGGGATCCCAGAGCCACAGAATTGGCTGAGTTGGGAGGGAGCCATGGGGATCCTCCAGTCCAACTGCTGGCCCTGCACAGGACACCCCAACAATCCCAGCCTGGGCCTGGCAGCGCTGGCCAAACGCTGCTGGAGCTCAGCCAGCCCTGGAGCTGGGAGCCTTCCCTGGGGAGCCTGTTCAGTGCCCCAGCAGCCTCGCGGGAAAAACCTTTTCCTCACATCCAGCCTAAACCTGCCCGCTTCAGCTCCAGCCGCTCCCTCCACTCCTGGCCCTGGGCACCAGAGGGAAGAGGTTCCCGCAGCCCCCAGCCAGGGACCCGCTCCCAAGGCTGCTGCCATGGCAACCAGGCCTGGCACCAGCTGGGATGCTCAGTTTCCACGGGCTAGGCTTCAGGAATGGCATTCCCCAATTTCCTGCTCCTGCTGAAACCACGCTGCTGCTCGCTTCCCTCCCGCCTGCCATGGAAAGCACAAAAGACAAAGATCCCAGGCTGGGATAAGAACAATTTATTGAGAACAGCAACGAGATAAGGAACAAACAGACACAGAAATAATTTTGGTAACAGAATAGATAAGAAAAACTATTACAGGGAAAAATACACAACCACAGACTAGCTCTTCCTGCCCACGTATTTCGTCCTGTCTGGAAAGGACACTCTTCTACTCTGGTGAGAGAGAGGGAGTCCTTTACCTGCCCCTGGCAACAACCTGAGATGGGATTGAATATAACGAAAGGTCCATGGCCAGACCCTCATGTTCTTTGATCCCACATCATGACATTGCCATGGGCAGGAAAAGGTACAGGTGTCTTCCCAGCATGGATCCCAGGGAACATGGATCACCAGGTCTCTTCCCAGTGTGGATTCTCCATGGGCGGATGAAGCTGGAGCAGTGCACAAAGCCCTTCCTGCACTTCGGGTACTCGCAAGGCTTCCCTTACCGGTGCCTCTGTTGGTGTCTGGTCAAGTTAGAGCTGACTGAGAAGCTCTTCCCACACTGGGGACACTCAAAGGGCCTCTCCCCAGTGTGGATGCGCCGGTGGGTGATGAGGTCGCCGTTTCGCTTGAAGCCCTCCCCACAGTCAAGGCAGCGGAAGGGCCTCTCATCCGTGTGAATCCGCTGGTGCTGGAGGAGATTGGAGCTGCTCTGAAACCTCTTCCCACACTCAGGACACTCATAGGGCCTCTCCCCAGTGTGGATGCGTTGGTGGATGATGAGGTGGGACCTCCAGCTGAAGCCCTTCCCACATTCCCCACACTTGTAGGGCCATTCCCCAGTGTGGATCATCTGGTGGCGGATCAGGCTGTTGCTCTGGCTGAAGCTCTTCCCACACTCCAAGCACTTGTAGCGCTTCTCCCCATCCTGAAGCTGCTCATGGACCACCAGCTCAGAGCCCTGGCTGGATCTCCGGCCGCCTTCCCGGCACAGGGTGGGTCTTTCCTCCTCAGAGCACCCTGGGCTGGGTTTGGAGCCCCTCCTCCTGTGGGATCTCTGGGGATTTTCCTCCCTGTTTGATTCCTGCACTGTGGAGCCGCTCAAAACAACCTCTTCCACGAGGTTCTGCTGCGGGGATTTGTCCTCCCTGGTCTCCATCCTCAGCTCCTTGTCTGGGGGAGGAAGGACAAGGAAAGGATGGGATTTGCCTCCGTGCCAGAGGGAAGGGGAAGGAGATCCCCCCAGTGCGTCCCCAGCAGGACGGCGTCGGCAGCGGGGTTGTCCTGCAGCCGGGGGCCAGGCTGGGCTGGGAGATGGAGCAGGAGAGAGGGGGAAAGGGGCACTGACTTCCTCCTCACCTGCCTCGGTGTCCTGGGAGATCTTCCTCTTCCTCACAGCCTGCTTCTCCATCCAGCCAAGGTTTGGGATTGGGAAATCCTGGTTTGGGAAAAAATGCAAGGAATGAGCACATTGAGTTTGATGGTCCCTCTTACCAAGCCCATCTCTAGAAGTCACCCGGGCCTCTGACGTGACTTAGTTTGAAAGGAGTTTGCTAAGGAAGGCAGAAATCACCACTGAAATGGATAAAAAATATAAGTATCCCATCCCCTCCGAATTATTATAATCTTGAAACCAAAGTGCTCTCAGGTAACAATATGGGAAAAGGAATATAAGTTCTTTACTAAAGAAAGGAAAATGAAAATGCAGCAGTAGAAAAAAACCCCAACAAAACGAACAAAAAGCAACGCACCAACAGAGTCAGGATACAACCTTACACCCCATTTGTCAGGGTGCTGGTAGCAGTCTGATTAAATGGTGGCTGCAGTCCTCCTGGAGAAACAGATGTGGTTCTGTTGAAGCAATGATCCCATAGAAGATTGTAGCTTACCTCAGAAGTTCCTGTGCTCTAGATGGGTCTGGTCTCTCCTCTGGGAATCCAGTGGACAAAGACTACCTCTGGTGTTCTGATTCCAAGATTATATCCAGTCAGGAATGCTTGGCTCCTCCCCCTGGCTGGAGCATCTCACAATGGGATGATGTCATTTTATCAGTCCTGCAGTGAGACTCAATGGCCCATTAACAGAAGATATCCCCCTGGAGGAAGGATGGGTGGTGGAAGAGATAAAGAACACTGCCCCACCTGGTTTTAACAGCTGGCCCATTAACAGAAGATATCCCCCAGTTATGAGGGATGGGTGATGAAAGAGATAAAGAAAACTGCTCTACCTGGTTTTAACAGATGGTGATAGAATACATACTTTTGCTTACATCTTGCATTGCAACCCAAGACATGGGGTCCATATAAACGTCCCAAACACCAGGACTTAGCCCTGAAAATGCCTCCCAGGTGTTCCCCATCTCTGGTCTCCCTCCTTTGGTGTTCAGGGGTTCCTCCCTGTCCCAGCTGCTGGGGTTCATGCTTGTACTGGGGGTCCCCTGTCTACTCGGTCCCTGACCTCTTCAGGCTGCTGGGAGTGCCAGGAATCCAAAAAGTTCCCCCATTTCCACTCAGCTTTGGAGTTCTTCATTCTTCAAACATCCTCCCAAAAAAACCCAATCCAGGGACACCCCAGAATATCTGGGCTGAGCTCCCCCTCCCCGGCCACTTCTGGGATGGGGGGTGATGATCCCACAGGTGGAGGCCTGTGAATTCAGGGAGTGCTTGACCTCGTGGTTCTTTCTCCTTTCCCTGATCCTCCTATGTCCCTCCTTCAGGCTGAAGAAGCTGCTCAAGGAGTCAGAAGCAAAACTCCAAGTCCCTTGGAGCTTCAATCAGCCCAGCTGAGGGCAGGGACTGCCAAAGGCTCCCCAGGGACTGGTGAGAACAGATCCTGGAGGCCAGGATTGCCGGGAGCCAAAGGCTCTGAGCAGGGAACTGCAATGCTGAGCCAGCCCTGGCTGGGTTGGAGGAAGCAGAAAGGCCAAGCCCTGAGCCCAGGCCTGGCCCAGGCTGGGCCTGTCCCTCACGGGTGGCTCAAGGCTCTTTGTGGTGCAGTGGGATGTGAGGGGCAGCAAGGACAAATGCCATAAACCTGTGTGACACTCCAGATCCTTATGGAACCAAGGGGCCAGTGTGACACCATGGGAAGTTGTGGAACCAAGGGGATCGTTGTGGCACTCTTGGGCCCATGGAACCAAGGGACCAGTGGGACAGTCTGAAGCCTTATGGAAACAAGAGGCCACTGTGAGCCTGCAGGGCTGTAACACCCCAGAACACTTCAGTGCTGGTGGTAACCAAAGGTTCCTGTGCTTGAATTTGGTGCAAAGGAGAAACAACAACCAGATCTTCTCAGCATGGACAGATGCAAAGAATATTCTTGGTAGGAAGGGACCCAGAAGGACCATCAAGTCCAGCTCTTAAATAATGGCCCACACAAGGATTGAACCCACAACCTCGGTGATACTGGCACCATGCTCTGACCAACTGAGCTAAGAGGTCAAAATGACACAAAATTTAACTGACGAAATACAGACAATCAAGGAACTATGGCAAAGGGTTTAATACAACATCCAACTGCACAAAGAACTCTTACCATAGCCTTAAGTTTGCAAACTTAGCTCATTTAACCTAAAAAGTGTTAACCCTTAGGATTTTGGGTAACATTAAGATATCCAAAAATATTCCAGGTACGTAGGATAGGAAGGAGAATAAAAAGAGACCAGAAAGACAGAAGATCTACAGAAAAACACTTCCAGAATGATCCCAGTCACTCCCACTACAATCTCAGTCACCCCCAGTATGAGCTGTTGCACCCAGCCACCCCCAGTATGGTTCCAGTCACACCCAGGCCCTCCCAGTATGATTCCAGTCATGGCCAGAGTGACTCCGTCACTCCCAGGATGGGCCCAGTTGTTCCCAGTTACCTCCAGTATGGTTCCAGTCCCAGCCAGCACCTTTGCAGTCACTCCCAGTATGATCCCAGCTAGTTCCAGTAGGATCCCAGTATGACCCCAGCATGGGCACAGCTGCTCCCAGAATTATCCAGTGTGGTTCCAGTTGTTCCCATTTACCTGCACTGTGGTTTCAGTCTCTCCCAGTATATCCCAGTTGCTCTCAATCACTCCTCAGGTGTTTCCAGGCTGATCCCAGTTGCTCCCAGCCACTCCCAGTCACCCTGAGTGCAGTCCCAGTTGCTGCCAGTATGGTCCCAGTCTTGCCCAGCATGGCCCAACTGCTCCCACTGTGATCCCAGTAGGATGCCAGTTACCCTCAGGATGGTTCCAGTTGCTCCCTGTTCCTCCCAGTGTGATTCCAGTTGCACCCAGTTGGCCCCAGTACAGTCCCAGTTGCTCCCCAGATGATCCCAGCTGCTCCCTGCATGGTCCCAGTTATGCCCAGCTGGAGTTGCCCCCAGTGTAGACCCAGTCACTCCCAGTTGTTCCCAGTTGTCCCCAGCATGGTTCCCATTGTTCCCAGTGTGTTCCCAGTCATCCCCAGTATAGTCACAGACACTCCCAGTATATCCCAGCTGCCCTCAGCATGTCCATAGCCAGTCCCAGACACTCCTAGTAATCCCAGTTAGGTGCTTGTTATCCCAGTATGATCTCAGGCCCAGTATATCCCAGTCTAACTGGGATTCACTTCCTGAATTCACAGCCCCCCCATCCATGGGATCAACACCCCCCCGTCCCACAGGTGACGAGAGAGGGGGAGCCCGGCCCAGATATCCTGGGGGGGTCCCTGGGTTGGGTTTCTGGGGTGATGATTGGAGAATGAAGAACACCAAGGCTGAGAAGAAAATGTCCTTTAGGGGCACATTTGGGGTTCCCAGTGGCAGCTGCTGGCAGAGGCAGCCTGGAGGAGCAGAGCCCTGTGTCCCCGAGGACCCCAAAGTGGGGAGCCCAGAGAGGGGGAGTGCCATGATTCGAGGAACCCTCAATTAAATAGAGAGGGGCAGGGGTGACTCCTTTGTCCCCCTGCACCCCCTAGAAGGGAATAAGGGGAGCAGGGACCCTGGGACCCCAAAAACTTCCTGCATCCCTAAGTGGGGAGATGGAAATGGGAGGAAGTTTTCAAATTCCTGGCACTCACAGCAGCCAGAAGAGGTCAGGGACTGAGTAGACAGGGGACCCACAGTACAAGTGTGACCCCCAGCAGCTGGGACAGGGGTGAAAGCCTGAACACCAAAAGGGAGAGACCAGAGATGGAACTAGAACTCCTGGGAGGCATTTTCAGGGCCAGATTTTGGTGGTGTAAAATTTTTATGTACCCCATGTCTTGGGTTGCAATGCAAGATTCAACCAAAAGTATGTATTCTCTCACCATCTGTTAAAAAGTAGAGGAGCAGTTTTCTTTATCTCCTTCATCACCCATCCTTCATAACTGGGGTTATCTCCTGTAAATGGGCCAGCTTTTAAAACCAGGTGGGGCAGTGTTCTTTATCTCTTCCACCACCCATCCTTCCTCCAGGGGGATATCTTCTGTTAATGGGCCATTGAGTCTCAGTGCAGGACTGATAAAATGACATCATCCCATTGTGAGATGCTCCAGCCAGGGGGAGGAGCCAAGTATTCCTGCATGGATATAATCTTGGCATCAAAGCACCACAGGCAGTCTTTGTCCACTGGATTCCCAGAGGAGAGACCAGACCCATCTACAGCACGGGAACTTCAGAGGTAAGCTACAATCTTCTATGGGATCATTGCTTCAACAGAACCACATCAGTCACTCCAGGAGGACTGCAGCCACCATTTAATCAGACTGCTACCAGCACCCTGACCAACAGGGTATCAGGTTGTATTCTGACTCTCTCAGAGTGCTGTTTTTTTGGTTTTTTTTCTTTTGCACTGCTGCATTTTCATTTTTCTTCCTTTAGTATAGAACTATTATTTCTATTCCTATATCTTTATCTGAGAGCACTTTGATTTCAAGATTATAATAATTTGGAGAGGGTTGTTGCTTACATTTTTATCAATTTCAATGGTGGTTTCTGCCTTCTTTAGCAAACACCTTTCCTTTCAAACCAAGACCACCCAGATACCCAGGGATCTCTAGAGAGGGACTTGGACAGAGGGACCTTCAAATTCAACGTGCTCATTCATTGTTCTCTCCCGAACCAGGATTTCCCCATCCCAAACTTTGGCCGGATGGATGAGAAGGCTGCAAGGAAGAGGAAGATGTCCCAGGACACCGAGGCAGGTGAGCAGGAAGTCAGTGCCCCTTTCCCCCTCTCTCCTGCTCCATCTCCCAGCCCAGCCTGGCCCCCGGCTGCAGGACAACCCCGCTGCTGATGCCGTCCTGCCGGGGACGCACTGGGGGGATCTCCTTCCCCTTCCCTCTGGCACGGAGGCAAATCCCATCCTCTCCTTGTCCTTTCTCTTCCAGAGAAGGAGCTGAGGATGGAGACCAGGGAGAACAAATTCCCACGGCAGAACCTTGTGGAAGAGGCCATTGTGAGCAGCTCCACAGCACAGGAATCCAATAGGGATGAAAATCCCCAGAGATCCCACAGGAGGAGGGGCTCCAAACCCATCCCAGGGTGCTCTGAGCAGGAAAGACCCACCCTGTGCCGGGAAGGCGGCCGGAGATCCAGCCAGGGCTCTGAGCTGGTGGTCCATGAGCAGCTTCAGGATGGGGAGAAGCGCTACAAGTGCTTGGAGTGTGGGAAGAGCTTCAGCCACAGCAACAGCCTGATCCGCCACCAGATGATCCACACTGGGGAATGGGCCTATGAGTGTGGGGAATGTAGGAAGGGCTTCAGCTGCAGCCCCAAACTCATCATCCACCAGCGCATCCACACTGGGGAGAGGCCCTATGAGTGTCCTGAGTGTGGGAAGAGGTTTCACATTAGGTTCAATCTCTTCAGGCACCAGCAGATTCACACAGATGAGAGGCCCTTCCGCTGCCCTGACTGTGGGGAGGGCTTCAAGCAAAACTCTCACCTCATCAGACACTGGCACATTCACAGTGGGGAGAAGCCCTATGAGTGTGGGGAATGTGGGAAGAGCTTCAGCCACAGCTCCAGCCTGACCATCCACCAGAGGACTCACACTGGGGAACGTCCCTATGAGTGTGAGGAATGTGGGATGACCTACAGCCGGAGGTCCAAACTGACCATCCACCAGATGATCCACACTGGGGAGAGGCCCTACGAGTGTCTCCAGTGTGGGAAGAGGTTTCAGACCAGCTCCCATCTCCTCCAGCACCAGCTGATTCACACGGATGAGAGACCCTTCCGCTGCCCTGAGTGCAGGAAGGGCTTCAAGCACAACTCCAACCTCATCAAGCACCGGTGCATCCACACTGGGGAGAGGCCCTACGAGTGTCCCCAGTGTGGGAAGAGCTTCAGCCACAGCTCTCACTTGACCCAGCACCAACGGATGCACCGGTAAGGGAAGCCCTGTGAGTGCCCCAAGTGCAGGAAGGTGTCCATGTGCTGCTCCAGCTCCATCCCCCATCAGAGGACCCACGTTGGGCAGGACCTGATGACCCACGTTCCCAGTGATCTGTGTTGGCAACACACTGGGCTGGTGGTCATTTTGATTTGGCCCTAATTTTCTTTTGATTCATCTTCATCCCTTTAAAACAGACAAAATTTAGGTAAAAGTCTACAGATTCATCAAAGGCATCTAAAATATCTCTTTTACTAGTGCTTGAAGGGAATCTGGTATTCAGGGAGGTAATGGGGAGGGTTTTGGGGGTATTTGGTTTATTTGTCTCCATCTCTTGCCACTCAAGGAGATGAGCGAGTTCTATCTGTCACCTCAAAACCACTCAGTGCCATTGAAATCTACTCAATCCCACCCAAAATTACTGGATTCCACAGTCCCTCAGGGTGTGTTGCCTTAAATTTTAGCTTTCATATTTTTCAAATTCTGCACTGCCTAGGTTTGTAGTTTTGAACTTCCTATTAAGTGCTAGTGAGCTCTCTTCACAGAGTAGGTAGACAAAACAATTCCTTTTCTAGCTTGATACCAAGGACAATTGTTACAAGTTCCATGCCCAAAAGCATGAACAAGGGTGGACTGAAGAGAGAAAACAAGAAGGATGGGACTTCCTCATCTGAAGCTGTAATTGGACAATGAATATGCAGATGGACCTAAACTTCTGAAAATGTGAGACCTCATGATCACTTGTCCATTTTTGTGACCATTTCTGGTCCATTTTGGGTGTAGCCCTGTCCAGGTTCTTCTACTGCCCAAGGTGTATCCTTTAAGGCATTTTAATAAACTTTATTCTCAACTCTGTCCAGCCTCTGTTCTAGGTCAGCCTTCCTCAAGGCATCAGGTGGAAAGGGGTTGGAAGGGGATTGGGTGAAGTGGGATGCAAATCAGGAGGGGTGAGATGGGTATTGGGTGGGATGGAGTTTGGGAGGTGTGAAATAAGGAAAGTAAGGCTTGGGAAGGGGGTCTTGATGTCCAGCAGAGATGGGATGGGTTGGGGTTGGGATTTGGGATGTGGGGTGGGGTCTGCAATGAGACAGCCAAAGTTTGGGGATAATGATCAAAGGGGGAGCCCATTACTGAGTGAGTTTTGGGATATTTCACATTCCTGAAGAGATTTTGGGGTATCTCACATTTCTGAGGCACTTTTGGGGCACTCCCCAACTCTTGGGATGTTCCTGAGAGCAGCTCCATGGAGCCCCATTGCCAGGGCTGGTTGCCATGGGCACGAGCTCAGAGCTGTAGCCGGAGTGCGTTGCCTCGGTGCTGCAGAGCAGAGAAATGATGAATGGCCCCAGACATCTCCAGGGTGTGTTTGGTGTCAAGGTGAAAAATGAGGGTGGAACCACTATGCTTTGAGATGATTTATTGCGCAAGTAGCCCGATAAGATATCAGTCTCAAGGCGTGAGATTTATAGAGGAGCAACAAGTCAGCCATAGCTTGTGGAAGTCAGAGTTTCTTCTCCCCACAGCAATATATAACATTTTGGTCCAATAGGCTAATGGAAAACCTCTCAGACTATTCACTGAGTCCTCATAGAGGTGTAGCAAACATCATTTATTTCTATCTTTAGCACACTTTTATAGGGTCCAACAGGGTTCACAGGGCTTAACAGGCTACAACTGGTTAACACATATTGTTTACATTCTTTTCCATGTACAGAATGCCATTGTTTTTCTTTATTCTCGCTGTTCCAGGACAGTTTCAAAGACACTGCTTTTAATATTGTCGTCTGAATTAAAAGCTGGGTTGTGCAGACAGGCTTTTACTAAAATATCATGTTTTTTCTCTATTAAAATGTTCCCTTACAGTAAATACAGGATATGTTATAATAAACAGAGTCCCAGGACCTTTCTTTTGCTGCCCAGGGTGTGTGGGGCATAGGGGAAGAGAGGGAAAAGGGGGCTTGTGCTCAGCAACCTGTCAGGGCATGCAGTGGTGCAGGGAAATGGCCAGAAACCCTTGGCCTTTGGTGGTTCTGCTGAAGGCACAAGCCCTGTCCCAGCCAGGAAGCGCCATCTGTGTCCTTGTGCCCGTGTGGTGCTCCCTGGATTGCTGAGGGCTCCCAGGTGCCTCTTGATCCAGCTCCTCTGGAGCTCCTGTGGGGCTGCGGCGCTGCTGCTGGGCCAGGCTGGGGGAGACCCTGAGGGGACGGGGTGCTGGGAGGCTGTAAATGGATGAGGGGCTGTGGAGGCCCAGATGGGACAAGGCAGTGGGAAAGCACAAGGGGGATGTGTGAGGGAGTGGGTGGCAAAAGGTTCCAAGGGGACAGGAGGCCCCTGAGGGGCCGGGGTGGTGGGAAGCCCTGAGGAATGAGGTATCAGAGGCCATAAGCAGCCTCTGGGCAGCCGCCTTTTTCCTGACACCCGGCTGCTCTGGTGCTTCCCCAAAATGTCCCCCAGGCCTGCAGCAGAAGCCCTCGAAGCTGGGACAACACCTCTCCAGGAGGGTGGGGACAGCCCGAGGTGCCCAGGCTGGGCTGGCTGGGGACATGGAGGGCAGGGGGTGCTGCCAGGCCACGGCCACTGGGTGCCTGCGATAAGGGGCAGTGGGCAGAGCCAGCCCCGGCCCTCACAGCTGCCCAGGCCATGGTGCTGTGACCGAGGGTCCCCTGACACAGAGCTCGGGGCCCGCAGAGTTACTGCCACCATGGGGAGGGTGGCGATGTCTCCTCCAGCAGGGCTGCCCAGTGGCTGCTGCCCAAGCGGCTCTGGAGCCCACAGGAACAGCAGCAGAGTGTGCCCAGGAACAGCAGCAGAGTGTGCCCAGGAACAGCATCAGAGTGTGCACAGGAACAGCAGCAGCCCCAACGTCGGCACCTGCGCACTGAGGCGGCCGCAGCAGCCGGGTGCCAAACAGGGGGAGGCTGTGGGCACAGCTGCCTTCGGTTTGGCAAAAGGCTTCAGCAGAATTGGCCACAATGGCTTTCTCTTCACTTGAAGCCTCACAGCAATGCTTGGCAGCTTCAGCTGCAGCTTGTGCCCCTGACTGACTTGGATGGCCATGCCTGAGGGTGGGCTCACCTTACACATTCAGGTGTCCCAAGGCAGCGGCATTGGCACCATTGTGAGAGAGAGATGGACACAAGCTCTGCGCTGCAGCTGCCCTCCCTCTCTTCTGTCCAGGCACCTTAAAGACACATGAAATAAAATCCTGGACTTGCTTGGAACAAAGGAAGAAGCAGCAGGCACTGAAAAAAAGCAGGGATTTACACGGCTCAGTTTTGGTCTCCGCTTGGGGAACCAAAGAATCCCGGAGTACTTTGTGTTGCAAAGTATCATAAACATCATCCAGTTCCAACCACCCTGCCATGGGCACAGGTGGTGTGCAGACACAACTGTCACTAGAACTGGAAGAACACTTCTTCATGTTGACCTTTTCTTCTCCTGGATTTCAAGCAAAGATAAAAAAAATCATCTGGTGAATCACAGGTGAATATTGTAGCTCACAGAACTAGGAGTAGGAGTCTCCAGTGGCCCATGGTGTGTCCATTCAACCATTGTTAGATCGTCCAGTTGGACTCAGCCCGGTGCAGCCCGGGCACAGGCACCAGGCTGGTCCATTTCAGCATCCCAAAGTCTTTGTGGCTCCCTGTGCACCCATTGCCTCCTAAATCCATTCTTGAATTCCCAGTTACTGCTGTGCAGGACATGAGAACACAGGAATAGCTTGTTTGGCTCATTCTTGCATTTGCTGCTCCTGCCTAAAGTAATCATCAGGACTATATGCTGATGGAATGGTATCGCCGAACAGCAGGGACTTTGTCTGTAATGTCTAATACTAAAACCTTGTGTGACTGTTCAGAGACTCTAAAATCCAGGGTGAAAATGACAGCTTTGGTGTGTAAGAATCCTAGAAATTTTGACATGTGATTTTTCTAGTCAAGGATTTTAATGCCAATGAGGAAACTACAAAAATATTAAAACTTACTTTCATTGGAAGCCCCTTTGAAATGGCATCAGGCCACCTACAGGGGACAGAGTACGACAGTGGGGACAGTACTTGGCAGTTCATGGCTTCAGATGTGGGAGATAAATATTTTGCTTGGGTTCAACCTGAAGATCAAGTTTTCCCAGAGTTTTGATTGACTGGTCATTGCAGGTAAATTTAATAAATGCAAAAGTATGTAAAAGCACAATTTCTGGGGAATGTGCACTAGGGAGAAAATTGGGAGAAAACCTTGAAAACAGTCAGCAGGCTCTGGAAAAATTTTAAGAAGTTAAAATTAAAAATAGATGTAGCTCTGTGACTATTCAGGCAGGACTCTGTGTCTGGAGGAAATGTTTTCCTTGCATCAGCTGCAACACAGACAGACATGCAACAACTGGGGCCTTGAACATCAGAGACTGGGCTAATGTTTCTCCCAGAAGGACAGAAAATCACACTGAAACATGACAGTACCTCTGTACAATCTAACCATCCTAGGAAACTCAGCAGTTGATGGTGGTTTTGTGCTACTGCAAACCCCTTCCATGAAAAACATCATTCCAGGAAGGAGCAACATCATCTGACAGATAGCAAGAGTGGCCAGCAGTAGCTCCAGGAGCTCCTGCCAACAGCCCCTGCAGGAAGGAGCCCAGCCCCCAATGCACGTGGGCTTTGGCTGCCTTCTGGCACAGAAACCCCCCAGGGGCACAGGTCTCTGGGGCAGGAGAAGGGCACCAGCACTGCCAGGGCTCGGCTGGGGTGGCAGGTCTGCCTTGGTGGGGACTCTGCCGCACCTGCTGATTTCAGTGCTGCCAGGCCCCTGTACAGATTCTGTGCAAGGCCCCGTGCCCTTCCTGCTGCGGCTGCGTCGGCAGCCCTGGGGGCTCCTTCTGCTGCCCTGAGCCTGCAGAGCAGGGCAGCGTTTGCTGATGGTTTGAGGCGTTCCTAAAGATCCTGTCGGGCTGTCTAAGACACTTTGGGCAACGATTCCTTCCAACCTGGGCCACGTTGGGGGGGATGGGGGCAGCCCAAGGGCAGGTGGCAGTGTGTGCAAGGACCCTTTGTGACACATGGTCACCATGGGATGGAAATGGACAGGGTGTCAGAGGGCCCTTTGTGACATGTGGTGACATAGGAGCTGGCGGTGACAGGGCCATGCCACAGTGCCCAGTGCACGCGACGGGACAGGACACGGCAGAGCGGTGCTGTGAGGAGCCCCCGCACAGCGCACTCGTTTGTGTCTGACCCGGAGCTTTTCCAAGTCTTTACTTGTACAGGTGACCTCGTGGCAAGACTGCGGGCCTTGGTGGCCCGTGGTTTTCCCGAGGCTTTTCTTTTGCAGGTGCCTGCGGGGCAAGACTGCGGGACTTGGTGACCCGTGGCCTTCCCAAGACTTTTCTTTTGCAGGTGCCTTCAAGGCCAGACTCCGGTACTTGGACCTGGACCTTTTCTGAGGCATCTCCCATCCTTCTGGCCTCTGTCCTCAAGGTGAGACTGTGGGACCTGGTGACCACAGTCATTTACGAGGAGTCTCCAGTCATTGTGGCAGGAGCCCTTGAGACCAGACTGCAGGACTTGCTGTCCTGTAGCCTTCCTGGGGCTTCTCTCTCGCAGGTGCCTTCAAGGCACAACTGCAGGACTTGTTGACTCAGAGATTTCCCACGGCATCTCTCTTTAAGGTGCCTTCAAGGCAAGATTGTGTAATGGCGGGCATATTCCTCAGCGTCTTCAAAGTGTTCAGGGGGAAAAGAAAGACAGACCCTGGACCTGCCCCAGCACAACAGCTGGAAGAGCCAAAGAAGTTCCAGCCACTGCAGGATGGTGAGTGGCAAAACTGGGCCACAGGGCTGATGGCTGCAGTCAGCTGGGCCCTGCCCCATCCCATCCCATCCCATCCCATCCCATCCCATCCCATCCCGTCCCGTCCCGTCCCGTCCCGTCCCATGTGGACATGCCGAAGGACAAGACAGAATAGGGGCTGGGGCTGACCCCTGGCAGTGGCTGTGCTCCATCCCCTGAGCCACCCCAGGGCTGTCCCTGCCTGGGGAGTGCAGGGCTGGGTTGTGTTCTCCGGCCTCTCCCGCAGCCCCTCAGCTCTGGCTGCTCTTTGCCAGATGCAGCCATGGAAAAGACACAAGAGCAGGAGCCTGCCCGTGGCCGCTTCCGAAGAGCAGCGCAGGTACCTGCAGCCATCCCCACCTGGGCTGGGCCTGCTGGCACTGCTCAGCCCAGCAGTGGAGCTTGGAGCACTCCATGGAACATGCCTCTCTCCCCTGTCCTTTGTTCATTCTGCACAGAGGTTCCGCAAATTCCTGCGCATTCGTCGTAGGAGGAACACCACAGCAGCAACTGAGGGCGCAGCTGAGCCTGACTGCAGGCTGACCGAGCTCCAGGCAGAGCCTGATGTCAGCCCGGATTCAGCTGAGCACTCACAAGAGTCTGACGCTGCAGTGGAGTTTGACAGGGCAAAGGCTGACATGGCAGGGACTGAGGGCATTCAAAATGATGACACCGGAGAGACTCAGGGCATCGCAAAGGCCAACAGGACACCCACTCCCACTATAAGCCAAGAGCTCATATGGGATTATTTCAAGGACCCTCGTGTTTCTTCTGACGTTGTTGAGAAGAGAGCTGCTTCTTCTGAGCAGCAGGTACCCAGTCAGGTACTGGAACTGGAGGTCTCCCACGATCCTGTGCCCCCTCACGCCACATCCACAGGGCCCCCTCAGCCTTTGAGGCCAGCAGAGCATGACAGGAAGGGAAGCACTTCTTGGGGGAAGCTGGGGAAGTTGCTGCCTTGGACGGCACTCCATGTCTTCCCCATGCCTCCTCCAGGTGCCAGCTACTGTGAGGAACATTCACCAGAGTCTGGTGTCCCATGTCACTGTGGATGTCAGGCAGCAAATTGACATTATAAGGCTGGCTGAAGAACACCCTGCTGATGTGGTGCTGACCCTCCTGCACTGTGCCCCATCGTGTGACAGGTATGGGGCCCACGTGCCTTGAGAGCTCAGGGCTCACCAGCCTTTAGGGCCCATGACCCTGCACAGCCTGTCCAATGGGCTCTGCCCAACAGGCAG
This sequence comes from Cyanistes caeruleus, assembly GCF_971803275.1. NCBI lineage: Eukaryota > Metazoa > Chordata > Aves > Passeriformes > Paridae > Cyanistes > Cyanistes caeruleus. Next base: position 783,670 of record NW_028255894.1, on the reverse strand, counting down.
AGAGGTCCAGGAGCCTCGGGCCCCTCTGTGTCCTGATGCTGCTGCCAGTGCTCCCTCCCTGCCCCTCAGGGCACCAGGGCTCTGTCACCTGGGTCCCCACAGCTACACAGGGCATGGCTCTGTGACTGAGACACCCCTGACACAGAGCTCTGATCCCACAGAGCTGCTGCCATGATGTGGCAAACCATAGGCTCGTCAGGACCAACAGTAGAGAAAGTGCTGCCAACACTGCTCTGTGTGATGGAGAACTGGCCCCTTTGCAGCACCTGCACCTCTGATGGAGACAACAAGGACGTTTTTCCCTTGAGTGTAAGTTTATGGAGATGGCCTTTGATCACCTGGAGCTTGCTTCCCCAGGAGCTCTCTGTCTTCTCCCTGCCTAAGGCGCTGGGCTGAAACCTGGGCTAGGGGCAGGCTCAGGGGGCACCAGGCCCGCTGCTCCCCCTGTGTCTCCCCTCAGGCCCTGTCCCATGGACACCTCGGCACTGAGCACTGCCTTGGTGTGCTTCTTTTGCAGGCAACTCTGGTGCTTTGGGTGATTGTCCAGATGCCACAGTGCTGCGAGGCGATGATGCTTTATTCTGCCCGCCTGTTTGTGGCTCTGCTGTTCCATGTTGTCATCACCACCCAGCAGATGCCACCAGTGGAAGTTGACAGCTTCTGGAAAACATGCCGGGAGCAACACCGCCTTCCCAGCAACCCCAACAGGTGCCAGTCCTCCTGTCCTTCCCATGCCCTTGTGGCTGACCAGTGTACCCAGTGTGACCTGGGCTTTGCTCTGCACACAGGTTTGCAGTGCAGGCCATGAAATCTCTGCTCTGCCGACTGCGGTGTGAGAGTGTGGTCATGGAAATGGGACGCAAGCGTGGCTGGGACACGCTGCTCTGTGCTGACACCCAGCACTATGCCGTGGGTCTGCTGGCCAGGCGAGCCTCACTTCTCCCAACTGCCTCTGAAATCTGTGCCCTGTGCCTGGGGTGTGTCACACAGTCCCTGTGGTCCTGGCCAGAGGGCCTCGTCACTGAGGGATGGCTAAGCAGACTGCAAAAGGCTGAGAGGAGGGTGCCCAAAAGGAGCCACTTCCCAAAGCACCCATGGTCCCTCCAGGGATTCTGGGGAAAGGCCAGATCTCTGTGATTCTTTCCTGGGAGAGGTTTGTCCCCCCGCCCCCCCACCATCAGGGTCTTGGTGCTGTTTTCCCCTGACAGGGAGATGCTCTGTGCCTTGATCCCCTTCTGTTCCCATATTGCACTCGACCTGCTCAAGTCACTCAGAAGGGAGGAGCCATGCTGTGATCTGTCCTTCCTGGCATTCCTTGTGGAGGTGAGCCCGATGGCCAGCACTACCTCGCTGAGCTGCCTGCCAGCCCTGTCCCCTTGCATAGCCACAGCTGCCTGGGACGGTGCCCGTGCCCTGTGCTGCTGCCTGGGCCCAGCCCTGCCCAGTTCCAGGCTCCTGCCGGCCGGCTCCCCTGTCACTGCCCTGTGCCTTTCAGGTCCTCGAGTGCTTGGACTTGACTAAACACGGTGACAGTGTCCTTGAGATCACATCAAGGCACCTGCAGAGTGAGTGCAGACAGAGGCGTCGCCTGGCGCTCAGAGGCCTCGTGGTGCTCAGCAAGGAACCCTCGATGGTGAGGACAGGGCAGCGGCTGAAGCTGTGCTGGGGAAAGCAGCCCCTTGGGCTGGCTGGGCTTCAGGAGCTGAGGCAGCTGCTCCCAGCTCTCCTGCCTCACCTGCCTGAGTGCTTTGGGACAGCCCTTTGGCCTCTGGGCCCGGCAGCAGCAGGGTGGGGTTGCAGTGCCAGGGCGGTCTTGGCACTGCAGCCGTTCAGGGCTTCCCAGCACAGCCTTGTGTTCCACACAGGCCATAAGAATGTGCAGCCTGTCTCGAAGCCTTCAGGAGCTGCTGGGTGATGCAGATGGAGATGTAGTTGGCATGGCCCTCCGTGTGTTCATCAGTATTCTCAAGAATAAAGACATCATGATACGCAGCACCACTGCCCCAAAGCTGGCTCAGGCACTCCTGCTGCTCTTTGACTATGTAAGGCTCTGTGCCCCCAGACACGGGCATTGGCTGCTGCCCAGAAACTTTGTATCTTACAGATTTCTGGGCCTTTGCCCAGGTGAGCCTGGGGGAATTGGTATTAAGGTCTTTTTCTCTTCTTTTCCTCCAGGACCACAGCCATGTACAGTTGCTCTCCCTTGATCTCTTCTTCAAGGCGATGGACTTGGTAGTGGATGAGGGAAAGAAGCCCCTGGAGAAGATTTTGAACCAGAGCCTGCTTCCACTCTTCATCCACTGCCATGATGAGAACCAGCATGTGGCGAAGGTCAGGTTTTGTGTGATGCTGGTGCATCCCTGGGAAGGGCATCGGCTTCCTCCTGTCCTGAAACCTTCCAGGCTGTGGCTTCCTCGGGGCCCTGTCACCCAGACAAGAGTCCTGTGCCCTGGGCTGCAGTGCCATCTCTGCATCTCTGCTGCTCTCCAGGCCTCTCGGGAAACGCTGCTTCGTGTGGCCGAGTTCCTCAAGAGGAGGAATCTGAAGCAGCTGATTAGGAAGGAGCAGCTATCAAAGTTTGCTGAGTGTCTGGTAAGGGCAGCCCGGATTAGCTCAACTTTGAGAAGCCCCCTGGTCCCGGTGCTCAGTGTGTGGGGCTGGCAGCTGTGGCCCCTGCCCGGTGCTGCACCCAGGGGCACCAGCCTGCGCCCCAGACGCTGCTCCCTTCCCTGGGCCGCACGGCTTCTTCTCCAGGCTCCTGTGGCCCCGAGCCGGGTGCCAATGGAGCCCCACACTGGGGCTGCGGGCAGGGGCGGCACCGCGGCTCCCCGGGCAGCAGCCGGCCCTCTGCCCCCTCCAGAGCCCGGCGCCAGCGGCTGCTGGCCGGGCCTCAGGGCTGGGCGGGCACGGGAGGCCGGGGCTGGCCGCAGGCAGTGCCCGGCCGAGGGGCAGAGCCCGCACCAACCCTTCCCTCCTGCCGCTCTCTGCAGCTGGCACAGGACAGGAACCGAGCGGCCGAGCAGCTGCGCCGGGCCCTGCCGTACCTGGACTGCCCACAGGAGCCCCTGCGAGAGGCGGCCATCAGGTTCATCGGTGAGCCACGAGCCCGGGCTCCCTCCCCGCCCCGCCGCAGCTCGGCCCCGGCCCCGGCTGCTGCCCCGGCAGCGGCACCCGGGCCCGGCGCCCTGGAGCCCCGGCTGCCCTCGGGGCTGCTGCTGCCGGCCTCTGGCAGCCGGGCCCTTGGGCTGAGTCAGGATGCGGCAAGGGCCCGGGCTGAGCCCTGCCGGGGCGGGAGGCCGTGTGGCCACAGGGCTGGCAGCACCGCTGGCAGGGAGCTGTGCTGCTGGGGCCCTGACAGGCTCTGTGTTCCCAGGGATAGCCGGGCAGCACCTGAGGGGGAAGAAGGAAGAGCTGCAGGCCCTCATCGAGGGTGAGTGAGGGCAGCGGGCAGTGAGGGGCTGGCACTGGGGGATCTGAAATGCCCGTGCAGGGAGCTGTAATCCGTGCCATGGCTTCAGAGGGCTTCTCTCTCTCTGTGGACACCTTGGTGATGTGGGAATATCACAGAGAGATTTCAGGGATGCAGGGCGAGAGATTTGGGTGGGGATGTAGTTGGGAGAGATTCGTATCCAGTACCTTGCAGGTGGTCCTGTTGGCCCCTTAATTCCTGTGGCCACAGTAAGAGCAGGCTGGGATGGCCCTGGCAGGACTTTCTCCTAGGATTCCCACAGATCCGGGCTCTGATCGTGGCTTTGTACCCCTCTCTTCCAGCACTTCAAGCCCTGAGGAGAGATGACAACCCTTCTCAGACAAACACAGATCTTCAAGAGATATTCTCTAAAAGAGCTGCAGAGCTACGCTTGTCTGCTGGCTTAGGTGAACCAGTCTTCATTTAAGATGCTGTGGAAGATGAGACTATGCTGAGACCAGAAGAGACCAGCTGGAGCTCCAGGCACAGCTGATGACTTGCACAGCTGAGCCTGTGGGAAGCTTGCATGGCTTCAGCCCTCTCCCCCTGCCTGTAGATAGCTCTGTCCCTGCAGCCCTCAGACACTGCCCATCCCTTCTTTTTCCTCCACTTTGCCTCCCTTTTGATAGCTCCCTCCTTCCAGCCCTCAGACACTGCCCGTCCCTTCTTTTTCCCTCCACTCTCCCTCCCTTTTGGTAGCTCCCTCCTTCCAGCCCTCAGACACTGCCCGTCCCTTCTTTTTCCCTCCACTCTCCCTCCCTTTTGGTAGCTCCCTTCTTCCAGCCCTCAGACACTCCCCATCCCCTTTTTTGCCCCTCAGCTCATCCCTTTGCTTCGCATTTCATCAATAAACAGTTTTCCTTTTTCACTTGACCTGCATCTGTGTGGAGCTGAAGGGTCACAAATCCAGAGCGCTGTGACACACAGGCCCCTCCTGCCGTTCTCTCCTGCGCCGTGTTTTGTGCAGAGACGCAGAGGAAGGAGCGCAGATCAGGCTGGAAAGGTCCCTGTGCTGAAGGCCCGGCTCCACAGCATTGTGGAGTTCAAGGTGTTACTGAAGGCCAGTAGTGGGACAAGGAGCCTGTGTGTGTCAGGGACCAAAGTTGTGTCTAAGGCCCTGCCGTGTTCCGTCCTCTGTTGTGCACGTTGAAAGGTTAATGAATAAAGCCAGGTTCAAAAACCCTCCTGGAAAATGCAAAATCCCAATTTTAGCAGCTTTTTCCACTTCTGCATTGCAGGTATTCATGGATCTACTGGAGAGGGAATGTTCATCCCAAATTTCTGCCTGTTTTTCTAGGAACACTCCAATGACAGTACAATGCCACGTGTACTGATTCAGTCTTCCGAGGTTTTTTGGGTTATTCTCTTTTGGGATTTAGGGGTCTGGAAGGTGGGGAGAGAGGCAGGACACAATCCAGATCCAAAAAAATCCCATACAGCACTGGAAATGAGGAAAACATAGTGGAAACAAGCAGAAAGGAACTGGGGGAAAAAAGGATTTTTAAGAAGGAAAAATAGGGAAAAGTAAGGACAAAATTCCAGACAAATCCACCGGTAAAGAATAATTTGGAGGTGGAATAGGAGAAATTCCAGCCCAGCAGGCTACCAGGGCCTGGGAGGGCCCAAATTTTTTATTTTATTTGGGAACTTTTTAGGGCTTTTTAAAAATATTATTGGATTTTTTTCCAGGAAGATCCCCTTTTCCTTTCTGATGGGACTGGAAGTCAACTCCTGCTCCTGCAGTGCTGTTTTTGCCCATCCTCATTCCTGGATATTCTTAGAAACGTCTGTAAAATGGTGAAAATGAAGATGGACTGTGGCCTTTTTTCATTCTCAATACTTGTGATGCTACTGGAGTGAAAAGAAGAGGGGAAAAAACAATAAAAAATGGGAAAAAATATTTATAAATCAGAATTTTACCATCTACCAGTGCCTGCCTTTTTGTTACAAAGTTTATTAAAAAGAAAAAAAAAGGTGGTTGTAGTGGGTGACTCCCTTCTGAGGGGAACAGAGGGCCCCTCATGCTGACTGGAGCCATCCCACAGGGAGGTCTGCTGCCTCCCTGGGACTCGGCTACGGGGCATCACTGAGAGACTTCCTGGGCTGATCCAGCCCTCTGGTTATTATCCACTGCTGCTACTCCAGGCTGGCAGAGATGAGATTGAAAAGAGGAGTGCCAGGGCAATTCAAAGGGACTTCAGGGCACTGGCTGAGTGGTTGATAGGGCAGGAGCACAGGTAGACTTTTCCTCAGTCCCTTTGGTGGCAGAAAAGAAGTGAAAGGAATAGGGGAGCCCACATTATCAACAAGTGGCTCAAGGGTTGGTATCATCGGCAGAATTCTGGATTCTCTGATCATGGGGCAACTTTTCTGGCACCCGGCCTGCTGGAACTGGATGGGCTGCATCTCTCTTAAGGGTAGAAGAATTTTATCTTATGAAGTGGCAGAACTCACGGAGAGGGCTTTAAACTAGGTTAGAAGGGGGAAGGGGATGCAGCTGGGCTGTCTGGAAGCAGCCCCAAGGGTGGTGAGCCTGAGGTAGGGGTGAAATCAGTAGCCCAGCTGAGGTGCATGTACACTGTAATAAATGAAATTCAGCCAAATTTATCAATAACAATTTTATTGAAAAATTTGCAAAATCAAATTATGAAAACAGCTACAATCACAGTCAGCTTTGAGCTCAGGATCGGCGCTGGGTGAACTCTGAACCAGCCTCTGTCACACTGACTCCCCCAAGTTCACCGCCTGTCTTTTGGAGAGATGAGTTTTGATACAGTTTTTACAGCTTGAGGCTGTGCAGTCTCAGTTTTTTCTTTCTTCTGAAGTTTGTTGCATATTCATATTTTCTGTTGTTTTTTTAACTAAGTTTCCGAGAAGGGAGGAAAAGTCTGAGTAGATTTTATGAGAGCTGAGTACTGAGATGCACGGTCCGGAGAATTTTTCTGTTGGATTGTTAATGAAGGTTCCGAGAGAGGGGGAGAGTTACAGGAACTGGGTATTGAGATGCACAGTTGTCCTGGGGTGATTTTACCTTTAAGATAGCTTCGGGAGCTGGGAGGAAGTTGAAGCTAGGAGAGGCTGATAAGAGTTTTTCCTCTGACCAATTATTGGTCATTTCTGAGAATTGGTGGTGTTTTTAACCATTGAGAAGTGAGATCAACTTGTGAACACCACCTTAAGATGTAAAGCCAGGGTTCTTTTGTTCTCTTTGGTTTCTGGCTTCTGACGAGGTCACAGGGCTCTGTCTCAGCCTCCCCACCCCCCTCCAGGCTGGACAAGGCCACAGAGGGTGGGGAGGAGGGAAACAGAGCCGGCCTGGCTTGGTTTGCAGTTTCTGCTGCTGAACTGAAACCTGACACCATGAACATCTGCAGCTTTCCAAGACTTTAACTCTTTTACTACCTGGATGAGACGGACAGATTACTCCTTTTTCTCAGAGAGAGAGAAGGATAAGAGTGAGAGTGAGATAACATGAAGAAGACATCATAAAACCGTCAAATACAGTGAAGAAAAGAGTTAAGTTTTAGATGGGGAAGAGAGAATAAAGAGATGCTTTAATTAAGCTGAAATATTTTTCTGTTAAAGCTATGGAGATGGACAATAGTGTTCTGAATAAAGTTCCTTTAATTCATGACAGAGTATATGGGGAGGAATGGAGTGTTCAAAGTGTGGGTTTTGAGCAAAAAGTAGAGTAATTGTGATACAGTGGGGTGCTAAAACAGAGTGGAGTGAAGATTTGAGGCCTTGAGGGCAATGAGAAAACTGTTTTCCAGCGAAGCTCACAGAGACAGATGAAGAGAACTTTTGCCTTTGAATAACTCATCCTTAAAAATGACATCCCTAGACTCATTTGACCCATAACACACCTCAGAGCGATGTGAAATGGGAGGAGAGAACTGATGACAGATTTCCGGGCAGCTGGCATCAGAGAAATAGAAAGCTATAAAAGAAATAGTTTTCTTGTGAGAAACTCTGTAGATTAGCAGAAGAAGACTTCTGTTTCTCTACAAAGACTGATGAAAAGACTCTAGCAGGAATTGGGACTGTTTTAAACCAAAGTTCCAAAGTTTTTTGTCTCTATGTTGTCATGTGAACAAGGGAATGGTTGGGTAGTGAGGGAAAAAGGGGTTTTCTGGAAGTTATTCTAGTTTTCTTATTCTTGTAGTTTTGTTAATAAACTTCCTTTATTTCCTTTTAAGTTTTAAGCCTGTTTTGCTCTTGCTCTAATCCATATCTCACAGCAAGAAATAAGTAAGTTTTCTAGTAATTTTTTAGTTACTGCTTTAAAACCACGACAATGTGAAAGAACAATTCCTCTTCTTGATTTAAGACCAAAACTGCAACATTTAAAGTTGTTTTATTAAGCCGTGGAGACAGAGAGAAGACTGTGGACTAAGGCAATGGCTGAGGTTGCTGTATCTTAAGGAAGAGCTGTCAGTACCAAGTTGTTACTCAACTGTTTGCTGCTTTGGGCAGAATATTCAAAAGATAGACAACTTCTGACAAGCAGTAATCCTTTCCTTATACCCCAAGTATTTGGATGCTTCAGGACATTTATCACAGCTGCCAAAACTGGATTCACAACCTGTGGGTTTCAAAAGGAGAGCGAGATTTTGCCTGTTCTTGCTTTGGGAAAAGGGGAAAATATTCTCATTCCTTCTTCTCTTTCTTTGCCTACATCTTTTTCACCGACTTTTGACTGGACTCAGCTCAGTGATAAACCATCCACAGGAGCAGCCAGGGCTCCTTGTGGCTCTTTCCTAGTGAGGAAGCTGTGCTGAAGCCACACCTCCTGTAAAATGCACTCAGCATTTTACATACTGAGCTTTCCTATCAGCCTCCCACATCTCAGCCATTCCGTGCTGGGAAATGACAGACAGGGCTGCAGAGTGATGGGGGGAGGAGGGGAGAGGAGACAGTGCTTCGTTTAATTATCCCACTTCAGCCTGATTGCTGCAGTGGTATCTTAAAAGTGAAAAGATTTGGAAACTAGATTTCTGGTAATTAGCATTGAGAATATTGTAATGCCAGCACCCAGCCTCTCTCACCGAGGATTTACTTCTCTGGGATGAAATTGCCAGGCTCTCACATCCTCTGATCTCCTCAGAGAACCAGCTCTCACACGTGCTGGCAGACAGCATCTCTGGGCTCAGGATCAGGGGCAGGTAGCAAAGAGGGGACTCTGTCTGTCGGGGCTGGGGAAGATCCATCTCGTCCTTCAGGAGGGAGCCCACGCTGCCAGTGCTACAGCAGAGTGTTTGCAGGCACTGCTGTCACCACATCCTGATGTGAAACTGCTGCCATTTACTGCCCTGGCTGAGGCTGGGGTCCAGCACACATAATAAGAGAGGAGCTTTAAGCAAGTAGTCAAGAGTGAAGGGAGTGTGAGTGTCAGATATTGATGATACAGCGTGCCCAGTCTGCAGCTGCACTACTGGGGGAAACCGAAAGAAAGTATCACAAAAGCAGCAGGCATCACAGATTGCCTTTCACTCTTTCCTGGACAAAAGATAGATTTAGGTAATAATTCACCTAATAATAGATTAGGTAATAAAGAATTAGGCTGTATGAACCTTCTTGAGGAACTGTGCTTGTAACACGGGCAATGGTAAAATATCAGCAAAAGCTGCAGCACACTCAGGCAGCAGACACTGTCTGAGACAGAGCAGAACAAACCATTTGGATCCCCAAAATGACTGCTCACATGAGACCACAACCTCCTGATCACTCCCTAGGTTTGTACCCATTTGGGGGGATATTTTGGAGTATATCTTGGCACAAGCAAGCATGTGCATCCAAACCAAGGAGTTTGCCAAAGAGAAATAGAGGAAACTTGCTACCCACCAGCTGTGATCCTGGCCAGGAGCTTGGGCAATAGCACATAAACACCTGTTTTCATTTGCTGAGTGGTGCTGTGACACAGGGGTGAGCAGTGACATGAAGCTTTTCATCTGGCCGTGATCTGCTTTCAAAGCTCTGTAAACAGCTCTTAGCTGAAAATATCATGTAACTTTTTTTTTTTTTTTTTCCCGTTTGTTGCACGCAGTTCATCCTCAGAGGAAGAAGAGCCCCTGTGCTCATCTGGGCTTGGGAACAGCAGCTCCCTTGAACACAGCAGGCATTCAACCTGAGGCTGAGCAGGTTCAGGCACCGAGCCACGAAGCTGTAAGTGTGCAGGCTTGCCTTGCATAAAGAGGGAATTGTGAGTTGTTAGCTGAGGGAGAGAGCTGCTGGTTGGAAATAAGAGAAAATGCATTAATAGAAATTCAATTTAAGAAAAAAAAGAAATAGCAGACCAGTCTAGTTAATTTCATAAGGATTCATGAGTAAAAAAGTAAGACCTTTAGTTAGGAAATAATTGCACACTTATGACCTGAGGCAACAGAAGGAACTTGCTGAAAACAAAATGGCACATGTCATTAAATTTAATAATGCTTAATTATAGAATCATAAATATTTGAGATTGGAAAGGCCCATCAAGTCAGTTAAGCCCCTCTCCTTATCAATTCAAGACTGTTCCCATATGTTGCACATATGCTGGTATGTTTTCTACAGACTATTAGAACCCATTGTCAGGAGGATTTGCCTTAAATTCCGCAGTTTTCTCTTTCTTAATTTCATTCCATTACTCCCTGATATGCCTGCTTGTTTCCTGCTAAGTAATTCCTTTCCTTCCCTAGGGTGTGTGTGTCAGTCAAACATCTGTAGATGGTTGAAATGCCTCTCCTTAGTTATCACTTAGCCAAACTAGACATATTGATTTAGTTCTTTTAATCTTCCTCATAGGTAAATCCCTCTAGTCCCTTAATTATTTTGTTGCTCTTTTCTGAACTCTGTCTTTCCAAACCCTTCTTGTAGTCATATTAAATGCAGTATCCTAGTTCTTGTCATCCAGAACCATGGAAAAATCAGGGGTGCTGTTGCATCTCTGTTGCAATGTGATGTGTCTGACCCACTATAATATTTTTTCCCCTGATCTATCATGCTGAGCACCATGCAAGGCTGTAGAGAGGTCAAGAGAACCTCTGTTTTTAAAACTCTGCCCTGCAGCTATTCCTTACGGTGCTGTCAGCAGGAAAGACATTTTGTCTTCTAAAACCTTACTTCTGATAGTTTTTCCCATCTGAAAACTACCTGGGCCAGGGGCAGCACCCAGGGACCTGCCCTGCCTGGGGGAACCTATACCTGGGTCTTATAACGAAGTATCAGAAACAAGGGCACACACTCTGTATTCCAGACTCCAACATTTTATTCTTATTCTTAATTTTCCATGTTTTAAGTACTACTATGTCTTCATCTACTTCAGCTTCTACCTCTTCTTCCTAATATTCTTATTCTTATTCTTTATCATTTCTTGGTTTCTGGAGGGTCTTATGCAGGTTTTCGTTGGGGGGAAGGTGGGTTTGGGGTTTTTTTCTTTCCTACTACTACTTCCTAAACACAACTTTCTTTTCTTTTGTTAGAATTGTGTGTGTTGCAGTCCAGCAGGCCGCCGTCGTGTCCTGGGAGCAACACCTCCTGTCTGTGTCCATTCCTCATGGCCAAAGTGCCACAGGATCAGCACGGAGTCCTTTCCAGAGGAGAGGAAATGGCCTTGGAGTCCAGCAGGGAGGAGCTGGAGCCAGTGTCCCTGCAAAGGGCCAAGAGCCGTGTGGCTGTGGCCCTCGGGGACCCGGTGCAGGGGTGCCGCTGGCGGTGCCAGGCTGCCGCTGGGAGCCGATGACTTTCCAGGTGCCTTCCCGGCCGGACGATGGGCCGGGATGCGGCGCTGAGCCCCGGCAGCGAGGGTCCCCCTTTGGGTGCCGCTTTGGGCTGCTGTGTGCCCTCGGGGAGCCGCCCCAGGGGTGCTGCAGAGCGGCCGGGGCCGGCTTGGCCCACAGGGCCAGCGCAGGCCGGGGCAGCCCGTGCGGCTCCCTCGGGGCGCCGGGCAGGCTGCGGGGCAGCCGCCATCTGCAGCCCAGCGCTGCTGCCAGCGGGCGCTGATCCTGTGGCTGTGCCACCAGGCAGGGGCAGAGGAACAGCCCCTGCAGCGCCCGCAGCGCCCGCAGCTCCCACAGTGCCTGCCTCAAGAGCGAGCGGCCTTTCCTGTGGGGAAGCGGCTGCCCAGGAGAAGAGACATCTTCCACCGTGGCTTGGGCTGCCAGAGGGCCAGGCCCGGCACAGAGTTGCTCTTGCGGGCACAGCTCGGGCTCCTGGCACTCCACCCAAGCTTCTCGAGGGACAGGCAGCAGGATTCCCTCTTGGGCTAAATCTGCCAGTCTCTGCTGCCTGGCCTCTTCTCCTTCTTCGTGCAGCTCCAGGACGCTCACCTCATCCCAGTCATCGTCCTCCCGCTGCCAGGCCTTGAGCTGGCTGCACAGGATGTCGCAGTATTCCCTGCTGTCCTGAGCCAGCTCTCCATCACTGTCATCATCCCAGCTGGACCTGGAGGATTTTCTCTTTGCTTTGCCTCCAGTCACCTCCTGGCCATCCTGGCACAGCTCTTGCTTGCGGCAAGCTTCCCAGTCCAAGAGTGCCCGGCGGCTCGTGCCTTCTCCTGGGGACAGCCGCTGCTCAGGAGATTCTTCCCAATCTGAGAATTCCTGACAGTGATCGCTGTCCGCCTGCCACGGCTCCTGCTCCCTGCACTCGCCCCACTCGGAGACAGCTGGGGAGGGCTCTTGCTCCCTGCCCTCATGCCAGTCCTGGAAATGCCAGTAGCTCCCCCATACTTGGACCAGCTCTTGCTCAAGGCCTTCATCCCACTCAGAGAGCTCCTGGCAGCTCTGGGCTTCTCCTGGGGACAGCTGTGGCTCAGTGCAGGCTTCCCCTGGAGTCCCTTGCTGGAACTTGTTCATTTCTCCTTAGCAGAGCTCTGGCTCTTCCTCAGCGCAGGACTCCACGGCTCCTCTCCTCCCTCTGCTTGCCCTCTCAGCCTCCTCCTGCTGCTCCCTCAAGGCCTGGGCTCTCTGTGAGCCGGGCCAGGGCCTGTGGGGCTGGGACTTGGGCTTCGCCTTCTCCTCCTCCGTGCCTGCAGTCCTCTGGCGCACACAGGTACCTGGACACAGCCACTGTCCTGGGACTGACCCAGGCCCCACAAGCCCTTTATATACCCCCCAGCCGGGGCGGGGCTCTGCCATGTCACAATGGACTTTGGGCACCGCAAGGTCCCGCGTCACCACGGGCCCTGACACACCGTGCATGTGTCACAAAGGCCACCCCGGCACCCCGTGCCTGTGTCACAAAGGGCACCCCGGCACCCCGTGCCTGTGTCACAAAGGCCACCCCGGCACCCTGTGCCTGTGTCACAAAGGCCACCCCGGCACCCTGTGCCTGTGTCACAAAGGGCACCCCGGCACCCCGTGCCTGTGTCACAAAGGCCACCCCGGCACCCCTTCCACAGCCCAAGGCACCAGGAGCGGCCTGGAGCAGTCCAGGCCTTGGGGGATTGCAGCCCCTTCTTTTGAGCCGCTCCTTCAAATGATCAGGAGTGGCTGGGGCCAAGTGAAGGTGCAAAAGGAGACCGTGTGTGTCTTCGTTTGAAAGACAGGGGCCTGCTAAGGGAGGCAGGAGGCTCCTTTGCAATGGAAAATGTAAACCTCCTCGCTCCCAATTATTATCCCTTTGAAAGGCACTCTCTGGCAAAGATAGGAGGACAGGAAGAACAGTTTGTGCTGCTTTTGCATGAATTGCTATTTGGTGAGCAGGGAAGAAGCCCCCCATGGAAATGATTTTACTGAGAGGAGCTGCTAAGCGAGAGCTGCCCCTGTGCCAAGCAAAATCCAAGAGCTGGCTAGCTGTGGGAACTGACTACCTATTAAAGCATTTAAAAAGCTGGATCCACCTCGGTGAGATTGACATTTTGCAGACAGGCAAGCCTGGGAAATCTCTCTCTTGCTTCCACCTTTGAGGAGGTACCCGGCTGCCGGTCGGGCCGGGCCCCGCTGCACTGCGGCCCTTGCAGTTGTGCTGACAGTGGCCACAACAATCCTTAAAGCTTCAGGGTCCCCTGACACCCGGGCAAACGAGGAGGAAATTAAAGGAGCAGGTTCACTGGAGTCCCCAAAACCAACTGGAATAGGAAAATCAAGTAGGGATGAGGCCCATAAAGCCTGCGCAGCACAGGAGCAAAGTGCAAAGACCAGGCCTAGGGGCAGACACAACAATATCTAGGGGAGGTGTGAGGGCGCAGTCTGAGGGCATGGGTCCAGACACAGACTGGGGTTAGAAAGATGCAAAATACTGCGACAAATTGCAACCAGTCAGGGGAGAGACACGGGAAGATTCTAGAAACATAACTTTCAGTGGGGTGACTTGATGAACGTATGAATTGCCATCAAGCCTTTGGCAAGTGCTTCCCAAGGCTTGAACTCAAAGCCTGCTGCTTCAGGGCTGAAGTCTTTCTGGCCCTGTGTCCCAGAAGGGCTGAATCGCACAGGCTCGGCCTGGCGGGGCCGGGCTGGCCCCAGCAGTGACCGGGTGGGGACGGGAGGCTGCGGGACCCCGGCTGAGGCTGGGCCGGACCACGGCTGCTCACACCTTGCCGAGCCTAAGCCGTGCCCCGCTGCCGGCCCCCGCTGAGCTGGAGTCCGCTGGGCTCCGGGAGGAGCTCCGGGTGGGTCCAGGCCCCCTCGGCCATGGCCTGACGCTGCCCGCCGCAGCCCTTCACACCTGGGCTAGCTCTGCTCACTGGCCGCTGGCAGCGCCAGGAGTGGGGAACGGTCTGGGAGCTGTTTTCCCCAGACCGAACCTTCAGAGCCTCTCCGCCACTCAAGGCTCTGCGGATCTTAGCGTCGTGGGCTTCAGTGAGGAGATGGAGGAGACCCAGAGTCCAAGCAGCTTTCCAGGAACAGGATTTATTAAGGGAAAGGAGCAGTGACAGGACGAGGGCAGGAAAGACACACAGGGATCCAAGGACTCCGAGCACTGAGCACTCCTGTGCTCTCCAATTTAAAGAGGGGAGGGTACAAACCAAGGACCAATGGGAATACAGTATGGGAGGAGTCAGGAGGAGGGTTCACAATACAAGGAGCCAATAGGGGTAACATTTGGGAGGGGCGGCAGTCACAAAGCCAATGGGGCTTCGAGTAGGGGATGAAAGGCAGGGAACTTGCTGGAACAAAGGGTTGGGTTTACCTTGAATGACAGGGACCAGGGGCAGGCTAAAGGTTATGGACAAGGAAGGTTCAGGAAAAAGGGGAGGGGTTTACAAAAACTGACAGGAGGGCAAAACCATTACAGAATCATAGGGACATAACAACAGGAGCAAACCATTCACTTAATAATCAGAACAAAATAAACAGACTGCAACAATGGCCCGTGCGGCACACGGTAATTGAAAGAAATTGGCCAGGAGACAAGACTCCCATTTGATGCCTTTATTAGGATTCAGCTCTTGGGGTGTGGGGGGCCCAAGGGATTGCTTCCATCACAGCCATTCCCACACTGTCAGCTCCAAACAGGAGACACAATTCAGCTTTGCAGCACACACTGCAGAGCTGGGGCTTCCATCCTCATGAGAGTAGTCAGGGACCTGTCATCCTGGTTTGCTGTCTAGGGTTGTCAGTCCTTTCCAGTCCTCTTTAGGTCATGGTGAGGCAGGAAGATGGTTTCTAAGCAGGTTTAGGTGATGCAGGGAGATGATCTTGCATCATAGCTTGCTCAAATACGTTTCCTTGTCCTTTTATTCCTCTGTTAGCTCATTGTTTTGGTGTCCTGCATGCCTTAGTTTGCATTTTACTCCGTTACACAGCTTCCTGGGAGTTTCCTTGTTCTAGTGTGGCACAGCGACCATGGGGGTTGCCTCCTTCTGTGGCATACCTTTCTAATGGGTTGCTTTTGTTAGTTGGATTTAGCCCCCATGGGAGCAGCTCTGTTACAAGGTAGCAGGGAAGTAAGGGGAAAGGGTACAGGAATGTCTCATAAGAACCTTTAAAACACTTCAGAAACTGGTAAGTAATTAACATTACTAATAACCATCGGAGTAAACAAGGGGTACAAGGTTTACAAATGGGATAAGAACATTAACTGTACATAACTAAACACAGTATTTCATCCGGGGTGGATTTCTTGAGAGATTTTATTCATGACACCTCTCTTCCCCTATGCCCTGCACACCATGGGTAGCAAAAAAAAGGTCTTGTGAGACTGCCTATTATAACTATATGCCTATGTAATATGCTATATTTATATACATAAGGAAAAAAAAAAATAAAGGAACAATGCTAGAGAAAAGGAAAATTGCTGCTCTCTCAGGTGGTGCCCAGCAGACAGAGCCTGCCAGATCAGCTCTCTGCAGAGCTCCAGCAGCACAGCCAGCCTAGGCCCGACAGACGAGGCTTTGTCCTCCATGCCCTGCGCAGCTGATCTTGCAGGTTATCAAAGACGGAATATCGAGCCCTCTCTATTGCCTGTAGGATGTACAGTGTTTGAATTGCCAGGTTTACAATGGCAGGGCTGCTGCCATCCACCATGTTCACAAGGGCTGGAAGAGAGACGAACAGAGCCACGGTCAGATCCCAGACCTGTGAGGGCCCACGGATAGCCCCCTGCCAGGGCCATCCCAGTCGGCTCTTGCCATGGCCAGCAGGGAGCAGGGACTAAGGGGATCAGCCTGAAGCTGCTGGCCACGAATGCCCCATGTGCCCCTGAAATCTCGGTGTGCTCTTCTCACGCCGCCCCTCATCCACACGGGGAGCAGAGCCCTCCGCAGCCAGGCCAGGACTTGCAGCTCCACCCGCCAGCCCCACTGACAGCCCGCTGCCCTCACTCACATTTGTAAATGAGCTGCATCTCTTCCTTCTGCCCCCTCAGGAGCCGCCCGGCTATCCCTGGGAACACAGAGCCTGTCAGGGCCCCAGCGGCACAGCTCCCTGCCAGCGGCGCTGCCAGCCCTGTGGCCACACGGCCTCCCGCCCCGGCAGGGCTCAGCCCGGGCCCTTGCCGCATCCTGACTCAGCCCAAGGGCACGGCTGCCAGAGGCCGGCAGCAGCAGCCCCGAGGGCAGCCGGGGCTCCAGGGCGCCGGGCCCGGGTGCCGCTGCCGGGGCAGCAGCCGGGGCCGGGGCCGAGCTGCGGCGGGGCGGGGAGGGAGCCCGGGCTCGTGGCTCACCGATGAACCTGATGGCGGCCTCTTGCAAGGGCTCCTGTGGGCAGTCCAGGTACGGCAGGGCCCGGCGCAGCTGCTCGGCCGCTCGCCTCTCATCCTGTCCCAGCTGGAGAGAGCGGCAGGAGGGAAGGGTTGGTGCGGGCTCTGCCTCTGCGGCCAGCCCCGGCCTCCCGTGCCCACCCAGCCCTGAGGCCCGGCCAGCAGCCGCTGGCGCCGGGCTCTGGAGGGGGCAGAGGGCCGGCTGCTGCCCGGGGAGCCGCGGTGCCGCCCCTGCCCGCAGCCCCAGTGTGGGGCTCCATTGGCACCCGGCTCGGGGCCACAGGAGCCTGGAGAAGAAGCCGTGTGGCCGGCTGCGGCACTGGGCAGGGGCACAGCTGCCAGCCCCACAAACCGAGCGCCGGAGACAGGGGGCTTCTCCAGGCTGAGGCTGGGCCTTCCAAGCCGTCCTTACCAGGCACTCGGTGATCATCCACAGCTTCTTCTTCTTCACTGGTCTTTCCAGATCTCTCCTCTTCAGGAACTCAGCCGCACAAAGCAGCGTTGCCCAAGAAGCCTGGAGAGCAGCAGAGACCCGCAGATGGCCCCACAAGCCAGGACACAGGACCCGCATTTGTGTGCCAAGGCCTGGAGGAGGCTGCAGCCGGCAAGGTGCCAGGGCAGGAGGCAGCCGAGCCCCGTGCCCGGGTGACAGCAGCAGCCCGGGAGTCCTCACCTCCGCCACCTGCTGGTTCTCGTCATGGCAGTGGAAGAAGAGTGGCAGCAGGCTCTGGTGCACGTGTGACTTCAGGGCCTTTTTTTCCTTTTCCGTTAGAACAGTCATCAGCGATCGGAAGAATAATATGGACACCAGCTGCACCTGGCTATTATCCTATATGAAAGGAAGGAAAAAACACCTCAGCCCTGTCTGCATGGGGCTCAGCAGGGCGCAGGTGGGCAAATCCCCAGGGCACCAAGTGTCTGGGCAGCACCCAGTGGCCTCGGCTGGGGGCACAGAGCCTTACATGGTCAAAGAGTGGCAGGAGCGCCTCAGCCAGCTGCAGAGCCATGTGGCTGGGTATCAGCATGTCCTTGTCCAAAACTATAAAGCTGAGCACCATGATTGTCTTCCTAACTATCTCTCCATCTGCATCCCACAGGAGCTCCACAAGACTTTCAGTCAGGCTCTGCATTTTTTCAGCCTGTGTGGAAGACAAGTCTGTGAAACGCCACCCTGCTGCCACAGGGCCAAGAGGCCAAAGGCCTGTCCCAAAGCACTCAGGCAGCTGAAGCAGGAGGCAGGAGAGCTGGCAGCAGCTGCCTCGGTGCCCAAAGCCCAGCTGAGCCCAAGTGACTGCGTTCCCCAGCACTGCTTCAGCCACTGCCCACTTCTCACCATCGAGGGATCATCAATCAACTTGAAAAGGGCCCTGAGTGCCAGGTGACGCCTGTCCCTGCTCTCGCTACTCAGGTGCCTTGAGAAGATTTCCAGGACTCTGTTAGCACTGCGTTCGCTCAAGTCCAGGTAGTCCAGGATCTGAAAGGCACAGGGCAGTGACAGGGGAGCCAGCTGGCAGGAGCCCAGAACCAACACAGGGCATGGGCACCATCCCAGGCAGCTGCAGCTGTGAGGGGGCAGAGAGGTGGCAGACAGCTCTGCAGGGAGGCAGTTTTGGCCATGGGGCTCACCTCCACAAGGAATGCCAGGGCAGGCAGATCCCAGCGTGCCTCCTGTGTGCTGAGCAGCTGGAGTAGGTAGGGAACAATGCGGGAACACAAGGGGATAGAGGCAGACGACATCTCCCTGCCAGGGTGAAAAAGTAGCCAAGACTGTGAGCCAGGGGGACAAACATCTCCCAGGCCTGATTCACAGAGCTCTGATCTTTGACCACTGTCCTGCAAGGGGACCTGGGCCCTTGGGGAGGTGACTCCTTGTGGGCACCCGCCTCTCCCAGCCTTTTCCAGTCTCCTTAGCTGTCCCTTGGTGACGAGGCCCTCTGGCCCACAACAGTGGGGACTGTGTTGGGCAACCTCAGCACGGGGCACAAATGCCAGAGGCAGTGGGAAGAAGGGGGTCTCACCTGGCCAGCAGACCCACGGCATAGTGGTGGGTGTCAGCAGAGAGCAGCTTGTCCCAGCCACGCTTGTGTTCCATTTCCACCACCACTTCCTCACGATGCATTTGGCAGAGCAGGGACTTCAGGGCCTGCACTGCAAAGCTGTGTGCACAGCAAAGCCCAGGTCACGCTGGGAGCACTGGCTCCTGCCGTGGGGACATGGCAGGGACAGGAGGAGTGGGATGGAGCACCTGTTGGGGCTGATGGCAAGGCCGTGTTGCTCCTGGCATCCCTTCCAGAAGGCATTGAGATCCTCTGGCATCTCCAAAGTGCTGAAGAACACTTGGAAGAGCAGATGCACAAAGAGGCGGGGGAAATGCACTGTCACTACATGTGGGACACAGGGCATCTGAAGGATCTTCCACATCAGCACAGTTGCCTGCAGAGGACAGAGAACCCAGAGACAGTGCTCAGTGCCGAGGTGTCCGGGTGTCAGGGCCTGAGTGTGGCAGGGAGAGGTCAGGGGAAACCCTTGGGGAGCATCAGGCCTGGTGCCCCTGAAGCTGCCCCTAGGCCAGGTTTCAGCCTGGTGCCTGAGGCAGGGAGATGCAGTGGGGGAAGGAGGAAACAGAGCTGCTGAAGACACGGCTGGCCATGGGCTGAGCAAAGGCCAGTTGCAGAAACTCACAGCCAGGGCAAAGACACCCGTGTTGTCCCCATCAGAGGTGCACGTGCTGTGCTCTGGCCAGTTCCCCAGCACATCGAGGACTATCAGGTATGCCTGCTCCGCTGTCCTGGGCGAGCACAAGATCGTCTTCCACATGGTCATAGCAGCTCTGCGGGGCGACAGCTCTGTCTCACGGGGGTCTCAGACACATCCCCGTGGCCTGGGCAGCAATGGGGAGCTGAGCTGGCTGCCAGCTCTGCCTCTGCCTGCTGCCCCTCGCCAGCAGCAGCACCCAGGCAGCCCAGCCCTGTGGGGACAGGGCCCAGAGGGGCCATGGCATGGCAGCAGGCTCAGGGGCCGATGGAGCAGGGCTGGGAAGGGGAGCAGCCAGAGGGCTCTGGAAGTCTCTGTTGGTCAGACACCTGGGCCAGGCTGTGCAGGCTGATGGGCTGAGGAGCCCTGAGCCCTCTGGGCACGTGGGCCCCGTACCTGTCACACGTTGGGGCCACACGCAGGAGAGCAATGACCACATCAGTGGGCTGTGCCTCGCTCAGATCCAGCAGGGTCCTGTTCAGCCTGTGCTCAGAGAACTGATTGGCCATGAGCCACTGGTGGATGTACCTCACCATGGCAGGCACCTGGAGAAAGCACAAGGGGAGACTTGGAAAGCTGCCAGAGGGAGTCAGGAATGTCCCCAGCTTCCCCAGAGAAGTGCTTCCCTTGTCACCATGCTGCAATGGCCTCAAAGGCTTAGAGTGATCAGCAGGTGTGGCTTGGGAGGCCAAGCGATCCCTGGAGGATCAAACCCTGGCCACAGGCTGCTTACTTGCTTTTGACTGTAAAAACCCTCCTCTACAAGCATATCCAGCAGGGCAGCAGTGGCCTTGGTGTTGAAGATGTATGAATAAGGTCTGACCCCAGTGGCCATGGCGCTGGTCCCTTCCTCCCGAATTCTCTTGATGAAGTTGCAAACCAGCTGTAGGAGAAGGGCAGGAGATGGAAACATCAGGGATGTTCCATGGAGTGCTCCAAGCTCCACTGCTGGGCTGAGCAGTGCCAGCAGGCCCAGCCCAGGTGGGGATGGCTGCAGATACCTGCGCTGCTCTGCGGAAGCGGCCACGGGCAGGCTCCTGCTCTTGTGTCTTTTCCATGGCTGCATCTGGCAAAGAGCAGCCAGAGCTGAGGGGCTGCGGGAGAGGCTGGAGAACACAGCCCAGCCCTGCACTCCCCAGGCAGGGACAGCCCTGGGGTGGCTCAGGGGATGGAGCACAGCCAGTGCTGGGGGGGCAGCACCAGTCCCTCTTTTATCCTGTCCATGGGTGTGTCTCCACAGGACAGGGTGGGATGGGATGAGATGGGATGCAATGGGATGGGATGGGGCCAAGATGACTGCAGGCACCAGCCCTGTGGCCCAGCTCTGCCACTCACCCTCCTCCAGCGGCTGGAACTGCTGCACCTCTTCAGTCTCTGGTCCTGGGGCAGCTCCAGGGCCTTCTTCCTCTTCCTCCTCCTCCACCCAGGCCAGCTTGGGCACTCTTGGGGGTCGCTGCTCCGTATCTTCTTCAGGACTCTCCCATCCTTTCCATAGGAACAGCACCAGGGGATGGCATGGCATACAATGGGATGGGGCCAAGCTGGCAACAGGCACTAGCCCTAAGGCCGAGCTCTGCAACTCACCCTCCTGTGGTGCCTGGAACTCCTGCACCTCTTCAGACTCCTGTGCCAGGACAGCTCCAGGGCCTTCTCCTTCCTCCTCCTCAACCCAGGCCAGCTTGGGCACTCTTGGGGGTCGCTGCTCCATGGCAGGGACTGGATTAATGGCTACTTGCAGGAGAGATGGCTTGGGAAAGCTCAAGTCAGCAAGTCCTGCAGTCGTGCCTGGAAGGCACCTGCAAGACTGAAGTCCTGGCAAGACAGCAGGACAACAAGTCCTGCACTCGGGTCTTGAGGGCTCCTGCCACAAGGACAGGAGGCTCCTCGTCAAGGATTGTGGTCTGGTTTCAAGGGCAGTGACTGCAGGGATGGGCGATGCCTCAGAAAAGCTCCAGGTCACCAAATCCCACAGTCTGCCCTTGAGAGAACCTTAAGAAAAGAAGCCTTGGCAAGGCCACAGGTCAGCAAGTCCCGTGGTCTGGCCTCGAGGTCACCTGTAGGAATAACGGCTCAGAAAAGCTCCGGGTCCGACACAAACGAGTGCGCTGTGCGGGGGCTCCTCACAGCACCGCTCTGCCGCGTCCTGTCCCGTCGCGTGCACTGGGCACTGTGGCATGGCCCTGTCACCGCCAGCTCCTATGTCACCACGTGTCACAAAGGGCTCTCTGACACCCTGTCCATTTCCATCCCATGGTGACCATGTGTCACAAAGGGCCCTTGCACACACTGCCACCTGCCATGGGGCCGCCCCCATCCCCCCCAAAGTGGCCCAGGTTGGAAGGAATCCCTTGCCCAAAGTGTCTTAGACAGCCCAACAGGATCTTTAGGAACGCCTCAAACCCTCAGCAAACGCTGCCCTGCTCTGCAGGCTCAGGGCAGCAGAAGGAGCCCCCAGGGCTGCCGACGCAGCCGCAGCAGGAAGGGCACGGGGCCCGTCACAGAATCTGGAACGGCCTCCTTGGGACATGTCCCGGCTGGTGGCCATTCTAAATTCACAGGTGTGACACAGACAAGGAACATCTGGGCCAAGGCACGAAGTGTCCACTAGAATGTATTTTAGCACATTAGAAAGACTTGGGAGGAATCCCAGAGGGTCATTTTTTGAAGCAAAGTGATCTGATTAAATACTGTAACCAACGGAAGGCTTGGTAAAAATTAGAAAGTGGTGAAAATGGACTGCCTAATGGAACTTTAAATGATCATCCACTGTTACAGTTGATGTTATTTTTAAGAAAAGAAGACAAATGAGACCAAGTGATATGTGCAAGACACATTTTTTTACCCTGAAGAATAAACCTGAGTGGCACAAAGAATATGGCTTTGATTTAGACCCCCAGGAGACTTTGGTCCTTCCTTTGGAAAGAGATAACAGGTGGAAAATAAAGAGATGTTGTTCAGCATGTAGTTTAGGGCAAAGATGTTTGAAACTGGCAAAAAAGCATGAGGAAGACACTGTTATAGATGTCCAAGACTCACAGCCGAGTTATTCCAGGCCAGCGCTACCTTCCCCCTCAAGCAACCAGTCCTCTCCCTCAATTAAATGAAAGTGAGAATGAGATGAATAATCCTGGTGAGGGGACAAGTGTGAGGATGCCAGTGACAACATGTACAAGGAATAAAACCAAGAAAGCTTTGCCTTTAGTCACCCCCTTAAGGCAAGCAGTGGGTCCCACAGGAGAAGCTGTGTGGGTGAAGATCCCCTTTTCTACTGGTGACCTGAATAACTGGCAGGAAGAAGTTCATAATTATAGAGAAAACCCTAGCAAAGTGGCAAAAAGATTGGAGTTAATAGTCAAGAACCGAGACCCAGACTGAGGTGATTTCATGATGACAGCGCTAAGGAAAACAGATAAGGAGTTGGTGATGAAGATGGTCAGAGCACATGTGCAGGGAGAAATTGCTAGTGGAGCCTTACAGGGTACAGTGGACCAGTTGTTTCCTATTGTAAACCCTTTGTTGGGCCCGAATGATGCCAAGAACTGTGAGATGTTAACTGGATACTGGGAACTGTGGGGGCCGAGGAAGCAGCCAATGCTGTAGCCACTCTCCCCTGGAGGAAAAGCCCATAGGAGGCTTTCACTGACCGCTCTCCCCCAGAGGCTACAGGCCTCGATGGGGAGCTGTCATTTTTACAGCCACACGTTAAGTGGTTCCCAACATGTCTTTCCCCCTGTATGCATATTATTTTTACTCTGTTGGCCCTTCCCCCTTGTTCCACCCCTGACTCCTCAGACCATTGTCCCTGCTGCTCCACCCCACCCCCTGCTTTTCCCATATAATCCCTGCTCTCACTGAGCCCGGGCCAGTTGTTGTCTCTGGGACCCTTCAGGAGAGAAGAATAAAGACCTCCTTGGAACCCCACACGGTGCCTCCCGTCTCTTTTCTTCGGCAGCACCCGAGGAACAGTGGCCATTCCAAAAGCCCTTTGAAGGACTCGCAGCTGAATCACGGGGGCAAGGCAAGCGTGCCTGTGCGCCCAGGGGAAGTGCCACAGGAGACGCTTCCCTGGGAAGGTCGCGGCACCCTGACCACCTCCGCTCGCCGCGACAGGTGGGGCCCAACAGGGAGCTCTGCCAGCGGTTCCCTGGTTCCCTGGTTCCCTGGAGAAGCGTCTCCTGCAGCACCAGCTGCAGAAAGCAAGTCGCTCTTGGGTCTGTCACTTCCCTGAGGAAACCCCATCGTGTTTTAGCAAGGGCTATCCAAGGGGACACCGGGACCCTCCTAGGACCATCCGGGGAGCGAGGAGAAGATTTCCCCAAGGACCAGCCAGTGGGTGACACCACACCCAGCAGTTTTGGTTCACCCAGTGGAGGTGGAAAAAGATGCTAAAATCGGGATTTGGCCTTTCTGGGAGGGTTTTGGAGACAGTTTTATACCCACGGGGAACAAAATCCTTCCTGGTTTTAACAAATCCTTTTGGAATGCTGCACATGACTCACCTGGGCTGGGAAAAAATGGGAAAACATCTGGGAAAATCATAGATTTCCCACTTAACAGCTCCATCCCTTTGGAATGCTGCACATGACTCACCTGAGCTGGGAAAACCTGGGAAAATCCTGGAACACACACCTGAGGGAGAGGTTTGTTAATCCTGGCTCATCCCAGGAACTTCCATTCCTCAATCCAGAAAGGATGGGTTAGGGAGACCCCCAGTCTGGGAGTGCCTATGACACCTCCTAAAAAAACGTTTCTTTGCTTTTCCAATTCCAGAAAGGAAATTCCTGTATTATTTTCCATCAGGAAATTGGGTTAATTAAATTAGTGCAGGCTTTTCCACCAGCATTCCAGTCCTTGTCATTCCAGCAGTTCCACTAATCCCTATCCCAGGTGCGATTCAGAGGGTTGGGATTTCCTGGTCCTGAGCAACAACGTCTGCAGTGGCACAGGAAACTCACAGCTCATGGGAACAACTTTCTGTGTGACTCCAGAGGCCACGACAAACCTGAGTGGTTTCCCTCCCGTCCCCCAGCCCTTCCTGGCCCCAGGGGCTGATGGCATTTGTGCTCCCTCAGGTTCATCTCCCCACAGCAGCACCATGGGGGTGCTGACGCCTGCTCTGGGCAGTGCAAACAGGGGCTCCTGAGCCAGTGCTGCCGTGTCTGTGCCTGCAAGGATGCGGCACCTCTCTGAGCTGGGGGAGAGGCCAGGGCTGCACAGGGGGGATGTTGTTGGCAGCTCCATGAGGACGCTCTGGGACGCTGCCCTGGGGTGTCCAGCGCAGTGGGGATGGATCAGCCCCTGCTCTGCTGCTCCTTCCCGTCTCCCCCAGGGACCTTGCAGAGCCCCAGCCATGCTGTTTGCCCCCAGCCTGCCCACAGCCAGCCTGGGGCTGCTCACGGGGGTTTTCTGTGCTGAGCTTTGGCCTGGCCGTGTTCTTGAGAGAGCCTGGGCAAGGAGCCTGGAGCCCCCAGGCCCTGCCCTGAGGCGTCAGCGCTGCCCCAGCAGTGCCCATGGCCTGTCCCTGCTGCAGCCCCGGCACTGCCACCCCCAGGGCTGTGCCCGGCCCCGAGAGCACTCAGGCCCTGCAGCAACACCAGGGCCAGGAGGGCAGCGGGGCAGTGGCACGGGAGCAGCACTGGCAACACCAAGTGCTGCTGCTCCTGGGCACAGCTGCTGTGCCAGCACTGATCTGCCCCCAGCTCTGCACACAGACACTGCTGCTGCAGCTCCAGAGAAGGGAACAAAAGGGGCATCTCTGGAGAAAACTTTGCTGGGAGATCCTCTCGTTCATTGAAAGCCACCAAGAGCACAGCCCCTCATTGACACAGTCTTTGGCCACAGGGATGGTGGAGAGAAACAAAATGAGAAATGGCACAAACAATGACATTTCATTGTGGACAGGATTAAAAAAGGAAAACACAGAATACCTCCAAAATTAAACCAACAGGAAGTATCAAAGTTGATTTTTATTATAAGTGATTTGCAGAAATGTTCCAGCAGTTTAATGTTTCTGAAACCATCCAGTCATCAGTGTCCACACTGCAGCCCTGAGCTCCTGGTTCCTCAGGCTGTAGATGAGGGGGTTCAGGGCTGAAGGCACCACTGAGTACAGAACTGACAGTGCCAGATCCAGGGATGGGGAGGAGATGGAGGGGGGCTTCAGATGAGCAAATGTACCAGTGCTGATGAACAGAGAGACCACAGCCAGGTGAGGGAGGCAGGTGGAAAAGGCTTTGTGCCGTCCCTGCTCAGAGGGGATCCTCAGCACAGCCCTGAAGATCTGCACATAGGAGAAAACAATGAACACAAAACAGCCAAATACCAAACAGGCACTGACTGCAATGAGCCCAAGTTCTCTAGTGTAGGAATTGGAGCAGGAGAGCTTGAGGATCTGAGGGATTTCACAGAAGAACTGGCCCAGGGCATTGCCATGGCACAGGGGCAGGGAAAATGTATTGGCTGTGTGCATGAGAGCATTGAGAAAGCCACTGGCCCAGGCAGCTGCTGCCATGTGGGCACAAGCTCTGCTGCCCAGGAGGGTCCCATAGTGCAGGGGTTTGCAGATGGACACGTAGCGGTCGTAGCACATGATGGTCAGCAGGGCAAGCTCTGATCCAAGGAAGAAGATAATCAGAAAAACCTGTGCAACACATCCTGTGTAGGAGATGTGTCTGGTGTCCCAGAGGGAATTGTGCATGGCTTTGGGCACAGTGGTGCAGACGGAGCCCAGGTCAGTGAGGGCCAGGTTGAGCAGGAAGAAGAACATGGGGCTGTGCAGGTGGTGGCTGCAGGCTACGGCGCTGATGATGAGGCCGTTGCCCAGGAGGGCAGCCAGGGAGATGCCCAGGAAGAGGCAGAAGTGCAGGAGCTGCAGCTGCCGCGTGTCTGCCAATGCCAGCAGGAGGAAGTGGCTGATGGAGCTGCTGTTGGACATTTGCTGTGGCTGCACGTGGGGACCTGTTCATGAAGAAAAGTAGTAGTGACAAATCAGGAGAGGCTGGGAGTCACCCAGCCTTGTTCCTGCTCTGTGAAAACTTCACCCAGGTCCCTGCCTGAGCTCCAGCTGTGCTGTCTGAGTGTGCCAGGAGCAGCCAGGCCTGTGCCTGGGGCTCTCCAGGAGCCATCCCTGCCCTGCTGCCCTGGGTTTCTGGCCATGCAGGAGAGGGACAAGGCTGGAAATTCAGGATTTGTCAGAAGAATCACTCCTAATGCAGAAGGGCTTGTTGCCATCTGCACCACACTTCTAATGTATGGCAGGATTTGGTTTTAGGAATTATTTTCCTACGCACACATCATTCCTGGTTCTCTGAGGTCAGAAATCCCCAGCATTTCTGCTGCACTCAGAGTTTGCCACCGAGAGATGTGAGAGGCAAAGGATTCCCTGTGGCTTAGGGAAGGTGAGGGGCTGGATGGGCTTGTTCCCAACTGCCCTGGGTTTGCACCTTTGGCTGGAATCAGAGCACAATCACACTCCTGTGTCACCCTGGCATAAACCAGGCCCTGCCCAGAGCAGAGGGATCCCTGAATGTCTCACCCTCTCTAAAGGTCTCTGGGCAAGGTCTCAGCACCCCCCTCTGCCAAGGACACTCACGGCTCCCTTGGCAGAGCCAACAGCATTTCCTCAGCTGTGGCATCTCTGCCCTTCCCCGTGGGACATTCAGGGAACTCTGAGAGGCTCTGGCACAGATTTGCAGCCAGGAGGGCAGCTCAGAGCTTGGAAGGACACAGCAAGGAGATCCCCAGGTGTGCCCATGATGGGATCTCAGGGAGGGGGCTCAGCTCATTCCCCTTTGCCATGGACTGCTTTTCTCACAGCCCCACAGGTCACAGGGAAGCTGGGACACCCCATTCCCATGGACACACCTGCCTGGCAGCAATCCCAAGGGCAGGGCCTGACTCAGCTGCTGCAGATGCCAGAGCCTCCCTGAGAGCCCCAGATACCAATGACAATATCAGAGCAGTGCATTTAGGCTGTTTAGGAGGCTCCCAGCAGAGAGACTGAGCACCCAAACTTACAATTCTGTCATCTCTGTACATGTTCAAACATTACTTTGCTGTTCCTGGTGTGTCACTTTCAACTCAGAATGTTCTGTGATTCTGGGATTACAATTCCTCTTCTGCTTCTCTCATCCCCTTCATTGTCTATAATCAAAAGAGAAAAAAACCCCAAACCTTTGCAACAGTGTTAGAACAGTAAAGTAAAAACCAGACCTTTATTGGAAACTTCCATGTATCCCAGTGGGGATAGGGTGCACCCGGGCCCTTATTTCAACAATTTATTAAGGTTGATTAATTAGGATATTTAACAGAAACATTCAATAGGAGATTCAGCTGCCCCAGTTACACACCCCTGAGTCAACCCATTGGAGTAGGTCGAAGGGTTTCTATGCCCCACTTTTTGTTATGACTGCTCACATTCTGGTTACAAAACAAAAAGTTCTTCTTGTAGCTCCTCTCCCTGATGATAAGACAATACAGTATTGCAGAAATCTATTTAGAAGATCAGATTATTTTTCTAAAATCTAAGAGAAAGGTTAGGAAATATATTAGAGTTAATTAAGGATAATAGTTGTCCTTAATTATAATATAAATGTAATATAATATAATATAATATAATAGTATAGTATAGTATAGTATAGTATAGTATATAATAATAGTTTAATAGAGTTAATTAAGAATTAAAATTTAATAATTACATAATAATAGTTTACAGATCTAAAAATATATTAAAAATGCATAAAAAGCAAAAATCTTTTTGCTATCATCTCAACTTTCCCACCCTGCTTAAAGAGAGAAATTGAACACAGTCTCAGGAAAGCTCCTGATCTTTACAGCAATCCCAGGCTCACCTTCTTTTGGGAAGTGTCCTCTGGAGCTGTGTCCAGGCTGGACTGGAGCTGGGAGCAGCCCTGCCCCACACAGCCCCTCTCAGCAGCAGCCCCTGCCCTGCTCAGGGTGGCTCCTTCACCCCACAGCTTCTCCCCAGCGCTGGGAGCAGCTCCCCGGGCCGGCTGAGAGCTGTCCCTGGCAGGCAGCAGAGTCCCTGCCCCAGCACAGCGCCCTGGGCTGCAGGACCCTGCTCTGCAGGACAGCCCTGGGCACCCCTGGCTGCTCTGCACAAGGGACAGGCAGAGAATGTACTCACAGAGTCTGTAGGCACTGGCATGTTCCAGCTTTAGGAGATGCCTCCAGGAGCTGCAGCTGCATTGTCCTGCAGCCAGAGGCTTCCTGTGCCAAGGGCTGGCAGGGATTCTGCCCCAGGCACTTCTCAGCCCCTTCCCAGCCCTGACTGATTGAAGCTCTCTGTGCCTCTGGGCTGTGCCCAGGGTGGCTGCAGGCAGTGCCCCAGCCCTGCTGGGCTGGCAGAAGAGCTGCTCAGCAAGAGAAATGTGCTTTTGAAGCTCTTCTTGGTTTCCAGGAGCTGCCTCTGTGCCAGGAGCCCGGCCCAGCTCAGCAGCACAGACACAGCAGCAGGACTTTAATGAGCCCCTTGGGGCTTTGTGCTGAGGCCCTGAACATCAGTCCCTGACAGGGAGGGGAAGAAAGCTCTCAAGAACTCCAAGTCAGAATCCAACTCCAAAGTTTCTTTTCCTTTTAATGGGTCCCACTGAGGGACATGACTGAGAAAGTGTCCCCAGGCCCCAGGCAGAGCAGGGAACTGGAGGCACTGATGACAGCTGGGGACAAAGAGAAGCCAAGGCTTGGTGCCCTGGGCCACAGCAGCCAAAGCTGTGCCAGCAAGGGCTGTGAGGAGACACCTTGTCCTGAGGCCCTGGGGCCTCCTGGCACAGCCCCAGCAAGGCTGGCCACTGTCACCCCCTTGGCCTGCCCTCAGCATCCCCCCTAGCCCACATGCTAGTGGCCTCAGGGATCTGCTGGAAGGAGTCCCTGGGGAGCCTTGCTCAGGAATGGCCCTGGGGGCTCCTTCATGCTCCCAGGGACTGCAGCTTTTTCAAAGGACTTTGGCTTTTGCCTTGGAGTCTCTGAGAGCTTTGTGCAATCCTGGCCTCCAATTATCTGCTGTAATTAGTCCCTTGAGAGCCTTTGTCAGTAACAACACTCAGTGGGGCTCATTAATGCTTCAAGGTACTTCAGGTTCTTAAGGCACTTTCCTTTTTCCTTCCCACCCTGAGTCTCTGAGAAGTTTGTGCAATCATGGCCCCAATTATCTGCTTTAACGAGTCCCTTGGGAGCTTTGCATTGACACTCAGTGGGGCTCATCAATACTTTGAGATACTCAGGGCTTTTTCAGCTACTTTGGATTTTCCTTTCCACACTGAGTCTCTGGGAGGTTTTTGTGCAATCCTGGCCTCCAGTTCTCTCCTCCAAGGAGTCCATGAGGAGCCTGTGTTGGGGATGGACCTCAGTGGCACCCATTAATGCCTGGAGACACTTTGGGTTTTTCCTCTGACTTGGGCTCCTGGAAAGGTTTGTGCAGTCTCCTCTCAGGTCCTGAAGTTGAAGGGCTCAGCTCCAAATGCACCATGGGGCTCATTAGGATCAAGCAAATCCTAACAAACCATGGCTGTGCCTTGATTTCCCTCTGGTCTGGTGCAGTTCTCAGGAAAGTTTCCTACAATAGTTCTGGAGAAATAGCTTGAAGAACTTCTAAGAAATATGTATTCCTGTTTCAAAGGGTGTCTTTTATTCCTGTTCTCTTTAGAGCAGAGATGATTGCAGCATTCAGTGATGGATATTGATCCAGGGTCTCTCCTAAGGAGGTGTGGCCAGGTCAGAGAAGCTGTGCCTTGAGGTCTGACCCAGTGGGGACAACCTTGCTCCACATTCCCCAGCCCCATCCTGTCTCTCCTCCCTCCCCTGGGACCTGCTTTGCTCACAGAACTGGCTGCACTCAGGCAAAGAGGGGTTTTCCTTCTTTGATTTTAGCAATCTAAAACTGCTGAGTTTCCCCATGGAAAACAGACACCCTCCTCAAGTGTGTGCCAAGGCCAAGGTGCCACCAAGGAGGTTCCCCTTCCCCAAGGCAGAACCACACAAGGAATGTTTCAGACACACAGGGAGTTCTACAATGAACACAACCCCAGAGTTAGCTGAAGGCAGAATTAGAGCAGCTGCTGAAGGACATACAAGCTCTGAAGACCTTGCAGCTGAAAGCACCAAGTGGGTTGTTGGGAGGTGTGTGAGTGAGGCAAGAGTGAGGGAAGGGAAATGCAGAGAGCCCTGGAAGTGTTTCTGTGCAGACAGGCTGCTGCAAGGGCAGCATTTGCCTTCTCTGGGGGGAACTGTGATGGAGGTAGGGGTAGAGTGACCTCCCCAGTGACCTCGAGATGTCACACAGCCACCTGGGATGCCACAGCCCACTCAGTGGTGTCACACAACCTGCCCTGGGATGTCACACCACCATTCTGTGATGTCACATCTCTTCCTATATGCCACAAAAACACCTTGTGATGTCACATAGCCTCCTGTGATATCACACAGCCACATTTGATGTCATAGCTCACTCTGTGATGTCACAGTCAGCACTGTGATGTCATACAACCTGTCCTGAGATGTCACATGGCTCTTCTATGATGTCACAGCCCACTTTAGGATTTCATATCACCACCATGTGGTGTCACAGTCTGCTCAGTGATGTCACAACCCTCTCTGTGATATTCTCTATCTAACCTCTGGTGTCATAGTCCTCTCTGTGATGTCACAACCCACTAAGTGATATCACCCAGGCCACACTGTGATGTCATGCAGCCACACTACAATGTCACAACCTGCACTGTGATGCCACAGATCTCCTCTATGATACCGTAGCTGCTCAGAGACCTCACACAACAAACTCTGTCATGTCACAGCCCCAGCTGTGACCTCACACAGCCCACTCGGAGCTGTCACACAGCCCCTTTCTGACATCACAGCTGCTCTGGGGCTCCAGGACACAGCCACAGAGGTGCTGCTGGGACACAGCCCCCTCTGGCACATCCCACAGCCCCTGCCAGTGCTGAGCCCCTGGCAGCTCTGTCTGGGCCTGCTCTCTGTGTCCCTGAGCTGCCCTGGCAGGGCCCCAGCCCTGCTGGGCTGTGCTCAGGAGCTGCTCCTGGCCAGAGCTGTCTCCCTGTTGTTATGGTCTGTTCCCATGGCAACATCTGACCCATTGTTATGGTCTGTTTCCATGGTAACCATCACAGCCCCTGTTGCTAAGATCAGTCCCTTGTCAGCTCCATGGAGACCCCATGCCAGGGGTGGTTGCCATGGACACCAGCTCAGGCCTGGAGCCAGAGCCCATTGCCATGGCAACCATTTGCAGTCCCATCCCCAGGCTCATGGGATCCCAGAGCCACAGAATTGGCTGAGTTGGGAGGGAGCCATGGGGATCCTCCAGTCCAACTGCTGGCCCTGCACAGGACACCCCAACAATCCCAGCCTGGGCCTGGCAGCGCTGGCCAAACGCTGCTGGAGCTCAGCCAGCCCTGGAGCTGGGAGCCTTCCCTGGGGAGCCTGTTCAGTGCCCCAGCAGCCTCGCGGGAAAAACCTTTTCCTCACATCCAGCCTAAACCTGCCCGCCTCAGCTCCAGCCGCTCCCTCCACTCCTGTCCCTGGGCACCAGAGGGAAGAGGTTCCCGCAGCCCCCAGCCAGGGACCCGCTCCCAAGGCTGCTGCCATGGCAACCAGGCCTGGCACCAGCTGGGATGCTCGGTTTCCACGAGCTAGGCTTCAGGAATGGCATTCCCCAATTTCCTGCTCCTGCTGAAACCGTGCTGCTGCTCACTTCCCTCCCACCTCCCATGGAAAGCACAAAAGACAAAGATCCCAGGCTGGGATAAGAACAATTTATTGAGAACAGGAACGAGATAAGGCAAAAACAGGAACAGAAACAATTTTGGTAACAGAAAGGATAAGACAAACTATTCACAGGGAAAACTAAAACACCACCGACTGACTCTTCCTGGCCACGTATTTCCTCCTGCCAAGAAAGGACACCCTTCTACTCTGGTGAGAGAGAGAGAGTCCTTTTCCTGCCCCTGGCAATGACCTGAGATGGGATTGAATATAATGGACCATGATCACAGTCTCACATTCTTTGATCCCACATCATGACATTGCCATGGGCAGGAAAAGGTACAGGTGTCTTCCCAGCATGGATCCCAGGGAACATGGATCACCAGGTCTCTTCCCAACGTGGATCCTGCAAGGGCAGATGAAGCTGGACCAGTGAACAAAGTTCTTCCTGTATTTTGAGGCACTTGCAGGGCTTCCCTTACCGGTGCCTCCGTTGGTGTCTGCCAAAGTTAGACCTGTCTGAGAAGCTCTTCCCACACTGGGTACACTTGTAAGGCCTCTCCCCAGTGTGGATATGTTTGTGGGTATTGAGGTTGGATCTGTGGATGAAGCTCTTCCCACATTCCCCACACTTGTAGGGCCTCTCCCCAGTGTGGATGCGCTGGTGGGTGATGAGGTGGGAGTTTCGCTTGAAGCTCTCCCCACAGTCAGGGCAGCGGAAGGGCCTCTCATCCGTGTGAATCCGCTGGTGCAGGAGGAGATTGGAGCTGGTCTGAAACCTCTTCCCACACTCGGGACACTCGTAGGGCCTCTCCCCAGTGTGGATGCGCTGGTGGATGACAAGTTGGGACTTGAAACTGAAGCCCTTCCCACATTCCCCACACTCGTAGGCCCATTCCCCAGTGTGGATCATCTGGTGGCGGATCAGGCTGTTGCTGTGGCTGAAGCTCTTCCCACACTCCAAGCACTTGTAGCGCTTCTCCCCATCCTGAAGCTGCTCATGGACCACCAGCTCAGAGCCCCGGCTGGATCTCCGGCCGCCTTCCCGGCACAGGGTGGGTCTTTCCTCCTCAGAGCACCCTGGGATGGGTTTGGAGCCCCTCCTCCTGTGGGATCTCTGGGGATTTTCCTCCCTGTGGGATTCCTGCACTGTGGAGCTGCTCACAATGGCCTCTTTCACGAGGTTCTGCTGCGGGGATTTGTCCTCCCTGGTCTCCATCCTCAGCTCCTTGTCTGGGGGAGGAAGGACAAGGAGAGGATGGGATTTGCCTCCGTGCCAGAGGGAAGGGGAAGGAGATCCCCCCAGTGCGTCCCCGGCAGGACGGCGTCGGCAGCGGGGTTGTCCTGCAGCCGGGGGCCATGCTGGGCTGGGAGATGGAGCAGGAGAGAGGGGGAAAGGGGCACTGACTTCCTCCTCACCTGCCTGGGTGTCCTGGGACATCTTCCTCTTCCTCACAGCCTCCTTCTCCATCCAGCCAAAGTTTGGGATTGGAAAATCCTGGTTTAGGAGAAAACAACACATGAGCACATGGACTCTGATGGTACTTCTTACCAAGTCCATATTTAGAAGTCATCAGGGCATCTGCGGTGCCTTGGTTTGAAAGGAAAGGTGTTTGCCAAGGAAGGCAGAAACCTCCATTTAAAATGATAAAAATGTAAACATCCCATCCCCTCCGAATTATTATAATCTTGAAATCAAAGTGCTCTCAGGTAATGATCTGGGAATAGGAACAATATTTTTTTTCTAAAGAAAGGAAAATGGAAATGCAGCAGTACAAAAAAAACCCAACAACAAATAAACAACCCACCAACAGAGTCAGAATACAACCTGACACCCTGTTGGTTAGCATGCTGGTAGCAGTCTGATTAAATGGTGGCTGCAGTCCTCCTGGAGTGACTGATGTGGTTCTGTTGAAGCAATGATCCCATAGAAGATTGTAGCTTACCTCTGAAGTTCCGGTGCTGTAGATGGGTCTGGTCTCTCCTCTGAGAATCCAGTGGAGAAAGACTGCCTCTGGTGTTCTGATTCCCAGATTATATCCATGCAGGAATGCT
Source organism: Cyanistes caeruleus (assembly GCF_971803275.1). Lineage (NCBI taxonomy): Eukaryota > Metazoa > Chordata > Aves > Passeriformes > Paridae > Cyanistes > Cyanistes caeruleus. The sequence goes on along the minus strand of NW_028255894.1, from coordinate 749,532 downwards.
TGGCTCCTCCCCCTGGGTGGAGCATCTCACAATGGGATGATGTCATTTTATCAGTCCTGCAGTGAGACTCAATGGCCCATTAACAGAAGATATCCCCCTGGAGGAAGGATGGGTGGTGGAAGAGATAAAGAACACTGCCCCACCTGGTTTTAACAGCTGGCCCATTAACAGAAGATATCCCCCAGTTATGAGGGATGGGTCATGGAGAAGATAATGGAAACTGCTGTACCAGTTTTTAACAAATGGTGATAGAAAACATGCTTTTGGTTACATCTTGCATTGCAACCCAGGACATGGAGTCCATATGAACCCCCCAAAAACCAAGATGCAGCCCTGAAAATGCCTTCCATGAGTTCCTCGTCTCTGGTCTCACTCCTTTGGTGTTCAGGGGTTCCTCCCTGTCCCAGCTGCCGGGGGTCATACTTGTACTTTGGGTCCCCTGTCTGCTCGGTCCTTGAGCTCTTCAGGCTGCTGGGCGTGCCAGGAATCAAAAAAGTTCCCCCTGTTTCCATCTCCCCACGTAGGGATGCTGGCACCCCCCAGTATCCCTCCAAGGAGCATTTTCCACTCATCTTTGGGGTTCTTCATTCTCCAAACATCCCCCCCTAAAAAACACAACCCAAGAAGGATCCCCCGGGATATCTGGGCTGAGCTCTCCCTCCCCGGTCACCTGTGGGATGGGAGGTGATGATCCCACAGGTGAAGAGCTGTGAATTCAGGGAGTGCTTGACCTTGTGCTTCCTTCTCCTTTCCCTGATCCTCCTATGTCCCTCCTTCAGGCTGAAGAAGCTGCTCAAGGAGTCAGAAGCAAAACTCCAAGTCCATTGGAGCTTCAATCAGCCCCACTGTGGACAGGGACTGCCGAAGGCTCCCCAGGGACTGGTGAGAGCAGATCCTGGAGGCCAGGATTGCCGAGAGCCAAAGGCTCTGAGCAGGGAACTGCAATGCTGAGCCAGCCCTGGCTGGGTTGGAGGAAGCAGAAAGGCCAAGCCCTGAGCCCAGGCCTGGCCCAGCAGGGCCTGTCCCTCACGGGTGGCTCGGGGCTCTTTGTGGGGCAGTGGGATGTGAGGGGCAGCAAGGACAAATGCCATAAACCTGTGTGACACTCCAGATCATTATGGAAACAAGGGGCCACTGTGACACCATGGGAAGTTGTGGAACCAAGGGGATCATTGTGGCTCTGTTTGGCCCATGGAACCACAGGGCCACTGGGACACTCTGGGGCCTTATGGAAACAAGAGGTCACTGTGAGCCTGCAGGGCTGTAACACCCCAGAACACTTCAATGCTGGTGGTAACCAAAGGTTCCTGTGCTTGAGTTTAGTGCACAGGAGAAACACCAACCAGATCTTCTCAACATGGACAGATGCAAAGAATATTCTTGGTAGGAAGGGACCCACAAGGACCATCAAGTCCAGCTCTTAAGCGAATGGCCCCACAAGGATCAAACCCACAACCTCGGTGATACTGGCACCATACTCTAACAACTGAGCTAAGAGGTCAAAATGACACAAAATTTAACTGGCAAAATATAGACAATCAAGGAACTTTGGCAAAGGGTTTAATACAAAATCCAGTTGAAGATAAAACTCTTACCACAGCATTAACTTTGCAAACTTAGCTAATTTAACCTGAAAACCATTAGCCCTTAAGATTTTGGGTAACATTAAGATATCCAAAAATATTTCAGGTACATAGGATAATAAGGAGAATAAAAAGAGACCAGAAACATGTAAGATCTACAGAAAAACACTTCCAGGATGATCACAGTCACTCCCACTACAATCTCAGTCCCTCCCAGAATGAGCTGTTGCACCCAGTCACCCCCAGTATTGTTCCAGTCACACCCAGGCCCTCCCAGTATGATTCCAGTCATGGCCAAAGTGACTCCCTGTCACTCCCAGGATGGGCCCAGTTGCTCCCAGTCACCTCCAGCATGGTTCCAGTCCCAGCCAGCCCCTTTGCAGTCACTCCCAGTATGATCCCAGCTAGTTCCAGTAGGATCCCAGTATGACCCAGCATGGGCACAGCTGCTTCCAGGATTATCCAGCATGGTTCCAGTTGTTCCCATTTACCTGCACTGTGGTTTCAGTCTCTCCCAGTATATCCTAGTTGCTCTTAATCACTCCGCAGGTGTTTCCAGCCTGATCCCAGTTGCTCCCAGCCACTCCCAGTCACCCTGAGTGCAGTCCCAGTTGCTGCCAGTATGGTCCCAGTATTGCCCAGCATGGCCCAACTGCTCCCACTGTGATCCCAGTAGGATGCCAGTTACCCTCAGGATGGTTCCAGTTGCTCCCTGTTCCTCCCAGTGTGATTCCAGTTGCACCCAGTTGGCCCCAGTATAGTTCCAGTTGCTCCCCAGATGATCCCAGCTGCTCCCATCATGGTCCCAATCATGCCCAGCTGGAGTTGCCCCCAGTGTAGACCCTGTCACTCCCAGTTGTTCCCAGTTGTCCCCAGCATGGTTCCCATTGTTCCCAGTGTGTTTTCAGTCATCCCCAGTATGATCACAGACACTCCCAGTATATCCCAGCTGCTCTCAGCATGTCCATAGCCATTCCCAGACAGTCCTAGTAATCCCAGTTAGGTGCTTGTTATCCCAGTATGATCTCAGGCCCAGTATATCCCAGTCAAGCTGGGATCCACTCCCTGAATTCACAGCCCCCCCATCCATGGGATCAACACCCCCCTATCCCACAGGTGACGAGGGAGAGGGAGCTTGGCCCAGGTATCCTGGGTGGTTCCTGGGTTGGGTTTTTTGGGGGTGATTATTGGAGAATGAAGAATTCCAAAGCTGAGAAAAAAATGCCCTTTGGGGGGACATTTGGGGTTCCCAGTGGCAGCTTCTGGCAGAGGCAGCCTGGAGGAGCAGCGCCCTGTGTCCCCGAGGACCCCAAAGTGGAGATCCCAGAGAGGAGGAGCGCCATGATTTGTGGGACCCTCAATTAAATAGAGAGGGACAGGGTGTCTCCTTGGACCCAATGCACCCCCAACTAGGGAATAAGGGGAGCAGGGACCATGGGACCCAAAAAACCCCAAACATCCCTAAGTGGGGAGATGGAAATGGGGGGAACTTTTCAAATTCCTGGCACTCCCAGCAGCCTGAAGAGGTCTGGGACCGAGTAGATGGGGGACCGCCATTACAAGCGTGACCCCCAGAAGCTGGGACAGGGGTGAAACTCTGAACACCAAAAGGGAGAGAACAGAAATGGGGAACTTCTGGTAAGCATTTTCAGGGCCAAATTTTAGTGGTGTACAATTTTTATGGACCCCATGTCCTGGGTTGCAATGCAAGATGTAACCAAAAGTATGTATTCTATCACCATCTGTTAAAAACTAGTGGAGCAGTTTTCTTTATCTCTTTCATCACCCATCCCTCATAACTGGGGGATGTCTTCTGTTAATGGGCCAGCTGTTAAAACCAGGTGGGGCAGTGTTCTTTATCTCTTCCACCACCCATCCTTCCTCCAGGGTGATATCTTCTGTTAATGGGCCATTGAGTCTCACTGCAGGACTGATAAAATGACATCATCCCATTGTGAGATGCTCCACCCAGGGGGAGGAGCCAAGCATTCCTGACTGGATATAATCTTGGAATCAGAGCACCACAGGCAGTCTTTCTGCACTGGATTCCCAGAGGAGAGACCAGACCCATCTACAGCACGGGAACTTCAGAGGTAATGTACACAATTCTATGGGATCATTGCTTCATTGCTTACCTGAGATCACTTTGATATCAAGATTATAATAATTTGGAGAGGGTTGTTGCTTACATTTTTATCAATTTCAATGGGGGTTTCTGCTTTCCTTAGCAAACACCTTTCCTTTCAATCCAAGACACCCCAGATGCCCTGGAGACTTCTAGAGAGGGACTTGGACATAGGGACCTTCAAACTCAACGTGCTCATTCCTTGTTCTCTCCCGAACCAGGATTTCCCCATCCCAAACCTTGGCTGGATGGATGAGAAGGCTGCAAGGAAGAGGAAGATGCCTCAGGAATCCCAGGCAGGTGAGGAGGAAGTCACTGCCCCTTTCCCCCTCTCTCCTGCGTCCTGCTGGGGACGCATTGGAGGGATCTCCTTCCCCTTCCCTCTGGCACGGAGGCAAATCCCATCCTCTTCTTGTCCTTCCTCCCCCAGACAAGGAGCTAAGAATGGAGACCAGGGAGGACAAATCCCTGCGGCACAACCTCGTGCGCAAGGCCGTTCTGAGCAGCTCTACAGTTCAGGAATCCAACAGGGAGAAAAATCCCCAGAGATCCCACAGGAGGAGGGGCTCCAAACCCAGCCCAGGGTGCTCTGAAAAGGAAAGACCCACCCTGTGCCGGGAAGGTGGCCGGAGGTCCAGCCAGGGCTCTGAGCTGGTGGTCCATGAGCAGCTTCAGGATGGGGAGAAGCGCTACAAGTGCTTGGAGTGTGGGAAGAGCTTCAGCCAGAGCAACAGCCTGATCTGCCACCAGATGATCCACACTGGGGAATGGGCCTACGAGTGTGGGGAATGTGGGAAGGGCTTCAGCTGTAGCTCCCACCTCATCATCCACCAGCGCATCCACACTGGGGAGAGGCCCTACGAGTGTCCTGAGTGTGGGAAGAGGTTTCAGACCAGCTCCACTCTCCTCGTGCACCAGCGGATTCACACGGATGAGAGGCCCTTCCGCTGCCCCGACTGTGGGGAGGGCTTCAAGCACAACTCCACCCTCACCATTCACCGGCGCATCCACACTGGGGAGAGGCCCTATGAGTGTGGGGAATGTGGGAAGAGGTTTCAGGCCAGCTCCACTCTGCTAAGGCACCAGCGGATTCACACGGATAGGAGGCCTTTCCACTGCTCTGATTGTGGGGAGGGCTTCAAGCAAAACTCCACCCTCGTCAGGCACCGGCGCATCCACACTGGGGAGAGGCCCTATGAGTGTGGGGAATGTGGGAAGAGCTTCAGCCACAGATCCAACCTCATTACCCACAAACGTATCCACACTGGGGAGAGGCCCTATGAGTGTCCCCAGTGTGGGAAGAGCTTCACCCAGAGCTCTACCTTGAACCAACACCAACGGAGGCACCACTAAGGGAAACCCTGTGATTGCCCCAAAGTGCAGGAAGAACTTTGTTCACTGGTCCAGCTTCATCTGCCCTTGCAGGATCCACGTTGGGAAGAGACCTGGTGATCCATGTTCCCTGGGATCCATGCTGGGAAGACACCCGTACCTTTTCCTGCCCATGGCAATGTCATGATGTGTGATTAAAGAACATGAGGGTCTGGCCATGGCCCTGTCATTATATTTAATCCCATCTAAGGTTGTTGCTTGGGACAAGGAAAAAGACTTCCTCTCTCTCACCAGAGGAGAAAGGTGTCCTTTCCAGACAGCAGGAAATATGTGGCCAGAAAGAAACAATCAGTGGTGGTTTAGTTTTCCCTGTAAATAATTTGTCTTATCCCTTCTGTTATACAAATTGTTTCTGTTGCTGTTCATTTCTTATCTCATTGATGTTCCCAGTAAATTGTTCTTATCCCAGCCTGGGATCTTTGCCTTTTGTGCTTTCCATGGGAGGTGGGAGGGAAGCGAGCAGCAGCACGGTTTCAGCAGGAGCAGGAAATTGGGGAATGCCATTCCTGAAGCCTAGCTCGTGGAAACCGAGCATCCCAGCTGGTGCCAGGCCTGGTTGCCATGGCAGCAGCCTTGGGAGCGGGTCCCTGGCTGGGGGCTGCGGGAACCTCTTCCCTCTGGTGCCCAGGGACAGGAGTGGAGGGAGCGGCTGGAGCTGAGGCGGGCAGGTTTAGGCTGGATGTGAGGAAAAGGTTTTTCCCGCGAGGCTGCTGGGGCACTGAACAGGCTCCCCAGGGAAGGCTCCCAGCTCCAGGGCTGGCTGAGCTCCAGCAGCGTTTGGCCAGCGCTGCCAGGCCCAGGCTGGGATTGTTGGGGTGTCCTGTGCAGGGCCAGCAGTTGGACTGGAGGATCCCCATGGCTCCCTCCCAACTCAGCCAATTCTGTGGCTCTGGGATCCCATGAGCCTGGGGATGGGACTGCAAATGGTTGCCATGGCAATGGACTCTGGCTCCAGGCCTGAGCTGGTGTCCATGGTAACCACCCCTGGCATGGGGTCTCCATGGAGCTGCTAAGGGACTGACCATAGCAACAGGGGCTGTGATGATTGTCATGGAAATAGAAAATGGCAAGAGCACCTGGTTATAGTTGCCATGGAATCAGACCATCGCTACATGGGGCTGGTGATGGTTGCCTACTACAGATCACATTTGTTACTGGCCCTCAGAGGAGCTCCATGGGGACATTCCAAGGTTCTCCAGGCTGTTCAAGAGCTGGAATGTCACAGGCAGAGACAGGGGCTCCACAGAGACCTCCCAGGGATTTCTGGGGATGCTGAAGAGCCGTGTGGTCAGACGCTGTCCCAGCAATTCCATGGTGACATCCCAGGGGACCTTGGGCTGCAAAGGCACTGCTCTGCCACAGACACTCCCGGGGGATCCACGGTGACATCCCAGGAGTCCCCAGGCTGCCAAAGAGCCGGGATGTCACAGACACTCCCAGGGCTTCCTGTCACGGGCAGAGTGGGAGCTTCAGGCAAAAGCTTTATTTCTTTATTGGAGAAATTCCTGCTGAGTCATGAGGTGGAGAAATGACACCCAACAGCCACCAGGAATCCTCAAAACCCTCTAAGATGCCTAGACTTTTAAATTCCTTCTAAGAGAAGAGACTGGGGTGGCTGTCCACTCCAATCCCGGTCCCAGACTTTGTTTAAGTGTAAAAGACTGAACAGGTGGAATTGAACCATAATGCAATTTGTCCCACAGGATTAACAATGGCATACCATCCATCTTTTTTGGTGCCCATTGCCAAAATTGGTACTCTCCCTTAAACATTTCCTGTATCCAAGGGTATCTCCCAAAAAAAACCAGCTAGCTCGGGCTGGCCTTGGCCTCTGGTGGTCACCTCGCATCAGCCCCTGTGAGGCTCTGTTCCTTCCTATGGAAAAGCTCCAGCCTTCTTGTCCTGGGACCATTTAGAATTTGGCATCCCAAATTCCATAGATCTAAGAATTGCTCCAAGACAAAAGCAGCCAGGACAGAGGGGTTAGGTTGGCCTTGTCCTCTTGTGATTTTCTTAGACTATAAGCAGTCTGTTTTCATTTGAAAACCCCTTGGAGAATGCCCAGAGATCTCCCATGGTGGGGTTTTGAGGCCTCAGGCACATGACCACTCTATAGGGACAAAGGAGCTCTGTGCTCCATGGGGTGGAGACTGAGGACAGTGGAGGAGAGCCATGAGAGTGTTTAAGGAGCAGTTTCAGAGACTGTGGATCTTTTTGACATAGTGGAAAACAGCCAGAGAAAGAAAGAATTGATGCCAAGTGCAGCTGGGGAGGCCCAGAGTGGACACCAGGAGAAAGGAATTTGTGTCCCAGGACAGGGCTGTGGAGCAACACATCCCCCAGAAGAAGTATGGAGCAGCCCAAGGCTTTGTGTGGCCAGGCAGAGGCAGGCAGGACACAGAGCTGTCAGCAAAGGAAGGGGCCAGCGAGGTGGGGCAGCCGGGGAATGACGACAGCCTGCAGGGACAGAGGCGCAGGGCATGGACACCACAGGGCAGCCTGGGCTGGAGAGGGCACAGGGATGGGCAGCAGCTGCAAGGCCCTGCCAGAGGCAACTTGTGCAGCCCTTTGGCCATGGCTGCTGGCCCTGGGCCTGAGGCCAGCAGGGGACAAGTGACCCTGGCAGCCCTGGGGCCTCATTGCCTCCTTGTCCCTGCTCAGCAGCCTGGCAGGGGCCGCCCCATGGTGCTGCCCTTGGCATTGCACATCCCCACATGCCAGTGGCCCGGGAAGAGCCCTGAGCAATGAGGGAGGGACAGCATCTGCCTTGCCAGGGGCTGGGGCTCAGCCCTTGGCCCTTGCCATTCCTGAAACACATCCAGCTTTGCTCAGCACCACAGACACCTTTCCCTTGCTTGTCCCCAGCTGCCATCAGGGCCTCCAGTCTTCTGCTCTGCCTGGAACCTGGGGACGCTTTCTCACTCGTGTCTCTCATTTCAACTACAAGAAACTTCAGTGTTTCCATCTGACTTGGAGCTCTTGAGGAGTTTCTGGAGCACACTCTGAGGGACTGAGTGTGATGCCAAGAGCCCCAAAGGCCCGAGAGGGTGATGAAAGTGCTGGTGCTGTGTCTGTGCTGCTGAGCTGGGCCGGGCTCCTGGCCCAGAGGCAGCTCCTGGCAAGGGCAGCGCTGCAGAGAGACAGCTCTGGCCAGGAGCAGCTCCTGAGCACAGCCCAGCAGGGCTGGGGCCCTGCCAGGGCAGCTCAGGGACACAGAGAGCAGGCCCAGACACAGCTGCCAGGGGCTCAGCACTGGCAGGGGCTGTGGGATGTGCCAAAGGGGGCTGTGTCACAGCGGCACCTCTGTGGCTGTGTCCTGGAGCCCCAGAGCAGCTGTGATGTCAGAAAGGGGCTGTGTGACAGCTCTGAGTGGGTTGTGTGAGGTCACAGATGGGGCTGTGACATGACAGAGTTTGTTGTGTGAGGTCACTGAGCAGCTACGGCATCATAGAGGAGATCTGTGACATCACAGTGCAGGTTGTGATATTGTAGTGTGGCTGCATGACATCACAATGTGGGCTGGGTGATATCACTTAGTGGGTTGTGACATCACAGAGAGGACTATGACATCAGAGGTTAGATAGAGAATATCACAGGGAGGGTTGTGACATCACAGAGCAGACTGTGACACCACATGGTGGCGATATGAAATCCTAAAGTGGGCAGTGACATCACAGAAGAGCCATGTGACATCTCAGGACAGGTTGTATGACATCACAGTGCTGACTGTGACATCACAGAGTGAGCTGTGACATCAAATGTGGCTGTGTGATATCACAGGAGGCTATGTGACATCACAAGGTGGTTTTGTGGCATAGAGGAAGAGATGTGACGTCACAGAATGGTGGTGTGACATCCCAGGGCAGGTTGTGTGACACCACTGAGTGGGCTGTGACATCCCAGGTGGCTGTGTGACATCTCGAGGTCACTGGGGAGGTCACTCTGCCCCGACCTCCTTCACAGTTCCCCCCAGAGAAGTCCAACGCTGCCCTTGCAGCAGCCTGTCTGCACAGAAACACTCCCAGGGCTCTCTGCATTTCCCTTCCCTCACTCTTGCCTCACTCACACACCTCCCAACAACCCACTTGGTGCTTTCAGCTGCAAGGAATTCAAAGCTTGTCTGTCCTTCAGCAGCTGCTCTAATTCTGCCTTCAGCCAACTCTGGGGCTGCGTTTATTGTAGAACTCCCTGTGTGTCTGAAACATTCCTTGTGTGGCTCTGCCTTGGGGAAGGGGAACCTCCTTGGTGGCACCTTGGGCTTGGCACACACTTGAGGAGGGTGTCTGTTTTCCATGGGGAAACTCAGCAGTTTTAGATTGCTAAAATGAAAGAAGGAAAACCCCTCTTTGCCTGAGTGCAGCCAGTTCTGTGAGCAAAGCAGGTCCCAGGGGAGTGAGGAGAGACAGGATGGGGCTGGGGAATGTGGAGCAAGGTTGTCCACACTGGGTCAGACCTCAAGGCACAGCTTCTCTGACCTGGCCAGACCTCCTTAGGAGAGACCCTGGATCAATATCCATCACTGAATGCTGCAATCACCTCTGCTCTAAAGAGAACAGGAATAAAAGACACCCTTTAAAATAGGAATACATATTTCTTAGAAGTTCTTTGAACTGTTTCTCCATAACTGTTGTAGGAAACTTTCCTAAGAACTGCACCAGACCAGAGGGAAATCAAGGCACAGCCATGGTTTGTTAGGATTTGCTTGATCCTAATGAGCCCCGTGGTGCATTTGGAGCTGAGCCCTTGAACCTCAGGGCCTGAGAGGAGATTGCACAAACCTTTCCAGGAGTCCAAGTCAGAGGAAAAACCCAAAGTTTCTTGAGGCATTAATGGGTGCCACTGAGGCCCATCCCCAACACAGGCTCCTCATGGACTCCTTGGAGGAGAGAACTGGAGGCCAGGATTGCACAAAAACCTCCCAGAGACTCAGTGTGGAAAGGAAAATCCAAAGTAGCTGAAAAAGCCCTGAGTATCTCAAAGTATTGATGAGCCCCACTGAGTGTCAATGCAAAGCTCCCAAGGGACTCGTTAAAGCAGATAACTGGGGCCATGATTGCACAAACTTCTCAGAGACTCAGGGTGGGAAGGAAAAAGGAAAGTGCCTTAAGAACCTGAAGTACCTTGAAGCATTAATGAGCCCCACTGAGTGTTGTTACTGACAAAGGCTCTCAAGGGACTAATTACAGCAGATAATTGGAGGCCAGGATTGCACAAAGCTCTCAGAGACTCCAAGGCAAAAGCCAAAGTCCTTTGAAAAAGCTGCAGTCCCTGGGAGCATGAAGGAGCCCCCAGGGCCATTCCTGAGCAAGGCTCCCCAGGGACTCCTTCCAGCAGATCCCTGAGGCCACTGGCATGTGGGCTAGGGGGGATGCTGAGGGCAGGCCAAGGGGGTGACAGTGGCCAGCCTTGCTGGGGCTGTGCCAGGAGGTCCCAGGGCCTCAGGACAAGGTGTCTCCTCACAGCCCTTGCTGGCACAGCATTGGCTGCTGTGGCCCAGGGCACCAAGCCTTGGCTTCTCTTTGTCCCCAGCTGTCATCAGTGCCTCCAGTTCCCTGCTCTGCCTGGGGCCTGGGGACACTTTCTCAGTCATGTCCCTCAGTGGGACCCATTAAAAGTGAAAGAAACTTTGGAGTTGGATTCTGACTTGGAGTTCTTGAGAGCTTTCTTCCCCTCCCTGTCAGGGACTGATGTTCAGGGCCTCAGCACAAAGCCCCAAGAGGCTCATTAAAGTCCTGCTGCTGTGTCTGTGCTGCTGAGCTGGGCCGGGCTCCTGGCACAGAGGCAGCTCCTGGAAACCAAGAAGAGCTTCAAAAGCACATTTCTCTTGCTGAGCAGCTCTTCTGCCAGCCCAGCAGGGCTGGGGCACTGCCTGCAGCCACCCTGGGCACAGCCCAGAGGCACAAAGAGCTTCAATCAGTCAGGGCTGGGAAGGGGCTGAGAAGTGCCTGGGGCAGAATCCCTGCCAGCCCTTGACACAGGAAGCCTCTGGCTGCAGGACAATGCAGCTGCAGCTCCTGGAGGCATCTCCTCAAGCTGGAACATGCCAGTGCCTACAGACTCTGTGAGTACAGCTGTGAGTATTTCTGGTGTAGGGGAGGTGAATGCTCCTGAAGCTCTGACATGCTGAGGGTTTCTGATCAGTCACAGAATATTTCCAAGACAAGGATTTTGATAAAAATGAGGACATTTTTCTAAGACTTTGTATTCAGTTTACTACTATTTCAGAATGGCAGGGAGGAGGGATAACTATTAAAGGTATTGTGAATTTTGTCAATGCCTGAGGTATCTGAACTGTTACTTTGAGCGATCAGTAGGTTCACAGGAGATTCCTAATGTGTTTTCAGCCCCTCTGCCCATGGATTTCACCATGTAAATTATACAGGGACTACAGCAAATCAGGGGCTGCATAAAAGGGAAGTTTGTGCTTTTTTAATCTAGCTCTTTGGGTTGCCTGTATGGGAAATTGCACATTGATATTCAGCTCTCATTTCATTTCTCTATTCAACCTCTGATGACAGGTTGCAATAAATTAAAAAAAGTAAATTCTCAGATCTTAACCAGGCAGGGACAGAAATCATCACAGGGCCCCTTCCAGGCAGCATCAGTGTCCTTTTCCAGCCTCCTCAGGGTTGCTCTGCCATTGCCATCAGAGCCTGCAGAGCCAGAGCTGCCCCTGGGCAGTGCCCTGAGCTGGGAGGGCTCTGCAGGGCAGAGCTGAGCCCCCAGGGCTGGGCTGGGTTTGGGCAGTGCTGGCAGGGCCCAGCCCTGGGCACAGGGCAGCAGCTGCTGGCAGGGACAGCTCCAGGCAGCAGAGCCCTGGGCAGGCAGTTGGGGGAAAGTGGCACCAAGCTGTGCTGGGATTTTAGTTTAAAGTTTAGTCTTCTCCCAGCCTAACTATTCCATGATTACTTTTATACAGATCCCCATGCCAAGACACAGCAAATGTCTGATTGGAAATGCCTGAGGGTGATTGTCCTGCACTGCTGCTGCCTGGCAGGGGCTGGGCAGGGCTGGGCAAGGAAAGGCTTTTCCTCAGGGCCTGGCTCTCTCTCCTTGCATTGCCCAGGTGCTCCTGGCATTGCTGACAGCTCTCTGGGAATGGCAGCTCCAGCTGAAGGGCAGGCCCAGCCCTTGGGCTCCTCCTGTGCAGGCTGGGCACAGCAATGGGATGTCCCAGCTCCCTCTGCCCCAGGAGCTCTGGGCAGGGCAGGCTGGGAGGCTGGGAATGACCCGACTCTCCTCCAGCAGTGCCATGGACAGGACCCTTGGTGTGTCCTTGGGATGCCACCCAAGCTGTGAGCTGTGTCCAGGGGACACTGGGGACAGGAGTGTCCTTGGCCAGGAGTGGGGCTGAGACTCTGAGAAAGGCTGAACCAGTTTGTTCTGCTGTGTGTCCCTCTGCTCTCAGCTGTGTCAGGCTGATTTTCAGGGAAACACAGTGCCTGCCCTTGATCTAAGAAAGGGCAGCTGGGGACAGATGGAGTGACAGAGCAGCTTCCCTCACCCTCCACTGAGTTACAGCCAATGCTCCTGCATTGCACATTTCTCTCTGATCTCTCTGGGCACACCCAAACCCTCTCAAACTGCCTTTGGCCATCACCATTCCTGAGCCCTGGGACAGGAGATGCTGCCAAGCTCCTCTGCTTCAGGAGCAGTTTGGGCTGATGCAGTCCAACCCTAGGACTGGCCCCTGACCCTGTTCCCATGACCCCACTGCTGCAGAGCAGATCTGACTACTTGGTGTCCATGGGCAGAGCCCCTGCTCATCACAGCAATGGGGCCAGATCCCAGCAGAGCTCCAGGCACGGGGCTGAAGGAAGGGCTCTGAGAAAAGGAAAATTGGGTGGCACAGAGCAGCAGGGACAGGGCTGGGAGAAAGGGCTTCTATAGCTCAGTAAAGTCTCTCCTGACTTGTCACTTTCTCCTCCTTCAACAGCACTCCATGGCCAGAGTGAAGAAATGTCCAACAGCAGCTCCATCAGCCACTTCCTCCTGCTGGCATTGGCAGACACGTGGCAGCTGCAGCTCCTGCACTTCTGCCTCTTCCTGGGCATCTCCCTGGCTGCCTTCCTGGGCAACGGCCTCATCATCAGCGCCGTAGCCTGCAGCCACCACCTGCACAGCCCCATGTTCTTCTTCCTGCTCAACCTGGCCCTCACTGACCTGGGCTCCATCTGCACCACTGTGCCCAAAGCCATGCACAATTCCCTCTGGGACACCAGACACATCTCCTACACAGGATGTATTGCACAGGTCTTTTGTTTTGTGTTCTTCATCTCAGCAGAGTATTTCCTCCTGACCATCATGTGTTACGACCGCTACGTGTCCATCTGCAAACCCCTGCACTACGAGACCCTTCTGGGCAGCAGAGCTTGTGCCCACATGGCAGCAGCTGCCTGGGCCAGTGGCTTTCTCAATGCTCTCGTGCACACGGCCAACACATTTTCCCTGCCCCTGTGCCAGGGCAATGACCTGGGCCAGTTCTTCTGTGAAATACCACATATCCTCAAACTGTCCTGCTCCAAATCCCACCTCAGGGAAATTGAGTTTCTTGTGGTTACTGGCAGTTTATTATTGTGGTGTTTTGTGTTCATTGTTTTCTCCTATGTGCAGATCTTCAGGGCTGTGCTGAGGATCCCCTCTGAGCAGGGACAGCACAAAGCCTTTTCCACCTGCCTCCCTCACCTGGCTGTGCTCTCCCTGTTCCTCAGCACTGGCACATTTGCCTACCTGAAGCCTCCCTCCATCTCTTCCCCATCCCTGGATCTGGCACTGTCTGTTCTGTACTCAGTGGTGCCTCCAGTCCTGAACCCCCTCATCTACAGCCTGAGGAACCAGGAGCTCAAGGCTGTAGTGTGGACACTGATGACTGGATGGTTTAAAAAAACATTAAACTGCTGTCCAATTTCTCCAAATCACATGTAATAAAAGTCATGTTTGATAGTTCTGGCAGGTTGGTTTAATTTTGAAGGTTCTTTTTCTTTGTTTTAGGTTTTTAAAACTGTCTTCAATAAAATGTCATTGTTCGCACCATTTCTCATTTTGTTTCTTTCTACCTTCCCCAGGGCAACACACTGTATCAATGAGGGCCTGTGCTCTTGGTGGCTTTAAAGGAACTAAAGGATCTCCCAGCAAAGTTTTCTCCAGAGATGCCCCTTTTGTTCCCTTCTCTGGAGCTGCAGCAGCAGTGTCTGTGTGCAGAGCTGGGGGCAGATCAGTGCTGGCACAGCAGCTGTGCCCAGGAGCAGCAGCACTTGGTGTTGCCAGTGCTGCTCCCGTGCCACTGCCCCGCTGCCCTCCTGGCCCTGGTGTTGCTGCAGGGCCTGAGTGCTCTCGGGGCCGGGCACAGCCCTGGGGGTGGCAGTGCCGGGGCTGCAGCAGGGACAGGCCATGGGCACTGCTGGGGCAGCGCTGACGCCTCAGGGCAGGGCCTGGGGGCTCCAGGCTCCTTGCCCAGGCTCTCTCAAGAACACGGCCAGGCCAAAGCTCAGCACAGAAAACCCCCGTGAGCAGCCCCAGGCTGGCCGTGGGCAGGCTGGGGGCAAACAGCATGGCTGGGGCTCTGCAAGGTCCCTGGGAGAGATGGGAAGGAGCAGCAGAGCAGGGGCTGATCCATCCCCACTGCGCTGGACACCCCAGGGCAGCGTCCCAGAGCGTCCTCATGGAGCTGCCAACAACATCCCCCCTGTGCAGCCCTGGCCTCTCCCCCAGCTCAGAGAGGTGCTGCATCCTTGCAGGCACATGTCATGAATAAAATCTCTCAAGAAATCCACCCAGGATAAAATACTGTGTTTAGTTAGTGTTATAAATGCAACGGCAGATTAAAGATTAACAAAGATAAATTTATTATAAATTAATAAAGCAACGAAGAGCGAGGAAAAACCACAATAAATGGACAGCGCAGCGCTGGGTGGACAGGGTCTATACGCAAGGTATAGGTGTTCCCAAATCCACGTCTGAGGGTTCTTTGGCCAGGGTTTTTATAGGGATTTTATGTCCCCAGGCTAGAATTCCAACTAGTTTCCATTCACCAAATGTCCCTGATTGTCTGGTGAATGGATTTCCTGGCCTAGAACATTGAGTCAGTAAGTGTCCGGGCAGAGTCTCCTCAAATGCAAAGTGAGTCTGTATGTATTTTAACATATTTCATCACAGCAGAGTCGAGGGATCCGGGCTAGCGCCGATGGATATCTCGGAGGAGTAGTCTCTTCTTTGTCTTTCTTGATTGAGCTTCTGTAGCATAGGTTTGGCGGGTGTGGTGTTCGATTCTGGCAACGACCATTTTCCTGGGGCTCGTCCCTTTTGTCTTGCTTGATGGTCCCCGGCCGAAATCGGCCGGGCGTTGCCTTTATCTGGAGGTAGACTTTCAGGCTAGTTCTTTTGTTTCTATGATGGCCTGTGTCCTGTCCTTTCCTCCGAGTTGATGTGCCTGCCGAGGTTTGTTATCTGGGGGGGTTCTTTTGCAATCTGTGACTTTGGAAAAGGAATTCTACCTCGACCTGGAGGAGAATTCCTTATTCCATATTTTCATTAGTTATAATTACACATACTTTATTTAAACCTTTTATTCCGAATTTTTATTTACCCAATTCTTTATTACAGTCCCCCACCTAATAATTTGATCATATTAAAAATTCGTGTTTACATACTTTTTCAGAGGAATATCGGGTTAGATAATGTCGCTTTCCTCTTTGTCTGACTCTTCTACAATTTCTGGGGACAACATATGTTTGTTTTCAAATTCTCTCAATGCTTTAACCGCATTTCTACTCTCTTTTTCTTCTTCTAACTTCATGATTTTTGAAAGAAGGGTAGCGTTTCCTTGTGCCTTTTCTGGGTCTATTGGGAGAGAGGCAATCTGCATTCCTTGAACGACAGAATGTATCAGTCTGATCAGACAAGGAATTAGGCAGGGTAGGAAGATGACTCCGGCAATAGAACATCCTATAAAGAATACTAGCTTTTTCCACCATGCCCCTTGCCCAAAAATTTGATCCCACCAAGAGGCTTGTAAAATCGAATTCCATTTCTGGACGGGTACATGGGCTACTTTCTTTATTTCAGCAGCTAGACCCTTTATAGTTTCTCCGAAGTCATCTATTTCCATGCAACACTCTGACTCGTTATATCTGCCACACACTCCTCCCTCCTCAGCTAGCAAATAGTCGAGAGCGAGTCTGTTTTGGTAAACAAAAGCTCTCATCTGGGAATGTTGTTTTGCTAGGAGTTCCAGGGCTTCTGAAGTGTGGTTTGAAACAACTTCTACCACAGCCTGTAACCTAATGAGCCGATTGAGGAGGTAGATTGGGGTCCTGTATCCCCAACTGCCATCATTCGCCCATGTTGCCGGTCCATAATATTGTATGATCCTTTCGGCGGGCCATTCCTCCCCCTTCCATTTGTGGTTACCTCCAGCTATTGGTAGTTCCCGTTTCAATTCCCTCTTTTGTCGGGCTAGAGTTTCAAAGAGGGGAGCACCTAAAGACCTACTTTCATCTTTAGGTAATGTAAAGAAGAAAGGCCGAATTATTCCGAGTGTGCATGATCCCTTCCAATTTCTGGGTAATTCACTGTATGCTTTCTTTCCGCATATCCAGTAAATCCCATCCGGTGCCTTCCAATCTCTGTTAAGTTTTGCCGGGTCCTCCCAATATTCCCTCAGGCCGAGAAAGGCATGGAAGGGATTCGCCCCGTCCTGTTTGTTCCAACATAAACCAATTAAATCTACCCATTCGCAATTATTTTCCCGAGATTGGCTCCAATAGCCCTCGGGTGATTCCGGCTGCCAGATTTTTGTCTTTTCATCTGAATTTACCGAGAGAGTTTTTACACATGGGGTGTAACCAACAAGCTCAGTGAATTCCCTTCCTTCCCG
Organism: Cyanistes caeruleus; assembly: GCF_971803275.1. Classification (NCBI taxonomy): domain Eukaryota; kingdom Metazoa; phylum Chordata; class Aves; order Passeriformes; family Paridae; genus Cyanistes; species Cyanistes caeruleus. Next base: position 732,557 of record NW_028255894.1, on the reverse strand, counting down.
ACTGACACAAAAAGTTCTAATGATTCTTTTGTCAATCACCCACCCCTCTGGTCGCCGGGTTGTTTTGGATAATTTCAATCCTGTCCACTTAAGCAATTGTTCTGGGGTTAATCCTTCTCCCTTCCATGGCCATCTTTCGGCTGATTTCAGGCCGCCACATATCCAACAATTAGTTAATCCTAATTCGGTAGCTATTTCCTGCATCAGATCTATAAATAGATTCTGATTAGGGCTAGGTAGCTTCCAATTATCGTATTGTTTTTCTAATTGCTCATATTGCTCACTGAGAGAGTTTAACCTCTCTTGTTCGAGTCTTTTTCTCTTATTTTCCATTTCCTGCCTTTTTAGTTCAAGAGTCAATTGTTTTATTTTATTTTCAGGGTCTGAACCATCCTCGTCTTTTGCAAAACAGATCACCTGATCAAATTGTAGACACACTCTGTCATCGTCATTTTTCAGTAAATCCAAGACTATCGGTTCATTACTGAATGACACTTTCGTTTCGTGTTTCAGGTTCCTCCCTTCCCCGTACAATTTCCCCCCCATGGTACAATATTTTAAGTTTGCTTTATTGTAACACAAGGGGTTGACTCTGTGATACGCAATGAACGTCGACTGTTTCTTTCCTCCAATCCAGACAGTTTTATTACACTGCCCGCAGACCGAGATTGGGGAAACCCCTCCTATTTCTCTCTTACTTCGTAGGTGGGTCGCTTGGACCTCTTTTTCCCCTGTGATATGGGGTTGCCTTTTTCCAGTACCTATCCCCGGGGTGGAGCACCAAATTTTCCCTTCCAGCTTACACAGGTTTATTTGGGTATCATTTGCCCAACATTCTCCTGCGTGCAATTCCGGAGGGCAAGTGATCAATGGCTCGGTTTGCGTGGCAGTTTGGCACTGCTCACACTTCCCCAGGGAGGTCGTCCCTGGAGGCGCCTCGGGGCCCATTCTCTCGGTCCAGCACATGGCTAGGTTCAGGATCGTCAGGATTCCCCACAATCGCATCCCTCTGCCATTCCCTCCGCCCGTACAAGAACATACGGCGGGGATAACCATCTTCTCGGCAGCAAGGACTGTCTTCAGGGGCCCTTGACGTTCTGATGGCAAACCTCCTTTTAAAGGTTGCCCACCGAGATGCCTTGATCGTGCCGCTCCTGCACGGTACTTTTACGTTTCGGCGGCACTCAATTATTAGAGGTTCCGCTTTACAGTCCAAATGGCCTCGTAGTCCCTTTTGAAAAAATCGGAACCACTCAGGAGAGTCGAGTTCCAAGATACCCACCCGGGTAGCAAGTGCTAGAAAAAGGTTGGTCTGTTCTAATTCCTCTTTGTAACACGCGGCACACAAACCTCTTGGTTTTTGCCCTCCCAAACAATGAGTCACCCACGTTTGTTTACAATATGCACACTTAAAATGTACAAAAGGAAAACAATAACATTCAAAATTGGTGCAACTTATCCTGTCTTCGCTGCTCATTTGTTGTTCCGCTGAAGCCTGATTTTCAATTCTCCCGGAGGGGTTACAATTTTCCACTCGGGGGAGTCGCGAACCGAAACTTTCTTCACTCGGGAAGAGTGTGTCCAGCCCTTTTCAGCCGTACGAACCGCGGTGTCTGTAGTCAGGAGGACGAGGAATGGTCCTTCCCAGTGAGGACTGAGGGGTTGCTCTTTCCACACTTTGATCAGTACTTTGTCCCCTGGTTGAATTTGGTGGATCGGAAATCCCAACGTGCTGCTCTGAGGAATCAATCCTCTTCTCCTTAACTCCTGTAAGTTTTTATTTATAGAAATGAGATAAGGTTGGAGTTGCACATCCTCTGTTTGAGGATGTTCAACCGGCATACCATGCTTGTACGGCATTCCATACAACATTTCAAAGGAGGACAGTCCTGTTTCTGAGTTCGGCATGGTTCTTATATTCAGCAATGCCAAGGGGAGACATTTGACCCAGGACATTTTTGTTTCAATTGTCAATTTGGATATTTGTGATTTTAACGTCTGATTCATCCTTTCTACTTGCCCCGAGCTCTGAGGGTGCCAAGGAGTATGATATTGCCATCTGATCCCTAATGCATCGGACAACTGTTTGATAATTTTTGAGGTAAAATGTGTGCCCTGGTCCGAATCAATATGGTCTACAATACCATATCTAGGAATTATTTCTTCCAGTAGAATTTTAGACACTGTTTGGGCCGTAGCCTTAGCTCTGGGAAAGGCCTCTACCCAATGTGTCAATTTATCTACTATAACTAACAAATATTTGTTTCTACCAATCTTTGGTAATTCTGTGAAATCCACTTGGATTCTTTCAAATGGTCGATATGAGATTGGCCGACCTCCCCAATTGGTTTGCCGAAAATTCGCTCTGTTTACCTTTTGGCATATCACGCATCCCTGTACCTCTTGTTTTGCGAGCTCGAAGATTCCTTTACACCCGAAGAATTTTAAAAATTGTTCAGCCAATGCCCTGGTTCCCCAATGGGTTTGTGCATGTAGTCTTTTGAGTATTCCTTTTGCTATCCCCTTCGGGACCAACTCCCTCCCGTCAGGTAACCACCATTTACCCTCTTTGAAATGTCCACCTACCTTTTTGAAGTCTTCCTGCTCCTTTTCTGAAGGAAGCACTGAAACCTCTGGAGGTTCCCTTGGGACTAGCTCAGAAATACTTACGGTTAACAATGCCGCTCTTTTCGCCTCTTTATCCGCTAAATTGTTTCCCCTTGTATGGAATTGTCGTCCGGTCTGGTGTCCTTTTACATGAACCACAGATATCTCCAGTGGCTCTCTGACCGCTTCTAAAATTTGTTTAATTATTTCCTCATGTATCAATCCTTTTCCTTTGGTGTTGATCAGACCCCTTTCTTCCCAAATTTTCCCGAAGGTATGCACTATCCCAAATGCATACCTCGAATCTGTATAGATGGTTCCCCTTTTTCCCTTCAAGCCTGTAAGGGCTTTTAGGAGAGCAAAGAGTTCACATGCCTGTGCTGACCAATTTGCCTTTAGGGGACCCGATTCTACAGTCTGTCCTGTTATGCCGTTTACGATGGCATATCCCGATTTACGTTTTCCTTCTATCATTCTCGAGGAACCATCGATAAACCATTTTTCTCCTCCTTCCAATTCTTGATCCTCCAGATCGGGTCTTACTTTAGTCTGTAATTCTACTGCCTCAATACAATTGTGTAGTAGCTTTCCCGTTGGTTCCCCGTACAAAAATTGTGCAGGGTTTTGTGCAGAGGTCGTCCTTAATTCTAGTCCTGGCGAGCTGATTAACATGGCTTCATATTTCAGAAGCCTTGAATCTGTCAACCATTTCTCTGCTTTTTGCTGTAAGATGTTTCTTACGTCATGTGGGGTATAAACTATCAGGGGAGCTCCAAACGTTACCTTTTTGGCTTCCCCAACCAACAGTGCTACTGCCACAATTGCTTGCAGACACGTAGGCCAGCCCCGACTGACTGGATCTAGGATTTTGGACAAAAACCCTATGGGTTTCTTCTTTTCTGCCCATTCCTGGGTCAAAACTCCCTGTGCTGTTTGTCCACTTATATCAACAAACAGTTGAAACTCTTTATTTATGTCTGGTAATGTTAGAACGGGAGCAGTGACGAGGGCATTCTTTAGTTCCTGAAATTTAATTTCGTCTTGCCCTGTCCATTTTAATCGATCTGTATTTAGCCTTTCATACAGAAATTTCACCTTCTCTCTGTATCCTTCAATCCACTGTCTGCAATATCCCATGAGCCCTAAAAATTGCCTAATTTGTCTCTTGGTTTGTGGGGCAGGAAGTTCAAGAATTCTCACCACCCTCTCGGGATCTAATTTCTTTTTCCCTTGCGATATCCAATGTCCAAGATATTTTACTTCGGGCTCTGTGAATTGCAGCTTGGATTTAGATACTTTCAACTCTTTTTGTCCCAGAAAATTCAGCAGGGAAATGGTACATTTCTTCACCTGCTCCTCCGTGATTCCGGCGATTAGCAAATTGTCTACATATTGTAATAGTTTTGTCCCCTCCTCTGGAGTGAATTGAGTGAGTAGTTGTTCTAAGGCTTGTCCGAACAAGTTCGGAGATTCGACGAATCCTTGTGGAAGGACTGTCCACCGCAATTGCTGATTTCGATTGGTATCTGGGTCCTCCCACTGGAAAGCGAAAAAATTCCTACTCCCTTCATCTAAAGGACATGTCCAGAATGCATCTTTTAAATCAATTACACCATACTATACATCCTCTGGTGAGAGTCTGTTTAGTAGAGTGTAAGGATTTGCTACCACCGGAAACCTGGTTCGGGTTCTAGCATTTACAGCTCTCAAGTCCTGAACCAATCGGAAGTTCCCATTGGCTTTCTTTACTGCCAGGATGGGGGTGTTATGTGGGGACATGCAGGGCTCGAGCGTGCCTCCTTTGAGCAGCTCGTCAATTATTAATTTCAAACCCTTCCTCCCTTCGGCTGGGATGGGGTATTGTCGGATCCTTATCGGATTCTCTGGATTTTCAATTTCAATTTTGATGGGAGCAATATCTAATTTTCCCACTTCCCCTTTTGAGTGCCATACTCGGGGGTCGATTTCTTTTTCATCTTTTGAAGTCAAATGTAACACCTTTACTACTAACTCTGAATCTTTCACAACGATATTTATTCCTAAAGCTATGATCATATCTCTTCCTAATAGATTGTAGTCTGCTTCTTCCACAAGCAACAAATTCCCTAAACATATCTTATTTTCCGACTCGATTTCCACCTCCTTGATTACCGAGACTTTAAATGGATCTCCCTTTGCGCCAATTACAATTACTTTTTCTTTACTCGCTTCACACCCTATAGGTAACTTCTGCAGGGTGCTTCTCTCAGCCCCGGTATCAACCAGGAAACTCACTTCCTGGCGGTGGGGACCTACCTTCAATTTTATCAAGGGCTCTTTTGCTGTTACTGTCCCCATTTGAAAGAGCCCAAGACTTACTTCCCTAATCTTCTTTAAATATTTGTTCATCTTTCATCCGTTTCCTGCAATCCCTTTTTATGTGTCCTACTTTCTTACAGTAGAAACACTCTGGAGGATCCTTTCGAGGAGGAGTTTCCTCCTTCTGAGATCCCTTTTGCTTTTTAGGTATCGGTTTACCCTGTTTCTGTTCTTGTTTTTGAACTTCTTTTACTGCAGCCACTAATATTTTGGCTTGAAGTTTCTGTTTTTCGTCTTCTCTCCTCATATAAACCTTTTGAGCTTCCCTTAGAAGCTCTTGGAGACTCTTCTCCTGCCATCCATCAATTTTCTCAAGTTTCTTCCTAATGTCCTCCCATGATTTAGCCACAAACTGCGTTTTAAGCAGGACCTCCCTGTCACGATCCGCAAGGTGGGATTCGTGATGTGGTTCTTTTAGCCGGTCTTAGAGTACAAAAGATTATCAGCAAACCAAGGACTTAAACAAGAAAACACAGTTTATTGAGTGCTCATCAGCACTAATATGCGATAGAGGGAAAGAAAAGAGAAAGCAAAGCATAAGGAAAAGAGAGTAAGGGGATTATAGCTACCAACGTCGAAGTCCACTCAGCCGTCCAACGACGCAGAGTCTTCTGTCCATTGGGGAGATCTCAAAGGAAGTTAAGTTTGGGGTATAATTTTATAGTCTTTTGCAAAGCGAGGGGCGCAGGGCCAAAACCAGATGAGATTGATGATCATTGTGATGAAATTCCATTGCGCAGGGAGCAGGTGTAGGGTACAGAGAGAGATCCATGTCTTGCAAGTCTTTGCTCACCAGCAGGAACAAGGACAAGGTGTTGTGGAAAACCCATTGCACCAGGTACCAGGCACAAACCTCTGCGCACCAGCAGGAATGAGAGCCATGAGTCGTGGAAAACCCATTGTGCAGGTTACCAAGCCTCTGCTCACCAGCAGGAATGAGAGCAGTGCACCGTGCAACCACCTGCAAACAATCACTGAGCAAACATCCATCTCAGCTAGGCCTAAACCCCAAACCAAGTCCCTTGTGATATTCAGGGTCTCAGTCTCTGTCCTTGAGACGGTTGTGAGACAGATGAGGGAATCTTGGACGGTTTCTTACAACAGGTCAGGTAGATAGACTAGCAAGAGTCACCCGGGAAAGATTTAAAGAACTAAACATACAATTACAATTTATTACTCTTGAAAGAGCACGGAGTGTATGAGTTTTTTTAAGGGGACAGATTGATCGTTGCTGCATCCACATCCCAAATGTGACTGCAGATGTAGAATATGACATCAATTAGTTGCAACAAATAGAGCATGAAGCATAGGAAGAGCAAAATGATTTAACTATAAATTGGTTAGGCAAAATCTTCAAAGGGTTAGGGTGGAATGTGAGTTCATGGATTAAATCTATCATTGAGAGTGTGATAATCTTAATAATAGTATTCTTAGCAATTTGGTTAGTTTACAGCATCTTAAAGGAGAAATACAGAAGAAAATGTCCTAGAACCAGAAAATAATAAAGGCACTGACATGAGATCCACACTCACCATCTTCTGGTTCCCCAGTTCATGACAGCATCCAGGATAACCTTTACATCAATCAAGGATTCAAAGAACACCAAGTATAAACTCAGAAACAAAGGACTGTATTGAGTGATAATATTTGCACTTATGGTGAAGTGAAAATGCTTTCAAAGGGGGGAATGATAGTAAAAGGTTCTAAAATCTTAGAAAATTTGGGGACTTAGAAAGAAAGTTAGGTTTGGTAAGCCCTGGGAAAAGTAGGCCCTGAGAAATGTTAGGCCTTGTGCTTGCTAAAGATCAGGTCAAACTGCACCTGTGTAATCAGTAGATGATAAATGATACAATTGTTAGATGTGATTAGATATAATTATTGTTTAAAGATCATGAGGAACAATGTTGGGGGGCTAAGGGGGGATCACGAGAAATCCATGCCTGGGTAAAAACAATGCTTACAATAGAACAATGTAAATTTAATAATTAATATGTAAGTTGCATAACGATAGAATATAAAATATGTTCAACTCAAAACCAAATTGGGTCAGATTTGGGTATGTGTAACCCTGATACCCAGAGCTCTTCAATAAAGCACCTTCATATAATCATTCGTGATTACGTATGTTCCTGAACGCTAACAGGATGGCAGAAAGACACCGGGGTGACGGGGAGACGACAGCAGCCCTGAACCATCTTGGCTTTTTTCACCCTTTGTCCTGCCCTTAGGAACAGAAGAAAGGGGAAGGTACAGGGAGGTATACACCAAAAAAAAAAAAAAGGAACTTCACAGAAGACAAAAACAGTCCACCAGAAGAGCCATACCATCCATAACCGTCCATAATGTTAATATAATCGTTCATAATGTTAATATCGTCCATAATAAGTCTCGTTGGGTGATGTAAGGTGTCCCAGTGTCTGGTCCCGGCTCCCACACCTCCATAAGCCCTTTTATTCCCCATGCCTCTGAGGCACTCCCAACCCAGCCTTCCTGCCAGGTACTCTCAAGTCTTCTTTTCTTAGGCAGGGGTCTCGCTGGCTCTCAGGCCATCAGCCGGTGACTTACGAGGTGTCCATGGAGCCGGGTCCTGCTGTTCTCTTGCTTCGCTGGATGCCACGCATTCTCTCACCATATGTTGCAGTCAGCAACCTCAGGATCTCGTCCAGGGAAGCAGCAGGATTCTGGGGACCAGCATCAAACACCAACCGAGACGGGCTCCCAGTTCATGAAACCATTTATTCAGCATGGGAACAAAGTCAGGTCCAGAACAGAGAGCCCTGAACAGAGGCACAGCAGGGGTTTCTGAGGGACAGAACTCTCAAGGGTTTCCACCTTTGAGGGTGGAGATCAGGGTCAGGGACCAGTAGAAGCACAGCAAGGGAGAACCCCTCAGGGACTCAAACCCAATCAGAACTCCTGGGCCGCCCTTCTCAAGGGGTTTGGGGTAGGACAATGTAACTCTTTGTCTCCCTGAGGCTGCTGCCACACCACTGTAATATTTTCTCCCCTGATCTATCATGCTGAGCACCATGCAAGGCTGTAGAGAGGTCAAGACAACCTCTGTTTTTAAAACTCTGCCCTGCAGCTATTCCTTACAGTGCTGTCACCAGGGAAGACATTTTGTCTTCTAAAACCTTACTTCTGATAGTTTTTCCCATCTGAAAACTATCTGGGCCAGGGGCAGCACCCAGGGACCTGCCCTGCCTGGGGGAACTTATACCTGGATCTTATAACTAAGTATCAGAAACAAGGGCACACACTCTGTATTCCAGACTCCAACATTTTATTCTTATTCTTAATTTTCCATGTTTTAAGCACTACTACATCTTCATCTACTTCAGCTTCTACCTCTTCTTCCTAATATTCCTATTCTTATTCTTTACCATTTTTTGGTTTCTGGAGGGTCTTATGCAGGTTTTAGTGGAGGGGGAGGGGTGTTGGGTTTTTTTCTTTCCTATTACTACTTCCTAAACACAACTTTCTTTTCTTTTGTTAGAATTGTGTGTGTTGCAGTCCAGCAGGCCGCCGTCGTGTCCTGGGAGCAACACCTCCTGTCTGTGTCCATTCCTCATGGCCAAAGTGCCCAAGGATCAGCATGGAGTCCTTTCCGGAGGAGAGGAAATGGCCTTGGAGTCCAGCAGGGAGGAGCTGGAGCCAGTGTCCCTGCAAAGGGCCAAGAGCCGTGTGGCTGTGGCCCTCGGGGACCCGGTGCAGGGGTGCCGCTGGCGGTGCCAGGCTGCCGCTGGGAGCCGATGACTTTCCAGGTGCCTTCCCGGCCGGACGATGGGCTGGGATGCAGCGCTGAGCCCCGGCAGCGAGGGTCCCCCTCTGGGTGCCGCTTTGGGCTGCCGTGTGCCCTTGGGGAGCCACCCCAGGGATGCCGCAGAGCGGCCGGGGCCGGCTCGGCCCGCAGGGCCAGCGCAGGCCGGGGCAGCCCGTGCGGCTCCCTCGGGGCGCCGGGCAGGCCGCGGGGCAGCCGCCATCTGCAGCTCAGCACTGCTGGCAGCGGGCGCTGATCCTGTGGCTGTGCCGCCAGGCAGGGGCAGCAGAACAGCCCCTGCAGCCCCCGCAGCCCCCGCAGCCCCCGCAGCGCCCGCCTCAAGAGCGAGCGGCCTTTCCTGTGGGGAAGCGGCTGCCCAGGAGCAGAGATATCTTCCACCGTGGCTTGGGCTGCCAGAGGGCCAGGCCCAGCACAGAGTTGCTCTTGCGGGCACAGCTCGGGCTCCTGGCACTCCACCCAAGCTTCTCGAGGGACAGGCAGCAAGATTCCCTCTTGGGCTAAATCTGCCAGTCTCTGCTGCCTGGCCTCTTCTCCTTCCTCGTGCAGCTCCAGGACGCTCACCTCATCCCAGTCATCGTCCTCCCGCTGCCAGGCCTTGAGCTGGCTGCACAGGATGTCGCAGTATTCCCTGCTGTCCTGAGCCAGCTCTCCATCACTGTCATCATCCCAGCTGGACCTGGAGGATTTTCTCTTTGCTTTGCCTCCAGTCACCTCCTGGCCATCCTGGCACAGCTCTTGCTTGTGGCAAGCTTCCCAGTCCAAGAGTGCCCGGCGGCTCGTGCCTTCTCCTGGGGACAGCCGCTGCTCAGGAGATTCTTCCCAATCTGAGAATTCCTGACAGTGATCGCTGTCTGCCTGCCACGGCTCCTGCTTCCTGCACTCGTCCCACTCGGAGACAACTGGGGAGGGCTCTTGCTCCCTGCCCTCATCCCAGTCCCGCAAATGCCAGTAGCTCCCCCATACTTGGACCAGCTCTTGCTCAAGGCCTTCATCCCACTCAGAGAGCTCCTGGCAGCTCTGGGCTTCTCCTGGGGACAGCTGTGGCTCAGTGCAGGCTTCCCCTGGAGTCCCTTGCTGGAACTTGTGCATTTCTCCTCGGCAGAGCTCTGGCTCTTCCTCAGCGCAGGACTCCACGGCTCCTCTCCTCCCTCTGCTTGCCCTCTCAGCCTCCTCCTGCTGCTCCCTCAAGGCCTGGGCTCTCTGTGAGCCGGGCCAGGGCCTGGGCAGGGCTGGGACTTGGGCTTCGCCTTCTCCTCCTCCGTGCCTGCAGTCCTCTGGTGCACACAGGTACCTGGACACAGCCACTGTCCTGGGACTGACCCAGGCCCCACAAGCCCTTTATATACCCCCCAGCCGGGGCGGGGCTCTGCCATGTCACAATGGACTTTGGGCACAGCAAGGTCCCGCGTCACCACGGCCCCTGACACACCGTGCCTGTGTCACAAAGGCCACCCCGGCACCCCGTGCCTGTGTCACAAAGGCCACCCCAGCACCCCTTCAACAGCCCAAGGCACCAGGAGCAGCCTGGAGCAGCGCAGGCCTTGGGGGATTGCAGCCCCTTCTTCTGAGCCGCTCCTTCAAATGATCAGGAGTGGCTGGGGCCAAGTGAAGGTGCAAAAGGAGACCGTGTGTGTCTTCGTTTGAAAGACAGGGGCCTGCTAAGGGAGGCAGGAGGCTCCTTTGCAATGGAAAATGTAAACCCCCTCATTCCCAATTATTATCCCTTTGAAAGGCACTCTCTGGCAAAGATAGGAGGACAGGAAGAACAGTTTGTGCTGCTTTTGCATGAATTGCTATTTGGTGAGCAGGGAAGAAGCCCCCCATGGAAATGATTTTACTGAGAGGAGCTGCTAAGCGAGAGCTGCCTCTGTGCCAAGCAAAATCCAAGAGCTGGCTAGCTGTGGGAACTGACTACCTATTAAAGCATTTAAAAAGCTGGATCCACCTCGGTGAGATTGACATTTTGCAGACAGGCAAGCCAGGGAAATCTCTCTCTTGCTTCCACCTTTGAGGAGGTACCCGGCTGCCGGTCGGGCCGGGCCCCGCTGCACTGCGGCCCTTGCAGTCGTGCTGACAGTGGCCACAACAATCCTTAAAGCTTCAGGGTCCCCTGACACCCGGGCAACCGAGGAGGAAATTAAAGGAGCAGGTTCACTGGAGTCCCCAAAACCAACTGGAATAGGAAAATCAAGTAGGGATGAGGCCCATAAAGCCTGCGCAGCACAGGAGCAAAGTGCAAAGACCAGGCCTAGGGGCAGACACAACAATATCTAGGGGAGGTTTGAGGGCTCAGTCTGAGGGCGTGGGTCCAGACACAGACTGGGGTTAGAAAGCTGCAAAATACTGTGACGAATTGCAACCAATCAGGGGAGAGACACGGGAAGATTCTAGAAACATAACTTTCAGTGGGGTGACTTGATGAACGTATGAATTGCCATCAAGCCTTTGGCAAGTGCTTCCCAAGGCTTGAACTCAAAGCCTGCTGCTTCAGGGCTGAAGTCTTTCTGGCCCTGTGTCCCAGAAGGGCTGAATCGCACAGGCTCGGCCTGGCGGGGCCGGGCTGGCCCCAGCAGTGACCGGGTGGGGACGGGAGGCTGCGGGACCCCGGCTGAGGCTGGGCCGGACCACGGCTGCTCACACCTTGCCGAGCCTAAGCCGTGCCCCGCTGCCGGCCCCCGCTGAGCTGGAGTCCGCTGGGCTCCGGGAGGAGCTCCGGGTGGGTCCAGGCCCCCTCGGCCATGGCCTGACGCTGCCCGCCGCGGCCCTTCACGCCTGGGCTAGCTCTGCTCACTGACCGCTGGCGGCGCCAGGAGTGGGGAACGGTCTGGGAGCTGTTTTCCCCAGACCGAACCTTCAGAGCCTCTCCGCCACTCAAGGCTCTGCAGATCTGAGCGTCGTGGGCTTCAGTGAGGAGATGGAGGAGACCCAGAGTCCAAGCAGCTTTCCAGGAACAGGATTTATTAAGGGAAAGGAGCAGTGACAGGACGAGGGCTGGAAAGACACACTGGGATCCAAGGACTCCGAGCACTGAGCACTCCTGTGCTCTCCAATTTAAAGAGGGGAGGGTACAAACCAAGGACCAATGGGAATACAGTATGGGAGGAGTCGGGAGGAGGGTTCACAATACTAGGAGCCAATAGGGGTAACATTTGGGAGGGGCGGCAGTCACAAAGCCAATGGGGCTTCGAGTAGGGGATGAAAGGCAGGGAACTTGCTGGAACAAAGGGTTGGGTTTACATTGAATGACAGGGACCAGGGGCAGGCTAAAGGTTATGGACAAGGAAGGTTCAGGAAAAAGGGGAGGGGTTTACAAAAACTGACAGGAGGGCAAAACCATTACAGAATCATAGGGACATAACAACAGGAGCAAACCATTCACTTAATAATCAGAACAAAATAAACAGACTGCAACAATGGCCCGTGTGGCACACGGTAATTGAAAGAAATTGGCCAGGAGACAAGACTCCCATTTGATGCCTTTATTAGGATTCAGCTCTTGGGGTGTGGGGGGCCCAAGGGATTGCTTCCATCACAGCCATTCCCACACTGTCAGCTCCAAACAGGAGACACAATTCAGCTTTGCAGCACACACTGCAGAGCTGGGGCTTCCATCCTCATGAGAGTAGCCAGGGACCTGTCATCCTGGTTTGCTGTCTAGGGTTGTCAGTCCTTTCCAGTCCTCTTTAGGTCATGGTGATGCAGGAAGATGGTTTCTAAGCAGGTTTAGGTGATGCAGGGAGATGATCTTGCATCATAGCTTGCTCAAATACGTTTCCTTGTCCTTTTATTCCTCTGTTAGCTCATTGTTTTGGTGTCCTGCATGCCTTAGTTTGCATTTTACTCCGTTACACAGCTTCCTGGGAGTTTCTTTGTTCTAGTGTGGCACAGGGACCATGGGAGTTGCCTCGTTCTGTGGCACACCTTTCTAATGGGTTGCTTTTGTTAGTTGGATTTAGCCCCCATGGGAGCAGCTCTGTTACAAGGTAGCAGGGAAGTAAGGGGAAAGGGTACAGGAATGTCTCATAAGAACCTTTAAAACACTTCAGAAACTGGTAAGTAATTAACATTACTAATAACCATCAGAGTAAACAAGGGGTACAAGGTTTACAAATGGGATAAGAACATTAACTGTACATAACTAAACACAGTATTTCATCCGGGGTGGATTTCTTGAGAGATTTTATTCATGACACCTCTCTTCCCCTATGCCCTGCACACCATGGGTAGCAAAAAAAAGGTCTTGTGAGACTGCCTATTATAACTATATGCCTATGTAATATGCTATATTTATATACATAAGGAAAAAAAAAAATAAAGGAACAATGCTAGAGAAAAGGAAAATTGCTGCTCTCTCAGGTGGTGCCCAGCAGACAGAGCCTGCCAGATCAGCTCTCTGCAGAGCTCCAGCAGCACAGCCAGCCTAGGCCCGACAGACGAGGCTTTGTCCTCCATGCCCTGCGTAGCTGATCTTGAAGGTTATCAAAGACGGAATATCGAGCCCTCTCTATTGCCTGTAAGATGTACAGTGTTTGAATTGCCAGGTTTACAATGGCAGGGCTGCTGCCATCCACCATGTTCACAAGGGCTGGAAGAGAGACGAACAGAGCCACGGTCAGATCCCAGACCTGTGAGGGCCCACGGATAGCCCCCTGCCAGGGCCATCCCAGTCGGCTCTTGCCATGGCCAGCAGGGAGCAGGGACCAAGGGTATCAGCCTGAAGCTGCTGGCCACGAATGCCCCATGTGCCCCTGAAATCTCGGTGTGCTCTTCTCACGCCGCCCCTCATCCACACGGGGAGCAGAGCCCTCCGCAGCCAGGCCAGGACCTGCAGCTCCACCCGCCAGCCCCACTGACAGCCCGCTGCCCTCACTCACATTTGTAAATGAGCTGCAGCTCTTCCTTCTGCCCCCTCAGGAGCCGCCCGGCTATCCCTGGGAACACAGAGCCTGTCAGGGCCCCAGCGGCACAGCTCCCTGCCAGCGGCGCTGCCAGCCCTGGGGCCACACGGCCTCCCGCCCCGGCAGGGCTCAGCCCGGGCCCTTGCCGCATCCTGACTCAGCCCAAGGGCACGGCTGCCAGAGGCCGGCAGCAGCAGCCCCGAGGGCAGCCGGGGCTCAGGGCGCCGGGCCCGGGTGCCGCTGCCGGGGCAGCAGCCGGGGCCGGGGCCGAGCGGGGCGGGCTCGTGGCTCACCGATGAACCTGATGGCCGCCTCTCGCAGGGTCTCCTGCGGGCTCTGCAGGTACGGCAGGGCCCGGCGCAGTTGCTCGGCCGCTCGCCTCTCATCCTGTCCCAGCTGGAGAGAGCGGCAGGAGGGAAGGGTTGGTGCGGGCTCTGCCTCTGCGGCCAGCCCCGGCCTCCCGTGCCCGGCCAGCCCTGAGGCCCGGCCAGCAGCCGCTGGCGCCGGGCTCTGGAGGGGGCAGAGGGCCGGCTGCTGCCCGGGGAGCCGCGGTGCCGCCCTGCCCGCAGCCCCAGTGTGGGGCTCCATTGGCACCCGGCTCGGGGCCACGGGAGCCTGGAGAAGAAGCCGTGTGGCCGGCTGCGGCACTGGGCAGGGGCACAGCTGCCAGCCCCACACACCGAGCGCCGGAGACAGGGGGCTTCTCCAGGCCTTCCAAGCCGTCCTTACCAGGCACTCGGTGATCATCCACAGCTTCTTCTTCTTCACTGGTCTTTCCAGATCTCTCCTCTTCAGGAACTCAGCCGCACAAAGCAGCGTTGCCCAAGAAGCCTGGAGAGCAGCAGAGACCCGCAGATGGCCCCACAAGCCAGGACACAGGACCCGCATTTGTGTGCCAAGGCCTGGAGGAGGCTGCAGCCGGCAAGGTGCCAGGGCAGGAGGCGGACGAGCCCCGTGCCCGGGTGACAGCAGCAGCCCGGGAGTCCTCACCTCCGCCACCTGCTGGTTCTCGTCATGGCAGTGGAAGAAGAGTGGCAGCAGGCTCTGGTGCACGTGTGACTTCAGGGCCTTTTTTTCCTTTTCCGTTAGAACAGTCATTAGCGATCGGAAGAATAATATGGACACCATATGCAGCCAGCTGCACCTGGCTATTATCCTATATGAAAGGAAGGAAAAAACACCTCAGCCCTGTCTGCATGGGGCTCAGCAGGGCGCAGGTGGGCAAATCCCCAGGGCACCAAGTGTCTGGGCAGCACCCAGTGGCCTCGGCTGGGGGCACAGAGCCTTACGTGGTCAAAGAGTGGCAGGAGTGCCTCAGCCAGCTGCAGAGCCATGTGGCTGGGTATCAGCATGTCCTTGTCCAAAACTATAAAGCTGAGCACCATGATTGTCTTCCTAACTATCTCTCCATCTGCATCCCACAGGAGCTCCACAAGACTTTCAGTCAGGCTCTGCATTTTTTCAGCCTGTGTGGGAGACAAGTCTGTGAAACGCCACCCTGCTGCCACAGGGCCAAGAGGCCAAAGGCCTGTCCCAAAGCACTCAGGCAGCTGAAGCAGGAGGCAGGAGAGCTGGGAGCAGCTGCCTCGGTGCCCGAGGCCCAGCCGAGCCCAAGTGACTGCGTTCCCCAGCACTGCTTCAGCCACTGCCCACTTCTCACCATCGAGGGATCATCAATCAACTTGAAAAGGGCCCTGAGTGCCAGGTGACGCTTGTCCCTGCTCTCGCTACTCAGGTGCCTTGAGAAGATTTCCAGGACTCTGTTAGCACTGCGTTCGCTCAAGTCCAGGTAGTCCAGGATCTGAAAGGCACAGGCAGTGACAGGGGAGCCAGCTGGCAGGAGCCCAGAACCAACACAGGGCATGGGCACCATCCCAGGCAGCTGCAGCTGTGAGGGGGCAGAGAGGTGGCAGGCAGCTCTGCAGGGAGGCAGTTTTGGCCATGGGGCTCACCTCCACAAGGAATGCCAGGGCAGGCAGATCCCAGCGTGCCTCCTGTGTGCTGAGCAGCTGGAGCAGGTAGGGAACAATGCGGGAACACAAGGGGATAGAGGCAGACGACATCTCCCTGCCAGGGTGAAAAAGTAGCCAAGACTGTGAGCCAGGGGGACAAACATCTCCCAGGCCTGATTCACAGAGCTCTGATCTTTGACCACTGTCCTGCAAGGGGACCTGGGCCCTTGAGGAGGTGACTCCTTGTGGGCACCCGCCTCTCCCAGCCTTTTCCAGTCTCCTTAGCTGTCCCTTGGTGACGAGGCCCTCTGGCCCACAACAGTGGGGACTGTGTTGGGAAACTTCAGCACAGGGCACAAATGCCAGAGGCAGTGGGAAGAAGGGGGTCTCACCTGGCCAGCAGACCCACGGCATAGTGGTGGGTGTCAGCACTGAGCAGCTTGTCCCAGCCACGCTTGTGTTCCATTTCCACCACCACTTCCTCACGATGCATTTGGCAGAGCAGGGACTTCAGGGCCTGCACTGCAAAGCTGTGTGCACAGCAAAGCCCAGGTCACGCTGGGAGCACTGGCTCCTGCCGTGGAGACATGGCAGGGACAGGAGGAGTGGGATAGAGCACCTGTTGGGGCTGATGGCAAGGCCGTGTTGCTCCTGGCATCCCTTCCAGAAGGCATTGAGATCCTCTGGCATCTCCAAAGTGCTGAAGAACACTTGGAAGAGCAGATGCACAAAGAGGCGGGGGAAATGCACTGTCACTACATGTGGGACGCAGGGCATCTGAAGGATCTTCCACATCAGCACAGTTGCCTGCAGAGGACAGAGAACCCAGAGACAGTGCTCAGTGCCGAGGTGTCCGGGTGTCAGGGCCTGAGTGTGGCAGGGAGAGGTCAGGGGAAACCCTTGGGGAGCATCAGGCCTGGTGCCCCTGAAGCTGCCCGTAGGCCAGGTTTCAGCCTGGTGCCTGAGGCAGGGAGATGCAGTGGGGGAAGGAGGAAACAGAGCTGCTGAAGACACAGCTGGCCATGGGGTGAGCAAAGGCCAGTTGCAGAAACTCACAGCCAGGGCAAAGACACCCGTGTTGTCTCCATCAGAGGTGCACGTGCTGTGCTCTGGCCAGTTCCCCAGCACATCGAGGACTATCAGGTATGCCTGCTCCGCTGTCCTGGGCGAGCACAAGATCGTCTTCCACATGGTCATAGCAGCTCTGTGGGGCGACAGCTCTGTCTCACGGGGGTCTCAGACACATCCCCGTGGCCTGGGCAGCAATGGGGAGCTGAGCTGGCTGCCAGCTCTGCCTCTGCCTGCTGCCCCTCGCGAGCAGCAGCACCCAGGCAGCCCAGCCCTGTGGGGACAGGGCCCAGAGGGGCCATGGCATGGCAGCAGGCTCAGGGGCCGATGGAGCAGGGCTGGGAAAGGTCCCAGGTACACAGGGCCCTGGAAGTCTCTGTTGGTCAGACACCTGGGCAGGGCTGTGCAGGCTGATGGGCTGAGGAGCCCTGAGCCCTCTGGGCACGTGGGCCCCGTACCTGTCACACGTTGGGGCCACACGCAGGAGAGCAATGACCACGTCAGTGGGCTGTGCCTCGCTCAGATCCAGCAGGGTCCTGTTCAGCCTGTGCTCAGAGAACTGATTGGCCATGAGCCACTGGTGGATGTACCTCACCATGGCAGGCACCTGGAGAAAGCACAAGGGGAGACTTTGAAAGCTGCCAGAGGGAGTCAGGAATGTCCCCAGCTTCCCCAGAGAAGTGCTTCCCTTCTCACCACGCTGCAATGGCCTCAAAGGCTTAGAGTGATCAGCAGGTGTGGCTTGGGAGGCCAAGTGATCCCTGGAGGATCAAACCCTGGCCACAGGCTGCTTACTTGCTTTTGACTGTAAAAACCCTCCTCTACAAGCATATCCAGCAGGGCAGCAGTGGCCTTGGTGTTGAAGATGTATGAATAAGGTCTGACCCCAGTGGCCATGGCACTGGTCCCTTCCTCCCGAATTCTCTTGATGAAGTTGCAAACCAGCTGTAGGAGAAGGGCAGGAGACAGAAACATCGGGGATGTTCTATGGAGTGCTCCAAGCGTGGTGCTGGGCTGAGCAGTGCCAGCAGGCCCAGCCCAGGTGGGGATGGCTGCAGGTACCTGCGCTGCTCTTCGGAAGCGGCCACGGGCAGGCTCCTGCTCTTGTGTCTTTTCCATGGCTGCATCTGGCAAAGAGCAGCCAGAGCTGAGGGGCTGCAGGAGAGGCCAGAGAACACAGCCCAGCCCTGCACTCCCCAGGCAGGGACAGCCCTGGGGTGGCTCAGGGGATGGAGCACAGCCACTGCTGGGGGGGCAGCACCAGTCCCTCTTTTATCCTGTCCATGGGTGTGTCTCCACAGGACAGGGTGGGATGGGATGAGATGGGATGCAATGGGATGGGATGGGGCCAAGATGACTGCAGGCACCAGCCCTGTGGCCCAGCTCTGCCACTCACCCTCCTCCAGCGGCTGGAACTGCTGCACCTCTTCAGTCTCTGGTCCTGGGGCAGCTCCAGGGCCTTCTTCCTCTTCCTCCTCCTCCACCCAGGCCAGCTTGGGCACTCTTGGGGGTCGCTGCTCCGTATCTTCTTCAGGACTCTCCCATCCTTTCCATAGGAACAGCACCAGGGGATGGCATGGCATGTAATGGGATGGGGCCAAGCTGGACACAGGCACCAGCCCTAAGGCCGAGCTCTGCAACTCACCCTCCTGTGGTGCCTGGAACTCCTGCACCTCTTCAGACTCCTGTGCCAGGACAGCTCCAGGGCCGCCTTCTTCCTCCTCCTCAACCCAGGCCAGCTTGGGCACTCTTGGGGGTCGCTGCTCCATGGCAGGGACTGGATTTATGGTACTTGCAGGAGAGATGGCTTGGGAAAGCTCAAGTCAGCAAGTTCTGCAGTCGTGCCTGGAAGGCACCTGCAAGACAGTCCTGGCAAGACAGCAGGACAGCAAGTCCTGCACTTGGGTCTTGAGGGCTCCTGCCACAAGGACAGGAGGCTTCTCGTCAAGGATTGTGGTCTGGTTTCAAGGGCAGTGACTGCAGGGATGGGCGATGCCTCAGAAAAGCTCCAGGTCACCAAATCCCACAGTCTGCCCTTGAGAGAACCTTAAGAAAAGAAGCCTTGGCAAGGCCACAGGTCAGCAAGTCCCGTGGTCTGGCCTCGAGGTCACCTGTAGGAATAACGGCTCAGAAAAGCTCCGGGTCAGACACAAACGAGTGCGCTGTGCGGGGGCTCCTCACAGCACCGCTCTGCCGCGTCCTGTCCCGTCGCGTGCACTGGGCACTGTGGCATGGCCCTGTCACCGCCAGCTCCTATGTCACCACGTGTCACAAAGGGCTCTCTGACACCCTGTCCATTTCCATCCCATGGTGACCATGTGTCACAAAGGGCCCTTGCACACACTGCCACCTGCCCTTGGGCTGCCCCCATCCCCCCCAAAGTGGCCCAGGTTGGAAGGAATCCCTTGCCCAAAGTGTCTTAGACAGCCCAACAGGATCTTTAGGAACGCCTCAAACCATCAGCAAACGCTGCCCTGCTCTGCAGGCTCAGGGCAGCAGAAGGAGCCCCCAGGGCTGCTGACGCAGCCGCAGCAGGAAGGGCACGGGGCCTTGCACAGAATCTGGCACGGCCTCCTTGGGACATGTCCCGGCTGGTGGCCATTCTAAATTCACAGGTGTGACACAGACAAGGAACATCTGGGCCAAGGCACGAAGTGTCCACTAGAATGTATTTTAGCACATTAGAAAGACTTGGGAGGAATCCCAGAGGGTCATTTTTTGAAGCAAAGTGATCTGATTAAATACTGTAACCAACGGTAGGCTTGGTAAAAATTAGAAAGTGGTGAAAATGGACTGCCTAATGGAACTTTAAATGATCATCCACTGTTACAGTTGATGTTATTTTTAAGAAAAGAAGACAAATGAGACCAAGTGATATGTGCAGACACATTTTTTTACCCTGAAGAATAAACCTGAGTGGCACAAAGAATATGGCTTTGATTTAGACCCCCAGGAGACTTTGGTCCTTCCTTTGGAAAGAGATAACAGGTGGAAAATAAAGAGATGTTGTTCAGCATGTAGTTTAGGGCAGAGATGTTTGAAACTGGCAAAAAAGCACGAGGAAGACACTGTTATAGATGTCCAAGACTCACAGCCGAGTTATTCCAGGCCAGCTCTACCTTCCCCCTCAAGCAACCAGTCCTCTCCCTCAATTAAATGAAAGTGAGAATGAGATGAATAATCCTGGTGAGGGGACAAGTTTGGGGATGCCAGTGACAACACGTACAAGGAATAAAACCAAGAAAGCTTTGCCTTTAGTCACCCCCTTAAGGCAAGTAGTGGGTCCCACAGGAGAAGCTGTGTGGGTGAAGATCCCCTTTTCTACTGGTGACCTGAATAACTGGCAGGAAGAAGTTCATAATTATAGAGAAAACCCTAGCAAAGTGGCAAAAAGATTGGAGTTAATAGTCAAGAACCGAGACCCAGACTGAGGTGATTTCATGATGACAGCGCTAAGGAAAAACAGATAAGGAGTTGGTGATGAAGATGGTCAGAGCACATGTGCAGGGAGAAATTGCTAGTGGAGCCTTACAGGGTACAGTGGACCAGTTGTTTCCTATTGTAAACCCTTTGTTGGGCCCGAATGATGCCAAGAACTATGCGATGTTAACTAGATACTGGGAACTGTGGGGGCCGAGGAAGCAGCCAATGCTGTAGCCACTCTCCCCTGGAGGAAAAGCCCATAGGAGGCTTTCACTGACCGCTCTCCCCCAGAGGCTAAAGGCCTCGATGGGGAGCTGTCATTTTTACAGCCACACGTTAAGTGGTTCCCAACATGTCTTTCCCCCTGTATGCATATTATTTTTACTCTGTTGGCCCTTCCCCCTTGTTCCACCCCTGACTCCTCAGACCATTGTCCCTGCTGCTCCACCCCACCCCCTGCTTTTCCCATATAATCCCTGCTCTCACTGAGCCTGGGCCAGTTGTTGTCTCTGGGACCCTTCAGGAGAGAAGAATAAAGACCTCCTTGGAACCCCACACGGTGCCTCCCGTCTCTTTTCTTCGGCAGCACCCGAGGAACAGTGGCCATTCCAAAAGCCCTTTGAAGGGCTCGCAGCTGAATCACGGGGGCAAGGCAA
Organism: Cyanistes caeruleus; assembly: GCF_971803275.1. NCBI lineage: Eukaryota > Metazoa > Chordata > Aves > Passeriformes > Paridae > Cyanistes > Cyanistes caeruleus. The sequence continues at coordinate 711,814 of NW_028255894.1, read as the reverse complement.
GCGTGCCTGTGCGCCCAGGGGAAGTGCCACAGGAGACGCTTCCCTGGGAAGGTCGCGGCACCCTGACCACCTCCGCTCGCCGCGACAGGTGGGGCCCAACAGGGAGCTCTGCCAGCGGTTCCCTGGTTCCCTGGTTCCCTGGAGAAGCGTCTCCTGCAGCACCAGCTGCAGAAAGCAAGTCGCTCTCGGGTCTGTCACTTCCCTGAGGAAACCCCCTCACGTTTTAGCAAGAGCTATCCAAGGGGACACCGGGACCCTCCTAGGACCATCCGGGGAGTGAGGAGAAGATTTCCCCAAGGACCAGCCAGTGGGTGACACCACACCCAGCAGTTTTGGTTCACCCAGTGGAGGTGGAAAAAGCTGCTAAAATCAGGATTTGGCCTTTCTGGGAGGGTTTTGGAGACAGTTTTATACCCACGGGGAACAAAATCCTTCCTGGTTTTAACAAATCCTTTTGGAATGCTGCACATGACTCACCTGGGCTGGGAGAAAATGGGAAAACATCTGGGAAAATCATAGATTTCCCACTTAACAGCTCCATCCCTTTGGAATGCTGCACATGACTCACCTGAGCTGGGAAAACCTGGGAAAATCCTGGAACACACACCTGAGGGAGAGGTTTGTTAATCCTGGCTCATCCCAGGAACTTCCATTCCTCAATCCAGAAAGGATGGGTTAGGGAGACCCCCAGTCTGGGAGTGCCTATGACACCTCCTAAAAAAACGTTTCCTTGCTTTTCCAATTCCAGAAAGGAAATTCCTGTATTATTTTCCATCAGGAAATTGGGTTAATTAAATTAGTGCAGGCTTTTCCACCAGCATTCCAGTCCTTGTCATTCCAGCAGTTCCACTAATCCCTATCCCAGGTGTGATTCAGAGGGTTGGGATTTCCTGGTCCTGAGCAACAACGTCTGCAGTGGCACAGGAAACTCACAGCTCATGGGAACAAACTTTCTGTGTGACTTCAGAGGCCACGACAAACCTGAGTGGTTTCCCTCCCGTCCCCCAGCCCTTCCTGGCCCCTGGGGCTGATGGCATTTGTGCTCCCTCAGGTTCATCTCCCCACAGCAGCACCATGGGGGTGCTGACACCTGCTCTGGGCAGTGCAAACAGGGGCTCCTGAGCCAGTGCTGCCGTGCCTGTGCCTGCAAGGATGCAGCACCTCTCTGAGCTGGGGGAGAGGCCAGGGCTGCACAGGGGGGATGTTGTTGGCAGCTCCATGAGGACGCTCTGGGACGCTGCCCTGGGGTGTCCAGCGCAGTGGGGATGGATCAGCCCCTGCTCTGCTGCTCCTTCCCATCTCCCCCAGGGACCTTGCAGAGCCCCAGCCATGCTGTTTGCCCCCAGCCTGCCCACGGCCAACCTGGGGCTGCTCACGGGGGTTTTCTGTGCTGAGCTTTGGCCTGGGTGTGTTCTTGAGAGAGCCTGGGCAAGGAGCCTGGAGCCCCCAGGCCCTGCCCTGAGGCGTCAGCGCTGCCCCAGCAGTGCCCATGGCCTGTCCCTGCTGCAGCCCCGGCACTGCCACCCCCAGGGCTGTGCCCGGCCCCGAGAGCACTCAGGCCCTGCAGCAACACCAGGGCCAGGAGGGCAGCGGGGCAGTGGCACGGGAGCAGCACTGGCAACACCAAGTGCTGCTGCTCCTGGGCACAGCTGCTGTGCCAGCACTGATCTGCCCCCAGCTCTGCACACAGACACTGCTGCTGCAGCTGCAGAGAAGGGAACAAAAGGGGAATCTCTGGAGAAAACTTTGCTGGGAGATTCTTTAGTTCATTGAAAGCCACCAAGAGCACAGCCCCTCATTGTCACAGTCTGTGGCCTCAGGCAAGGTGGAGAGAAACAAAATGAGAAATGGCACAAAACAATGACATTTTATTGAAGACAATTTTAAAACACAAAACTAAGTAAATGAACCTCCTAAATGAAACCACCAAGAAGTATCAAAGATAAGTTTTATTACAAGTTATTTGCAGGAATTGGCCAGCAGTTTAATGTTCCTGAAATGATCCAGTGATCATTCTCCACACTGCAGCCTTGAGCTCCTGGTTCCTCAGGCTGTAGATGAGGGGGTTCAGGGCTGGAGGCACCACCGAGTACAGAACTGACACTGCCAGATCCAGGGATGGGGAGGAGATGGAGGGGGGCTTCAGGTGAGCAAACAGGAGAGTGCTGATAAACAGGGAGAGCACAGCCAGGTGAGGGAGGCAGGTGGAAAAGGCTTTGTGCCTTTGTCCCTGCTCAGAGGGGATCCTCAGCACAGCCCTGAAGATCTGCACATAGGAGAAAACAATGAACACAAAACAGCCAAGTGCTAAACATGCACTAACAGCAATGAGCCCAAGTTCTCTAGTGTAGGAATTGGAGCAGGAGAGCTTGAGGATCTGAGGGATTTCACAGAAGAACTGGCCCAGGGCATTGCCATGGCACAGGGGCAGGGAAAATGTATTGGCTGTGTGCAGCAGTGAATAGAGAAAGGCACTGGCCCAGGCAGCTGCTGCCATGTGGGCACAAGCTCTGCTGCCCAGGAGGGTCCCGTAGTGCAGGGGTTTGCAGATGGACACGTAGCGGTCGTAGCACATGATGGTCAGGAGGAAATACTCTGTTGCAGCACAGAAAACCAAAAAAAATACTTGTGCAACACATCCTGTGTAGGAGATGTGTCTGGTGTCCCAGAGGGAATTGTGCATGGCTTTGGGCACAGTGGTGCAGACGGAGCCCAGGTCGCTGAGGGCCAGGTTGAGCAGGAAGAAGAACATGGGGCTGTGCAGGTGGGGGCTGCAGGCTACGGCGCTGATGATGAGGCCGTTGCCCAGGAGGGCAGCCAGGGAGATGCCCAGGAAGAGGCAGAAGTGCAGGAGCTGCAGCTGCCGCGTGTCTGCCAATGCCAGCAGGAGAAAGTGGCTGATGGAGCTGCTGTTGGACATTTGCTGTGGTTGAGCGTGGAGACCTGTTCATGAAGAAAAGTAGTAGTGACAAATCAGGAGAGGCTGGGACTCACCCACCTTTGTTCCTGCTCTGTGAAAACTTCACCCAGGTCCCTGCCTGTGCTCCAGCTGTGCTGTCTGAGTGTGCCAGGAGCAGCCAGGCCTGTGCCTGGAGCTCTCCAGGAGCCATCCCTGCCCTGCTGCCCTGGGTTTGTGGCCATGCAGGAGAGGGACAAGGCTGGAAATTCAGGATTTGTCAGAAGAATCACTCCTAATGCAGAAGGGCTTGTTGCCATCTGCACACACACTTCTAAAGTATAGCAGGAGTTGGTTTTAGGAATTGTTTTACTGCCCAGAGATCATTCCTGGTTCTCTGAGGTCAGAAATCCCCAGCATTTCTGCTGCACTCAGAATTTCCCACTGAGAGATGTGAGAGGCAAAGGATTCCCTGTGGCTTAGGGAAGGTGAGGGGCTGGATGGGCTTGTTCCCAACTGCCCTGGGTTTGCACCTTTGGCTGGAATCAGAGCACAGTCACACTCCTGTGTCACCCTGGCATAAACCAGGCCCTGCCCAGAGCAGAGGGATCCCTGAATGTCTCACCCTCTCTAAAGGTCTCTGGGCAAGGTCTCAGCACCCCCCTCTGCCAAGGACACTCACGGCTCCCTTGGCAGAGCCAACAGCATTTCCTCAGCTGTGGCATCGCTGCCCTTCCCCGTGGGACATTCAGGGAACTCTGAGAGGCTCTGGCACAGATTTGCAGCCAGGAGGGCAGCTCAGAGCTTGGAAGGACACAGCAAGGAGATGCCCAGGTGTGCCCATGATGGGATCTCAGGGAGGGGGCTCAGCTCATTCCCCTTTGCCATGGACTGCTTTGCCCACAGCCCCACAGGTCACAGGGAAGCTGGGACACCCCATTCCCATGGACACACCTGCCTGGCAGCAATCCCAAGGGCAGGGCCTGACTCAGCTGCTGCAGATGCCAGAGCCTCCCTGAGAGCCCCAGATACCAATGACAATATCAGAGCAGTGCATTTAGCCTGTTTAGGAGGCTCTCAGCAGAGAGACTGAGCACCCAAACTTACAATTCTGGCATCTCTGTAAATGTTCAAACATTACTTTGCTGTTCCTGGTGTGTTCCTTTCAACTCAAAATGTTCTGTGATTCTGGGATTACAATTCCTCTTCTGCTTCTCTCATCCCCTTTGTTGTCTATAATCAAAAGAGAAAAAAACCCCAAACCTTTGCAACAGTGTTAGAACAGTAAAGTAAAAACCAGACCTTTATTAGAAGCTTCCAGGTGTCCCAGTGGGGATGGGGCACACCTGGCCCCTTATTTCAGCAATTTATTAAGGTTGATTAATTAGGATATTTAACAGAAACATTCAATAGGAGATTCAGCTGCCCCAGTTACACACCCCTGAGTCAACCCATTGGAGTAGGTCCAAAGGTTTCTTTGCCCCACTTTTTGTTATGACTGCTCACATTCTGGTTACAAAACAAAATGCTCTTCTTGTAGCTCCTCTCCCTGATGATAAGACAATACAGTATTTCAGAAATCTATTTAGAAGATCAGATTATTGTTCTAAAATCTAAGAGTAAGGTTAGGAAACATATTAGAGTTAATTAAGAATAATAGTTGTCCTTAATTATAATATAAATGTAATATAATATAATATAATATAATAGTATAGTATAGTATAGTATAGTATACTATACTATACTATACTATACTATAGAATAATAGTTTAATAGAGTTAATTAAGAATTAAAATTTTATAATTACATGATAATAGTTTACAGATCTAAAAATATATTAAAAATGCATAAAAAGCAAAAAACTTTTTGCTATCATCTCAACTTTCCCACCCTGCTTAAAGAGAGAAATTGAACACAGTCTCAGGAAAGCTCCTGATCTTTACATCAATCCCAGGCTCACCTTCTTTTGGGAAGTGTCCTCTGGAGCTGTGTCCAGGCAGGTCTGGAGCTGGGAGCAGCCCTGCCCCACACAGCCCCTCTCAGCAGCAGCCCCTGCCCTGCTCAGGGCGGCTCCTTCCCCCCACAGCTTCTCCCCAGCGCTGGGAGCAGCTCCCCGGGCCGGCTGAGAGCTGTCCCTGGCAGGCAGCAGAGTCCCTGCCCCAGCACAGCGCCCTGGGCTGCAGGACCCTGCTCTGCAGGACAGCCCTGGGCACCCCTGGCTGCTCTGCACAAGGGACAGGCAGAGAATGTACTCACAGAGTCTGTAGGCACTGGCATGTTCCAGCTTGAGGAGATGCCTCCAGGAGCTGCAGCTGCATTGTCCTGCAGCCAGAGGCTTCCTGTGCCAAGGGCTGGCAGGGATTCTGCCCCAGGCACTTCTCAGCACCTTCCCAGCCCTGACTGATTGAAGCTCTCTGTGCCTCTGGGCTGTGCCCAGGGTGGCTGCAGGCAGTGCCCCAGCCCTGCTGGGCTGGCAGAAGAGCTGCTCAGCAAGAGAAATGTGCTTTTGAAGCTCTTCTTGGTTTCCAGGAGCTGCCTCTGTGCCAGGAGCCCGGCCCAGCTCAGCAGCACAGACACAGCAGCAGGACTTTAATGAGCCTCTTGGGGCTTTGTGCTGAGGCCCTGAACATCAGTCCCTGACAGGGAGGGGAAGAAACCTCTCAAGAACTCCAAGTTAGAATCCAACTCCAAAGTTTCTTTCACTTTTAATGGGTCCCACTGAGGGAGGTGACTGAGAAAGTGTCCCCAGGCCCCAGGCAGAGCAGAGAACTGGAGGCACTGATGACAGCTGGGGACAAAGAGAAGCCAAGGCTTGGTGCCCTGGGCCACAGCAGCCAAAGCTGTGCCAGCAAGGGCTGTGAGGAGACACCTTGTCCTGAGGCCCTGGGGCCTCCTGGCACAGCCCCAGCAAGGCTGGCCACTGTCACCCCCTTGGCCTGCCCTCAGCACCCCCCTAGCCCACATGCCAGTGGCCTCAGGGATCTGCTGGAAGGAGTCCCTGGGGAGCCTTGCTCAGGAATGGCCCTGGGGGCTCCTTCATGCTCCCAGGGACTGCAGCTTTTTCAAAGGACTTTGGCTTTTGCTTTGGAGTCTCTGAGAGCTTTGTGCAATCCTGGCCTCCAATTATCTGCTGTAATTAGTCCCTTGAGAGCCTTTGTCAGTAACAACACTCAGTGGGGCTCATTAATGCTTCAAGGTACTTCAGGTTCTTAAGGCACTTTCCTTTTTCCTTCCCACCCTGAGTCTCTGAGAAGTTTGTGCAATCCTGGCCCCAATTATCTGCTTTAACGAGTCCCTTGGGAGCTTTGCATTGACACTCAGTGGGGCTCATCAATACTTTGAGATACTCAGGGCTTTTTCAGCTACTTTGGATTTTCCTTCCCACACTGAGTCTCTGGGAGGTTTTTTGTGCAATCCTGGCCTCCAGTTCTCTCCTCCAAGGAGTCCATGAGGAGCCTGTGCTGGGGATGGACCTCAGTGGCACCCATTAATGCTTGGAGACACTTTGGGTTTTTCCTCTGACTTGGACTTCTGGAAAGGTTTGTGCAATCTCCTCTCAGGCCCTGAGGTTCAAGGGCTCAGTTCCAAATGCACCACGGGGCTCATTAGGATCAAGCAAATCCTAACAAACCATGGCTGTGCCTTGATTTCCCTCTGGTCTGGTGCAGTTCTTAGGAAAGTTTCCTACAACAGTTATGAAGAAATAGTTCAAAGAGCTTCTAGGAAATATGTATTCCTATTTTAAAGGGTGTCTTTTATTCCTGTTCTCTTTAGAGCAGAGGTGACTGCAGCATTCAGTGATGGATATTGATCCAGGGTCTCTCCTAAGGAGGTCTGGCCAGGTCAGAGAAGCTGTGCCTTGAGGTCTGACCCAGTGGGGACAACCTTGCTCCACATTCCCCAGCCCCATCCTGTCTCTCCTCACTCCCCTGGGACCTGCTTTGCTCACAGAACTGGCTGCACTCAGGCAAAGAGGGGTTTTCCTTCTTTGATTTTAGCAATCTAAAACTGCTGAGTTTCCCCATGGAAAACAGACACCCTCCTCAAGTGTGTGCCAAGCCCAAGGTGCCACCAAGGAGGTTCCCCTTCCCCAAGGCAGAACCACACAAGGAATGTTTCAGACACACAGGGAGTTCTACAATAAACACAACCCCAGAGTTGGCTGAAGGCAGAATTAGAGCAGCTGCTGAAGGACAGACAAGCTTTGAACTCCTTGCAGCTGAAAGCACCAAGTGGGTTGTTGGGAGGTGTGTGAGTGAGGCAAGAGTGAGGGAAGGGAAATGCAGAGAGCCCTGGAAGTGTTTCTGTGCAGACAGGCTGCTGCAAGGGCAGCGTTGAACTTCTCTGGGGGGAACTGTGAAGGAGGTCGGGGCAGAGTGACCTCCCCAGTGACCTCGAGATGTCACACAGCCACCTGGGATGTCACAGCCCACTCAGTGGTGTCACACAACCTGCTCTGGGATGTCACACCACCATTCTGTGATGTCATGTCTCTTCCTATATGCCACAAAAACACCTTGTGATGTCACATAGCCTCCTGTGATATCACACAGCAACATTTGATGTCATAGTTCACTCTGTGATGTCACAGTCAGTATTGTGATGTCATACAACCTGTCCTGAGATGTCACATGGCTCTTCTGTGATATCACTGCCCACTCCTGGATTTCATATCACAACCATGTGGCTTCACAGTCTGCTCAGTGATGTCACAACCCTCTCTGTGATATTCTTTATCTAGCCTCTGGTGTCATAGTCCTCTCTCTGATATCACCACCCACTAAGTGATATCACCCAGACCATGCTGTGATGTCATGCAGCTACACTGCAGTGTCACCCCCTGCTTTCTGATGTCACACAGTGACACCGTATCACACTGTGATACCGTAGCTGCTCAGTGACCTCACACAACAAACTCTGTGATGTCCCAGCCCCATCTGTGACCTCACACAACCCACTCAGAGCTGTCACACAGCCCCTTTCTGACATCACAGCTGCTCTGGGGCTCCAGGACACAGCCACAGAGGTGCTGCTGTGACACAGCCCCCTCTGGCACATCCCACAGCCCCTGCCAGTGCTGAGCCCCTGGCAGCTCTGTCTGGGCCTGCTCTCTGTGTCCCTGAGCTGCCCTGGCAGGGCCCCAGCCCTGCTGGGCTGTGCTCAGGAGCTGCTCCTGGCCAGAGCTGTCTCTCTGCAGCGCTGCCCTTGCCAGGAGCTGCCTCTGGGCCAGGAGCCCGGCCCAGCACAGCAGCACAGACACAGCACCAGCACTTTCATCACCCTCTCGGGCCTTTGGGGCTCTTGGCATCACACTCAGTCCCTCAGAGTGTGCTCCAGAAACTCCTCAAGAGCTCCAAGTCAGATGGAAACACTGAAGTTTCTTGCAGTTGAAATGAGAGACACGAGTGAGAAAGCGTCCCCAGGTTCCAGGCAGAGCAGAAGACTGGAGGCCCTGATGGCAGCTGGGGACAAGCAAGGGAAAGGTGTCTGTGGTGCTGAGCAAAGCTGGATGTGTTTCAGGAATGGCAAGGGCCAAGGGCTGAGGCCCAGCCCCTGGCAAGGCAGATGCTGTCCCTCCCTCATTGCTCAGGGCTCTTCCCGGGCCACTGGCATGTGGGGATGTGCAATGCCAAGGGCAGCACCATGGGGCGGCCCCTGCCAGGCTGCTGAGCAGGGACAAGGAGGCAATGAGGCCCCAGGGCTGCCAGGGTCACTTGTCCCCTGCTGGCCTCAGGCCCAGGGCCAGCAGCCATGGCCAAAGGGCTTCACAAGTTGCCTCTGGCAGGGCCTTGCAGCTGCACAGCCCAGGGCCCTCTGCCTCTGCCTGCTGCTTATGTGATGAGGCCTCCAGACCCCATCCTGGGAGATTTTGGGTCTTCTCCATGGTCTGTGAAAATGGAAACATTGGTGAAAGTTATTTTCTACCAAATCTTGCATTGACAAGGATCAATATAATTAAACTGAAGGAGAATGGATTTAGATTTGTTAGAAGGAGAAAATATTTTACAATCAGAGCGGCACAAAACTGCAACTGCTTTTCCAGAGAAATGGATGCCCCATCCCAGGACTGCTCCCAGAGCAGGAGCTCTGTGCAACCTGACACAGTGAAAGCCCCTCCCCAAGGATGGAAATCCTGTTGTGTGGGTTCTCTGATGTGCTGGGTGCCCTCACAACCCTCCTGGCCAGAATGTCTGCTGAGGGCCAGCCAGGCTGCTGCAGTGGCACTGACCTCACAGCCATCACCACTGCAGCCATGTTCCCTGGGCCTGGCTCTCCCCTTTCCTCTGCCCCTGCCTTGTCTCTGCTGGCATGAAGAGTTGTTTCATTATTATCTTGTCCCCAAGGTGCTGGGGCCAATTGCTTCCCAGTCAGGCTCCTGGAGCAGCAGTGGCTTTTCAGAGCCCAGCCAGAAATGAGCCCTGAAGCAGCAGCTCTGCAGTGCTGGCCACCAGGCCGGGGTGCCAAGGGAGCCTTCTGGCCATGGCCTGGAAGCAGCTGCTGCTGCCAAGGTGCCTTTGGTGCCTCAGGCTGTCCCTGGCACAGCTCCCAGCACGGCACTATGCACTTGTGCCCGAGCCCTTCCCTGGCTTGGGGCTGGCCTGGGGCTTTTCCTGCAGCAGGATCTGCCCTGGCCATGGCACAGGAAAGGCAGTTCCTGCTGGAGCAGGAGGCTGTGCCTGGAATGGGCTCAAACAACTCCAGCAAAGCCCTGTTCACATCAAAATTGCTCCCTAGAGCACTATAATCTAATAATTGTTATAGCTCCTCTAGTCTGGAGTAAATAACTCTTTTTCTTTATTTAGTCTGTGGTGTAAATAAATCTGTCTAATCATGCCAGAATCAGTCACAGTGGCATTTGTATAAATACATCTGATATTCCATTGTTAATCCTGTGGGGAAAATTGCACTACGGTTCAATTCCACCTGTCCAGTCTTTACACATAAACCTTTGACAAATTCTGGGGCTGGGACTGGATCCAGCTGCTCCCAGTCTTCTCTCTTAGAAAGAATTTAAAAGTCTAGGAAGCTTGGAGGGGTTTGAGGATCCGTGGTGGATGTTGGGTGTCATTTCTCCACCTCATGACTCAGCAGGAGTTTCTCCAATAAAGAAATAAAGCTTTTGCCTGAAGCTCCCACTCTGCCCATGACAGGAAGCCCTGGGAGTGTCTGTGACATCCCGGCTCTTTGGCAGCCTGGGGACTCCTGGGATGTCACCGTGGAGCCCCTGGGAGTGCCTGTGACAGAGCAGTGCCTTTACAGCCCAAAGTCCCCTGGGATGTCACCATGGAATTGCTGTGACTGCGTCTGACAACACGGCTCTTCAGCATCCCCAGAAACCCCTGGGAGGTCTCTGTGGAGCCCCTGTCTCTGCCTGTGACATTCCGGCTCTTGAACAGCCTAGAGACTCTTGGAATGTCCCCATGGCGCCCCTCTGAGGGCCTGTAACAAATCTGACCCTTGGTAGGCAACCATCATCAGCCCCATGTAGCAATGGTCTGATTCCATGGCCGCCATCACAGCCCCTGTTGCTATGGGCAGTCCCTTGGCAGCTCCATGGAGACCCCATGCCAGGGGTGGTTGCCATGGACACCAGCTCAGGCCTGGAGCCAGAGCCCGTTGCCATGGCAACCATTTGCAGTCCCATCCCCAGGCTCATGGGATCCCAGAGCCACAGAATTGGCTGAGCTGGGAGGGAGCCATGGGGATCCTCCAGTCCAACTGCTGGCCCTGCACAGGACACCCCAACAATCCCAGCCTGGGCCTGGCAGCGCTGGCCAAACGCTGCTGGAGCTCAGCCAGCCCTGGAGCTGGGAGCCTTCCCTGGGGAGCCTGTTCAGTGCCCCAGCAGCCTCGCGGGAAAAACCTTTTCCTCACATCCAGCCTAAACCTGCCCGCCTCAGCTCCAGCCGCTCCCTCCACTCCTGTCCCTGGGCACCAGAGGGAAGAGGTTCCCACAGCCCCCAGCCAGGGACCCGCTCCCAAGGCTGCTGCCATGGCAACCAGGCCTGGCACCAGCTGGGATGCTCGGTTTCCACGGGCTGGGCTTCAGGAATGGCATTCCCCAATTTCCTGCTTCAGCTGAAACCGCGCTGCCGCTCGCTTCCCTCCCAGCTCCCATGGAAAGCACAAAAGGCAAAGATCCCAGGCTGGGATAAGAATAATTTATTGAGAACAGCAATGAGATGACGAATTAACACAATCAGAAATAATTCTGGAAACAGAAGGGATAAGACAAATTATTTACAGGGAAAACTAAAATGCCACCGACTGGTTCTTCCTGGCCACATATTTCCTCCTGCCAAGAAAGGACACCCTTCTCCTCTGGTGAGAGAGAGGGAGTCCTTTTCCTGCCCCTGGCAATGACCTGAGATGGGATTGAATATACTGACAGGGCCATGGACAGACCCTCATGTTCTTTAATCCCACATCATGACATTGCCATGGGCAGGAAGAGGTACAGGTGTCTTCCCAGCATGGATCCCAGGGAACATGGATCACCAGGTCTCTTCCCAGTGTCGGTCCTCCAAGGTGGGATGAAGCTGGAGCTGTGGAGAAAGCTCTTCCTGCACTTGGGCCACTGGCAGTGCTTCCCTTAGTGGTGCCTCCGTTGGTGTTGGGCCAAGTTAGACCTGTCTGAGAATCTCTTCCCACACTGGGGACACTTGTAAGGCCTCTCCCCAGTGTGGATGCGCCGGTGGATGATGAGGTGGGAGTTTCGCTTGAAGCCCTCCCCACAGTCGGGGCAGCGGAAGGGCCTCTCATCCGTGTGAATCCGCTGGTGCCTGAGGAGATGGGAGCTGGTCTGAAACCTCTTCCCACACTCAGGACACTCATAGGGCCTCTCCCCAGTGTGGATACGCTGGTGGATGATGAGTTGGGAGCTGAAGCTGAAGCCCTTCCCACATTCCCCACACTTGTAGGGCCATTCCCCAGTGTGGATCATCTGGTGGCAGATCAGGCTGTTGCTGTGGCTGAAGCTCTTCCCACACTGCAAGCACTTGTAGGGCTTCTCCCCATCCTGAAGCTGCTCATGGACCACCAGCTCAGAGCCCTGGCTGGATCTCCGGCCGCCTTCCCGGCACAGGGTGGGTCTTTCCTCCTCAGAGCACCCTGGGATGGTTTTGGAGCCCTTCCTCCTGTGGGATCTCTGGGGATTTTCCTCCCCATTGGATTCCTGTGCTGTGGAGCTGCTCAAATCTGCCTCTTCCATGAGGTTCTGCTGAGGGTATTTGTACTCCCTGGTCTCCATCCTCAGCTCCTTGTCTGGGGGAGGAAGGACAAGGAGAGGATGGGATTTGCCTCCGTGCCAGAGGGAAGGGGAAGGAGATCCCCCCAGTGCGTCCCCGGCAGGACGGCGTCGGCAGCGGGGTTGTCCTGCAGCCGCGGGCCAGGCTGGGCTGGGAGATGGAGCAGGAGAGAGGGGGAAAGGGGCACTGACTTCCTCCTCACCTGCCTGGGATTCCTGGGACATCTTCCTCTTCCTTGCAGCCTTCTCATCCATCCAGCCAAGGTTTGGGAATGGGAAATCCTGGTTTGGGAGAAAACAAAGAATGAGCACATTGAGTTTGAAGGTCTCTCTGTCCAAGTCCCTGTCTAGAAGTCACCGGGAATCTGGGGTGTCTTGATTTAAAAGGAAAGGTGTTTACTAAGGAAAGGAGAAGCCTCCATTGAAATTGATAAAAATGTAAGCAACAGCCCTTTCCAAATTATTATAATCTTGATTTCAAAGTGATCCCAGATAAAAATATAGGAATAACAGTTCTTTACTAAAGAAATTAAAATGAAAATGCAGCAGTACAATAGAAAAAAACCACAAAAAAAATGCACTCTGAGAGAGTCAGAATACAACCTGATACCCTGTTGGTCAGGGTGCTGGTAGCAGTCTGATTAAATGGTGGCTGCAGTCCTCCTGGAGTGACTGATGTGGTTCTGTTGAAGCAGTGATCCCATAGAAGATTGTAGCTTACCTCTGAAGTTCCCGTGCTGTAGATGGGTCTGGTCTCTCCTCTGGGAATCCAGTGGACAAAGACTGCCTCTGGTGCTTTGATGCTCTGATTACATTCATGCAGGAATGCTTGGTTCCTCCCCCTGGCTGGAGCATCTCACAATGGGATGATGTCATTTTATCAGTCCTGCAGTGAGACTCAATGGCCCATTAACAGAAGATACCCCCTTGGAGGGAGGATGGGTGGTGGAAGAGATAAAGAACACTGCCCCACCTGGTTTTAACAGCTGGCCCATTAACAGAAGATATCCCCCAGTTATGAGGGATGGGTCATGGAGGAGATAATGAAAATTGCTCCACTAGTTTTTAACAGATGGTGATAGAATACATACTTTTGGTTACATCTTGCATTGCAACCCAAGACATGGGGTCCATAAAAATTGTACACCACCAAAAATTGGCCCTGAAAATGCTTTCCAGAAGTTTTCCATTTCTGTTCTCTCCCTTTTGGTGTTCAGGGGTTCCCCCCTGTCCCAGCTGCTGGGGGTCATGCTTGTACTGGGGGTCACACTTCTACTCGGTCCCTGACCTCTTCAGGCTGCTGGGAGTGCCAGGAATTTGAAAAGTTCTTCCCATTTCGATCTCCCCACTTAGGGATGCAGGAAGGTTTTGGGGTCCCAGGGTCCCTGCTCCCCTTATTCCCTTCTTGGGGGCGCAGGGGGACCAAGGAGACCCCCCTGCCCCTCTCTATTTAATTGAGGGTTCCTCGAATCATGGCACTCCGCCTCTCTGGGCTCCCCACTTTGGGGTCCTCGGGGACACAGGGCTCTGCTCCTCCAGGCTGCCGCTGCCAGCAGCTGCCACTGGGAACCCCAAATGTCCCCCTAAAGGGCATTTTCTTTTCAGCTTTGGTTTTCTTCATTCTCCAATAATCACCCCCAAAAAACCCAACCCAGGCACCCCCCAGGATATCTGGGCCGGGCTCCCCCTCCCTCGTCACCTGTGGGATGGGGGGGTGATGATCTCATGGGTGGGAGGAGGCTGTGAATTCAGGGAGTGAATCCCAGTTCGACTGGGATATACTGGGCCTGAGATCATACTGGGATAACAAGCACCTAACTGGGATTACTAGGACTGTCTGGGAATGGCTATGGACATGTTGAGGGCAGCTGGGATATACTGGGAGTGTCTGTGATCATACTGGGGATGACTGAAAACACACAGGGAACAATGGGAACCATGCTGGGGACAACTGGGAACAACTGGGAGTGACAGGGTCTACACTGGGGGCAACTCCAGCTGGGCATAACTGGGACCATGCAGGGAGCAGCTGGGATCATCTGGGGAGCAACTGGGACTGTACTGGGGCCAACTGGGTGCAACTGGAATCACACTGGGAGGAACAGGGAGCAACTGGAACCATCCTGAGGGTAACTGGCATCCTACTGGGATCACAGTGGGAGCAGCTGGGCCATGCTGGGCAAGACTGGGACCATACTGGCAGCAACTGGGACTGCAGTCAGCGTGACTGGGAGTGGCTGGGAGCAACTGGGATCAGGCTGGAAGCACCTGAGGAGTGACTAGGAGGAACTGGGATAGACTGGGAGAGACTGAAACCACAGAGCAGGTAAATGGGTACAACTGGAACCACACTGGATAATCCTGGGAGCAGCTGTGCCCATGCTGGGGTCATACTGGGATCCTACTGGAACTAGCTGGGATCATAATGGGAGTGATAGGAAAGGTGCCACCTCATGCTGGAGGTGACTGGGAGCAATTGGGCCCATCCTGGAAGTGCCAGGGAGTCACTCTGGCCGTTACTGGAATCATACTTGGAGTATCTGGGAGTGACTGGAACCATACTGGGGGTGGCTGGTACAACAGCTCATACTGGGATTGACTGAGATTGTAGTGGGAGTGACTGGGATCATTCTGGAAGTGTCTTTCTGTAGATCTTCTGTCTTTCTGGTCTCTTTTTATTCTCCTTATTATCCTACGTACCTGGAATATTTTTGGATATCTTAATGTTACCCAAAATCTTAAGGGTTAACACTTTTTAGGTTAAATGAGCTAACGTTGCAATGTTAATGCTTTGGTAAGAGTTTTATGTTCAGTTGGATGTTGTATTAAACCCTTTGCCAAAGTTCCTTGATCGTCTATATTTTGCCAGTAGAATTTTGTGTCATTTTGACTTCTTAGCTCAGTTGGTCAGAGCATGGTGCCAGTATCACCGAGGTTGTGGGTTCAATCCTTGTGGGGCCATTATCTTAAGAGCTGGACTTGATGATCCTTGTGGGTCCCGTCCTACTAAGAATATTCTTTACATCTGTCCATGCTGAGAAGATCTAGTTGGTGTTTCTCCTGTGCACCATCTTCAATCACAGGAACCTTTGGTTACCACCATCACTGAAGTGTTCTGGGGTGTTACAGCCCTGCAGGCTCACAGTGGCCTCTTGTTTCCATAAGGCTTCAGACTGTCCCACTGGTCCCTTGGTTCCATGGGCCCAAGAGTGCCACAATGATCCCCTTGGTTCCACAACTTCCCATGGTGTCACACTGACCAATGTTTCCATAAGGATCTGGAGTGTCACACAGGTTTATGGCATTTGTCCTTGCTACCCCTCACATCCCACTGCCCCACAAAGAGCCTTGAGCCACCCGTGAGGGACAGGCCCTGCTGGGCCAGGCCTGGGCTCAGGGCTTGGCCTTTCTGCTTCCTCCAACCCAGCCAGGCCTGGCTCAGCATTGCAGTTCCCTGCTCAGAGCCTTTGGTTCCTGGCAATCCTGGCCTCCAGGATCTGCTCTCACCAGTCCCTGGGGAGCCTTTGGCAGTCCCTGCCCTCAGCTGGGCTGATTGAAGCTCCAATAGACTTGGAGTTTTGCTTCTGACTCCTTGAGCAGCTTCTTCAGCCTGAAGGAGGGACATAGGAGGATCAGGGAAAGGTGAAAGAACCACAAGGTCAAGCACTCCCTGAATTGACAGGCCCCCACCTGTGGGATCATCACCCCCCATCCCAGAAGTGCCCGGGGAGGGGGAGCTCAGCCCAGATATTCTGGGCTGTCCCTGGATTGGGTTTTTTTGGGGGGATGATTAGAGAATGAAGAAAACCAAAGCTGAAAAGAAAATGCCCTTTGGGGGGATATTTGGGGTTCCCAGTGGCAGCTGCTGGCAGAGGCAGCCTGGAGGAGCAGAGCCCTGTGACCCCGAGGACCCCAAAGTGGGGAGCCCAGAGAGGGGGAGCGCCATGATTCGAGGAACCCTCAATTAAATAGAGAGGGGCAGGGGGGTCTCCTTGGTCCCCCTGCACCCCCAAGAAGGGAATAAGGGGAGCAGGGACCCTGGGACCCCAAAACCTTCCTGCATCTCTAAGTGGGGAGATCGAAATGGGAAGAACTTTTCAAATTCCTGGCACTCCCAGCAGCCTGAAGAGGTCAGGGACCGAGTAGAAGTGTGACCCTCAGCAGCTGGGACAGGGGGGAACCCCTGAACACCAAAAGGGAGAGAACAGAAATGGAAAACTTCTGGAAAGCATTTTCAGGGCCAATTTTTGGTGGTGTACAATTTTTATGGACCCCATGTCTTGGGTTGCAATGCAAGATGTAACCAAAAGTATGTATTCTATCACAATGTTAAAAACTAGAGGAGCAGTTTTCTTTATCTCTTTCATCACCCATCCCTCATAACTGGGGGGATATCTTCTGTTAATGGGCCAGCTGTTAAAACCAGGTGGGGCAGTGTTCTTTATCTCTTCCATCATCCATCCTTCCTCCAGGGGGATATCTTCTGTTAATGGGCCATTGAGTCTCACTGCAGGACTGATAAAATGACATCATCCCATTGTGAGATGCTCCAGCCAGGGGGAGGAGCCAAGCATCCCAGTGACTCCCAGTCACTCCCACTACAATCTCAGTCACTTCCAGTATTTGCTGTTACACCCAGTCACCCCCAGTATGGTTCAAATCACTCCCATATCCTTCCAGCATGATTCCAGTCATGGCCAGAGTGACTCCCTGTCATTCCCAGGATAGGCCCAGTTGCTCCCAGTCACCTCCAGCATGGTTCCAGTCCCAGCCAGCCCCTTTGCACTCACTCCCAGTATGATCCCAGCTAGTTCCAGTAGGATCCCAGTATGACCCCAGCATGGGCACAGCTGCTCCCAGAATTATCCAGTGTGGTTCCAGTTGTTCCCATTTACCTGCACTGTGGTTTCAGTCTCTCCCAGTATATCCCAGTTGCTCTCAATCACTCCTCAGGTGCTTCCAGCCTGATCCCAGTTGCTCCCAGCCACTCCCAGTCACCCTGAGTGCAGTCCCAGTTGCTGCCAGTATGGTCCCAGTCTTGCCCAGTATGGCCCAACTGCTCCCACTGTGATCCCAGTAGGATGCCAGTTACCCTCAGGATGGTTCCAGTTGCTCCCTGTTCCTCCCAGCGTGATTCCAGTTGCACCCAGTTGGCCCCAGTATAGTCTCAGTCGCTTCCCAGATGATCCCAGCTGCTCCCAGCAAGGTTGCAGTCATGCCCAGCTGCCCCCAGTGTAGACCCAGTCACTCCCAGTTGCTCCCAGTTGTCCCCAGCATGGTTCCCATTGTTCCCAGTGTGTTCCCAGTCATCCCCAGTATGATCACAGACACGCCCAGTATATCCCAGCTGCTCTCAGCATCTCCATAGCCATTCCCAGACACTCCTAGTAATCCCAGTTAGGTGCTTGTTATCCCAGTATGATCTCAGGTCCAGCATATCCCAGTCAAGCTGGGATTCACTCCCTGAATTCACAGCCCCCCCATCCATGGGATCAAAACCCCCCCTATCCCACAGGTGACCAGGGAGGGGGAGCCCGGCCCAGATATCCTGGGGGCTTCCTGGGTTGGGTTTTTGGGGGCGATTGTTGGAGAATGAAGAACACCAAGGCTGAGAAGAAAATGTCCTTTAGGGGGACATTTGGGGTTCCCAGTGGCAGCTGCTGGCAGAGGCAGCCTGGAGGAGCAGAGCCCTGTGTCCCCCAGGACCCCAAAGTGGGGAGCCCAGAGAGGAGGAGCACCATGATTCGTGGGACCCTCAATTGCATAGAGAGGGCCAGGGGGGGTCTCCTTGGTCCCCCTGCAACCCCAAGAAGGGAATAAGGGGAGCAGGGACCCTGGGACCCCAAAAACCCCATGCATCCCTAAGTGGGGAGATGGAAATGGGAGGAAGTTTTCAAATTCCTGGCACTCACAGCAGCAAGAAGAGGTCAGGGACCGAGTGGACAGGGGACCCACAGTACAAGTGTGACCCCCAGCAGCTGGGACAGGGGTGAAAGCCTGAACACCAAAAGGGAGAGAACAGAGATGGAACTAGAACTCCTGGGAGGCATTTTCAGGGCCAGATTTTGGTGGTGTAAAATTTTTATGTACCCCATGTCTTGGGTTGCAATGCAAGATTCAACCAAAAGCATGTATTCTGTCAACATCTGTTAAAAACTAGAGGAGCAGTTTTCTTTATCTCTTTCATCAGCCATCCCTCATAACTGGGGGATGTCTTCTGTTAATGGGCCAGCTGTTAAAACCAGGTGGGGCAGTGTTCTTTATCTCTTCCACCACCCATCCTTCCTCCAAGGGGATATCTTCTGTTAATGGGCCATTGAGTCTCAGTGCAGGAATGATAAAATGACATCATCCCATTGTGAGATGCTCCACCCAGGGGGAGGAGCCAAGCATTCCTGCATGGATATAATCAGAGCATCAAAGCACCACAGGCAGTCTTTCTCCACTGGATTCCCAGAGGAGAGACCAGACCCATCTACAGCACCGGAACTTCAGAGGTAAGCTACAATCTTCTATGGGATCATTGCTTCAACAGAAGCACATCAGTCACTCCAGGAGGACTGCAGCCACTATTTAATCAGACTGCTACCAGCACCCTGACCAACAGGGTATCAGGTTGTATTCTGACTCTTTCAGAGTGCTGTTTTTTTTGTGGGTTTTTTCTATTGTACTGCTGCATTTTCATTTTAATTTCTTTAGTAAAGAACTGTTATTCCTATATTTTTATCTGGGATCACTTTGAAATCAAGATTATAATAATTTGGAAAGGGCTGTTGCTTACATTTTTATCAATTTCAATGGAGGCTTCTCCTTTCCTTAGTAAACACCTTTCCTTTTAAATCAAGACACCCCAGATTCCCAGTGACTTCTAGACAGGGACTTGGACAGAGGGACCTTCAAACTCAACGTGCTCATTCCTTGTTTTCTCCCAAACCAGGATTTCCCCATCCCAAACTTTGGCTGGATGGATGAGAAGGCTGCAAGGAAGAGGAAGATGCCCCAGAACATCCAGGCAGGTGAGCAGGAAGTCAGTGCCCCTTTCCCCCTCTCCTGCTCCATCTCCCAGCCCAGCCTGGCCCCCGGCTGCAGGACAACCCCGCTGCCGACGCCGTCCTGCCGGGGACGCACTGGGGGGATCTCCTTCCCCTTCCCTCTGGTACGGAGGCAAATCCCATCCTCTCCTTGTCCTTCCTCCCCCAGACAAGGAGCTGAGGATGGAGACCAGGGAGGACAAATCCCCACGGCAGAACCTCGTGGAAGAGGTTGTTTTGAGCAGCTCCACAGTGCAGGAATCCAGTGGGGAGGGAAATCCCCAGAGATCCCGCAGGAGGAGGGGCTCCAAACCCATCCCAGGGTGCTCTGAGGAGGAAAGACCCACCCTGTGCCGGGAAGGCGGCCAGAGATCCAGCCAGGGCTCTGAGCTGGTGGTCCATGAGCAGCTTCAGGATGGGGAGAAGCCCTACAAGTGCTTGGAGTGTGGGAAGAGCTTCAGCCAGAGGAAAACCCTGATCCGCCACCAGATGATCCACACTGGAGAATGGGCCTACGAGTGTGGGGAATGTGGGAAGGGCTTCAGCTTCAAGTCCCAACTTGTCATCCACCAGCGCATCCACACTGGGGAGAGGCCCTATGAGTGTCCCGAGTGTGGGAAGTGGTTTAAGACCAGCTCCCATCTCCTCCAGCACCAGCGGATTCACACGGATGAGAGGCCCTTCCGCTGCCCCGACTGTGGGGAGGGCTTCAAGCGAAACTCCCACCTCATCACCCACCGGCGCATCCACACTGGGGAGAGGCCCTACAAGTGTGGGGAATGTGGGAAGAGCTTCATCCACAGATCCAACCTCAATACCCACAAACATATCCACACTGGGGAGAGGCCTTACAAGTGTACCCAGTGTGGGAAGAGCTTCTCAGACAGGTCTAACTTTGGCAGACACCAACGGAGGCACCGGTAAGGGAAGCCCTGCAAGTGCCTCAAAATACATAAAGAGCTTTGTGCACTTCTGCAGCTTCATCTGCCCATGGAGAATCCACACTGGGAAGAGACCTGGTGATCCGTGTTCCCTGGGATCCATGCTGGGAAGACACCTGTATCTTTTCCTGCCCATGGCAATGTCATGATGTGGGATCAAAGAATGTGAGACTGTGATCATGGTCCATTATATTCAATCCCATCTCAGGTCATTGCCAGAGGCAGGAAAAGGACTCCCTCTCTCTCACCAGAGAAGGGTGTCCTTTCTTGGCAGGAGGAAATACGTGGCCAGGAAGAGTCAGTTGGTGGTATTTTAGTTTTCCCTGTGAATGGTTTGTCTTATCCTTTCTGTTACCAAAATTGTTTCTGTTCCTGTTTTTGCCTTATCTCGTTGCTGTTCTCAATAAATTGTTCTTATCCCAGCCTGGGATCTTTGCCTTTTGTGCTTTCCATGGGAGGTGGGAGGGAAGTGAGCAGCAGCACGGTTTCAGCAGGAGCAGGAAATTGAGGAATGCCATTCCTGAAGCCCAGCCCATGGAAACCGAGCATCCCAGCTGGTGCCAGGCCTGGTTGCCATGGCAGCAGCCTTGGGAGCGGGTCCCTGGCTGGGGGCTGCGGGAACCTCTTCCCTCTGGTGCCCAGGGACAGGAGTGGAGGGAGCGGCTGGAGCTGAGGCGGGCAGGTTTAGGCTGGATGTGAGGAAAAGGTTTTTCCCGCGAGGCTGCTGGGGCACTGAATAGGCTCCCCAGGGAAGGCTCCCAGCTCCAGGGCTGGCTGAGCTCCAGCAGCGTTTGGCCAGCGCTGCCAGGCCCAGGCTGGGATTGTTGGGGTGTCCTGTGCAGGGCCAGCAGTTGGACTGGAGGATCCCCATGGCTCCCTCCCAACTCAGCCAATTCTGTGGCTCTGGGATCCCATGAGCCTGGGAATGGGACTGCAAATGGTTGCCATGGCAATGGACTCTGGCTCCAGGTCTGAGCTGGTGTCCATGGCAACCACCCCTGGCATGGGGTCTCCATGGAGCTGCCAAGGGACTGACCATAGCAACAGGGCCTGTGATGGTTGTCATGTAAATAGCATAGCAACAGGGGGCTGGTTATGGCTGCCATGGAAACAGACCATAACAATGGGGCAGATGTTGCCATGGGAACAGACCACAGCAGGGAGACAGCTCTGGCCAGGAGCAGCTCCTGAGCACAGCCCAGCAGGGCTGGGGCCCTGCCAGGGCAGCTCAGGGACACAGAGAGCAGGCCCAGACAGAGCTGCCAGGGGCTCAGCACTGGCAGGGGCTGTGGGATGTGCCAGAGGGGGCTGTGTCCCAGCAGCACCTCTGTGGCTGTGTCCTGGAGCCCCAGAGCAGCTGTGATGTCAGAAAGGGGCTGTGTGACAGCTCCGAGTGGGCTGTGTGAGGTCACAGCTGGGGCTGTGACATGACAGAGTTTGTTGTGTGAGGTCCCTGAGCAGCTACAGCATCATAGAGGGGACTGTGTGACATCATAGAGATGGCTGTGACATCATAGCATGGCTGTATGTCATCATAGACCTGGTTTTGAGGTCAAAGTATGTGCTGTGACATTACAGGGTATCTGTATGACATCACAGAGATGGTTGTATGACATCACTGATGGGGTTATGACATCACAGAGCTGGCTGTGACATCATAAAGGATGGTGTGAGACCATTGAGCAGAGACTGACATCATAGAGGGTGGCTCTGTGACATCACAGACCTGGATGTGACGTCACAGAACAGACTGTGACATCACAGGTTGAATTTTTGACATCAGAGTCTTCTGTGACATCACAGTACAGCTGTATGACAACACATGATAACATCCCAGAGTTGGCTCACTTAACAGAGGTCAAACTTAACAGGACTTCAGTTATACCTTAACCTTAACTGAAACCTCCAATGCCACAATTTAGTAAAACAACAGCATTTACTGGATTTAACCCAATTTATAACCTATGACTTTTTGATTTAACAGAGGGATAATCCTTAACAATATTCAACTTAGCTTATAACTTATATTAAACTTTAAAAAGAGCAACACTAGGCAGCATTTAACTTAGCTTTTACCTAATGACTTACCCTCACCCACAGGCCTGACTGACTCAGATCTCCAAGGCACTCCAGCCCCTCCCAGAGCAGCATTTCTGCCACATTTGCCAGGGCACAGCACTGGTGTGTGCACACAGACACAAAGAGGCAGTGCAAGGCAGCTGTGAGAAATTCCCCTGCAGGGCAGGGAAATGCTCCCTGCGGATGCTTTGGCATCTCCCCAGCGGGCCAAGGGCTGAGCCTGGAGGAGTGGGGGGATCGGCCCAGGCTCCGTCCTTGTTCGGGGATGCCCCGAGTGCAGCAAACGGGAGAGTTCCCGGCTCACAGAGGCCCCACTCCGAGGGAGGTGGCTGGCCCAGGAGAGCTGCAAGGGGCTCCTTTTGGAGCGCTGTTTGTAGGGCCCCAAGAGAGGGGCTTCAGGCACAGCAATGTTTCATCCTGGCCGCACTTGGCATCAACAGCTTTCTTTGCAAGGCTGAGAACAGGGATGTTGTGCCACGCAGGGAACAGGAACAGTTCCCAGGGCTGCTCCTGAAGCAAGCAGGAGCTGCTTGGGCAGCAGCAGTGCCTGGGAGCAGACAGTGTTTCTGATGAGCTGCAGAGGAGCTGAGCCCAGGGGCTGTTGGCCAAGGCCCAGGCCCAAGGAGCATTTCTCAGCTGGCAGGGCGGCCTGAGAAGGGGAGGGGGGAATGCACCAGCACAGGGCCCCATGGAACCAAGGGGCCATTGTGACACTGCAGGGCCCCATGGAACCAAGCAGAACATTCTGACGCAGGGTGGCTCCATGGAACCAAGCAGAACATTCTGACACTGTGAGGCTCCATGGAACCAAGGATCCATTGTGATACAACAGGGCCACATGGAGGCAAGTGGACCACAGTGACTCTGGGGGCTCCGTGGGACCAAAGGTCCATTGTGACACTGCGGGGCTTCATGGTACCATGGACATCATTGTGACAATGTGTGGCTTCGTTGAGCCAATGAGTCCTGCCCCTGCACCCTCACACAGGCTGAGATGGACACTGCTGGTTTCTCTGGCAGGCTCTCTGAGCCCAGCCCAGCTCCCTCCAAGCTGTCCCAGCTGCCCTGAGCTCTCAGCAGCAGCCAGGGCCTCTCCCCAGCACAGCCCAGCCGGCTCTGGCCCCACAGCTCTGCTCAGGGCCGGCTGCTCTGGGCACTGCCCCACGGCCTCAGCCCCTCTGCAGGGCACAGCAGCAGCTGCAGCTCAGAGAGGCCTCAGCCCCAGCCATGGGGGAAGGTGCTTGGCCAAGGGAAAAGGAGGCTCCCTGGGTGCCCTGCTCCCCTCTCCCTGAGGTGCCGAGAGCTCTGCAGCCCCTCCTGCCATCCCATCTGCCCAGGCCAGCACAAGAGCCCTGGTCTTGGGGCTCTCAGGAGCTGCTCCTGCTCCAGGCCCAGGGCCCATTCCAAAGCTGGGATAGCCAGAAAGCTGTGCCCATTTCTGTTCATTCCTGTTCTAAGGAGGACGGATCCTCAGCCACCTGGAGAATGCTAATGAATTTTGCTACTCCAGAGGCCACCTCTTCCTTGGGCTCATGGAACCAAGAGGCCCCTGTGACACTGCAGGGCCTTGTGGAACCATGCAGAGCATTGTGACAGAGCAGGACCTCGTGTCATGATGGGGCCATTGGGACACTGCAGGGCCCCATGGAACCAAGGGGACAGTGTTGCTCCTCAGGGACTCATGGAATGAAGGAAACATGTTTGACACCATGGTGCCCTTGGGACCAAGAGGCCATGGTGACACTGTGGAACCAAGGAGAGCATTGCTGCACTGTGAGACCTCATGGAAGCAAGGATCCACTGAGACACTGCAGGGTGTTGGGGGACCAAGGTGCCATTGTGACACTGTGGGGCCCAAGGATCCAAGGGACTTTGTTACACCAAGGGGTTTCATGGAACCAAAGGGACACTGTGACCCTGGGAGGCCTCATGGAATCCTGGAGACCATTATGACACTCTAGGGCCCCATGGAACTGTGGTGACACCAGGTTGGCTGGGAGTGTTGATGTGCTGCAGGGTAGGAGGGCTCTGCACAGGGAGCTGGACAGGCTGGATCCAGGGCCCAAACCCAACAAGGTGAGGTTTAACAAGTCCAAGTGTCAGGTCCTGCACTTTGGCCATAACAACCCATGCAACATAAAGGCTGGGGACAGAGTGGCTGGACAGCAGCCAGGCAGAAAGGGACCTGGAGCACTGATGGACAGCAGGCTGGGCATGAGCCAGCAGTGTGCCCAGGTGGCCAAGGAGGCCAATGGCTCCTGGCCTGGATCAGGAGCAGTGTGGCCAGCAGGAGCAGGGCAGGGATTCCTCCCCTCTACTCTGCACTGGTTGAGCAGCACCTCAAGTGCTGTGTCCAGTTCTGGGCCCCCAATTTAGGAAGGCCATGGAGGGGCTGGAGCGTGTCCAGAGAAGGGCAACAAGGCTGGTGAGGGGTCTGGAGCACAAGTCCTGTGAGGAGCAGCTGAGGGAGATGGGGTTGTTTATC
Organism: Cyanistes caeruleus; assembly: GCF_971803275.1. Classification (NCBI taxonomy): domain Eukaryota; kingdom Metazoa; phylum Chordata; class Aves; order Passeriformes; family Paridae; genus Cyanistes; species Cyanistes caeruleus. The sequence continues at coordinate 687,135 of NW_028255894.1, read as the reverse complement.
CTGGAGGCTCAGGGAAGACAAGGTGTGTCAGTGTACAATTCGGACTTGATGATCTCCAAGGTCTTTTCCAACCTTGCTGATTCTGTGATTCTCTCAAACCACCCTTGGAGCAGGTGCAGGATGAGCCCTAGGCCTCCTCTTCAGAAGGTGCAGCAGCCCAGGTCCCTCAGCTTCTCCACACAGGTCCCAAAGCCCATCCTGTCAGTCCTGCAGAGCCTCTGCAGCTCCTCCTCATTGCCCAGAACAGGGAGCCCCAGAGCCAGACACAGCAGCCCAGATGTGCCCCCCTGGCCTGTGCTGCCTCTGGCAAGGGAGCAGCACGAGGCCCTGCAGGACCCTGCAGACAATTCCTGAAGCACTTGTAGGATGATCCTGCTCCCCAGGGGACATTCCTGTGGTGCCAACTGGGGAACTGAAATGGGGAGTATGGCCAAAGAGGAAAGGGCAAACAGGGATGGGCTGTTAGCAGGGCAGGGAACAGGGGTGGGCAACAGGAAGAAATCTGGAGCAGGGAAGAGTAAAGAAAGCAAAGGTGAAGCAAAGGAAATGCTCAGGGCAGTTTGGGGGTGGCTGCCAGGCAGCCCTGGCTCTGAGCAACAACGTCTGCAGTGGCACAGGAAACTCACAGCTCATGGGAACAAACTTTCTGTGTGACTTCAGAGGCCACAACAAACCTGAGTGGTTTCCCTCCTGTCCCCCAGCCCTTCCTGGCCCCAGGGGCTGATGGCATTTGTGCTCCCTCAGGTTCATCTCCCCACAGCAGCACCATGGGGGTGCTGACGCCTGCTCTGGGCAGTGCAAACAGGGGCTCCTGAGCCAGTGCTGCCGTGTCTGTGCCTGCAAGGATGCGGCACCTCTCTGAGCTGGGGGAGAGGCCAGGGCTGCACAGGGGGGATGTTGTTGGCAGCTCCATGAGGACGCTCTGGGATGCTGCCCTGGGGTGTCCAGCGCAGTGGGGATGGATCAGCCCCTGCTCTGCTGCTCCTTCCCATCTCCCCCAGGGACCTTGCAGAGCCCCAGCCATGCTGTTTGCCCCCAGCCTGCCCACGGCCAGCCTGGGGCTGCTCACGGGGGTTTTCTGTGCTGAGCTTTGGCCTGGCCGTGTTCTTGAGAGAGCCTGGGCAAGGAGCCTGGAGCCCCCAGGCCCTGCCCTGAGGCGTCAGCGCTGCCCCAGCAGTGCCCATGGCCTGTCCCTGCTGCAGCCCTGGCACTGCCACCCCCAGGGCTGTGCCCGGCCCCGAGAGCACTCAGGCCCTGCAGCAACACCAGGGCCAGGAGGGCAGCGGGGCAGTGGCACGGGAGCAGCACTGGCAACACCAAGTGCTGCTGCTCCTGGCCACAGCTGCTGTGCCAGCACTGATCTGCCCCCAGCTCTGCACACAGACACTGCTGCTGCAGCTCCAGAGAAGGGAACAAAAGGGGCATCTCTGGAGAAAACTTTGCTGTGAGATTCTTTCGTTCATTTAAAGCCACCAAGAGCACAGCCCCTCATTGTCACAGTGTGTGGGCACAGGGAAGGTGGAGAGAAACAAAATGAGAAATGGCACAAAACAATGACATTTTATTGAAGACAATTTTAAAACATAAAACTAAGTAAAAGAACCTCCTAAATGAAACCACCAAGAAGTATCAAAGATAAGTTTTATTACAAGTTATTTACAGGAATTGGCCAGCAGTTTAATGTTTCTGAAATGATCCAGTCATCAGTGTCCACACTGCAGCCTTGAGCTCCTGGTTCCTCAGGCTGTAGATGAGGGGGTTCAGGACTGGAGGCACCACTGAGTACAGAACTGACACTGCCAGATCCAGGGATGGGGAGGAGATGGAGGGGGGCTTCAAATGAGCAAATGAGGCGGTACTGATAAACAGAGAGACCACAGCCAGGTGAGGGAGGCAGGTGGAAAAGGCTTTGTGCCTTTGTCCCTGCTCAGAGGGGATCCTCAGCACAGCCCTGAAGATCTGCACATAGGAGAAAACAATGAACACAAAACAGACAAATACCAAACAGACACTGACTGCAATGAGCCCAAGTTCCCTGAGGTTTGAATGTGAACAGGACAGTTTGAGGATCTGTGGGATTTCACAGAAGAACTGGCCCAGGGCATTGCCCTGGCACAGGGGCAGGGAGAATGTATTGGCCGTGTGCAGCAGTGAATAGAGAAAGGCACTGGCCCAGGCAGCTGCTGCCATGTGGGCACAAGCTCTGCTGCCCAGGAGGGTCCCGTAGTGCAGGGGTTTGCAGATGGACACGTAGCGGTCGTAGCACATGATGGTCAGGAGGGAAAACTCTGCTGAGATGAAGAACAGAAAGAAAAATACTTGTGCAACACATCCTGTGTAGGAGATGTGCCTGGTGTCCCAGAGGGAATTGTGCATGGCTTTGGGCACAGTGGTGCAGATGGAGCCCAGGTCAGTGAGGGCCAGGTTGAGCAGGAAGAAGAACATGGGGCTGTGCAGGTGGTGGCTGCAGGCTACGGCGCTGATGATGAGGCCGTTGCCCAGGAGGGCAGCCAGGGAGATGCCCAGGAAGAGGCAGAAGTGCAGGAGCTGCAGCTGCCGCGTGTCTGCCAATGCCAGCAGGAGGAAGTGGCTGATGGAGCTGCTGTTGGACATTTCTTCACTCTGGCCATGGAGTCCTGTTGAAAGAGGAGACAGTGACAAGTCAGGGGAGACTTTGCTGAGCAATGTCCATGTCCCTTCTCCCAGCCCGGCTCCTGCTGCTCTGTACCACCCAATTTTCCTTTTCTCAGAGCCCTTCCTTCAGCCCCGTGCCTGGAGCTCTGCTGGGATCTGGCCTTGTTGCTGTGATGAGCAGGGGCTCTGCCCATGGACAGTGAGGAGTGAGCTCTGCTCTGCAGCAGTGGGGTCTTGGGAATGGGGTCAGGGGCCAGTCCTGGGGTTGGACTGCATCAGACCAAACTGCTCCTGAGGCAGAGGAGCCTGGCAGCATCTCCTGTCCCAGGGGTCAGGAATGGTGACAGCCAAAGGCAGTTTGAGAGGGTTTGGGTGTGCCCAGAGAGATCAGAGAGAAATGTGCAATGCAGGAGCATTGGCTGTAACTCAGTGGAGGGTGCAGGGAGCTGCTCTGTTACTCCATCTGTCCCCAGATGCCCTTTCTAAGATCGAGGGCAGGCACTGTGTTCCCCTGGAAATCCGCCTGACACAGCTGAGAGCAGAGGGACCCACAGCAAAGCAAACTGGTTCAGCCTTTCTCAGAGTCTCAGCCCCACTCCTGGCCAAGGACACTCCTGTCCCCAGTGTCCCCTGGAGACAGCTGACAGCTTGGGTGGCATCCCAAGGACACACCAAGGGTCCTGTCCATGGCACTGCTGGAGGAGAGTCGGGTCATTCCCAGCCTGCCAGCCTGCCCTGCCCAGAGCTCCTGGGGCAGAGGGAGCTGGGACATCCCATTGCTGTGCCCAGCCTGCACAGGAGGAGCCCAAGGGCTGGGCCTGCCCCTGCAGCTGGAGCTGCCATTCCCAGAGAGCTGTCAGCAATGCCAGGAGCACCTGGGCAAGGCAAGGAGAGAGAGCCAGGCCCTGAGGAAAAGCCTTTCCTTGCCCAGCCCTGCCCAGCCCCTGCCAGGCAGCAGCAGTGCAGGACAATCACCCTCAGGCATTTGCATTGAGACATTTGCTGCATCTTGGCATGGGGATCTGTATAAAAGTAATCATGGAATAGTTAATTTGGGAAAAGACTTTAAACTTTAAACTTTAAACTAAAATCCCAGCACAGCTTGGTGCCACTTTCCCCCCACTGCCTGCCCAGGGCTCTGCTGCCTGGAGCTGTCCCTGCCAGCAGCTGCTGCCCTGTGCCCAGGGCTGGACCCTGCCAGCACTGCCCAAATCCAGCCCAGCCCTGGGGGCTCAGCTCTGCCCTGCAGAGCCCTCCCAGCTCAGGGCACTGCCCAGGGGAAGCTCTGGCTCTGCAGGCTCTGATGGCAATGGCAGAGCAACCCTGAAGAGGCAGGAAAAGCGACACTGATGCTGCCTGGAAGGGGCCCAGTGCTGATTTCTGTCAGTGCCTGGTTAAGATTTGAGAATTTTCTTTTTTTAATTTATCGCAACCTGTCACAAGAGGTTGAATAGAGAAATGAAATGAGAGCTGAATATCAATGTGCAATTTCCCATCCAGGCATCCCAGAGCATTAGATTAAAAAAGCAGGATCTTCGCTTTTATGCAGCCCCTGTATAATTTACTTGGTGTAGTCCATGGGCAGAATGGCTGAAAGCACATTAGCAATCTCCTGTGAACCTACTGATCACTAAAAGTGTCTCAGGGACTTGTCAAAATTTGTATTACCTTTATAATTCAGAATACCTTTAATATTTTAAAATTAAGAAATAAAAAGAAACAATAATAATAAATTATTATAAAATAATTTAATATTTATCCTCCTCCTCCCTGTCATTCTGAAATAGTAGGAAACTGAATACAAAGTCTTAGGAAATTTCCTCATTTTTATCAAAATCCTTGTCTTGGAAATATTCCATGACAGATCAGAAACCATCAGCAGGTCAGAGCTTCAGGAGCATTCACCTCCCCTCCACCAGAAATACTCAGAGATGTACTCACAGGGTCTGTAGAGGCACTGGCATGTTCCAGCTTTAGGAGATGCCTCCAGGAGCTGCAGCTGCATTGTCCTGCAGCCAGAGGCTTCCTGTGCCAAGGGCTGGCAGGGATTCTGCCCCAGGCACTTCTCAGCACCTTCCCAGCCCTGACTGATTGAAGCTCTCTGTGCCTCTGGGCTGTGCCCAGGGTGGCTGCAGGCAGTGCCCCAGCCCTGCTGGGCTGGCAGAAGAGCTGCTCAGCAAGAGAAATGTGCTTTTGAAGCTCTTCTTGGTTTCCAGCAGCTGCCTCTGTGCCAGGAGCCCGGCCCCGCTCAGCAGCACAGACACAGCAGCAGGACTTTAATGAGCCTCTTGGGGCTTTGTGCTGAGGCCCTGAACATCAGTCCCTGACAGGGAGGGGAAGAAAGCTCTCAAGAACTCCAAGTCAGAATCCAACTCCAAAGTTTCTTTCACTTTTAATGGGTCCCACTGAGGGATGTGACTGAGAAAGTGTCCCCAGGCCCCAGGCAGAGCAGAGAACTGGAGGCACTGATGACAGCTGGGGACAAAGAGAAGCCAAGGCTTGGTGCCCTGGGCCACAGCAGCCAATGCTGTGCCAGCAAGGGCTGTGAGGAGACACCTTGTCCTGAGGCCCTGGGGCCTCCTGGCACAGCCCCAGCAAGGCTGGCCACTGTCACCCCCTTGGCCTGCCCTCAGCATCCCCCCTAGCCCACATGCCAGTGGCCTCAGGGATCTGCTGGAAGGAGTCCCTGAGGAGCCTTGCTCAGGAATGGCCCTGGGGGGCTCCTTCATGCTCCCAGGGACTGCAGCTTTTTCAAAGGACTTTGGCTTTTGCCTTGGAGTCTCTGAGAGCTTTGTGCAATCCTGGCCTCCAATTATCTGCTGTAATTAGTCCCTTGAGAGCCTTTGTCAGTAACAACACTCAGTGGGGCTCATTAATGCTTCAAGGTACTTCAGGTTCTTAAGGCACTTTCCTTTTTCCTTCCCACCCTGAGTCTCTGAGAAGTTTGTGCAATCCTGGCCCCAATTATCTGCTTTAACGAGTCCCTTGGGAGCTTTGCATTGACACTCAGTGGGGCTCATCAATACTTTGAGATACTCAGGGCTTTTTCAGCTACTTTGGATTTTCCTTTCCACACTGAGTCTCTGGGAGGTTTTTGTGCAATCCTGGCCTCCAGTTCTCTCCTCCAAGGAGTCCATGAGGAGCCTGTGTTGGGGATGGGCCTCAGTGGCACCCATTAATGCCTGGAGACACTTTGGGTCTTTCCTTGAACTTGACTCTTGGAAAGGTTTGTGCAATCTCCTCTCAGGCCCTGACATTCAAGGGCTCAGCTCCAAATGCACCACGGGACTCATTAGGATCAAGCAAGTCCTAACAAACCATGGCTGTGCCTTGATTTCCCTCTGGTCTGGTGCAGTTCTTAGGAAAGTTTCCTACAATAGTTCTGGAGAAATAGTTCAAAGAACTTCTAAGAAATATGTATTCCTATTTTAAAGGGTGTCTTTTATTCCTGTTCTCTTTAGAGCAGAGGTGATTGCAGCATTCAGTGATGGATATTGATCCAGGGTCTCTCCTAAGGAGGTCTGGCCAGGTCAGAGAAGCTGTGCCTTGAGGTCTGACCCAGTGGGGACAACCTTGCTCCACATTCCCCAGCCCCATCCTGTCTCTCCTCACTCCCCTGGGACCTGCTTTGCTCACAGAACTGGCTGCACTCAGGCAAAGAGGGGTTTTCCTTCTTTGATTTTAGCAATCTAAAACTGCTGAGTTTCCCCATGGAAAACAGACACCCTCCTCAAGTGTGTGCCAAGCCCAAGGTGCCACCAAGGAGGTTCCCCTTCCCCAAGGCAGAACCACACAAGGAATGTTTCAGACACACAGGGAGTTCTACAATAAACACAACCCCAGAGTTGTCTGAAGGCAGAATTAGAGCAGCTGCTGAAGGACAGACAAGCTTTGAACTCCTTGCAGGTGAAAGCACCAAGTGGGTTGTTGGGAGGTATGTGAGTGAGGCAAGTGTGAGGGAAGGGAAATGCAGAGAGCCCTGGAAGTGTTTCTGTGCAGACAGGCTGCTGCAAGAGCAGTGTTGGACTTCTCTGGGGGGAACTGTGAGGGAGGTTGGGGCAGAGTGACCTCCCCAGTGACCTCGAGATGTCACACAGCCACCAGGGATGTCACAGCCCACTCAGTGGTGTCACACAACCTGCTCTGGGAAGTCACACCACCATTCTGTGATGTCACATCTCTTCCTATATGCCACAAAACCACCTTGTGATGTCACATATCCTCCTGTGATATCACACAGCAACATTTGATGTCATAGTTCACTCTGTGATGTCACAGTCAGTATTGTGATGTCATACAACCTGTCCTGAGATGTCACATGGCTCTTCTATGATGTCATTGCCCACTTTAGGATTTCATATCACAACCATGTGGTGTCACAGTCTGCTCAGTGATATCACAACCCTCTCTGTGATATTCTTTATCTAACCTCTGGTGTCATAGTCGTCTCTGTGATGTCACAGCCCACTAAGTGATATCACCCAGACCACGCTGTGATGTCATGCAGCCACACTACAATGTCACAACCTGCTCTGTGATGTCACACAGTCCCCTCTATGACGCTGTAGCTGCTCAGTGACCTCACACAACAAACTCTGGGATGTCACAGCCCCAGCTGTGACCACACACAACCCACTCGGAGCTGTCACACAGCCCCTTTCTGACATCACAGCTGCTCTGGGGCTCCAGGACACAGCCACAGAGGTGCTGCTGTGACACAGCCCCCTCTGGCACATCCCACAGCCCCTGCCAGTGCTGAGCCCCTGGCAGCTCTGTCTGGGCCTGCTCTCTGTGTCCCTGAGCTGCCCTGGCAGGGCCCCAGCCCTGCTGGGCTGTGCTCAGGAGCTGCTCCTGGCCAGAGCTGTCTCTCTGCAGCGCTGCCCTTGCCAGGAGCTGCCTCTGGGCCAGGAGCCCGGCCCAGCTCAGCAGCACAGACACAGCACCAGCACTTTCATCACCCTCTCGGGCCTTTGGGGCTCTTGGCATCACACTCAGTCCCTCAGAGTGTGCTCCAGAAACTCCTCAAGAGCTCCAAGTCAGATGGAAACACTGAAGTTTCTTGTAGTTGAAATGAGAGACACGAGTGAGAAAGCGTCCCCAGGTTCCAGGCAGAGCAGAAGACTGGAGGCCCTGATGGCAGCTGGGGACAAGCAAGGGAAAGGTGTCTGTGGTGCTGAGCAAAGCTGGATGTGTTTCAGGAATGGCAAGGGCCAAGGGCTGAGCCCCAGCCCCTGGCAAGGCAGATGCTGTCCCTCCCTCATTGCTCAGGGCTCTTCCCGGGCCACTGGCATGTGGGGATGTGCAATGCCAAGGGCAGCACCATGGGGCGGCCCCTGCCAGGCTGCTGAGCAGGGACAAGGAGGCAATGAGGCCCCAGGGCTGCCAGGGTCACTTGTCCCCTGCTGGCCTCAGGCCCAGGGCCAGCAGCCATGGCCAAAGGGCTGCACAAGTTGCCTCTGGCAGGGCCTTGCAGCTTCACAGCCCATCCCCGTGCCCTCTCCTGAGGGCCAGCCAGGCTGCGGCAGCGGCACTGACCTCACAGCCATCACCATTGCAGCCATGTCCCCTGGGCCTGGCTCTCCCCTTTCCTCTGCCCCTGCCTTGTCTCTGCTGGCATGAAGAGTTTGTTCATTATTATCTTGTCCCCAAGGTGTGGGGCCAATTGCTTCCCAGTCAGGCTCCTGGAGCAGCAGTGGCTTTTCAGAGCCCAGCCAGAAATGAGCCCTGAAGCAGCAGCTCTGCAGTGCTGGCCACCAGGCCGGGGTGCCAAGGGAGCCTTCTGGCCATGGCCTGGAAGCAGCTGCTGCTGCCAAGGTGCCTTTGGTGTCTCAGGCTGTCCCTGGCACAGCTCCCAGCACGGCACTCTGCACTTGTGCCCGAGCCCTTCCCTGGCTTGGGGCTGGCCTGGGGCTTTTCCTGCAGCAGGATCTGCCCTGGCCATGGCACAGGAAAGGCAGTTCCTGCTGGAGCAGGAGGCTGAGCCTGGAATGGGCTCAAACAACTCCAGCAAGGCCCTGTTCACCTCAAAATTGCTCCCTAGAGCACCATAGTCTAATAATTGTTATAGCTCCTCTAGTCTGGAGTAAATAACTCTTGTTCATTATTTACTCTGTGCTGTAAATAAATCCTTCTCTCTAATCATGATCAGAATCAATTGTAGCTGTATTTATATCAATATCTCTGGTATACCATTGTTAATTCTGTGGGACAAATTGCATTACGGTTCAGTTCCACCTGTCAAATATTTACACATAAACCTTTGACAAACACTGGGGCTGGGATTGAATCCAGCTGCTTTCAGTCTCCTCTCTTAGAAAAAATTTAAGAGTCGAGGCATCCCAGTGGGGTTTGAGGATCCCTGGTGGCTGTTGGGTGTCATTTCTCCACCTCATGACTCAGCAGGAATTTCTCCAATAAAGAAATAAAGCTTTAGCCTGAAGCTCCCACTCTGTCCATGACAGGAAGCCCTGGGAGTATCTGTGAAATCCCGGCTCTTTGGCAGCCTGGGGACTCCTGGGAGGTCTCTGTGTAGCCCCAGGGAGTGCCTGTGACATTGCGGCTCCTGAATAGCCTGGAGACACTTGGAATGTTGCCATGGAGCCCATCTGAGGGCCTGCAACAAATCTGAAATGTAGTAGGCAACCATCACAGGACCTGTTGCTATGGTCAGTCCCTCGGCAGCTCCATGGAGACCCCATGTCAGGGATGGTTGCCATGGACACCAGCTCAGGCCTGAAGCCAGAGTCCATTGCCATGGCAACCATTTGCAGTCCCATCCCCAGGCTCATGGGATCCCAGAGCCACAGAATTGGCTGAGTTGGGAAGGACCCTTGGGGATCCTCCAGTGCAACTGCTGGCCCTGCACAGGACACCCCAACAATCCCAGCCTGGGCCTGGCAGCGCTGGCCAAACGCTGCTGGAGCTCAGCCAGCCCTGGAGCTGGGAGCCTTCCCTGGGGAGCCTGTTCAGTGCCCCAGCAGCCTCGCGGGAAAAACCTTTTCCTCACATCCAGCCTAAACCTGCCCGCCTCAGCTCCAGCCGCTCCCTCCACTCCTGTCCCTGGGCACCAGAGGGAAGAGGTTCCCGCAGCCCCCAGCCAGGGACCCGCTCCCAAGGCTGCTGCCATGGCAACCAGGCCTGGCACCAGCTGGGATGCTCGGTTTCCACGGGCTGGGCTTCAGGAATGGCATTCCCCAATTTCCTGCTCCTGCTGAAACCGTGCTGCCGCTCTCTTCCCTCCCACCTCCCATGGAAAGCACAAAAGGCAAAGATCCCAGGCTGGGATAAGAACAATTTATTGAGAACAGCAACGAGATAAGGCAAAAACAGGAACAGAAACAATTTTGGTAACAGAAAGGATAAGACAAACCATTCACAGGGAAAACTAACACACCACCAACTGGCTCTTCCTGGACATGCATTTCCTCCTGCCAGGAAAGGACACCCTTCTACTCTGGTGAGAGAGAGGGAGTCCTCTTCCTGCCCCTGGCAATGACCTGAGATGGGTTTGAATATAACGAAAGGTCCATGGCCAGACCCTCATGTTCTTTGATCCCACATCATGACATTGCCATGGGCAGGAAAAGGTACAGGTGTCTTCCCAGCATGGATCACAGGGAACATGGATCACCAGGTCTCTTCCCAGTGTGGATTCTCCATGGGCGGATGAAGCTGGAGCAGTGCACAAAGCCCTTCCTGCACTTCGGGTACTCGCAAGACTTCCCTTACCGGTGCCTCCGTTGGTGTCTGGTCAAGTTAGAGCTGACTGAGAAGCTCTTCCCACACTGGGGACACTCAAAGGGCCTCTCCCCAGTGTGGATGCGCCGGTGGGTGATGAGGTCGCAGTTTCGCTTGAAGCCCTCCCCACAGTCAAGGCAGCGGAAGGGCCTCTCATCCGTGTGAATCCGCTGGTGCTGGAGGAGATTGGATCTGCTCTGAAACCTCTTCCCACACTCAGGACACTCATAGGGCCTCTCCCCAGTGTGGATGCGTCGGTGGATGATGAGTTGGGACCTCCAGCTGAAGCCCTTCCCACATTGCCCACACTCGTAGGCCCATTCCCCAGTGTGGATCATCTGGTGGCAGATCAGGCTGTTGCTCTGGCTGAAGCTCTTCCCACACTCCAAGCACTTGTAGGGCTTCTCCCCATCCTGAAGCTGCTCATGGACCACCAGCTCAGAGCCCCGGCTGGATCTCTGCCCACCTTCCCGGCACAGGGTGGGTCTTTCCTCCTCAGAGCACCCTGGGCTGGGTTTGGAGCCCCTCCTCCTGTGGGATCTCTGGGGATTTTCCTCCCTGTTTGATTCCTCCACTGTGGAGCCGCTCAAAACAACCTCTTCCACGAGGTTCTGCTGCAGGGATTTGTCCTCCCTGGTCTCCATCCTCGGCTCCTTGTCTGGGGGAGGAAGGACAAGGAGAGGATGGGATTTGCCTCCATGCCAGAGGGAAGGGGAAGGAGATCCCCCCAGTGCGTCCCCAGCAGGACGGCGTCGGCAGCGGGGTTGTCCTGCAGCCAGGGGCCCTGCTGGGCTGGGAGATGGAGCTGGAGAGAGGGGGAAAGGGGCACTGACTTCCTCCTCACCTGCCTTGGTGTCCTGGGAGATCTTCCTCTTCCTCACAGCTTGCTTCTCCATCCAGCCAAGGTTTGGGATTGGAAACTCCTGGTTTGAGAGAAAACAAGGAATGAGCACATTGAGTTTGATGGTCCCTCTTACCAAGCCCATCTCTAGAAGTCACCCGGGCCTCTGACGTGACTTAGTTTGAAAGGAGTTTGCTAAGGAAGGCAGAAATCACCACTGAAATGGATAAAAAATATAAGTATCCCATCCCCTCCGAATTATTATAATCTTGAAACCAAAGTGCTCTCAGGTAACAATATGGGAAAAGGAATATAAGTTCTTTACTAAAGAAAGGAAAATGAAAATGCAGCAGTAGAAAAAAACCCCAACAAAACGAACAAAAAGCAACGCACCAACAGAGTCAGGATACAACCTTACACCCCATTTGTCAGGGTGTTGGTAGCAGTCTGATTAAATGGTGGCTGCAGTCCTCCTGGAGAAACAGATGTGGTTCTGTTGAAGCAATGATCCCATAGAAGATTGTAGCTTACCTCAGAAGTTCTGGTGCTGTAGATGGGTCTGGTCTCTCCTCTGGGAATCCAGTGGACAAAGACTACCTCTGGTGTTCTGATTCCAAGATTATATCCAGTCAGGAATGCTTGGCTCCTCCCCCTGGGTGGAGCATCTCCCAATGGGATGATGTCATTTTATCATTCCTGCAGTGAGACTCAATAGCCCATTAACAGAAGATATCTCCCTGGAGGAAGGATGGGTGGTGGAAGAGATAAAGAACACTGCCCCACCTGGTTTTAACAGCTGGCCCATTAACAGAAGACATCCCCCAGTTATGAGGGATGGGTGATGAAAGAGATAAAGAAAACTGCTTTACCTGGTTTTAACAGATGGTGATAGAATACATACTTTTGGTTACAACTTGCATTGCAACCCAAGACATGGGGTCCATATAAACCTCCCAAACACCAGGACTTAGCCCTGAAAATGCCTCCCAGGTGTTCCCCATCTCTGGTCTCCCTCCTTTGGTGTTCAGGGGTTCCTCCCTGTCCCAGCTGCTGGGGTTCATGCTTGTACTGGGGGTCCCCTGTCTACTCGGTCCCTGACCTCTTCAGGCTCCTGGGAGTGCCAGGAATCCAAAAAGTTCCCCCATTTCCACTCAGCTTTGGAGTTCTTCATTCTTCAAACATCCCCCCCAAAAAACCCAATCCAGGGACACCCCAGAATATCTGGGCAGAGCTCCCCCTCCCCGGGCACTTCTGGGATGGGGGGTGATGATCCCATAGGTGGGGGGCCTGTGAATTCAGGGAGTGCTTGACCTTGTGGTTCTTTCTCCTTTCCCTGATCCTCCTTTGTCCCTCCTTCAGGCTGAAGAAGCTGCTCAAGGAGTCAGAAGCAAAACTCCAAGTCTATTGGAGCTTCAATCAGCCCAGCTGAGGGCAGGGACTGCCAAAGGCTCCCCAGGGACTGGTGAGAACAGATCCTGGAGGCCAGGATTGCCGAGAGCCAAAGGCTCTGAGCAGGGAACTGCAATGCTGAGCCAGGCCTGGCTGGGTTGGAGGAAGCAGAAAGGCCAAGCCCTGAGCCCAGGCCTGGCCCAGCAGGGCCTGTCCCTCACAGGTGGCTCAAGGCTCTTTGTGGGGCAGTGGGATGTGAGGGGCAGCAAGGACAAATGCCATAAACCTGTGTGACACTCCAGATCCTTATGGAAACATTGGGTCAGTGTGACACCATGGGAAGTTGTGGAAGCAAGGGGATCATTGTGGCACTCTTGGGCCCATGGAACCAAGGGACCAGTGGGACAGTCTGAAGCCTTATGGAAACAAGAGGCCACTGTGAGCCTGCAGGGCTGTAACACCCCAGAACACTTCAGTGCTGGTGGTAACCAAAGGTTCCTGAGCTTGAATTTGGCGCACAGGAGAAACAACAACCAGATCTTCTCAGCATGGACAGATGTAAAGAATATTCTTGGTAGGAAGGGACCCACAAGGACCATCAAGTCCAGCTCTTAAATGAATGGCCCACACAAGGATTGAACCCACAACCTCGGTGATACTGGCACCATGCTCTGACCAACTGAGCTAAGAGGTCAAAATGACACAAAATTTAACTGACGAAATACAGACAATCAAGGAACTATGGCAAAGGGTTTAATATAACATCCAACTGCACAAAGAACTCTTACCATAGCCTTAACTTTGCAAACTTAGCTCATTTAACCTAAAAAGTGTTAACCCTTAAGATTTTGGGTAACATTAAGATATCCAAAAATATTCCAGGTACGTAGGATAGGAAGGAGAATAAAAAGAGACCAGAAAGACAGAAGATCTACAGAAAAACACTTCCAGGATGATCCCAGTCACTCCCACTACAATCTCAGTCACCCCCAGTATGAGCTGTTGCACCCAGCCACCCCTAGTATGGTTCCAGTCACACCCAGGCCCTCCGAGTATGATTCCAGTCATGGCCAGAGTGACGCCCTGTCACTCCCAGGATGGGCCCAGTTGCTCCCAGTCACCTCCAGTATGGTTCCAGTCCCAGCCAGCACCTTTTCAGTCACTCCCAGTATGATCCCAGCTAGTTCCAGTAGGATCCCAGTATGACCCCAGCATGGGCACAGCTGCTCCCAGGATTATCCAGCATGGTTCCAGTTGTTCCCATTTACCTGCACTGTGGTTTCAGTCTCTCCCAGTCTATCCCAGTTGCTCTCAATCACTCCTCAGGTGTTTCCAGCCTGATCCCAGTTGCTCCCAGCCACTCCCAGTCACCCTGAGTGCAGTCCCAGTTGCTGCCAGTATGGTCCCAGTCTTGCCCAGCATGGCCGAACTGCTCCCACTGTGATCCCAATAGTATGCCAGTTTCCCTCAGGATGGTTCCAGTTGCTCCCTATTCCTCCCAGTGTGATTCCAGTTGCACCCAGTTGGCCCCAGTATAGTTCCAGTTGCTCCCCAGATGATCCCAGCTGCTCCCTGCATGGTCCCAGTCATGCCCAGCTGGAGTTGCCCCCAGTGTAGACCCTGTCACTCCCAGTTGTTCCCAGTTGTCCCCAGCATGGTTCCCATTGTTCCCAGTGTGTTCCCAGTCATCCCCAGTATGATCACAGACACTCCCAGTATATCCCAGCTGCTCTCAACATGTCCATAGCCATTCCCAGACACTCCTAGTAATCCCAGTTAGGTGCTTGTTATCCCAGTATGATCTCAGGTCCAGAATATCCCAGTCAAGCTGGGATTCACTCCCTGAATTCACAGCCCCCCCATCCATGGGATCAACACCCCCCCTATCCCACAGGTTACCAGGGAGGGGGAGCTCGGCCCAGATATCCTGGGGGCTTCCTGGGTTGGGTTTTTGGGGGTGATGATTGGAGAATGAAGAACACCAAGGCTGAGAAGAAAATGTCCTTTAGGGGGACATTTGGGGTTCCCAGTGGCAGCTGCTGGCAGAGGCAGCCTGGAGGAGCAGAGCCCTGTGTCCCCCAGGACCCCAAAGGGGGGAGCCCAGAGAGGAGGAACGCCATGATTTGTGGGACCCTCAATTGCATAGAGAGGGGCAGGGGGGTCTCCTTGGTCCCCCTGCGCCCCCAAGAAGGGAATAAGGGGAGCAGGGACCCTGGGACCCCAAAAACTTCCAGCATCCCTAAGTGGGGAGATGGAAATGGGAGGAAGTTTTCAAATTCCTGGCACTTACAGCAGCAAGAAGAGGTCAGGGACCGAGTGGACAGGGGACCCACAGTACAAGTGTGACCCCCAGCAGCTGGGACAGGGGTGAAAGCCTGAACACCAAAAGGGAGAGAACAGAGATGGAACTAGAACTCCTGGGAGGCATTTTCAGGGCCAGATTTTGGTGGTGTAAAATTTTTATGTACCCCATGTCTTGGGTACAAAGCAAGATGTAACCAAAAGCATGTATTCTGTCAACATCTGTTAAAAACTAGAGGAGCAGTTTTCTTTATCTCTTTCATCACCCATCCCTCATAACTGGGGGATATCTTCTGTTAATGGGCCAGCTGTTAAAACCAGGTGGGGCAGTGTTCTTTATCTCTTCCACCACCCATCCTTCCTCCAGGGGGATATCTTCTGTTAATGGGCCATTGAGTCTCAGTGCAGGACTGATAAAATGACATCATCCCATTGGGAGATGCTCCACCCAGGGGGAGGAGCCAAGTATTCCTGCATGAATATAATCAGAGCATCAAAGCACCACAGGCAGTCTTTCTCCAATGGATTCCCTGAGGAGAGACCAGACCCATCTACAGCACGGGAACTTCAGAGGTAAGCTACAATCTTCTACAGGATCACTGCTTCAACAGAACCACATATGTTTCTCCAGGAGGACTGCAGCCACCATTTAATCAGACTGCTACCAGCACCCTGACCAGCACCCTGAGCATTCTGACTCTCTCAGAGTGCTGTTTTTTTGTGTTTTTTTTTATTGTACTGCTGCATTTTCATTTTAATTTCTTTAGTAAAGAACTGTTATTCCTATATTTTTATCTGGGATCACTTTGAAATCAAGATTATAATAATTTGGAAAGGGCTGTTGCTTACGTTTTTATCAATTTCAATGGAGGCTTCTCCTTTCCTTAGTAAACACCTTTCCTTTTAAATCAAGACACCCCAGATTCCCGGTGACTTCTAGAGAGGGTCTTGGACAGAGGGACTTTCAAACTCAACGTGCTCATTCTTTGTTTTCTCCTAAACCAGGATTTCCCATTCCCAAACCTTGGCTGGATGGATGAGAAGGCTGCAAGGAAGAGGAAGATCTCCCAGGACACCCAGGCAGGTGAGGAGGAAGTCAGTGCCCCTTTCCCCCTCTCTCCTGCTCCATCTCCCAGCCCAGCCTGGCCCCCGGCTGCAGGACAACCCCGCTGCCGACGCCGTCCTGCCGGGGACGCACTGGGGGCATCTCCTTCCCCTTCCCTCTGGCACGGAGGCAAATCCCATCCTCTCCTTGTCCTTTCTCTTCCAGAGAAGGAGCTGAGGATGGAGACCAGGGAGAACAAATCCCCACGGCAGAACCTCGTGGAAGAAGCCGTTGTGAGCAGCTCCACAGTGCAGGAATCCAATAGGGATGAAAATCCCCAGAGATCCCACAGGAGGAGGGGCTCCAAACCCATCCCAGGGTGCTCTGAGGAGGAAAGACCCACCCTGTGCCGGGAAGGCGGCCAGAGATCCAGCCGGGGCTCTGAGCTGGTGGTCCATGAGCAGCTTCAGGATGGGGAGAAGCCCTACAAGTGTTTAGAGTGTGGGAAGAGCTTCAGACAGAGCAACAGCCTGATCTGTCACCAGATGATCCACACTGGGGAATGGGCCTACGAGTGTGGGGAATGTGGGAAGGGCTTCAGCTGCAGCTCCCAACTCATCATCCACCAGCGCATCCACACTGGGGAGAGGCCCTATGAGTGTTCTGAGTGTGGGAAGAGGTTTCAGACCAGCTCCAATCTCCTCCTGCACTTCCTGTGCGAATTCACACGGATGAGAGGCCCTTCCGCTGCCCTGACTGTGGGGAGGGCTTCAAGCGAAACTCCCACCTCATCAACCACCGGCGCATCCACACTGGGGAGAGACCCTACGAGTGTGGGGAATGTGGGAAGAGCTTTTGCCACAGATCCAACCTCAATACCCACAAACACATCCACACTGGGGAGAGGCCTTACAAGTGTCCCCAGTGTGGCAAGAGCTTCTCAGACAGGTCTAACTTTGGCAGACACCAACGGTGGCACCGGTAAGGGAAGCCCTACAAGTGCCTCAAAATACAGGAAGAGCTTTGTGCACTGCTCCAGTTTCATCCGCCCATGGAGAATCCACATTGGGAAGAGACCTGGTGATCCATGTTCCCTGGGATCCATGCTGGGAAGACACCTGTACCTTTTCCTGCTCATGGCAATGTCATGATGTGGGATCAAAGAATGTGAGACTGTGATCATGGTCCATTATATTCAGTCCCATCTCAGGTCATTGCCAGGGGCAGGAAAAGGACTCCCTCTCTCTCACCAGAGAAGGGTGTCCTTTCTTGGCAGGAGGAAATACGTGGTCAGGAAGAGTCATTTGGTGGTATTTTAGTTTTCCCTGTGAATGGTTTGTCTTATCCTTTCTGTTACCAAAATTGTTTCTGTGTCTGTTTGTTCCTTATCTCGTTGCTGTTCTCAATAAATTGTTCTTATCCCAGCCTGGGATCTTTGCCTTTTGTGCTTTCCATGGGAGGTGGGAGGGAAGCGAGCAGCAGTGCGGTTTCAGCAGGAGCAGGAAATTGGGGAATGCCATTCCTGAAGCCCAGCCCGTGGAAACCGAGCATCCCAGCTGGTGCCAGGCCTGGTTGCCATGGCAGCAGCCTTGGGAGCGGGTCCCTGGCTGGGGGCTGCGGGAACCTCTTCCCTCTGGTGCCCAGGGACAGGAGTGGAGGGAGCGGCTGGAGCTGAGGCGGGCAGGTTTAGGCTGGATGTGAGGAAAAGGTTTTTCCCGCGAGGCTGCTGGGGCACTGAACAGGCTCCCCAGGGAAGGCTCCCAGCTCCAGGGCTGGCTGAGCTCCAGCAGCGTTTGGCCAGCGCTGCCAGGCCCAGGCTGGGATTGTTGGGGTGTCCTGTGCAGGGCCAGCAGTTGGACTGGAGGATCCCCATGGCTCCCTCCCAACTCAGCCAATTCTGCGGCTCTGGGATCCCATGAGCCTGGGGATGGGACTGGAAATGGTTGCCATGGCAACGGGCTCAGGCTCCAGGCCTGAGCTGGTGTCCATGGCAACCAGCCCTGGCATGGGGTCTCCATGGAGCTGCCAAGTGACTGACCATAGCAACAGGGGGCTGGTGATGGTTGCCTGCTAAGGATCAGATTTGTTACAGACCCTCAGAAGGGCTCCATGGAGACATTCCAATAGACTCCAAGCTGTTCAAGAGCCAGAATGTCACAGGCAGAGACAGAGGTTCCATGGAGACCTCCCAGGGATTTCTGGGGATGCTGAAGAGCCGTGTGGTCAGACACAGTCACAGCAATTCCATGGTGACATCCCAGGGGACCTTGGGCTGCAAAGGCACTGCTCTGCCACAGGCACTCCCGGGGGCTCCACGGTGACATCCCAGGAGTCCCCAGGCTGCCAAAGAGCCGGGATGTCACAGACACTCCCAGGGCTTCCTGTCATGGGCAGAGTGAAAGCTTCAGGCAAAAGATTTATTGCTTTATTGGAGAAACTTCTGCTGAGTCATGAGGTGAAGAAATGACACCCAACAGGCACCAGGGATCCTCAAACCTTTCCAGGCTGCCTAGACTTTTAAATTCTTTCTAAGAAAGGAGACTGGGAGTAGCTGGATCCAATCCCAGCTCCAGATTTTGTCAAAGGTTTATGTGTAAAGACTGGACAGGTGGAACTGAACTGTAATGCAATTTTCCCCACAGGATTAACAATGGAATATCAGATATATTTATACAGATACTACTGTCACTGATTCTGGCATGATTAGACAGATTTATTTACAGCACAGAGTAAATAAAGAAAAATAGTTATTTACTCCACAGTATAGGAGCTATAACAATTATTAGACTATAGCGCCCTAGGAAACAATTTTGAAGTAAACAGGGCTTTGCTGGAGTTGTTTGAGCCCATTCCAGGCACAGCCTCCTGCTCCAGCAGGAACTGCCTTTCCTGTGCCATGGCCAGGGCAGATCCTGCTGCAGGAAAAGCCCCAGGCCAGCCCCAAGCCAGGGAAGGGCTCGGGCACAAGTGCAGAGTGCCGTGCTGGGAGCTGTGCCAGGGACAGCCTGAGGCACCAAAGGCACCTTGGCAGCAGCAGCTGCTTCCAGGCCATGGCCAGAAGGCTCCCTTGGCACCCCGGCCTGGTGGCCAGCACTGCAGAGCTGCTGCTTCAGGGCTCATTTATGGCTGGGCTCTGAAAAGCCACTGCTGCTCCAGGAGCCTGACTGGGAAGCAATTGGCCCCAGCACCTTGGGGACAAGATAATAATGAAACAACTCTTCATGGCAGCAGAGACAAGGCAGGGGCAGAGGAAAGGGGAGAGCCAGGCCCAGGGGACATGGCTGCAATGGTGATGGCTGTGAGGTCAGTGCCACTGCAGCAGCCTGGCTGGCCCTCAGCAGACATTCTGGCCAGGAGGGTTGTGAGGGCACCCAGCACATGAGAGAACCCACACAACAGCAATTCCATCCTTGGGGAGGGGAGGGGCTTTCACTGTGTCAGGTTGCACAGAGCTCCTGCTCTGGGAGCAGTCCTGGAATGGGGCATCCATTTCTCTGGAAAAGCAGTTGCAGTTTTGTGCTTCTCTCTTTGTAAAGTATATCCCCCTTCTAACAAATCCAAATCCATTCATGTTCAGTTTAAAGCTTTTAATCCTTGATCTGTCACTGCAACATTTGGGAGAAAATAACTTGGACCAGTGTTTCCATTTTCACGGAGAAATTTCCATTTTCATGGAGAAGACCCAAAAATCTCCCAGGATGGGGCTTGGAGGCCTCATCACATAAGCAGCAGGTAGAGGCTGAGGGCCCTGGGCTGTGCAGCTGCAAGGCCCTGCCAGAGGCAACTTGTGCAGCCCTTTGGCCATGGCTGCTGGCCCTGGGCCTGAGGCCAGCAGGGGACAAGTGACCCTGGCAGCCCTGGGGCCTCATTGCCTCCTTGTCCCTGCTCAGCAGCCTGGCAGGGGCCGCCCCATGGTGCTGCCCTTGGCATTGCACATCCCCACATGCCAGTGGCCCGGGAAGAGCCCTGAGCAATGAGGGAGGGACAGCATCTGCCTTGCCAGGGGCTGGGGCTCAGCCCTTGGCCCTTGCCATTCCTGAAACACATCCAGCTTTGCTCAGCACCACAGACACCTTTCCCTTGCTTGTCCCCAGCTGCCATCAGGGCCTCCAGTCTTCTGCTCTGCCTGGAACCTGGGGACGCTTTCTCACTCGTGTCTCTCATTTCAACTACAAGAAACTTCAGTGTTTCCATCTGACTTGGAGCTCTTGAGGAGTTTCTGGAGCACACTCTGAGGGACTGAGTGTGATGCCAAGAGCCCCAAAGGCCCGAGAGGGTGATGAAAGTGCTGGTGCTGTGTCTGTGCTGCTGAGCTGGGCCGGGCTCCTGGCCCAGAGGCAGCTCCTGGCAAGGGCAGCGCTGCAGAGAGACAGCTCTGGCCAGGAGCAGCTCCTGAGCACAGCCCAGCAGGGCTGGGGCCCTGCCAGGGCAGCTCAGGGACACAGAGAGCAGGCCCAGACAGAGCTGCCAGGGGCTCAGCACTGGCAGGGGCTGTGGGATGTGCCAGAGGGGGCTGTGTCCCAGCAGCACCTCTGTGGCTGTGTCCTGGAGCCCCAGAGCAGCTGTGATGTCAGAAAGGGGCTGTGTGACAGCTCCGAGTGGGCTGTGTGAGGTCACAGATGGGGCTGTGACATCCCAGAGTTTGTTGTGTGAGGTCACTGAGCAGCTACAGCGTCATAGAGGGGATTCTGTGACATCAGAAAGCAGGGTGTGACATCAGAGTGTGGCTGTATGACATCACAGAGAGAGTTGTGTGATATCACTGAGTAGCATGTGACATCACAGAGAAGACTGACATCAGAGGTTAGATAGACGACATCACAGAGAGGGTTGTGACATCACTGGTTGGTTGTGAGACATCACAGAACAGGCTGTGGAGTCACATGGTGGTGATATGAAATCCTAGAGTGGGCAGTGACATCATAGAAAAGCCATGTGACATCTCAGGACAGGTTGTATAACATCATAGTGCCAAGTGTGAGATCATAGAGTGAAGTCTGGCATCAAATGCTTTCAGCTGCAAGGAGTTCAAAGCTTGTCTGTCCTTCAGCAGCTGCTCTAATTCTGCCTTCAGCCAACTCTGGGGTTGTGTTTATTGTAGAACTCCCTGTGTGTCTGAAACATTCCTTGTGTGGTTCTGCCTTGGGGAAGGGGAACCTCCTTGGTGGCACCTTGGGCTTGGCACACACTTGAGGAGGGTGTCTGTTTTCCATGGGGAAACTCAGCAGTTTTAGATTGCTAAAATCAAAGAAGGAAAACCCCTCTTTGCCTGAGTGCAGCCAGTTCTGTGAGCAAAGCAGGTCCCAGGGGAGTGAGGAGAGACAGGATGGGGCTGGGGAATGTGGAGCAAGGTTGTCCCCACTGGGTCAGACCTCAAGGCACAGCTTCTCTGACCTGGCCACACCTCCTTAGGAGAGACCCTGGATCAATATCCATCACTGAATGCTGCAATCATCTCTGCTCTAAAGAGAACAGGAATAAAAGACACCCTTTAAAATAGGAACAGATATTTCCTAGAAGCTCTTTGAACTATTTCTCCGTAACTGTTGCAGGAAACTTTCCTAAGAACTGCACCAGACCAGAGGGAAATCAAGGCACAGCCATGGTTTGTTAGGATTTGCTTGATCCTAATGAGCCCCGTGGTGCATTTGGAGCTGAGCCCTTGAACCTCAGGGCCTGAGAGGAGATTGCAAAAACCTTTCCAGGAGCCCAAGTCAGAAGAAAAACCCAAAGTGTCTCCAGGCATTAATGGGTGCCACTGAGGTCCATCCCCAACACAGGCTCCTCATGGACTCCTTGGAGGAGAGAACTGGAGGCCAGGATTGCACAAAAACCTCCCAGAGACTCAGTGTGGGAAAGAAAATCCAAAGTAGCTGAAAAAGCCCTGAGTATCTCAAAGTATTGATGAGCCCCACTGAGTGTCAATGCAAAGCTCCCAAGGGACTCGTTAAAGCAGATAATTGGGGCCAGGATTGCGCAAACTTCTCAGAGACTCAGGGTGGAAGGAAAAAGGAAAGTGCCTTAAGAACCTGAAGTACCTTGAAGCATTAATGAGCCCCACTGAGTGTTGTTACTGACAAAGCCTCTCAAGGGACTAATTACAGCAGATAATTGGAGGCCAGGATTGCACAAAGCTCTCAGAGACTCCAAAGCAAAAGCCAAAGTCCTTTGAAAAAGCTGCAGTCCCTGGGAGCATGAAGGAGCCCCCAGGGCCATTCCTGAGCAAGGCTCCCCAGGGACTCCTTCCAGCAGATCCCTGAGGCCACTGGCATGTGGGCTAGGGGGGATGCTGAGGGCAGGCCAAGGGGGTGACAGTGGCCAGCCTTGCTGGGGCTGTGCCAGGAGGCCCCAGGGCCTCAGGACAAGGTGTCTCCTCACAGCCCTTGCTGGCACAGCATTGGCTGCTGTGGCCCAGGGCACCAAGCCTTGGCTTCTCTTTGTCCCCAGCTGTCGTCAGTGCCTCCAGTTCTCTGCTCTGCCTGGGGCCTGGGGACACTTTCTCAGTCACATCCCTCAGTGGGACCCATTAAAAGTGAAAGAAACTTTGGAGTTGGATTCTGACTTGGAGTTCTTGAGAGCTTTCTTCCCCTCCCTGTCAGGGACTGATGTTCAGGGCCTCAGCACAAAGCCCCAAGAGGCTCATTAAAGTCCTGCTGCTGTGTCTGTGCTGCTGAGCTGGGCCGGGCTCCTGGCACAGAGGCAGCTGCTGGAAACCAAGAAGAGCTTCAAAAGCACATTTCTCTTGCTGAGCAGCTCTTCTGCCAGCCCAGCAGGGCTGGGGCACTGCCTGCAGCCACCCTGGGCACAGCCCAGAGGCACAGAGAGCTTCAATCAGTCAGGGCTGGGAAGGTGCTGAGAAGTGCCTGGGGCAGAATCCCTGCCAGCCCTTGACACAGGAAGCCTCTGGCTGCAGGACAATGCAGCTGCAGCTCCTGGAGGCATCTCCTAAAGCTGGAACATGCCAGTGCCTACAGACTCTGTGAGTACAGCTCTGAGTATTTCTGGTGGAGGGGAGGTGAATGCTCCTGAAGCTCTGACATGCTGAGGGTTCCTGATCTGTCACGGAATATTTCCAAGACAAGGATTTTGATAAAAATGAGGAAATTTTCTAAAACTTTGTATTCAGTTTCCTACTATTTCAGAATGGCAGGGAGGAGGAGGATAAATATTAAATCATTTTATAATAATTTATTATTATTGTTTCTTTTTATTTCTTAATTTTAAAATATTAAAGGTATTCTGAATTATAAAGGTAATACAAATTTTGACAAGTCCCTGAGACAGTTTTAGTGATCAGTAGGTTCACAGGAGATTGCTAATGTGCTTTCAGCCTCTCTGCCCATGGACTGCACCAAGTAAATTATACAAGGAGCACAGCAAGTCAGGGGCTGCATAAAAGGGAAGTTTGTGCTTTTTTAATCTAGTGCTCTGGGTTGCCTGGATGGGAAATTGCACATTGATATTCAGCTCTCATTTCATTTCTCTATTCAACCTCTTGTGACAGGTTGCAATAAATTAAAAAAAGAAAATTCTCAGATCTTAACCAGGCACTGACAGAAATCAGCACAGGGTCCCTCACAGGCAGCATCAGTGTCCTTTTCCAGCCTCCTCAGGGTTGCTCTGCCATTGCCATCAGAGCCTGCAGAGCCAGAGCTGCCCCTGGGCAGTGCCCTGAGCTGGGAGGGCTCTGCAGGGCAGAGCTGAGCCCCCAGGGCTGGGCTGGGTTTGGGCAGTGCTGGCAGGGTCCAGCCCTGGGCACAGGGCAGCAGCTGCTGGCAGGGACAGCTCCAGGCAGCAGAGCCCTGGGCAGGCAGTGGGGGGAAAGTGCCACCAAGCTGTGCTGGGATGTTTAAAGTCTTTTCCCAACCTAACTATTCCATGATTACTTTTATACAGATCCCCATGCCAAGACACAGCAAATGTCTCAATGCAAATACCTGAGGGTGACTGTCCTGCACTGGTGCTGCCTGGCAGGGGCTGGGCAGGGCTGGGCAAGGAAAGGCTTTTCCTCAGGGCCTGGCTCTCTCTCCTTGCCTTGCCCAGGTGCTCCCGGCATTGCTGACAGCTCTCTGGGAATGGCAGCTCCAGCTGCAGGGCAGGCCCAGCCCTTGGGCTCCTCCTGTGCAGGCTGGGCACAGCAATGGGATGTCCCAGCTCCCTCTGCCCCAGGAGCTCTGGGCAGGGCAGGCTGGGAGGCTGGGAACGACCTGACTCTCCTCCAGCAGTGCCATGGACAGGACCCTTGGTGTGTCCTTGGGATGCCACCCAAGCTGTCAGCTGTCTCCAGGGGACACTGAGGACAGAAGTGTCCTTGGCCAGGAGTGGGGCTGAGACTCTGAGAAAGACTGAACCAGTTTGCTCTGCTGTGTGTCCCTCTGCTCTCAGCTGTGTCAGGCTGATTTTCAGGGGAACACAGTGCCTGCCTTCAGTCTCAGAAAGGGCATCTGGGGACAGATGGAGTGACAGAGCAGCTCCCTGCACCCTTCACTGAGTTACAGCCAATGCTCCTGCATTGCACATTTCTCTCTGATCTCTCTGGGCACAGCAGGAAACCCTCTCAAACTGCCTTTGGCCATCACCATTCCTGAGCCCTGGGACAGGAGATGCTGCCAGGCTCCTCTGCCTCAGGAGCAGTTTGGGATGATGCAGTCCAACCCCAGGACTGGCCCCTGACCCCGTTCCCATGACCCCACTGCTGCAGAGCAGAGCTGACTCCTCACTGTCCATGGGCAGAGCCCCTGCTCATCACAGCAACAAGGCCAGATCCCAGCAGAGCTCCAGGCACGGGGCTGAAGGAAGGGCTCTGAGAAAAGGAAAATTGGGTGGCACAGAGCAGCAGGAGCCGGGCTGGGAGAAAGGACTTGGACATTGCTCAGTAAAGTCTCCCCTGACTTGTCACTTTCCCTTCTTTCAACAGGACTCCATGGCCAGAGTGAAGAAATGTCCAACAGCAGCTCCATCAGCCACTTCCTCCTGCTGGCATTGGCAGACACGCGGCAGCTGCAGCTCCTGCACTTCTGCCTCTTCCTGGGCATCTCCCTGGCTGCCCTCCTGGGCAACGGCCTCATCATCAGCGCCGTAGCCTGCAGCCACCACCTGCACAGTCCCATGTTCTTCTTCCTGCTCAACCTGGCCCTCACTGACCTGGGCTGCATCTGCACCACTGTGCCCAAAGCCATGCACAATTCCCTCTGGGACACCAGAGACATCTCCTATGCAGGATGCGCAGTCCAACTATTTTTTTTTTTGTTTTTCGTCTCAGCAGAGTTTTATCTCCTGACCATCATGTGCTACGACCGCTACGTGTCCATCTGCAAACCCCTGCACTACGGGACCCTCCTGGGCAGCAGAGCTTGTGCCCACATGGCAGCAGCTGCCTGGGCCAGTGGCTTTCTCACTGCTCTGCTGCACACAGCCAGTACATTTTCCCTGCCCCTGTGCCAGGGCAATGCCCTGGGCCAGTTCTTCTGTGAAATCCCACAGATTCTCAAGCTCTCCTGCTCCAAATCCTACCTCAGGGAACTTGGGCTTCTTGCTGTT
Source organism: Cyanistes caeruleus (assembly GCF_971803275.1). Classification (NCBI taxonomy): domain Eukaryota; kingdom Metazoa; phylum Chordata; class Aves; order Passeriformes; family Paridae; genus Cyanistes; species Cyanistes caeruleus. The sequence continues at coordinate 661,648 of NW_028255894.1, read as the reverse complement.
CATGTCTGTTTAGTACTTGGATGTTTTGTGTTCATTGTTTTCTCCTATGTGCAGATCTTCAGGGCTGTGCTGAGGATCCCCTCTGAGCAGGGACGGCACAAAGCCTTTTCCACCTGCCTCCCTCACCTGGCTGTGGTCTCTCTGTTCCTCAGCACTGCCTCATTTGCTCACCTGAAGCCCCCCTCGATCTCCTCCCCATACCTGGATCTGGCCCTGTCAGTTCTGTACTCGGTGGTGCCTCCAGCCCTGAACCCCCTCATCTACAGCCTGAGGAACCAGGAGCTCAGGGCTGCAGTGTGGACACTGATGACTGGATCATTTCAGAAACATTGAACTGCTGGCCACTTTCTGCAAATCACTTGTAATAAAAGTAATCTTTGATACTTATTGTTGGTTTCATTTTGGAGGTTCTTTTTCTTTGTTTTACTTTTCAATATTGTCCACAAAGAAATGTCATTGTGCCATTTCTCATTTTGTTTCTCTTCACCTTCCCTGTGCCCACACACTATGTCAATAAGGAGCTGAGGTCTTGGTGGCTTTAAAGGAACTAAAGGATCTCCCAGCAAAGTTTTCTCCAGAGATGCCCCTTTTGTTCCCTTCTCTGGAGCTGCAGCAGCAGTGTCTGTGTGCAGAGCTGGGGCAGATCAGTGCTGGCACAGCAGCTGTGGCCAGGAGCAGCAGCACTTGGTGTTGCCAGTGCTGCTCCCGTGCCACTGCCCCGCTGCCCTCCTGGCCCTGGTGTTGCTGCAGGGCCTGAGTGCTCTCGGGGCCGGGCACACCCCTGGGGGTGGCAGTGCTGGGGCTGCAGCAGGGACAGGCCATGGGCACTGCTGGGGCAGCGCTGACGCCTCAGGGCAGGGCCTGGGGGCTCCAGGCTCCTTGCCCAGGCTCTCTCAAGAACACGGCCAGGCCAAAGCTCAGCACAGAAAACCCCCGTGAGCAGCCCCAGGCTGGCCGTGGGCAGGTTGGGGGCAAACAGCATGGCTGGGGCTCTGCAAGGTCCCTGGGGGAGACGGGAAGGAGCAGCAGAGCAGGGGCTGATCCATCCCCACTGCGCTGGACACCCCAGGGCAGCGTCCCAGAGCGTCCTCATGGAGCTGCCAACAGCATCCCCCCTGTGCAGCCCAGGCCTCTCCCCCAGCTCAGAGAGGTGCCGCATCCTTGCAGGCACAGACACGGCAGCACTGGCTCAGGAGCCCCTGTTTGCACTGCCCAGAGCAGGCGTCAGCACCCCCATGGTGCTGCTGTGGGGAGATGAACCTGAGGGAGCACAAATGCCATCAGCCCCTGGGGCCAGGCAGGGCTGGGGGATGGGAGGGAAACCACTCAGGTTTGTCGTGGCCTCTGAAGTCACACAGAAAGTTTGTTCCCATGAGCTGTGAGTTTCCTGTGCCACTGCAGACGTTGTTGCTCAGAGCCAGGGCTGCCTGGCAGCCACCCCCAAACTGCCCTGAGCATTTCCTTTGCTTCCCCTTTGCTTTCTTTCCTCTTCCCACTCCAGATATCTTTCTGTTGCCCACTCCTGTTCCCTCCCCTGCTAACAGCCCATCCCTGTTTGCCCTTTCCTTTCTGGCCCCACTCCCCATTTCAGCTCCTGAGCTGGCACTGCGGGAACATCCCTGGGGAGCAGGATCATCCTACAAGTGCTTCAGGAATTGTCTGCAGGGTCCTGCAGGGCCTCGTGCTGCTCCCTTGCCAGAGGCAGCACAGGCCAGGGGGGCACATCTGGGCTGCTGTGTCTGGCTCTGGGGCTCCCTGTTCTGGGCAATGAGGAGGAGCTGGAGAGGCTCTGCAGGACTGACAGGATGGGCTTTGGGACCTGTGTGGAGAAGCTGAGGGACCTGGGCTGCTGCACCTTCTGAAGAGGAGGCCCAGGGTTCATCCTGCACCTGCTGCAAGGGTGGTTTGAGAGAATCAAAGAATCAGCAAGGTTGGAAAAGACCTTGGAGATCATCAAGTCCGAATTGTACACTGACACACCTTGTCTTCTCTGAGCCTCCAGGATAAATAACTCCATCTCCCTCAGCTGCTCCTCACAGGACTTGTGCTCCAGACCCCTCACCAGCCTTGTTGCCCTTCTCTGGACACGCTCCAGCCCCTCCATGGCCTTCCTAAATTGGGGGCCCAGAAATGGACACAGCACTTGAGGTGCTGCCCAAACAGTGCCAAGCACAGAGGAAGAATCCCTGCCCTGCTCCTGCTGGCCACACTGTTCCTGATCCAGGCCAGGAGCCATTGGCCTCCTTGGCCACCTGGGCACACTGCTGGCTCATGCCCAGCCTGCTGTCCATCAGTGCCCCAGCTCCCTTTCTGCCTGGCTGCTGTCCAGCCACTCTGTCCCCAGCCTGGAGCACTGCAGGGGTTGTTTGGGCCAAAGTGCAGGACCTGGCACTTGGACTTGTTAAACCTCACCTTGTTGGGTTTGGGCCCTGGATCCAGCCTGTCCAGCTCCCTGTGCAGAGCCCTCCTACCCTGCAGCACATCAACACTCCCAGCCAAGCTGGTGTCACCACGGTTCCATGGGGCCCTAGAGTGTCACAATGGTCTCCAGGATTCCATGAGGACTCCCAGCAATCCAATTTTGGATCATACTGGGAGTGACTGGACTCATACTGGGAGTATCTGAGAATGACTGGGAACACACCATGCACATCATCCCCCATACTGGGGGTGACTGGGAGCAACTGGGAGCATGCTGGGAGCCAATGGCATCATACTGGGACTGACTGGGTTGATCTAGCCAGAGGCAACTGGGACCATCCTGGGAGTGCTGCCTTGTGACAAGGATCATACTGGAGCTTACTGGGCTCATGATGGTGTTGAAAGGGAACAGCTGGGATCTCTGAACACCAAAGGTTCCTTCCCTGCTCACTGAAGACGGAGCTTCCCAGTATCCATGTGTGAGGTGACCTTCACCTGAACCAGATGCTGTTAGGAGAAAAAGCTGCCTGTGCTGGAAAATCCCACACAACAAGTCAATGCCAAGAGAGCATTTTGCTTTCACAACTTCCCTCCTGGAGCCACAGTCTTTTGGATCACACAGCAAGCAAGAGAACAGCACAAAATACAAGGCTGTGTCCAGTTTTTGGCTGGATCAGCAAACAGAGGGAGGAATGCCAGGGTTCACTGCCACAGACTCTTCTCCTCTTGGGGAACAGAACCCCCCCAGGCTCCATTCCAAATGCTGTGCACACCCTGCTGGCTACAAACAACCCCTTTTTTAAGAAGTTGTTGGCAGGAGCTTTCCCAAATAAATGGCATCTTAATGGCAATTTTCATTCAAAATCAACTCCGTTCCAAAGGAAGAACAGAAAGCCCACAGCAATCCCAAAGGCACATATGGTGCACCTGGGGAAATCCTCGACTTAGGGGCCCAGTGGGTTAAAAAATACCCATCAGAAGCCACAGAGTGCAGAGTGCAAACTGCAGCAACCACTTGCTGGATCATTTTGGCTGTGCTGCACACGTCTGCAGACTGTCTGTCCCCCTGCCAGGACAGAAGGACACCCGTCAGGGGCTGGGCTGGCTGCTGAGAATGCCTCGGGCAGGAGGATCCTTAGGCAATGAGCAGGTGCCCAGAGCCACTCTGACACTGAGGCCTCTGTGCCCCACAGCAACGGGAACACCACAAGGACACGGCAACGTTCCTGTGACATCACAGCAGCAGCTCCCCCAAAAACCGCCTGCAAGGTTCTCCTGGGTCACCAAGGAGCACAAAGGATCCTCAGAGGGCACAACCTATTGCTCAAGGGATCCAAGAGGAACTCAGAAAATGCAGCAAATGAGGACACCCCACAGCCCAGCCTGAACACTGAGAAGGAACAAAGATGTGAGCAAACCAATGGAAACACAACTTTTGGTCACTGATGCTTCTGACTAAAACCAGCAAGGCTTGTTTCATCTGGGATCTTTGTTCTAGTTCTAGAAACAAGCAAGGTTCTCTACTGTCAATGTACAGAAAGCAGGAACTTGGGGGAAAGAAGGCTGAGAGTGCCAAAGCCTTGTGTGACTCCTTGGACATCCTGTGGCTGAGGGTGTCCAAGGCAATGGACTCACAAGCGGGGTCCCTGCCCTCCCCACTGACAGCTGCCATCTCTCCTTCAGCCCCACACGTGTCTCCAACAACCTCCTGTCAAGGGCCTCCATCCACACATTCCATCACCAGCCACAGATCCTCATCCACGAGGTCACCCAGCATCCCTGAGGCCACAGCAGGGAGTGCTCCTGGCATCTGGTAGAGCACTGTGGCTTTCCTGGGATCCTTCTGGTGCCTGTGGCTGAGAGGAGTGGGGTGGATGGAACCAGGACGGGTCACAGATCAGCAGCCCCACTGCAAGCAGTGCTTTCTCCTGCTGTGTGGGGACCGTGGGGTGACTGATATTGGGACTGCTCTGGCTTTGGCTCCTGCAGAGCACACAGTGGCTCAGACACTGGGCTGAGGGAAGGGGTGCCATGGAAACCCAGCACAGGCATTTCTCTTTGGAGAGGGGGCTCTGCAGGGAGAAGGGAGAAGAAGAGACTTTCCTGTCTGCTGAGATTCCCCCTCCTCCTTCAGCAGCCATTTCACAATCCATCAGTACCAGAGTTCATAGGATCACTTCCATGCCAGGGAGCACAAGGCACTCAAAACTGAACCCTGACAGAGCCCAGCCCTGCCTGCCCATTTGGAGGGTGTGGGGGAATGGAATTTCAGCAGGAGTTGACTCACAATGATACTTTGCCACCTGTGGGTTTCTCACAGCCTTAGAAGGAGTTTGAGATCTCTGTCCCCAACACCTGCTCACCCTTCAAGTGCACACACGAGCCTGGGGGCAATTCAGGTTCCCTGGAGTGGTGGCTGCTTCCCTTGAAAACAGGAGCTGTTGTCTTTTCCAGTGTGCTTAACTCCCTTCTACCTATTAGAAAGTGGGTGAGTAAAGGAAATTACCCTGGAGGAAGGAGACCAGAAATGGGGAAAAGGATGAAACATGTCTGAATTACAAATGAAATCTATTTCAATTTATTTCTTTACTACTAATCTATTACAAATAAAAACATGTTTCTGAGCTGATTGTTTGGATTCAGAAGAATTATTATTCAAGAAATAAACTTGTTCTTGTTGTTATTATTATTTATTAGTATTACTTTTCACTGTCAAGACTTTTAAATCTTGGACATGAATAAAAATGGCTGGATGTCTCTCACTGGGAAAATTCCCTTGCTTTTCCCACTGGGTTTAAACTGTACAGTCATTTCCAAGTTGCCAGTGGATTCTAAAGATGGAAAATCCTGTTAATGCTGGGTTTGGTGTGGTTTGGAGCTGGGGAAGGGTCTCATCCCTTCCCAGAGGTGCCCCAAGCCTGCTCTGCTGCCACATCTGCACTCGCGGCCCCTCACGGCTGCTCTGCCCTGGGGACATGGTGGGACCCCTCCTGCCAGGGCTGAGGCTCCTCATGGCCCCTCACAGCCCTTCATGGCCCCATAGAACCTCTCATGGCCCCATAGAACCTCTCATGGCCCCATAGAACATCTCTTGGCCCCTCACAGCCCCTCATGGCCCCTCACTACCCCTCATGGCCCCACAGAACCTCTCATGGCCCCATAGAACATCTCTTGGCCGCTCACAGCCCCTCATGGCCCCATAGAACCTCTCATGGCCCCACAGAACCTCTCACAGCCCTTCATGTCCCTTCATGGCCCCTCATTTCCCCTCACAGCCCCATAGAACCTCTCACGGCCCCATAGAACCTCTCATTTCCCCTCACGGCCCCTCACAGCCCCAGGGGCTCCTCCCAAAGGAGAAGGGGTCGGGCCCTGCTCACTCTCCTTTTATTTCGGTCCCTTCACAGCGCCGAGTAAAGAAAGGCTGAATGGAGCCTTTCCCCAGCGTTTCCCTCGGGGTTCATTGCGGGCTGAAGCTCTGTGCTGGCGCTGGCCCCAGCACCAACATCCCTGCAGCCCCCAAGGCCTTTGCTGTCCCCCCGTGTCCATTCCCTGTCCCCGAGTCCCGCCCGGCTCTGGCAGCAGCAGCAGCCGCAGCGCAGCGGGCGCAGGCCCGGCCCGGCCGGGGCTCCCGGCCAGGAGCAGCAGCAGCGCCGGCCCTTCCCACCTGCTCCTGCCTCGGCTTCCCAGGGCTTTTGCCAGGGCAATGCTGGCCTACAGCAACAATCCCCCACAAACAGCCCTGATTCCTCAGGGCCCGCCTCTGCTGCCCTCAGCCAGCCCTCAGAGGAAGAAAGGATCGGGTTCCAGCGCTGTTTTCAGCCCTGTTTTACTCACCCTGAGGTGACAGCAGGAGGCTGTTGGTGCCCTGGCCTTGGCAATTGTAGATCCCGGCTGCTCTTGCCCCTCTTCTACTTGCCACTTGAATTTTAGCAGTACAGCTGCAATTGCCTCTTTCAATCAGTGCTACCCACTGTGCTTTGTCACAGGGAACTCAGGATTTTTGTTTCAGGCATCATGATCAGTAAAGATCAAAATGCTCCAAAGTCCCTCAGCACTAAGTCGAGGGGAATTAAAGCCACACAGGTCACATCTGCAGTGCTCAAACACAGCCCTGTTGCTGCTGCTGCTGCTGAAATAGAATCAACTGGCAGAGGCCATCACAGAAATTGCCTCTGCAGTGGCAAATAAAATGAAAAAATCCACCAGGAAAAAGAAAAACCAGAACTTCCCAACTTGCTTCATTGTTTCTTCTGAGCAGCAGCAGACGAAAAAGGAACAGGGCACCTTTCAGGCAGCTCCACAAGCTCAGGGTTCTCATTTCCTGGGGAATCTGAGATGCAATTGGCCTTGGTAAAAGGATAAAAGCAAAGGGAATGAATTGGGAATTATTAGGAAAAAATGACCCTTCTTACACACAAAGTTCACCAAGTCATTCCCTGCATTTCTCCTTTTCACATTCTTTCTCTCATCCACTGACAGGTCCAGCTTATCATTTCTGCTGCTTATCATCAACAGATTGTGCTCTTGATTTCTCCCAGTGCAAGAGATGTAGAATCATCTCAACTGAACACAGAAACAAACTCCCTCTGTCAGCCCATCTTCATGTTCCAGATCACTTTCCAGATGTCCAGGGAGCTGTTGGAATGATGAGCTCTCCACTGCTGGCTGCAGGCTATGGAGATTCTTTCTCCACATTCAGCCAGGCTTGTATTCCCCAACAATTCCTGGTAGCCCATCATGTTTTCTTTGGGTAGAAGAGGAACAGTGAAAACCTCACCAATGGCACAACTCCCCTGTGCACAAGGAAAAGAAAGAACAAGTTGTCAAGTTCTTCAAACATTTGTCCTGCTTTGCTGCAAGAGTTGTGCTGCACTCACAGTGTGGGGAGCCAAGAGAAGCTGCAGCTGGGGGCACATCTTGTGACAGGAGCTGCGCCTTGTTCTCCAGGACAGGTTTTTGGAAAGAACAGACGGGGCTGGGGAGAAGATTCTGGGAAAATTGAAACAGCTTTTTTAAGAAATGAAAATAAAATCCAAAGAAACAACCAATATGTTTTTTTCTATATTTCTCTATTTATTTTTATGTTCCCCTTTTCCATCTTGCACTGTTTCTCCATCCCATTCATTCCAAATGGATCTCACCTCTAAGATCTGAGACTTGGCAAGGTTTAGACACTGTAAAATACCCTGAGCTATAGCCAGTTTGCCTTGCCCTGTTTTCCTTGGAAAGCAATGCTGGAGACACAAGTGCAGTGCTTGGCTCAGGTACAAATTCTGCATTCAGGGAATGTGCTCAGACGGTGTCTGAGCCTCAGCAGGGACAAGGCACAGCAGCAGCCAAGGGCATTGCTGTGCCCCTGTGCAGGAGTCCAGACTCTGGCTCTTGGCTCAGCAGGGCAAAGTTGCCGTGTTTGGCCAGGCTCAGGGGCTGCCCGGGGAGAGCGGGGCTCGGGGCGGGGCCGAGCGGGCAACGGACAAACGGACACGGGGACAAACGGCCCCGGTGCTTCAGCTGCAGCGGCAGCGGCGGCAGCAGCAGTGGAAGCAGATAAAAAGCGAATTTCTTGAATCCGTCGATTCTCCTCTCCCTCTCCCACTGTCCCGCACCCCATCCCCGTCGCCCTTTTCCTGTGTCCCCTTCTCTTCCAGGTTCCCTCTCCCCGTGCCCGGCCGGGCCATGCCCCCAGCCCGCCCCCGGCCCCGGGCGGGGCTGCCCCGGCCCCGTCCCCGTCCCCGTCCCCGGCCGTCCCTCCGCGGTCTCACCTCCGCCCAGCTCTGGCTGTGCTGGCTCTGGCTGTGCTGGGCGGGCATCAGTGCCAGGGGCTGGGGCGGCATCGCTGCCCTTTGGCTCCGCCTGGCCCGACCCCGACCCCGACCCCGACCCCGACCCCGACCCCGACCCCGGCCCCGGCCCCGGCCCCGGCCCCGGCCCCGGCCCCGGCCCCGTCCCCGGCCCCGGCCCCGGCTCCTCCCGGGGCCCGCGGAGGACACAGGCGGTGCGGCCGCTGCCGCCGCCTCCGCTGCGGCTTCCCCGGCCCGAGCTCCGCCGCTGTCGCGTTCCAATGAGGGAACGCCTGCGGGTGCCCGGCCCGGGGAGCTCGGGGAGCGCTCGGGGGCCGTTCCTGGCCCCGGGCCGAGCACTGACGGCCGCGTCTCTTCCCCAGGGAAGGCGCAGCAGGCCCTGCAGCAGCGCTACCGAGTGGGTTCACTGCTGGGGCGCGGCGGCTTTGGCAGAGTTTTTGCGGCCACTCGGCTCTCGGACGGACTCCCGGTGAGCAGAGGGGCCGGCGGCGGGCGGAGGAGGAGGAGGGGGCGGAGGAGGAGGATGGGGCTGGACACGGTGGGCGGTGAGCTGAATCCGCTGTTCCCTTTGGCTTGCAGGTGGCCATCAAAAAGGTGCCACGGAACCGCGTCCGGCACTGGGGCGAGCTGGTGAGTGAGCGGGGCCAGCGGCAGAAGCCGGGCCGTGCCGGGCGGGGATGAGCCGGGGCCCGGCAGGGTGGGAGCCGCCAGGACACCTGCAGGGAGAGCGGGCGTGGGGCCAGCGGAGGGCACAGAGCATCCCGGGCTGGCTGAGGGCTTCCCGAGCCCTGGCACGGCCTCAGCCCCACTGACGGCACCGTGCTCCTCCCGCAGCCCGACGGCACCAGCGCACCCCTGGAGATAGTGCTGCTGGACAAGGTGTCCACAGGCTTCCCCGGTGTGGTGCAGCTGCTGGAATGGTTTCAGCTCCCCAACACCATCGTGATGGTGCTGGAGCGCCCGGAGCGGTGTCAGGACCTGCGGCGTTTCATTCGGGCACGGAGGTTCCTGTCCGAGGAGGAGGCGCGGGAGCTGTTCCAGCAGGTGCTGGCGGCCGTGCGGCACTGCACCAGCTGCGGGGTCCTGCACCGAGATATCAAACCTGAGAACATCTTGGTAGACCTGGACACCGGCGAGGCAAAACTGATCGACTTCGGCTGTGGCACCTACCTGCAGGACACAGCCTACACTCAATTTGCAGGTGAGCCCACACAGGGGTGGTGATCCTGGTCCTGGCATCTCCTGGCCCAACATCTCCTGGCCCAACCTGGGTGTGGCAGGAGGGATTCTCCCTTTTGCTGCCAGTCACAGCATTGAGTCTTCAGCCAAGCTGCTTCTGAGCAGAGCTGGGTGGGGACCCATCTTCCAGCCCTGCTGGCAGCCTTTGCCTGCCACTCTGCCCAGGACTGGGGCTGGGGCTGGGGCAGCCAGCCTGAAAAAATCCCCCGTGGGTGGGAGTAGCAGAGAGGGGCAGCCAGAACCTGTTCACGTGCTGGTTTGGTGTGCAGGTGAGAATGGGCTTGGACTGCTCTGCTCACCTGGTTTGCCTTGGTTCAAGATATTTTTTGGGCAATGCCAGCAGGAAGGATGTGGGTGTGGTTTTTCCCCAGCACTGAGTGGGTATTTCCCTTTGTGTGTCATGGTCAGGCCTTGCCAGGGTTTCTGCTGCTCTCTTCCAGCACCAGTGGCTTCTTTTCCAACCCCAGGTTTGTACCGAAGTCCCAGGTGCTGGGAGAGGGCAGCAGGTCACCCCGTGTGCCACTGGGGCAGCCCCCACATGCCCAGGGATGCTGGGGCCAGGCTCTGGGAGCAGCAGCATCCCCCTGATGAGCTCCATCCATATTCCATAGGAACACCGTCATACAGCCCCCCGGAATGGAACGACTTCGGCTGGTACCATGGCGAGGCAGCGACCGTCTGGTCCCTGGGCATCCTGCTGCACGAGATGGTCTGCGGGGAGCACCCTTTCAGGAGGGGCAGGAACATCAGATGGGGCCAGCTCCCGCTGCCACAACGGCTCTCCCAAGGTGGATCCTCATCTCTGGGCACGGGGGGAACACCAGTGTTGGGAGACAGCAGCGGGCTCGTGAGCATCCCGCTCTGGCAGCTGCTGAGGAGGTGGCACATGTCCTGCTCTCCTGCTCTCCTCCAAAACAAAGAATTGATGGGAAAGTTTAGGCCCAGCTCTGAGCACATCCAGCGTGGCCTGGGCACGGGAATAGTGGGGCAAAGCAGACAGGAGCCTTCTCCAACTGACCAGTGGTTTGTGGTTTCTCTCCCCAGACTGCCAGATTCTGATCAGGTGGTGTTTATCCCTGAACTCCTTGGACAGGCCCTCATTAGAAGACCTGTCCTGTGATCCCTGGATGCAGGATATTCATCAGCCATAGAAGAAGGGAGAGAGCCACGGGCACAGTGATGCAGGGACCTGGTAAGTTACAGCTCCACACATGCCCTGGCAATCAGCAGCAAAGAAACCCAGACTTTTTTGTCCTGCCTGTGTCACTGCACTGGGGTCATGGAATGGGAACACACAGCCCTTGTGCTGGAGCTGAGCTGCTCTGCCCAGCACTGGTGGGCACCATCTGAGCTGGTTTTGCTTGTCCTGCTTCACTGACAGCCAGGCCCTGGGCAGAACCCTGACAGCCTGGTGTCACCCCAGGGAAGAAGGAGCCCCTGGAGAAGCTGTACCAGGTGGGGCTGCTGCTGCTGCTGCTGGAGACATGGAGGACAGCAGCAAGGATGACAACCTCTTCCTGCACCTGGCCAGCGGGAGCTGGCGATGATGGACTTTGATTCTGGCACCTTCTTCAAAGCCAGGCTCCACAGGGAATTTTCAGGTAAGTCCAGACCCAGGGGGATGCTCCCAGATTTGTGCATTGGCCGGGAACCAAAGGTTTCCCCTTTGCTGGGGCAGATGCAACTGATTCCTCAGTGGCTGCCCAGCTGGTTTTTGGCAGGGCTGGGGACGTGGGCTGGGGTGGTGACGAAATGGGAGTGGGATCCTGGCCCTGCCAACAGCCCCCAGCACCCACCGTGCCCCGGGCTGGGGCTGGGGCAGCGAGCCCGACACAAACAAACCCCCATGGCAGGAGCACAGGTGGGACTCCAGAACCTGAGCACGGCTGCTTTGCTGTGCAGGCAAGGAAGGGCTTGGGCTGCTCCACTCCCCTGCTTTGCTTTGGGATCACCGTGATTTTGGGGGACAGTGCAGGGGGAAAGGGAGAAAGCATGGGCTTCTCTCACCCATGGGTGGGTTTTTCCCTAGAATGTAGGAGTTGGGCCTTCCTCAAGCTCCTGACAGACATAAGATTTTTTACCATTTTTCTTGTTTCCCCTTTTTGTCTGTAACCTATTTTCATTAATTAGTTGTTTGTTTTTCTAAAGGAAGCGTTCTAGGTGGGATCCAGTCTGGATCAGGAAGTGCTTGGGACCAGCTGTGGTGTGGATGGGCCGTGCCCTTGGAGAAGACTGAGGACATCGTTTGGGACCAGCTTTTCTTGTGGCAGCGGATGGTGTGAGGTGGGTCCTCATCTCCTTGGCATGGCTGGGACAAGAGCTTTTGGGAGATGGCAGCGGGCACAGGAGCATCCCGCTCTGGGCAGCTGCTGAGGGGCTGGATCTGCCGTGGCTGGCTGCAGGCTGGGCACATGTCCTGCCCTCCTGCTCTGCTCCCCAAGGCAGCAGTGATGGGCAGCTCTAGGCCCAGCTCTGAGCACGGCCAGCATGGCCTGGGCACCGCGGCTGGCTGGGACAAGGGGACAGGAGCCTTCAGCTGACGGGCGGTTTCTGCTTTCTCTCCTTGCAGCCGGGCTCTGCGGATGCTGAGGCTGCTCTGGGCTCTGCCAGGGCTCTGCTGGGCTCAGCACCGGGCCGGGATCAGCCAAAGAAGAAACGCTGTGACCTGCAGCAGAGACTTGAGCATTTTGGCAATGCAGCTCAAGTCTGCAGAGTGTCCACCTCCAAGGGAAAACATGACACCCCCCAAAAATTAAACTTGTTCCATAACTTCTGAAATGAAATTCACCTGGGATGATTCCAAATGACATTTTTCAGCTTGCTCAAGCTGTAGCTCAGCCCTTCTCTGAACAGTTCTGTCCCACACCTGCCTTTTACTTCACAACTGCTCCCTCCTTTCCCCCAGTGAGTTCCCAGCCCATCACAGTCTCCATCACACTGCAGCCTTCCTTGATGCCCCTCACCACAAGGAAGGCCAAGCCCCAGTCTCAGGGACTCATCCTGTCACTGCCTGAAGAGCAGCAATGTTTCAGAAGTCTGGTGGGAGTTTAGTGTCTTTCAGAGCTGCTCTCCAGCCCTCCGGTCTCCTCACTGCTGAGTTCCCACTCCCTTTTCCTCATTCATCAGGATGAGCTCTGTGAATCCCCTTGTGATAAATGGAAATGATTTGTGCTAACTAAATTGTAACTGTTTGGAAAGTTATTATTAGAAGCAATCAGGGGAATTGGTGTTACAAGCAGATGTACCCCTTTAAAAATGTTACGTGTCAAAATTAAGATAGATTATGTAGTTCTGGGATAAGTAATGTCCCAAGAGAAAATTGACCATGAGATGGACAAAGTTGGAACGACTTTAGGCATAGGGCCTGAAAATTATGAAATGTAAGACTAATTAGTGGAACACAATGCTTACTTACATAACATAACACTTAGTAAGCATGCACAGCCTTTAAAGTTATCCAGAGGACAACAAGGATGAGTGTAAGCCTTCATCCAAAAGTCCACCAAAAGAAGACTGAAGACCCCCTAGCAACAAATGAAGCATGCACCATGACGAATAGTGACGTAAAGTCAAAGAATCAGAAATATGAGAAAACTTAAGAGAAACATTAATGAATATTATAAGCATACAGTATATGAGTTTTGTTTGAATTGCTTTGTTTTGTATGTGAGGTGGGGTGAGAAGTCCTCTCTGTAGCTCGGTCAGTTTTGCTTATGCTTTAATCATACTTAATTACTGGCAAACTATATTCACATACATACATACATACATACATATATATATATATATATATGAAGATATTCACTAAATTGTACTCTTTTACTAAGTTGTATTCCTTTTATACCAAATTGCTATTCAAATTACTAAATTGAATTCTTTTACTAAATTTTATTCTTGTATTCAATTCACTAAATTGTATAATTTTTTCCCTTGTTATTTAATTGCTATTAACTCAATCGATCTAGTTGTCTGATTTTAATTTCATTTACAACAGCACCAAGAAGAAAAGGGTCTTACTGAGAGCAAGCAAACTTAATCCTCTGCCAGGACACAAATTTAGAGGGCAAAAAATTAAAAAAACCCACAGCATCAGCCACACTTCTTAGTGAGAAGGGTTGGAACTCTCTGCCCTCAACACTTCCCCGGCAGGTTTACAAAGGGAACTGGGATCTAAGCTGTGCCCTCTGAACCAACAGAGCCAGCCTCCCTTCAGGGTGAGAAGCCACGGCCTCAGTTATAGCCCTGGGTGCCTCCTGTGCCCCAGAGAATGGCTGTGGTTGTAAATGTGTGTTTGGCTGCAGCACAGGGCCAGGGTGAAGCTCGGCAGCCTCATCAGAGCCCACGGCCGTGGCCCTTCCCTGTCGGGGCCCTCACCTGGCCCGGCCCGGCCCGGCCCAGCCCGAGCAGCCCGGGCTGGCCTCAAGGGATGGGCTCTGCCTGCCCGCTGTGCCCACAGGCCGGGCCCAAGGGCTTGCAAGAGGCTTCCTCCCAGCTTTGCAAAACCTCGGCCAAGAGTGTCCCCTTTGCTGTGCTGAGAAGAGTAAAAAACCCTCTCAATTTAACCCTGCTGCACTCCTCATGAGGGATCCCTGCACACCTCAGGAGAGAGCCCAAATTTTCCCTGTGTGTCTCATGAGGTGCAGGCCCAGGTGATGCCACTGAAGGAAATGTGCCCTCACAGCCCAGGGACGCTCAGCATGGGCTCCCCCAGCCCCTCAGGGCCCCACCGCTGGTCACGGCAGCCCCTGCCTGGCTCCTGCCTGCCCACACCGTGGGCACCCCCGGCTGTTCCTGGACATGGAGCTCAGCCAGGGCTGGTGCTGTGTGGGCTGTGCTGGTGGTACCAGCCGGACACTGGGGTGACAGCTCCATCTCTTTATTAGAACAAAAAGCATGGGCCAACCCCTGCTCTGGTGCACAGGGGCTGCCCAGTTTCAGTCCTGGCAGGGACCAGGGCCAGGGGGCTCAGGGGCAGAGGGTCTCGCATGGGAGGTGGGGGTCTTGGGATGTCCTCAAGATGGGGATGCAGATGTAGCTTGGCACATGGGGACAGATGTGAAGAGCGGGGATGACAGATGCAGCTTCTCAGTGACCAAAGTCTTTCGCCAGTCTTCTGAAGCTGCAGAGGTGCTCCTGTGGAGAGAAGAGGTGGCTGAGGCCCCCAGCTGCCGCTGGCACACAGGGACCCTCCTGCACAGCAGGGCCCAGAGCTTCCAAGGCTCCCCAGCACGGCTGGAGCTGCTGGCACAGCTTGGCCCAGCTGGACAGCTGCCCCTCAAGGCCCTGGAGAGCAGGGGATGGCTCTGGGCAGGGTCCCTGGCCAGGAGCAGGCCCCAGAGCACCTCTGCCTGTCAAGGGCAATCTCGTCCCCGCTCTTTCTCCTGCCCACCTTGCTTTGCCTCTGCCCTCTGCTCCTGGGGCTGCTCTTGGCCAGGCAGCCTCAGTGGCAGCCAGCACTGGCTGCAGCCCCAGCGGGCTCCCCAGGACAAGGCCCAGCAATTAAGAGGCCAATGAAAGCCCTGGGCAGCAGCAGAACTCTCAGCAGAGTGTTTTGGGCAACCAAGGACTAGCCACAAGTCCACAGCAGCCTCACTGGGAATGTCTCCTGACTATGAGCAGCCTTTCAAGAAGCTGTTGGAGGCCGAGATCAGCAAAACACTCACCGTTTTGTCTTCCAGCAATACCAGATTCCGGCACAGCACGCCATCAGGAAAAGTGCTCCACCAGCCACAATGGCCATTAACTTAATCAAACCATGTGTTCCCTGGTAGAAAACTCTTCTCATGCTTTCCCAGATGTTCTGAGCATGTGCTGTGGTGCCGGCTGCATCTGTGGGAGCAATGGGCAGCGTGAGCCTGTGCTGTGCTCCACGGCTGAGCTGGCAGCATGCTGGATAAGGCCAGGACATTCTCTGTTTCCCCCAGAGCTGGGGCTTGCAGGCACCTTGCCACCCCTTGGCACAAGACTGCTCAACCCCCTGAGCTTGAATGCACAATTTCTCTGTGCATTCTTCTGGTCTTCTCCAGGCAATACTTGTCAAAGACATGGATAAGGATCAGGAAAATGCCCAGGGTTTTGGAAATGCTCCAGGGCCCTCCCTCTTCCAAACAGACCCTAAACCTGAACTAGCCCAAGACTGGAAATTTTCAGGGGATCTCAGGGTGTGCATGGCCTGTGCTGCAGTTTGGGCTCCTGTCAGCTGATGCCAAATGCCTTCCTGCTGAGGCTGGGGAGAAGCTGCAGCCAGGCCAGGCTGGGAAACAGCCCTGCAGGCCATGAAAGCAGCAGTGGGGCAGTGAGGCTGACATGGATCCCTTCCTGCTGTGTTGGGCACTGCGTGTGTAGATGTGCAGAGAAAGCCCCTGGCTGCTGAGTCTCAGGAGAAGGCTGAGGGACATGGACCCACCACAGTGTCCCTCCAGATCATTCAGAATTATGTCCAGATATTTGAGTTCCCCCATTGCTACATTACTATCTCCTATAGGTTTGTTCTTCTTCCTCAGGGGAACATAATATAAAGTATTTCCATTTCAGATGAATGGATCCCACACAACCAGTGCTCAGCCTGTGGGATCGGCAGGGACACACCACACCCCTGTGATGGGAGCTGGGCTTGCTTGCAGAATCCAGATCAGGAGCTGGGAAAGTCCTCCCTGCAGACACACTGTGACTCAACAGCCACAGAAGCTTCCCTCATCTCTTCTGATCTGAACAGGCAGCACTGTGCCACAGGAGCAGTGAGAGGATCACACAGGACGAGGGCACACACGTGCATGGCTCTGTCCTGGCACCTGCAGCGATGCCGCCCTGGCCGAGCCTTGAGCTGGCAGCTCTCCCAGGGGGAAAGGCCTTCACTTACCCTCATAATCTTCCTCATCATCAGGCTCAGTAACTGATATGGACGGGGAATCCAGATCATCCTCATCATCAGGTTCATCTGCAAAGAAAGGCAGGACAGAACAGCTCCTGTGACACTGCTGAAGATTCTTTTTCATGCTGGAGTGGCAGTGAGTGCACCTGGGTGATTGGTGCCCTCCAAGGCACTCCCTCATCTCCACCTTCCACTCAGGAGCAGGAGCAGGGGGACCATGTGCCTGCAGTGGCCCCACACTGGGATGGAAGGAGCCCCTTGAATGGAAGTCAGGGGAGAAAGGACTCCCTGGAGCTGCCAGCAGCTCTGAACTGAGCCCCAGGCAGGGCCAGGGCTTGGCAGCAGCAGCTGGAGCATCTCAGGTTCCCTGGGGCCAGAAATGAGCCACACAAGGCACAGCCCTGGGGCACAGCCCTGGGCCTGGCCCTTCCCTCTCTGCTCTTTTCCATGGCTGCACAGGGCACACGGAAGGTGACACTGGCATTGCACATGGGAAGAGGATTGACAGCTAAATGCTCCTTCCTCCCACTGACAGCAATGCTGTGGGATCACTCAGGGCTCCAGAAGGGAGCAGGGCAAGGTTTCCAGAATCCATCAACCTTCAGACTCTCAAGGGAAATGGCATGTGAGTGAGCTCTTGCCACCTTGACACTGATTGTTCTGTGCAGAAAGGGACATTGAAAACTTGCCTCCAACATTCTCCATGGATCTCAAACCATTATGTGCCAGGGCTTCCAGATGCTCCATGTCACGATCCCAATCTAGAAGGGAGCACAGATCAGAACCATTCCATGGTGTGCTGGGATCCCCTTCTGCCTTAGGGAACTGGGCACTGCAAGGGGGTCAGGTAAGGCTGTGGGAGCCAGATGTCAATGGACATGGCCAAAGCTGCAGAGGGGCCTGAGGAAAGCTCTGGATTGGCTCTGGACATTCTCAACACCTTTTCCATGCTCTGTGCAAAATCCCTGAAAGGCAGGCACTGCCAAGCAGCAGAGATGGCAGCTCAAGCCTCAGCAGGGCTCAGGCCCAGAGACACAGCAATTACCTCCTGGGACTGTGCCTGGCATGGCCTCCCTTCCTGCAGCAGAGGCTGCCCATGAGCCACTGCTTCCTCCGGGAAACGCTGCCTTCAGCACAGCCTTTGGGTTCATCTCTGGAGAAAGGAAGAGCCACAGCTGGATCAGATGGAACCATTCCCCACTGGGGAGGTGGCATGTTCAAGAGGCAATATTTGTCAAAGTCATGGATAAGGACAAGGAAAACACCCAGGTTATTGGGGCTGGCCAGGGCCCTCCCTCCTCCAAGCAGGCCCTACACCTGATCCAGCCTGAGACCAGGAAATTGCAGGGGATCTCAGGCTGTGCATAGCCCATGGTGCAGTTTGGGCTCCCTGTCAGCTGATGCCAAATGCCTTCCTGCTGAGGCTGGGGAGAAGCTGCAGCCAGGCCAGGCTGGGAAACAGCCCTGCAGGGCATGAAAGCAGCAGCAGGGCAGCAAGGCTGCCATGGATCCCTTCCTGCTGTGTTGGGCACTGCGTGTCCAGATATGCAGAGAAAGCCCCCGGCTGCTGAGTCTCAGGAGAAGGCTGAGGGACATGGACCCACCTTGTCCTTCTTGCAGAATTTTCTTCAGCATTTGCCTCATGGGTTTGGATGGCTCATGGGGTTTCATAACTCCTGTAGCTTTGGTATTTCCTCTTGGAGGACCTTAGAGCAAAATAATTCCATTTCACAGGAATGGATCCCAGAAAACCAGTGATCAGCCTTTGGGGTCAGCAGGGACACACCACTCACCCCTGCGATGGGAGCCAGGCTTGTGTGCAGCAACCAACCCAGGAGCTGGGAGAGTCCTCCCTGCAGACACACCTGTAACTCAACAGCCACAGAAGCTTCTGTCATCTCTTCTGATCTGAACAGGCAGCACTGAGCCTCAGGAGCGGTGAGAGGATCACGCAGGGCGAGGGCACACATGTGCATGGCTCTGTCCTGGCACCTGCAGCGATGCTCTCCTGGCCAAGCCTTGGGCTCTGAGCTGGCACCTCTCCCAGGGGGAAAGGCCTTCACCTACCCTCACCATCTTCCAGAGCCTCAGTCCTGGGTGTGGGTTGGGAAGCCAGATCACCTTCAGCAAGAGGCTTGGCTGAAAAAAAAGGTAGGACAGAACAGCTCCCGCGGCTCTGTAGGAGACCCTCAGGCTCCCTGGGGCTGGCAAAGGAGCCACACAAGGCACAGCCCCGGGGCACAGCCCTGGGCCTGGCCCCTTCCCTCTCTGCTCCTCTCCGTGGCTGCACAGAGCACATGGAAGGAGACACTGATATTACACATGGGAAGAAGATTGACAGCTAAATGCTCCTTCTTCCCACTGGTAGTGACCTGTGGGATCCCTCAGGGCTCTAGAAGGGAGCAGGGTGAGGTTTCCAGAACCCAACAAGCCTGAGATTATGTTAAGAGATATGGCAAATGCTCTTGCCACCTTGTCATTTTGTGTTCTGTCAGTAAAGGGAATAGAAGAACTTGCCTCCAGCATTCTCCAAGATATTCAAAGTATCATTCAGTAGCACTTCCAAATAATTGAGGTTGAGTTCCAAATCTAGAAGGGAGCACAGATCAGAACAGTTTCCATGGTGTGCTGAGATCCCCTTCTACCTTAGGGAACCGGGCAGTGCAAGGGAGTCATGCTAAGGCTGTGGGTGCCAGATGTCAGTGGACATGGCCACAGCTGCAGAGGGGCCTGGGGGCTCTGGGCTGGCTCCTGGTCACTCTCCACCCTCTTTGCAGGCCCTGTGCAGCATCCCTGGGAGAGGTGGCTGGAGCAGCCCAGGCCCCACTGGGGCCCTCTCTCTGCCACAGCTGAAAGAATTGTAAAAGCAATGGGGAAGAACTACAGCAGGCAGTGCCACAACTGTCCCTCAGGCCCTCCCTCCCTCCTGCCCACGTTCTGCTGGGACAGCTCTCCCATCCCATAGGAACTGGGCCAGGCTCTTTCAGGATACAGTGGAGCCTTGCCCTCCCCCTCTGCCTATTCCCCACCATGGGCACCCCTCTGCAGCTGCTGCCAGGATTTGGGACCTGTCTCCCATGGAGGGACCCCAGCAGGACTGCTCAGTAGCCAAGTACCCTGAGCCTGCTGGGGATAATTCCACTGGGCTGTGCTGGTCTTGTCCGGGCTGTGCCTGCACTGCCAAGCAGCAGAGATGGCAGCTCAAGCCTCAGCAGGGCTCAGGCCCAGAGGCACAGCAATTACCTCCTGGGACTGTGACTGTGGCTGGCATGGCCTCCCTTCCTGCAGCAGAGGCTGCCCATGGGCCACTGCTTCCTCCGGGAAACGCTGCCTTCAGCGCAGCCTCTCCTTCCGTCTCTGGAGAAAGGAAGAGGGATACATGCATCAGGTGAGGCTGTTTGTTCCCCAACATGAAGGTGGCATCTTCAGGAGGCAATAGTTGTCAAAGTTATGGATAAGTTTCAGGAAGGCATCCAAACTTTGGAGCCAGGCCAGCCACATCTACCACAAGACTGGGAAATTGCAGGGGATTTCAGGGTGTGCATGGCCCATGGTGCAGTTTGGGCTCCCTGTCAGCTGATGCCAAATGCCTTTCTGCAGAGGCTGGGGAGAAGCTGCAGCCAGGCCAGGCTGAGAAACAGCCCTGCAGGCTGTGAAAGCAGCAGAGGGGCAGTGAGGCTGACATGGATCCCTTCCTGCTGTGCCTGGCACGGCGTGTCCAGATGTGCAGAGAAAGCCCCCGGCTGCTGAGTCTCAGGAGGAGGCTGAGGGACATGGACCCACCACGGCGTCTCTCCAAATCACTCAACATCTTGTCTCCTGTAGGTTTGTTCCTCCCTATAGGAGGACCTTAACAGAAAGTATTTCCATTTCAGATGAATGGATGCCACAGAACCAGGGCTCAGCCTGTGGGATCAGCAGGGACACACCACTCACCCCTGTGATGGGAGCTGGGCTTGCGTGCAGCAACCAGAAAAGGAGCTTGAAATGTCCTCGCTGCAGACACACCTGTAATTCAACAGCCACAGCAGCTTCTGTCACCTGGTTCCTGCCACGTTGTCAATGATTATTCCTTGTTGGGACAGTGAGAACATACCTGCATGGGGCTTCAGAGGCAGAAAATCTTCATGAAGCCAAGCTGCTGGAGAAGCCTTCCTACCACCCTCATCTGGAAGGGAGCACAAATCAGAACCATTCCATGGTGTGCTGGGACCCCCTTCTGCCTTAGGGAACTGGGCACTGCAAGGGGCTCAGGTAAGGCCGTGGGAGCCAGATGTCAATGGACATGGCCAAAGCTGCAGAGGGGCCTGGGGAGCTCTGGGCTGGCTCTGGGCACTCTCCACCCTCTTTGCAGGCCCTGTGCAACATCCCTGGAGGGGCAGTGGGACCAGCCCAGGGCCCCTGAGGCCTCTGTCCCTCCCACAGAGAAAACCCTCCCTAAAGTGCTGGGGAAAACCATCCCCAACACTTCCCAGGGAGAAGGGAGCACTGTCCCGGGAAAGGGGACCGAGGTTGCCGGCTCACCTGCTCGCCCTGCTCGCCACGGAGCAGCCTGGGCAGCCCTGTCAGGCAGGGCCACTGCCAGGAGGAGCAGGAGGAGGAGGCGCAGAGCAAAGGCCATGGTGCCTTGCCCACTGCCAGTCCTGCAGCTCTTGCTGCCACCACTGTCCTGACACCGCTGTCCCAATGTCAGCACCGCTGCTGCCGCCGCCGCTGCTGCCACAACAGTCGTGGTCAAGGACTGACTGCTCGGTCCTTGTGGTGCTGGGCAACCACGGGGCTCTGGGACCTCTGTGACCTCAGAGCCTGCTGTCACCTCAGCCTGCTGTCACCCCAGAGCCTTCTGTGACCTCATGGCCTTAGATGTCTGCCCCAAGTGTACTCCCATCTGTACTAGAGGACTGCTCTGACTGTGAATCTTTGACTTCATCAAAGGGTCATTGCTAAACAAAACCTTGGTTTTGCCTGCTGACATTGCTGGACAGGCAGTGTCCCAGGAGATGCTCTTGATGGTTGCCTCTTTTCCTGGGCATGGCACTGGAGGAGGTCCAGGCCCAGGTGATGCCACTGAAGGAAATGTGCCCTCAGCCCAGGGATGCTCAACACAGACTCCCCCAGCCCCTCGGGGCCCTGCCTCTGGTCACAGCAGCCCCTGCCTGGCTCCTGCCTGCCCACACCAGGGTCAGCCCTGCCTGCTCCTGGACATGGAGCTCAGCCAGGGCTGGTGCTGTGTGGGCTTTGCTGGTGGTACCAGCCGGACACTGGGGTGAGAGCTCCATCTCTTTATTGGAACAGGAGAGCTGTGCTGGGCCCTGCCCTGGCAGGAGGGACCCACCTTCAGTCCAGGCCACAGAGCAGGGCGGGTCCCTTCAGGGACACAGGGCCTTGCTTTGGGTAGTGGCAGCATCTGCACAGCAGCAAGCTGGTAATGCAGTGTTGTGGTTTTAAATCAGTAACTAACAAAAAAATGACTTATTTTTTGCTGTGAGATACGGATTAGAACAAGAGCAAAACAGGCTTAAAACTTAAAAGGAATAAAGAAAGTTTATTGACAAAATATAAGAATAAGAACACCAGAATAAACTTCCAGAAAACTCCTTTTATCCCCTACTACGCACCATTCTTTTGTTCACATGACAACACAGAGACCAAAGAGCCTTGGAACTTTGGTGTCCAGAACAGTCCCTATTTTCGCTAGAGTCTTTTTATCAGTCTTTGTAGAGAAACAGAAGTCTCTTTCTGCTAATCTATAGAATTTCTCACAAGAAAACTATTTCTGCTATAGTTTTCTATTGCCCTGATGTCAGCTGCCCAGAAATGCTGCTATCAGAGCTCACTCCTCCCATTTCACATCACTCTGAGTTGTGTATGGGCCATGAGTCTAGGGATGGCATTTAAAGGATGAGTTATTCAAAGGCAAAAGTCTTCTTCATCTGTCTTTGTGAGCTCTACTGGAAAACAGTTTTCTCATTGGCTCTCAAAGCCTCAAATTTTCGCTTCACCCTGTTCCAGCACCTCACTGCATCACAATCACTCTACTTTTTATTCAAAATTCACACTTTGAACACTCCATTCCTCCCCATATACTCTGTCATGAATTAAAGGAGTTTTTTCAAGACCTTATTATCCATTCCCATAGCCTCAAGAGAAAGGTATTTCAGCTCATAAAGCGTTTTCTTGTTCTCTACCCCTTCTGAAACTTAATTCTTTTCTTTACTGTCTCCGATAGTTTTATAAAGTCTCTTTACATGTTGATTATTCTCTTTTTCTTTCTCTGGATAAAAAAAATTAATCTGCAAGTCTCATTTGGGTAATGAAAGGGTTAAAATCTTGCCCAGGCTTTTGTAGGTGGTTCTGTGATCTCTGCTGGAGCAGCGGCTGGAGTTGTCTTCGATAGAAGATTCTTCATGGCTGCTCTGGAAAGTGTAGTCACCGCCTCAGCTCGCCACAGGTTCAGAGCCCCTTTCTTTCTTCACTCGGCAGTCCCTGGTGAATTCAGTCACAGCAAAACCTGCAGCTGAGCCAGGAACCGGCCTGGCCTGGCCAGAGCCCGGGGCAAGCCCCGCAGGCCCCATCTCCTGACCGGGAGACATGGCAGCTCAGCCCAGCCCCCGCCCAGCCGCATGGGCGGGCAGGGAACGGGAGGCCTGGAGCTCTGTTACCTTTCACAGCCAGAAAACAAAGAGAGACAAGAGTACTCTGGCTTTACATCTTAAGGTAGTGTTCACAAGTTGATCCCACTTTTCAATGGTCAAAACTGCTGTCAATTCCCAGTAATGACCAATAATTGGTCAGGAGAAAAGACTCCCATCAGTCCCTAGCAACTTCAACTTCCTTAGCTCTCAAAACAACCTTAAAGGTAAAGTCACCCCATGACACCGCCTCAGCTCCTGCCACTCCCTCCACTCCTGTCCCTGGGCACCAGAGGGAAGAGGTTTCCACAGCCCCCAGCCAGGGACCCGCTCCCAAGGCTGCTGCCATGGCAACCAGGCCTGGCACCAGCTGGGATGCTCGGTTTCCATGGGCTGGGCTTCAGGAATGGCATTCCCCAATTTCCTGCTCCTGCTGAAACTGCGCTGCCGCTCCCTTCCCTCCCACCTCCCATGGAAAGCACAAAAGGCAAAGATCCCAGGCTGGAATAAGAAGAATTTATTGACAACAGCAACGAGATAAAGAACAAACATGAACAGGAAAAATTTTGGCAACAGAAAGGATAAACCAAACTATTTACAGGGAAAACTACAACACTACTGACGGCCTCTTCCCTGCCACGTATTTCCTCCTGCCTGGAAAGGACACTCTTCTCCTCTGGTGAGAGAGAGGGAGTCCTTTTCCTGCCCCTGGCAATGACCTGAGATGGGATTGAATATAATGACAGGGACATGGTCAAACTCTCAAGTTTTTTGATCTCACATCATGACATTGCCATGAGCAGGAAAAGGTACAGGTGTCTTCCCAGCATGGATCACAGGGAACATGGATCACCAGGTCTCCTCCTAACCTTGGTCCTCCAAGGGGGGATAAGGCTGGAGCTGTGGAGAAAGCTCTTCCTGCACTTGGAGCACTCGCAGGGCTTCCCTTACTGGTGCCTCCGTTGGTGTCTGGTCAAGTGAGAGCTCTGGGTGAAGCTCTTCCCACACTGGGGACACCCGTAGGGTCTCTCCCCAGTGTGGATACGTTTGTGTGTATTGAGGTCGGACCTGTTTCTGAAGCTCTTCCCACATTCCCCACACTCGTAGGGCCGCTCCCCAGTGTGGATGCGCCGGTGAATGGTGAGGGTGGAGTTTCGCTTGAAGCCCTTCCCACAGTCAGGGCAGCAGAAGGGCCCCTCATCCGTGTGAATCCGCTGGTGCAGGAGGAGATTGGAGTTGCTCTGAAACCTCTTCCCACACTCAGGACACTCATAGGGCCTCTCCCCAGTGTGGATGCGCTGGTGGATGATGAGGTGGGACCTTCAGCTGAAGCCCTTCCCACATTCCCCACACTCATAGGCCCATTCCCCAGTGTGGATCATCCTGTGGCGGATCATGCTGTTGCTCTGTCTGAAGCTCTTCCCACACTCCAAGCACTTGTAGCGCTTCTCCCCATCCTGAAGCTGCTCATGGACCACCAGCTCAGAGCCCTGGCTGGATCTCCGGCCGCCTTCCCAGCACAGGGTGGGTCTTTCCTCCTCAGAGCACCCTGGGATGGGTTTGGAGAGCCTCCTCCTGTGGGATCTCTGGGGATTTTCCTCCCCGTTGGATTCCTGCACTGTGGAGCTGCTCACAATGGCCTCTTCCACCAGGTTCTGCTGTGAGGATTTGTCCTCCCTGGTCTCCATCCTCAGCTCCTTGTCTGGGGGAGGAAGGACAAGGAGAGGATGGGATTTGCCTCCGTGCCAGAGGGAAGGGCAAGGAGATCCCCCCAGTGCGTCCCCGGCAGGACGGCGTCGGCAGCGGGGTTGTCCTGCAGCCGGGGGCCAGGCTGGGCTGGGAGATGGAGCAGGAGAGAGGGGGAAAGGGGCACTGACTTCCTCCTCACCTGCCTCGGTGTCCTGGGAGATCTTCCCCTTCCTCACAGCCTGCTTCTCCATCCAGCCAAGGTTTGGGATTGGAAACTCCTGGTTTGAGAGAAAACAAGGAATGAGCACATTGAGTTTGATGGTCCCTCTTACCAAGCCCATCTCTAGAAGTCACCTGGGCCTCTGACGTGACTTAGTTTGAAAGGTGTTTGCTAAGGAAGGCAGAAATCACCACTGAAATGGATAAAAAATATAAGTATCCCATCCCCTCCGAATTATTATAATCTTGAAACCAAAGTGCTCTCAGGTAACAATATGGGAAAAGGAATATAAGTTCTTTACTAAAGAAAGGAAAATGAAAATGCAGCAGTACAAAAAAACCCCAACAAAACGAACAAAAAGCAACGCACCAACAGAGCCAGGACCTTACACCCCATTGGTCAGGGTGCTGGTAGCAGTCTGATTAAATGGTGGCTGCAGTCCTCCTGGAGAAACAGATGTGGTTCTGTTGAAGCAATGATCCCATAGAAGATTGTAGCTTACCTCTGAAGTTCTGGTGCTGTAGATGGGTATGGTCTCTCCTCTGGGAATCCAGTGGACAAAGACTGCCTGTGGTGTTCTGATTCCCAGATTATATCCATGCAGGAATGCTTGGCTCCTCCCCCTGGGTGCAGCATCTCACAATGGGATGATGTCATTTTATCAGTCCTGCAGTGAGACTCAATAGCCCATTAACAGAAGATATCCCCCTGGAGGAAGGATGGGTGGTGGAAGAGATAAAGAACACTGCCCCACCTGGTTTTAACAGCTGGCCCATTAACAGAAGATATCCCCCAGTTATGAGGGATGGGTGATGAAAGAGATAAAGAAAACTGCTCTACCTGGTTTTAACAGATGGTGATAGAATACATACTTCTGGTTACAACTTGCATTGCAACCCAAGACATGGGGTCCATATAAACCTCCCAAACACCAGGACTTAGCCCTGAAAATGCCTCCCAGGTGTTCCCCATCTCTGGTCTCCCTCCTTTGGTGTTCAGGGGTTCCTCCCTGTCCCAGCTGCTGGGGTTCATGCTTGTACTGGGGGTCCCCTGTCTACTCGGTCCCTGACCTCTTCAGGCTCCTGGGAGTGCCAGGAATCCAAAAAGTTCCCCCATTTCCACTCAGCTTTGGAGTTCTTCATTCTTCAAACATCCCCCCAAAAAAACCCAATCCAGGGACACCCCAGAATATCTGGGCTGAGCTCCCCCTCCCCGGTCACCTGTGGGATGGGGGGTGATGATCCCAGAGTTGGGGGGGCTGTGAATTCAGGGAGTGCTTGACCTTGTGGTTCCTTCTCCTTTCCCTGATCCTCCTATGTCCCTCCTTCAGACTGATAAAGCTGCTCAAGGAGTCAGAAGCAAAACTCCAAGTCCCTTGGAGCTTCAATCAGCCCAGCTGAGGGCTGGGACTGCCAAAGGCTCCCCAGGGACTGGTGAGAGCAGATCCTGGAGGCCAGGATTGCTGGGAGCCAAAGGCTCTGAGCAGGGAACTGCAATGCTGAGCAAGCCCTGGCTGGGTTGGAGGAAGCAGAAAGGCCAAGCCCTGAGCCCAGGCCTGGCCCAGCAGGGCCTGTCCCTCACAGTTGGCTCGGGGCTCTTTGTGGGGCAGTGGGATGTGAGGGGCAGGAAGGACAAATGCCATAAACCTGTGTGACACTCAGATCCTTATGGAAACATTGGTCAGTGTGACACCATGGGAAGTTGTGGAACCAAGGGGATCATTGTGGCACTCTTGGGCCCATGGAACCAAGGGACCAGTGGGACACTCTGGGGCCTTATGGAAACAAGAGGCCACTGTGAGCCTGCAGGGCTGTAACACCCCAGAACACTTCAATGCTGGTGGTAACCAAAGGTTCCTGTGATTGAGTTTGGTGCACAGGAGAAACAACAACCAGATCATCTCAACATGGACAGATGCAAAGAATATTCTTGGTAGGAAGGGACCCACAAGGACCATCAAGTCCAGCTCTTAAGTGAATGGCCCACACAAGGATTGAACCCACAAACTCGGTGATACTGGCACCATTCTCTGACCAACTGAGCTAAGAGGTCAAAATGACACAAAATTTAACTGACGAAATACAGACAATCAAGGAACTATGGCAAAGGGTTTAATACAACATCCAACTGCACAAAGAACCCTTACCATAGCCTTAACTTTGCAAACATAGCTCATTTAACCTAAAAAGTGTTAACCCTTAAGATTTTGGGTAACATTAAGATATCCAAAAATATTCCAGGTACGTAGGATAGGAAGGAGAATAAAAAGAGACCAGAAAGACAGAAGATCTACAGAAAAACACTTCCAGAATGATCCCAGTCACTCCCACTACAATCTCAGTCACCCCCAGTATGAGCTGTTGCACCCAGCCACCCCCAGTATGGTTCCAGTCACACCCAGGCCCTCCCAGTATGATTCCAGTCATGGCCAGAGTGACGCCCTGTCACTCCCAGGATGGGCCCAGTTGCTCCCAGTCACCTCCAGTATGGTTCCAGTCCCAGCCAGCACCTTTGCAGTCACTCCCAGTATGATCCCAGCTAGTTCCAGTAGGATCCCAGTATGACCCCAGCATGGGCACAGCTGCTCCCAGGATTATCCAGCATGGTTCCAGTTGCTCCCATTTACCTGCACTGTGGTTTCAGTCTCTCCCAGTATATCCCAGTTGCTCTCAATCACTCCTCAGGTGTTTCCAGCCTGATCCCAGTTGCTCCCAGCCACTCTCAGTCACCCTGAGTGCAGTCCCAGTTGCTGCCAGTATGGTCCCAGTCTTGCCCAGCATGGCTCAGCTGCTCCCACTGTGATCCCAGTAGGATGCCAGTTTCCCTCAGGATGGTTCCAGTTGCTCCCTGTTCCTCCCAGTGTGATTCCAGTTGCACCCAGTTGGCCCCAGTACAGTCCCAGTCGCTCCCCAGATGATCCCAGCCGCTCCCAGCATGGTCCCAGTTATGCCCAGCTGGAGTTGCCCCCAGTGTAGACCCTGTCACTCCCAGTTGTTCCCAGTTGTCCCCAGCATGGTTCCCATTGTTCCCAGTGTGTTTTCAGTCATCCCCAATATGATCACAGACACTCCCAGTATATCCCAGCTGCCCTCAACATGTCCATAGCCATTCCCAGACACTCCTAGTAATCCCAGTTAGGTGCTTGTTATCCCAGTATGATCACAGGCCCAGTATATCCCAGTTGAACTGGGATTCACTCCCTGAATTCACAGCCCCTCCCACCCATGGGATCATCACCCCCCCATCCCACAGGTGACGAGGGAGGGGGAGCCCGGCCCAGATATCCTGGGGGGGTCCCTGGGTTGGGTTTTTGGGGGTGATGATTAGAGAATGAAGAAAACCAAAGCTAAAAAGAAAATGCCCTTTGGGGGTACATTTGGGGTTCCCAGTGGCAGCTGCTGGCAGAGGCAGCCTGGAGGAGCAGAGCCCTGTGTCCCCGAGGACCCCAAAGTGGGGAGCCCAGAGAGGGGGAGCGCCATGATTTGTGGGACCCTCAATTAAATAGAGAGGGGCAGGGGTGACTCCTTGGTCCCCCTGCACCCCCAAGAAGGGAATAAGGGGAGCAGGGACCATGGGACCCCAAAACCTTCCTGCATCCCTAAGTGGGGAGATGGAAATGGGAAGAACTTTTCAAATTCCTGGCACTCCCAGCAGCCTGAAGAGGTCAGGGACCGAGTAGAAGTGTGACCCCCAGTACAAGCATGACCCCCAGCAGCTGGGACAGGGGGGAACCCCTGAACACCAAAAGGGAGAGAACAGAAATGGAAAACTTCTGGAAAGCATTTTCAGGGCCAATTTTTGGTGGTGTACAATTTTTATGGACCCCATGTCTTGGGTTGCAATGCAAGATGTAACCAAATGTATGTATTCTATCACCATGTTAAAAACTAGAGGAGCAGTTTTCTTTATCTCTTTCATCACCCATCCCTCATAACTGGGGGATATCTTCTGTTAATGGGCCAGCTGTTAAAACCAGGTGGGGCAGTGTTTTTTATCTCTTCCACCACCCATCCTTCCTCCAGGGGGATATCTTCGGTTAATGGGCCATTGAGTCTCACTGCAGGACTGATAAAATGACATCATCCCATTGTGAGATGCTCCAGCCAGGGGAGGAACCAAGCATCCCAGTGACTCCCAGTCACTCCCACTACAATCTCACTCACTCCCAGTATTTGCTGTTACACCCAGTCACCCCTAGTGTGGTTCCTATCACTCCCATATCCTTCTAGCATGATTCCAGTCATGGCCAGAGTGACTCCCTGTCATTCCCAGGATGGGCCCAGTTGCTCCCAGTCACCTCCAGCATGGTTCCAGTCCCAGCCAGCACCTTTGCAGTCACCCCCAGTATGATCCCAGCTAGTTCCAGTAGGATTCCAGTATGACCCCAGCATGGGCACAGCTGCTCCCAGGATTATACAGTGTGGTTCCAGTTGCTCCCATTTACCTGCACTGTGGTTTCAGTTTCTTCCAGTCTATCCCAGTTCCTCCTAGTCACTCCTCAGGTGCTTCCAGGCTGATCCCAGTTGCTCCCAGCCACTCCCAGTCACGCTGAGTGCAGTCCCAGTTGCTGCCAGTATGGTCCCAGCATGGCCCAACTGCTCCCACTGTGATCCCAGGAGGATGCCAGTTACCCTCAGGATGGTTCCAGTTGCTCCCTGTTCCTCCCAGCGTGATTCCAGTTGCACCCAGTTGCCCCTAGTATAGTCTCAGTCGCTTCCCAGATGATCCCAGCTGCTCCCAGCAAGGTTGCAGTCATGCCCAGCTGCCCCCAGTGCAGACCCAGTCACTCCCAGTTGCTCCCAGTTGTCCCCAGCATGGTTCCCATTGTTCCCAGTGTGTTCCCAGTCATCCCCAATATGGTCACAGACACGCCCAGTATATCCCAGCTGCTCTCAGCATGTCCATAGCCATTCCCAGACACTCCTAGGAATCCCAGTTAGGTGCTTGTTATCCCAGTATGATCTCAGGTCCAGCATATGCCAGTCAAGCTGAGATTCACTCCCTGAATTCACAGCCCCCCCATCCATGGGATCAACACCCCCTCTATCCCACAGGTTACCAGGGAGGGGGAGCTCGGCCCAGATATCCTGGGGGCTTCCTGGGTTGGGTTTTTCGGGGTGATGATTGGAGAATGAAGAACACCAAGGCTGAGAAGAAAATGTCCTTTAGGGGGACATTTGGGGTTCCCAGTGGCAGCTGCCAGCAGAGGCAGCCTGGAGGAGCAGAGCCCTGTGACCCCCAGGACCCCAAAGTGGGGAGCCCAGAGAGGAGTAGCGCCATGATTTGTGGGACCCTCAATTGTATAGAGAGGGACAGGGTGTCTCCTTGGTCCCCCTGCAACCCCAAGAAGGGAATAAGGGGAGCAGGGACCCTGGGACCCCAAAAACTTCCAGCATCCCTAAGTGGGGAGATGGAAATGGGAGGAAGTTTTCAAATTCCTGGCACTCACAGCAGCCAGAAGAGGTCAGGGAACGAGTGGACAGGGGACCCACAGTACAAGTGTGACCCCCAGCAGCTGGGACAGGGGTGAAAGCCTGAACACCAAAAGGGAGAGAACAGAGATGGAACTAGAACTCCTGGGAGGCATTTTCTGGGCCAGATTTTGGTGGTGTACAATTTTTATGGACCCCATGTCTTGGGTTGCAAAGCAAGATGTAACCAAAAGCATGTATTCTCTCACCATCTGTTAAAACCTGGTAGACCAGTTTTCTTTGTCTCTTTCATCACCCATCCCTCATAACTGGGGGATATCTTCTGTTAATGGGCCAGCTGTTAAAACCAGGTGAGGCAATGTTCTTTATCTCTTCCACCACCCATCCTTCCTCCAGGGGGATATCTTCTGTTAATGGGCCATTGAGTCTCACTGCAGGACTGATAAAATGACATCATCCCATTGTGAGATGCTCCACCCAGGGGGAGGAGCCAAGCATTCCTGCATGAATATAATCTGGGAATCAGAACACCACAGGCAGTCTTTGTCCACTGTATTCCCAGAGGAGAGACCAGACCCATCTACAGCACGGGAACTTCAGAGGTAAGCTACAATCTTCTACAGGACCACTGCTTCAACAGAACCACATATGTTTCTCCAGGAGGACTGCAGCCACCATTTAATCAGACTGCTACCAGCACCCTGACCAACAGGGTGTCAGGTTGTATTCTGACTCTCTCAGAGTGCTGTTTTTTTGTGGTTTTTTTCTATTGTACTGCTGCATTTTCATTTTAATTTCTTTAGTAAAGAACTGTTATTCCTATATTTTTATCTGGGATCACTTTGAAATCAAGATTATAATAATTTGGAAAGGGCTGTTGCTTACATTTTTATCAATTTCAATGGAGGCATCTCCTTTCCTTAGTAAACACCTTTCCTTTTAAATCAAGATACCCCAGATTCCCGGTGACTTCTAGAGAGGGATTTGGACAGAGGGACTTTCAAACTCAACGTGCTCATTGATTGTTTTCTCCCAAACCAGGATTTCCCATTCCCAAACCTTGTTCAGATGGAGGAGGAGGCTGTGAGGAAGAGGAAGATGCCCCAGGACACCCAGGCAGGTGAGGAGGAAGTCAGTGCCCCTTTCCCCCTCTCTCCTGCTCCATCTCCCAGCCCAGCATGGCCCCCGGCTGCAGGACAACCCCGCTGCCGACGCCGTCCTGCCGGGGACGCACTGGGGGGATCTCCTTCCCCTTCCCTCTGGCACGGAGGCAAATCCCATCCTCTCCTTGTCCTTCCTCCCCCAGACAAGAAGCTAAGAATGGAGACCAGGGAGTACAAATCCCTGCGGCACAACCTCGTGGACAAGGCCGTTCTGAGCAGCTCCACAGTGCAGGAATCCAACAGGGAGGAAAATCCCCAGAGATCCCACAGGAGGAAGGGCTCCAAACCCATCCTAGGGTGCTCTGAGGAGGAAAGACCCACCCTGTGCCGGGAAGGCGGCCAGAGATCCAGACAGGGCTCTGAGCTGGTGGTCCATGAGCAGCTTCAGGATGGGGAGAAGCGCTACAAGTGCTTGCAGTGTGGGAAGAGCTTCAGCCAGAGCAACAGCCTGATCCGCCACCAGATGATCCACACTGGGGAATGGCCCTACAAGTGTGGGGAATGTGGGAAGGGCTTCAGCTGCAGCTCCCACCTCATCATCCACCAGCGCATCCACACTGGGGAGAGGCCCTATGAGTGTCCCGAGTGTGGGAAGAGGTTTCACAGCAGCTCCAGTCTCGTCCAGCACCAGCGGATTCACACGGATGAGAAGCCCTTCCGCTGTCCTGACTGTGGGGAGGGCTTCAAGCAAAACTCCCACCTCATCAGGCACCGGCGCATCCACACTGGGGAGGGGCCCTATGAGTGTGGGGAATGTGGGAAGAGCTTCAGAAACAGGTCCGACCTCAATACACACAAACGTATCCACACTGGGGAGAGGCCCTACAAGTGTCCCCAGTGTGGGAAGAGCTTCACCCAGAGCTCTCACTTGACCAGACACCAACGGAGGCACCAGTAAAGGAAGCTCTGCCAGTGCCCCAAGTGCAGGAAGAGCTTTCTCCACAGCTCCAGCTTCATCCCCCCTTGGAGAATCCACATTGGGAAGAGACCCGGTGATCCATGTTCCCTGGGATCCATGCTGGGAACATACCTGTCCCTCTTCCTGCCCATGGCAATGACATGATGAGAGATCAAAGAACATGAGAGTCTGACCATGGCCCTGTCATATTCAATCCCATCTCAGATCATTGCCAGGGGCGGGAAAAGGACTCCCTCTCTCTCACCAGAGGAGAAGAGTGTCCTTTCTTGGCAGGAGGAAATACGTGGCCAGGAAGACCCAGTTGGTGGCATTATAGTTTTCCCTGTGAATAGATTGTCTTATCCCTTCTGTTATCCAAATTGTTTCTATTCCTGTTTGTTCCTTATCTTGTTGCTGTTCTAAATAAATTGTTCTTATTCCAGCCTGGGATCTTTGCCTTTTGTGCTTTCCATGGGAGATGGGAGGGAAGAGAGCGGCAGTGCAGTTTTAGTCGGAGCAGGAAATTGGGGAATGCCATTCCTGAAGCCCAGCCCATGGAAACCGAGCATCCCAGCTGGTGCCAGGCCTGGTTGCCATGGCAGCAGCCTTGGGAGCGGGTCCCTGGCTGGGGGCTGCGGGAACCTCTTCCCTCTGGTGCCCAGGGACAGGAGTGGAGGGAGCGGCTGGAGCTGAGGCGGGCAGGTTTAGGCTGGATGTGAGGAAAAGGTTTTTCCCCGAGGCTGCTGGGGCACTGAACAGGCTCCCCAGGGAAGGCTCCCAGCTCCAGGGCTGGCTGAGCTCCAGCAGCGTTTGGCCAGCGCTGCCAGGCCCAGGCTGGCATTGTTGGGGTGTCCTGTGCAGGGCCAGCAGTTGGACTGGAGGATCCCCATGGCTCCCTCCCAACTCAGCCAATTCTGTGGCTCTGGGATCCCATGAGCCTGGGGATGGGACTGCAAATGGTTGCCATGGCAATGGGCTCTGGCTCCAGGTCTGAGTCAGGCACAGACAGGGGCTCCACAGAGACCTCCCAGGGGTTTCTGGGGATGCTGAAGAGCCGTGTGCTCAGACGCAGTCCCAGCAATTCCATGGTGACATTCCAGGGGACCCTGGGCTGCAAAGGCACCGCTCTGTCACAGGCACTCCCGGGGGCTCCACGGTGACATCCCAGGAGTCCCCAGGCTGCCAAAGAGCCGGGATGTCTCAGACACTCCCAGGGCTTCCTGTCACGAGCAGAGTGGGAGCTGCAGGCAAAAACTTTATTTCTTTATTGGAGAAACCCCTGCTGGGTCATGAGGTGGAGAAATGACACCCAACAGTCACCAGGGATCCTCAAACACCTCCGGGATGCCTCGACTTTTAAATTCCTTCTAAGAGAGGAGACTGAAAGCAGCTGGACTCAATCCCAGTCCCAGACTTTGTCAAAGGTTTATGTGTAAATATTTGACAGGTGGAACTGAACCGTAATGCAATTTGTCCCACAGGATTAACAATGGAATATATATATATATCTTATACAGATATATATATATATATATTATATCAGATATATTATACAAATACAACTGTGACTGATTCTGAACAAGATTTATTTACAGCACAGAGTAAATAAAAAAAAGAGTTATTTACTCCAGAGTAGAGGAGCTATAACAATTATTAGACTATAGTGCTCTAGGAAGCAATTTTGTAGTAAACAGGGCTTTGGTGGAGTTGTTTGAGCTCATTCCAGGCACAGCCTCCTGCTCCAGCAGGAACTGCCTTTCCTGTGCCATGCCCAGGGCAGATCCCGCTGCAGGAAAAGCCCCAGGCCAGCCCCAAGCCAGGGAAGGGCTCGGGCACAAGTGCAGAGTGCCGTGCTGGGAGCTGTGCCAGGGACAGCCTGAGGCACCAAAGGCACCTTGGCAGCAGCAGCTGCTTCCAGGCCATGGCCAGAAGGCTCCCTTGGCACCCCGGCCTGGTGGCCAGCACTGCAGAGCTGCTGCTTCAGGGCTCATTTCTGGCTGGGCTCTGAAAAGCCACTGCTGCTCCAGGAGCCTGACTGGGAAGCAATTGGCCCCAGCACCTTGGGGACAAGATAATAATGAAACAACTCTTCATGCCAGCAGAGACAAGGCAGGGGCAGAGGAAAGGGGAGAGCCAGGCCCAGGGGACATGGCTGCAATGGTGATGGCTGTGAGGTCAGTGCCACTGCAGCAGCCTGGCTGGCCCTCAGCAGACATTCTGGCCAGGAGGGTTGTGAGGGCACCCAGCACATCAGAGAACCCACACAACAGGAATTCCATCCTTGGGGAGGGGAGGGGCTTTCACTGTGTCAGGTTGCACAGAGCTCCTGCTCTTGGAGCATTTCTGGGATGGGGCATCCATTTCTCTGGAAAAGCAGTTGCAGTTTTGTGCCACTCTGATTGTAAAATATTTCCTCCTTCTAACAAATCCAAATCCACTTTTAGTCACTTTAAAAATATTGATCCTTGTTGTGTCATTGCAAGATCTGGGAGGAAATAACTTTGACCAGTGTTTCCATCTTCACAGACCTTGGAGAGGACCCAAAAATCTCCCAGGATGGGATTTGGAGGCCTCATCACATAAGTAGCAGGTAGAGGCTGAGGGCCCTGGGCTGTGAAGCTGCAAGGCCCTGCCAGAGGCAACTTGTGCAGCCCTTTGGCCATGGCTGCTGGCCCTGGGCCTGAGGCCAGCAGGGGACAAGTGACCCTGGCAGCCCTGGGGCCTCATTGCCTCCTTGTCCCTGCTCAGCAGCCTGGCAGGGGCCGCCCCATGGTGCTGCCCTTGGCATTGCACATCCCCACATGCCAGTGGCCCGGGAAGAGCCCTGAGCAATGAGGGAGGGACAGCATCTGCCTTGCCAGGGGCTGGGGCTCAGCCCTTGGCCCTTGCCATTCCTGAAACACATCCAGCTTTGCTCAGCACCACAGACACCTTTCCCTTGCTTGTCCCCAGCTGCCATCAGGGCTTCCAGTCTTCTGCTCTGCCTGGAACCTGGGGACGCTTTCTCACTCGTGTCTCTCATTTCAACTACAAGAAACTTCAGTGTTTCCATCTGACTTGGAGCTCTTGAGGAGTTTCTGAAGCACACTGTGAGGGACTGAGTGTGATGCCAAGAGCCCCAAAGGCCCGAGAGGGTGATGAAAGTGCTGGTGCTGTGTCTGTGCTGCTGAGCTGGGCCGGGCTCCTGGCCCAGAGGCAGCTCCTGGCAAGGGCAGCGCTGCAGAGAGACAGCTCTGGCCAGGAGCAGCTCCTGAGCACAGCCCAGCAGGGCTGGGGCCCTGCCAGGGCAGCTCAGGGACACAGAGAGCAGGCCCAGACAGAGCTGCCAGGGGCTCAGCACTGGCAGGGGCTGTGGGATGTGCCAGAGGGGGCTGTGTCACAGCAGCACCTCTGTGGCTGTGTCCTGGAGCCCCAGAGCAGCTGTGATGTCAGAAAGGGGCTGTGTGACAGCTCTGAGTGGGTTGTGTGAGGTCACAGCTAGGGCTGTGACATCCCAGAGTTTGTTGTGTGAGGTCACTGAGCAACGACAGCGTCATAGAGGGGATCCTGTGACATCAGAAAGAGGTGTGTGATGTCACAGTGTGGCTGTATGACATCACAGAGTGGGCTGGGTGATGTTACTTAGTGGGTTGTGACATCAGAGACATGACTATGACATCAGAGGTCGAATGTACATCATTACAGAAAGGATTCTGACATCACAGAGCAGGTTGTGACATGACAGAGCCACCACAGGGTGGATTGTGATATCACTGGTTGGTTGTGAGACATCACAGAACAGGCTGTCAAGTCACATGGTGGTGATATGAAATCCTAGAGTGGGCAGTGACATCATAGTGTCATGGAGTTACTTTACCTTTAAGGGAGTTGGAGTTGCTGGGAAGTGCTTGGAGTCTTTTCTCTTGACCAATTATCGGTCATTGCTGAGAATTGACAGCAGTTTAGGCCATTGAAAAGTGGGATCAACTTGTGAACCCTACCTTAAAATGTAAAAGCAGAGCTTTCTGGGTGCTCTTTGTTTTCTGGCTGTGGAGGGTGGCGGAGCTCCAGGCCTCCCGTCCCTGCCCAGGCCATGCGGCCGGGCGGGGATGGGGCCGGGCCTGCCCCGTCTCCCGGCCGGGAGATGGGGGGGCCTGGGGAAGCTTTTCCCCGGGCCGGGCAGAGCCGATCTCTGGCTCGGCTGCAGGTTTTGCTGTAACTAATTCACTAGAAACTGCTCAGTGAAGAAGGAGAGAGGCCCTGGACTTGCAGCTGGTTAGAACAGCGACCACACGCTCCAGAGCAGCCATGAGGAACTTCCCATCGCAGACGGCTCCAGCTCCTGTTCAGCAGAGATCCCCAAACCATCTACAAAAGCCTGGGCAAGATGTTAACTCTTTCATTACCCAGATGAGACTTGCGGATTAATCTTTTTATCCAGAGAGAGAGAGAGAGAGAGATCAACATGAAAAGAGACTTTATAAACTACCAGTGACAGGATAGAAAAGAAGCTTCAAGGAAGGTAGAGAATTAAGAAGATGCTTTAATTAAGCTGAAATATCTCCCTGTTAAAACTATGGAGATGGACAATGAAGTCTTGAAAAGAACTCCTTTAATTCATGATATAAGATCTAGAGAGGAATAGTGTTCAAAGTGTAAATTTGAGTAAAGAGTAATTATAGTATAGTGAAGTACTGGGAGATTAAAAGCCTTGAGAGGCCATGAGAAAACTGTTGAGAGATTTGAAGCCCTGAGAGGCCATGAGAAAACTGTTTTCTGGTGAAGCTCACAGAAACAGATGAAAAAGACTTTTTTTGCCTTTGAATAACTTATCCTTAAAAATGCTATCTCTAGACGCATGGCCCATACACACTTCAGAGTGATGTGAGAATGGGAGGAGTGAACTCTAATAATAGCAGCTCTGAGCAGCTAACATTACGGCAATAGAAAACTATAATAAAAATAGTTTTCTTGTGAGAAACTCCATAAATTAACAGGAAGAAACTTCTGTTTCTCTATAAAGATTGGTAAAAAGACTAGCAAGAATTAGGACTGTTTTAACCATCAGAGTTCCAGAGTTTTTGTCTCTGTTGTCATGTGAACAAGGGAATAGTGGGTAGATAGGGGATGGAAAGGTTTTTCTAGAAGTTTATTCTGGTGTTCTTATTATTGTGGTTTGTCAATAAACTTTCTTTTTTTTCCCTTTTAAGTTGTATGCCTGTTTTGCTCTTATTCTAATCCGTATCTCACAGCAAGAAGTAAGTAATTTTCTTAGTTAGTGGTTTAAAACCACGACATATAGTTATATTCTGTTTTAATCAAAGGTCTTATTTGGGAGCAATAGTTCTCGCCACAATTTTTTACCAAATGTAATTCTGCTTGAGGATATATGTGATTTATCTGAGGAGTTTCTTTTTCCAACGACTCCTTAAAGGAATCAGCAGACTGTGAATTTTTGGCACACTCCTCACTCAGAGCAGTTTGTAAGAAATTAATTTCATTTTTCAAACTTTCAACTAAATTTTGTAGGTATTGTATAATTACATTCTCTTCCTGCCTTCGTCTCGTGCGAGCCTCTACAGCTGACGTAAGGCAAGCTCCCAATACAGAACAAATTATGGTTTTATTATGGCCAAATTTGAACTTTGCCTCATGTTGCAGGGAGCAAATTCTATCAGTTACATTTTCCAGGTTGAACCAATTATTTTGAGCCCATTCTTCCCCAGCTGGGGAGGGCTTAGCATTGTGTTTTGCTAACAAAGCAATGAATGCAGCTTTATCTTTTTTACTAGAGTTTTCAGAGTGTTCACTCATGTTAGTGTGTGTGAAGGGTTCAGTACCACTACAGGGAGGTAAGACTTAAGTTACGCACAGACACAGCCTTTGCCATGTCACCCTTCGCGTCCCTGTATGGATGAAGAGACAAAAATCTGCTTGGGAGGAACCCCTTTATGTTAAAATTCAAGTTGTCTCTTTACTACACCAAGCAGTCAAAACTCATCAAAAACACATAACAGTACACAGAACCACTACAGGGAGGTAAAACTCACACTACATCAGACGCAGCCAACGCTGCGATCCCCCCTGCCGTGGGTGGAGAGACCAAATCTGCTTGGGAGGCACCCCTTTATGTTAAAATTCAAGTTGTCTCTTCACTACACCAAGCAGTCAAAATTCATCAAAAACACATAACAGTACACAGAACCACTACAGGGAGGTAAAACTCAGTCACACTACATCAGACGCAGCCAACGCTGCGTTCCCCCCTGCCGTGGGTGGAGAGACCAAATCTGCTTGGGAGGCACCCCTTTATTCAAAATTCAGGTTGTCTCTCCGCTACACCAAGCAGTCAGCATATAAAAAACCAGTAAGTCCCACCTTTTGTACTCAAAGATCCCGTGTAAAATTCTGAAGACAGAGCCCTCAAATGAGTGTAGGGGTGCTTTTCACCTGGGCGTGTGCAGTTTGCGAGAAATTCGAGTCGCCTCCCTTGCTTTCTAGACACTGCTCACCAGCGTGGCAGGCTAGGGGCGGCTGAAGCGAAACGTCCTTCCCCTGATACAGACTGCACAACAACCTGCAACCCCTTCTGTCTCTCAGAATCCTGTCCGTGACGCCAATTTATGTCACGATCCGCAAGGTGGGATTCGTGACGTGGTTCTTTTAGCCGGTCTTAGAGTACAAAAGATTATCAGCAAACCAAGGACTTAAACAAGAAAACACAGTTTATTGAGTGCTCATCAGCACTAATATGCGATAGAGGGAAAGAGAAGAGAAAGCAAGGCATAAGGAAAAGAGAGTAAGGGGATTATAGCTACCAACGTCGAAGTCCACTCAGCCATCCAACGACGCAGAGTCTTCTGTCCGTTGGGGAGATCTCAAAGGAAGGTGAGTTTGGGGTATAATTTTATAGTCTTTTGCAAAGCGAGGGGCGCAGGGCCAAAACCAGAGGAGATTGATGATCATTGTGATGAAATTCCATTGTGCAGGGAGCAGGTGTAGGGTACAGAGCGATCCATGTCTTGCAAGTCTTTGCTCACCAGCAGGAACAAGGACAAAGTGTTGTGGAAAACCCATTGCACCGGGTACCAGGCACAAGCCTCTGCTCAGCAGCAGGAATGAGAGCCATGAGTCGTGGAAAACCTGTTGTGCAGGTTACCAAGCCTCTGCTCACCAGCAGGAACGAGAGCAGTGTACCGTGCAACCTCCTGCAAACAATCACTGAGCAAACATCCATCTCAGCTAGGCCCAAACCCCCAAACCAAGTCCCTTGTGATATTCAGGGTCTCAGTCTCTGTCCTTGAGACGGTTGTGAGACAGATGAGGGAATCTTCGGGCCGTCTCTTACAACCCCACATCCCAAATCCCAACCCCAACCCATCCCATCCCATCTCTGCTGGACATCAAGACCCCCTTCCCAAGACCAATTTCCCTCATTTCACACCTCCCAAACTCCATCTCACCCAATACCCATCTCAGCCCTCCTGATTTGCATCCCATTTTGCCCAATCCCCTTCCAACCCCATTCCACCTGATGCCTTTAGAAGGCTGACCTAGAACAGAGGCTGGACAGAGTTAAGTATAAAGTTTATTAAAAGGCCTTAAAGGATACAACTTGTGCCTGGCCAACAAGATACAACAAGAGCCTGGCCAGGGCTACACCCAAGATGGACCAAAAACAAATGTCACACAAATGGACAACTGATCACAAGGTCGCATATTTTTAGAAGTTTAGGTCCATCTCTGTATTTCGGTTCATGGTCCAATTAGAGCTTCAGATGATGAAGTCCCATCCTTCCTGTTTTCTCTCTTCAGTCCACACTTGTTCATACTTTTGGACATGGAACTTATAATGACTGTCCTTGGTATCAAGCTAGAAAAGGAATTGTTTTGTCTACCTACTCTGTGAAGAGAGCTAATTAACACTTAATAGGAAGTTCAAAGCTACAAACTCAGGCAGTGCAGAATTTGAAAAATATGAAAGCTAAAACTTAAGGCAACACACCCTGCAGGACAGTGGAATCCAGCAATTTTGGGTGGGATTGAGTAGATTTCAATGGCACTGAGTAGTTTTGAGGTGACAGATAGAATTTGCTCATCTCCTTGCGTGCCAAGAGATGAAGACAAATATACCAAATACCCCCAAAACCCTCCCCATTACCTCCCTGAATACCAGATTCCCTTCAAGCACTAGTAAAAGAGATGTTTTAGATGCCTTTGATGAATCTGTAGACTTTTACCCCAATTTTGTCTGTTTTAAATAGATGAAGATGAATCAAAAGAAAATTGGGGCCAAATCAAAATGACCACCAGCTCAGTGTCTTCCCAACACAGATCACTGGGAACGTGGGTCATCAGGGCTCTGCCCAACGTGGGTCCTCTGATGGGGGATGGAGCTGGAGCAGCGCATGGACACCTTTCTGCACTTGGGGCACTCGCAGGGCTTCCCTTACCGGTGCCTCCGTTGGTGTCTGGTCAAGTTAGAGCTGTGGCTGAAGCTCTTCCCACACTGGGGACACTCATAGGGCCTCTCCCCAGTGTGGATACGCCGGTGCCTGATGAGGGTGGAGTTGTGCTTGAAGCCCTTCCTGCAGTCATGGCAGCGGAAGGGCCTCTCATCTGTGTGAATCAGCTGGTGCTCGAGGAGGCTGGAGCTGGTCTGAAACCTCTTCCCACACTGGAGACACTCATAGGGCCTCTCCCCAGTGTGGATCATCTGGTGGATCGTCAGTTTGGACCTCCAGCTGTAGGTCATCCCACATTCCTCACACTCATAGGGACGTTCCCCAGTGTGAGTCCTCTGGTGGATGGTCAGGCTGGAGCTGTGGCTGAAGCTCTTCCCACATTCCCCACACTCATAGGGCCTCTCCCCAGTGTGGATGCGCCGGTGGGTGATGAGGTGGGAGTTTTGCTTGAAGCCCTCCCCACAGTCAGGGCAGCGGAAGGGCTTCTCATCTGTGTGAATCTGCTGGTGCCTGAGGAGATTGGAGCTGCTGTGAAACCTCTTCCCACACTCGGGACACTCATAGGGCCTCCCCCCAGTGTGGATGCGCTGGTGGATGATGAGTTGAGAGTTGAAGCTGAAGCC
Source organism: Cyanistes caeruleus (assembly GCF_971803275.1). Lineage (NCBI taxonomy): Eukaryota > Metazoa > Chordata > Aves > Passeriformes > Paridae > Cyanistes > Cyanistes caeruleus. Next base: position 620,212 of record NW_028255894.1, on the reverse strand, counting down.
CTTCCCACATTCCCCACACTCATAGGCCCATTCCCCAGTGTGGATCATCTGGTGGTGGATCAGGCTGTTGCTGTGGCTGAAGCTCTTCCCACACTCCAAGCACTTGTAGCGCTTCTCCCCATCCTGAAGCTGCTCATGGACCACCAGCTCAGAGCCCTGGCTGGATCTCTGGCCGCCTTCCCGGCACAGGGTGGGTCTTTCCTCCTCAGAGCACCCTGGGATGGGTTTGGAGCCCCTCCTCCTGCAGGATCTCTGGGGCTTTTCCTCCCCGTTGGATTCCTGCATTGTGGAGCTGCTCAAAACGGCCTCTTCCACGAGGTTCTGCCGTGGGGATTTGTCCTCCCTGGTCTCCATCCTCAGCTCCTTGTCTGGGGGAGGAAGGACAGGGAGAGGATGGGATTTGCCTCCGTGCCAGAGGGAAGGGGAAGGAGATCCCCCCAGTGCGTCCCCGGCAGGACGGCGTCGGCAGCGGGGTTGTCCTGCAGCCGGGGGCCAGGCTGGGCTGGGAGATGGAGCAGGAGAGAGGGGGAAAGGGGCACTGACTTCCTCCTCACCTGCCTGGGTGTCCTGGGACGTCTTCCTCTTCCTCACAGCCTCCTCCTCCATCCGGCCAAGGTTTGGGAATGGGAAATCCTGGTTTGGGGAAAAATACAATTCATGAGCACATTGGAATAGGGGGTTCCTCCTGCCCAAGGCCCTCTCTAGAAGTCACAGGGCACCTTGTGCCCATATAAACCTCCTAAACACCAAGATTCAGTCCTGAAAATGCCTCCCAGGAGTTCCCCATCTCTGGTCTCTCCCCTTTGCTGTTCATGGGTTCCCCCCTGTTCCAGCTGCTGGGGGTCACGCTTGTACTGTGGGTCCCCCATCTACTCGGTCCCTGCCCTCCCCTTGCTTCTGAGAGTGCCAGGAATCCAAAAAGTTCCTCTCATTTTTGTCTCAACATTTAGGGATGTTGGAGGTTTTTGGGGTCCCAGGGTCCCTTCTCCCCTTATTCTCTTCTTGGGGGTGCAGGTGGTCCATGGAGACCCCCCTGACCCCTCTCCAGGCTGTTGAGGGTCTTGTGAATTGCGGCGCTCCCCTTCTCTGGGGGTCCTGGGGGACACAGGGCTCTGCTCCTCCAGGCTGCCTCTGCCAGCAGCTGCCACCAGGACCCCCCAAGGGGCATTTTCTGCTCAGCTTTGGAGTTCTTCATTCGCTGAACATTCTCCCCAAAAACCCAACCCAGGGACCCCCCAGGATATCTGGGACGAGCTCCCCCTCCCTGGTCATTGCTGGGATGGGGGGGTGATGATCCCATGGGTGGGGGACTGTGAATTTGGGGAATGCTGGACTGGGATATACTGGGTGTGACTGAGATAATACTGGGATAACAAGCACCTGACTGGGGTTACTGGGAGTGTCTGGGAATGGCTATGGACATGCTGAGAGCAACTGGGATATACTGGGAACACACTGGGAACAACGGGAACCATGCTGGGGACAACTGAAAGCAACTGGGCGTGACTGGGACCATGCTGGGAGGGGATGGGACTATACTTGGAGCTACTGGGTGCAACTGGGATCACACTGGGAGAAACAGGGAGCAACTGGAACCACGCTGAGGGCAACTGGGATCTAACTGGGATCACAGTGGAAGCAGCTGGGCCATGCTGGGCAAGACTGGGACCATACTGGCAGCAACTGGGACTGCACTCAGAGTGACTGGGAGTGGCTGGGAGCAACTGGGAACAGCTGGAACGACACTGGAGGCAACTGGGAGTGAGTGGGACCATGCTGAGATGGACTGGGACTATTCCAGGGACAACTGGGATCACACTGGTAGCAACTGGGAAGAATTGCAACTATTCTGGGATCACACTCAACTGGGATCATACTGGGATCACAGTGGGAGCAGCTGGGTCCCTGCTGGCTGAGACTGGGATCCCACTGAGGGTGACTGGAATCATACTGGGATTGACTGGGAGTGGCTGGGAACAACTGGGATCATGCTGAGAGCAACTGGGAAGAGCTGGGAATGACTGGGAGCGTGCTGGGGCTGACTGGGATATACTGGGAGAGACAGGGAGTCCCAGGGATCACACTGGAGGCTACTGGGGTCACACTGGCACTGCCAGGGAGCAACTGGGGGCCACTGGCCTCATACTGGGAGTGACTGGGATCAGACTGGGAGTGACTGGGATGATACTGGGAGTGTAAAGGAAACTGGAAAATTGGGGAAAAAATGGGAAAAAAAGCAGGATCAATAAAAGGAAAATAGAAGGGAAAAATCAGGGGAAAAAAATAGAAAAAACCAGGATGAAATAAAAAAAAAAAAAGGGAAAATCAGGAAAAATTTGGGAAAAAAAGAGAAAAGTCAAGGAATAAATGGGAAAAATTGGGGAAAAAATCAGGAAAAGAAAGTGGAAAAAATATTGAAAAAAATCAGGAAAAATGGGGAAAAAAATCAGGACAAAATAGGAAAAGAAGGAAAAATCAGGAAGAATTGGAAAAAAACCTGAGAAAATCAGGAGAAAAACTGGGAAAGAACTTGGAAAAACCAGGAAAATAAAGAGGCATAAAATCTAAAAATAGTAGAAAAATAATGGGAAAAAAATTCGGAAAAAATCAGGGAAAACTCAGGGAAATTTGAGAAGAAATTGGGAAAAAGCTAGAAAAAAAATGGGAAAGGAAGATAGAAAAATCAGGAAAAAATAGGAAAGGCATGGAAAAAAAAAAGTGAAAAAATGGGAAAAATCAGGGAAATATCAGGAAAAGAAAGCCAAAAAGACCCTGGGAAAAATCAGGCGAAATCAAGAAAAAATTCGGAAAAAAAATTGAAAAATCAAGGAAAAAACAAAAATGTTTGAGAAAGCTTGCAAAAAAATCAGAAAAAAAAAAAGTGAAAAAACAGAAAGATCAGGGGAATATCAGGGAAAAAAAACAGGAAAAGGATTAAAAAAATCTGTAAAAAATCAGAAAAAAATAATGAAAAATTTCAGGAAGAAAATGGGGAAAGCCAGAAAAAATTGGGAAAGGAAAAAGGATAAATCGGGAAAAAAATTGGAAAAGAATTGGGAAAAAATGGGTAAAATCAAGAAAAGAGAGAAAAAAGAAACCTGGGAAAAAAACAGGAAAAATCAGTAAAAAAATTAAGAAATACAGGGAAAAATCAGGGAAAAATGGGGGGAAATCAGGAAAAGAAATGGTGGAAAAAATTGGGAAAAATCAGAGAAAAAAAAATCAAGGGAAAAATGAGGAAAAAAACCTGGGGGACAAAACCTGGGAAAATGTTAAAAAAATTGGGAAAAAGCCAGGAAATATTTAGGAAATGAACAAGCATAATTTAGGAAAAATTTGGAAAAAATGGGGAAATATTGGGACAGATCAGAGGGAAAAATCAGGAAAAAAAATGTGAAAAATGAGAGAAAAATCAGGAAAAGAAAAAGGGAATAAAACCTGAAAAAAATCAGAAAAAAATTGAAAAAATTGGGGGAAAATCAGGGAAAAAATTGGGAAAAATCAGGGAAAAAATGGGAAAAAACAGAAAAATCAGGGAAAAATTTGAGAAAAAGTTGGGGAAAAGATAAAAAAATTTGGGAAAAGAAGAGAGAAAAATCAAGGGAAAATCAGGAAAATTTGATAAAAAACTGGAAAAAAAATGGGAAAATTTGGGAGAAAAAGGAGGGAAAAAATCAGAAAAAAAGCAAGGGAAAATTAGGAAAAAACTAGGAAAAAACAGAAAAAAATGGGGGAAAAAAAGAATGAAAAAATTGGAAAAAATATTGGGAAAAAAACTGGAAAAATCTGGGACAAAATGAGGAAAAGAAAGAGGAAAATAATCTGGAAGAATCAGGATAAAATGGGGATAAAAAATGGGAAAAAAATAGGAAAAATCAGGAAAAAACCAGGATTAAATCCCCCTATCCCATTTTTCCATGGAATTTTAGGAATTGCCTACCTGGGAGATCGTAGAATAATTTCCAGACCTGAGAATCCAGGGACTGGGGAGAGGTGGAATTGCGGATGAGCTGCTCCAGGTTTTTTGGAAGACTGATGGCTTGGTCCTCTTCCAGCTTCCAGAACATTGGGATGAATCCCACACCTCCTTCTGGCTGGAAATCATGGAAAAATCATGGAAAAATCATGGGAAAGCTGTGATTTAAATTCATGGAATTTTGCCACCGAAGCACCCTTTTTCCCACCAAAACTTCTATTTTTTTTACCCCAAATTTCAATTTTTGGGATAATTAAATGGGGAAGATAGGGGGAAATGGGGAAAAATAGGATAAAAATGGAGGAAGAATGGGGAAAAGTTAGGGAAAACTACAAAAATATAGGGGAAAAGTGAGAAAAATGTCAGTAAAAATGTAGGAAAATGGGGAGAAATTGAGCCAAAATGGGGGGAAAAAATGGGAAAAATGGGAGAAAGGAATGGAAGAAAATTGGGATAAAATTGTGGAAAAGTAAGATAAAACCAGGATAAAAATGGGAGAGGGGGGAAATGGGGAAAACTGGGACAAAAATAGGAAAAAAAAGGTAAAGATGAGGCAAAAGTGGGGGAAAATTGGAAGAAATCGGGGAAAATAGGAGTAAAAATGGGGAAAAAACTGGGAGAAAATGGAGCAAAAATAGCATAAAATGGGGAAATAATAGATTAAAAATGGAAAAAATGGGAAAAATAGGAAAACATGGGGGAAGATTTGAGTAAAAATGGAGGAAAAATAGGAAAAAAAAAATGGGAAAAAATGAGGACAAATGAGATAAAAAAGGGGAAAATTGAGAGGAAAAGAAAAAAAATGGGGAAAAAATTAGGGAAAAATAAGAAATAGGATTAAAATAGGGGAAAATTATATGAAAATGAGATAAAAATTAGAAAAAATAGAGCAAAAATGGGAAAGAAATAGGATAAAAATGGGGAAAAATTGGATAAAAATGTGGAAAAATGGGATAAAATGGAGACAAATTGTACTCTAATAAGGAATGACTGGGAGTGATTTGGATTATCGTGGGGCGCAGAGGAAACTGGAGCCACACGTGGGGAGCAACTGGGCTCATGCTGGGAGCAGCCACTGCCGGCACCGGGAGCCCCGAACCCCTTTCCCGGCCATGCCGGACCCGCATCCCCCCGGCCCCTTTGCCGGGGCTCTGCCGCCACCGCCACCGGGACCCCCCCAAAAACACCTCCCGGGGACCCCCGGGGTCCCCCCGAGGGGCATCTGCGGCTCGGCTCTGGAGCCCTGCCATCCCCAAACATCCCCCCCAAAAACCCCAAAGCCAGGGAGCCCCGGGGTATTTGGGGCGAGCTCCCCCTCCCCGGGCACCTGCGGGATGGGGGGCGATGGTCCCGAAGGAGCTGCAGATGCAGAGAGCGGGGAGCGCAGGTGGAGCCTCCTCTGCCTGCTCCAGCTCTTCCTCCTCCTCTGTCCCTCCTCTTCCTCCTCCTCTGTCCCTCCTCTGTCCCTGTGCGTGGTTCGGAGCCCTCGGGTGAGCGGGGCCGGGCCGGGACACGATGGGAAAGGGCTGGGTCCCCCCCAAACCGAGCTGGGGGCAGCGGAGCTTTGGGGGAACAATGGGAACGGGGCGGGACAGGGGAACAGGGGGAGGTGGGAGCACTGAGGGTCCCCCAGTTCACCCCAGGAGCCCCAAGCCCCGTCCCAGCCCCCCCAGTTCCCCCCGCAGCCCCGGCTGAGGGGGGCTCAGCCCAGGAGCCGCCGTCGTTCGGGGCTCCCCCGAGTGCAGGAACGGGAGAGTTCCCGGCTCGGGGAGGCCCCAGCACAGGAGGGGATCTTGTCCCTCTTCCAGGGCCTTCCAGGGTCTTCAGGCCCCTCTCAAGAGGAGTTTTTCTCCTTTTCAGGTTTTTTGGGGGGATCCCACCACTACAGGGGTGTTTTTTCCTCCCCATTTTATGGTGTTTGTGCGGCCGCAGCCCCACAAGCCCCTTTTGAGGGGGGATCATGACGGCTTTAAGTGACATTTTTAGGGGTGCCCCCACCCCAATCCCCTGTAGGGGATGTTTTGTCCCCCAGGATGAATTTTGGGGGTTCTCTCTACCATGGCCGCTTTAAGGGCCCCCGGTGTTGTCGGGTCCCACTGTAACTCCTCTTAAAAGGGCAACACCGCTCCCGTTGGTTCCGGCAGTGGAGCCCGGGAGGGGTTGGGGGTCCCGGGAGGGGTTGGGGGTACCTGGGTGATGCCGATGGTGTCCATGGGGATCCCGTGCTCGGTATAAA